>NC_086153.1:132810613-133435613 GCF_035149785.1 Candoia aspera | reverse complement strand
CACACACATAAGAGAGGTTGTAGTAGACTGATTTTTTTTAAGTATGCTACTTCAGCACAGTTTTATGAACTTCAGTGAAGACTTTTTTCTGTTAAATGTGTTTAACAGAAGTGAGTTTTTTCTGCTTTTTAGATTATAAGCAAACATTGATCAGTACCAGTAAAGTGATGTTGTTGCCCTTTCCACTAGTAAAATTGGTGTGAACATAGATACTCTGCCTGATTTGGGACTACCTGAACTTTTCAGCTCATTCATTGATTTGGATTCTGTGTTGTTGTTTTTTAAGATAAACCTTCAGCCTTGCTATCTATTATTTGTCATGTCAGTCTTGTTCATGAGTACCATGCTGTTAAAAAAATATTACTTATCCTGGACTACGTTGTTGACTGCTTTTTAAAGTGAAACAGCAGGGGTTTTGCAGATGAATTTGGACATTCTGTTTGTGGATTCTCGGGTTGTAGTTTATTTAATTTTCTTCCTTTTTAAACTGTATTTTTATATATTTTTAGAATTTCTTTCCCTAAAGAGAAATACTTTTTTCACTGTGCTGCTTAACAGTTTGTGAGGTTGTGTTGGCCAGCACAGAGTTCATATTAACATAGAGTTAATTCTCTGTCAGTGTTGGGCTCATTCTCACATCCTGCTTGCTGCAGCATAATGACATTTTACTAATCAGAAGTTCCATAGATCTGTCAGCCAGGATTTCTTATGTGTGTCTGTGCTGTGGCAGATCTTGAGGTAGGGAAATCTCTGTCTTTCTATCTCTCCCTTACATGTGGAATTGTGGGAAGGAGAGAGAAAAGACTTTTGTCTAACCAACAGTAATTCACAGTGGAGCCAGTCTTCAGGAGGGAGAAAGGAGAGAAATCTCCAGAGTAGTGTTTCTCAACTTTGGCAACTTGGGGACTTCTGGGAGTTGAAGTCCACATGTCTTCAAGTTGCCAAGGCTGAGAAACACTCCAGAGTATCACAGCACTGAGAACTCTCTAATTCAAGATATTCTGTTTTGCTTTTTAAATATTCTCTTCCAGTCATTTTGGTTAGGGACGCGGTGGCGCTGCGGGTTAAACCGCTGAGCTGTCGATCGGAAGGTCGGCGGTTCGAAACCGCGCGGCGGGGTGAGCTCCCGTTGCTCGTCCCAGCTCCTGCACACCAAGCAGTTCGAAAACATGCAAATGTGAGTAGATTAATTGGTACCGCTTCGGCGGGAAGATAACGGCGTTCCGTGAGTCATGCTGGCCACATGACCCGGAAGTGTCCTATGGACAACGCCGGCTCTTTGGCTTTGAAACGGAGATGAGCACCGCCCCCTAGAGTCGGACACGACTGGACTTTACGTCAAGGGAAACCTTTACCTTTTACCAGTCATTTAGGCAGGAGATGAACAGTTTTGTGAAATGATTTCATAGATCCTTCCATCTCAAGGTCATCCAGATTAATCAAGAGATTGACAGTCCTATCAGAAGAGGGACACAGTAAAATTTAGGGTCCATAAATCAGTAATACAAATTGGAGTTTGAATTCCCACCCACCATGCGTTCAGGAGAGGAGTAGTGGTGTTCCTGCCAGTAGCGTGGGATGGGAAAGCCCATCATAGAATCCATCAATTGATGCCCTGAAACTGCCCTGCATTAAATTGGGGGCGAGGGGAGGTAACAACATTGCCAGCCTCATTCCTGAAGTGTGGTAAAGGTTGGCTGTAAGGCAGTACTGTTTATATCAATGTACTTTCATCTCAGAAATTGACAAAATCCCATTATGTGGCCATAAGGAAGAGCCCAGAATGTCAAACATGCATAGGCCTATTTCCCTCCTGTGGATTAAAACATCCCTAAAATTGTGTTGATTTTAAGGCCATTTTGGGAATATACAAAAAGGCTAACTCAATATCCCATGGTTAAATCAACAATGGTCTAACCTGATGTGTTAGCCAGACACAGCCATTTAAGCCAGCCCTTAATTGTTCCATTGTCTGGATTGTCACATTCTGTATTTATTTTTATACATTTTTGTCCTGCTTGTTACTATATTTCTTTCAATAGCATGTTATATATATATTACAAACCTAACCTAGATCTGATTCCATTCTTAGCATAACAGGGTCTTTCAAATAAGGCATCTGAATTTTTCCTAGGAATAACATATTAGCATAAATTTATTTTTTGTTCTTTTGCATACTGAAATTAATGAAAAAATAACCTAGATTAGATGACATGGGTAAGGTTTATTCCAGGATACTCCTGGGTCATGTAACAGAACTACAAAAGGAGCTGCCATGATATATGCAACTCCAGAAATCAAATTAATTGAAATATCCCAGCATTTATGAATGGGGCTTGTCCATTCATAAAACTGCTGCTATTTAAGTGACAATTCTCAGTCTTTCACACTAAAGCTGTACAATTTCCAGGTACTACCTTCTTGTGAAAACCAACAAGACATAAAGCTGTATCCAGCAAAATGGCAATTAGATCAAAAAGTCATATTAAAACTTGAACATCTCCAGCATCCCCACCTAATTTTTCAAAGATTTCTGTGAATGAACTCTGAAGGAAAGACAATTTCTCTTTCTTGTATATTTGAAACATCACATCTTTAAAACATTCAGGAATGTCACTGTTAGGACAACAGACAACTAGACATGGCTTTCCTCATCTGATAATATGCAGATGTATTGGATTTACAAGTTCCAAATTATCCAGACAACAGAGCTTGTCGTTTCCATGCTGCCTGGGATCATCTAGAGGGGTCAGGTTGGAGACTGAAGGCTACAGAACAGAATCATTTTTTTGTAATTGTTAGATATACTAAGTCTAAATTATTTGCTACAGAGATCATCAGACGTCTTGCACAATTTTGCTTCTGACACCCAATAATTCAGTTTTTCCTTAATGTTTTTGTGCTGATTCAGACATAAGTATAAACTGTAGCTTTGGCTTGCACCTTCTCCCCTAACTTGTTTCAGTGGGGGACATTAGAAGCCTTTACATCTAATTTTATATTAATCAAAACTTGGAAAACTCTGGCTGTTTCCAGAGCCTGGTGAATTAAGTGGCATACAAATTGTAAAAAATAAGTAAAATTTAGCCTTTGGAGTTAAGTAAACCCAGAATTTTGGTTTGATCCTGGCATATTTGCAAAAACCATAATTTGAAAAATGACTTTTGGGAGAACTCTGGTTTACAAACAAAAGTGTTTGATTTCCTTCACTCCACACATCAGAGGAAAAGAGCATGTGTATAGCCTAAATATTCAACTATAGCTTAATGTTATGTCTGAACCAGACAATGATGAGGAAAAATAATCTTCTGGTTTCCTTTTCTTCAGTGTTGAAGTATAAATTAATGAAATGTTTAGATTTAGTGTGTTAAAAATTGCTAGTCACTATCCAAAGCACTAAGCATTAAGTATTATTATTACTTTCACAGATTTTGTTGTATTCTATGGAATCCAATTTTTCATGTAAAAATGGAGTTTGGGGGCCTCCTGTTTGAAAAGGTAACATTTCTTCTGTAGTTAAATGTATCATAGCCTTAAGTGCAGTTAGCTTTGTAAACTAAATGTCCAGTAGCTTTGTCAGCTGTAGGTAGCATTTTGCATTTTTTCTGTGTGCCAACCTCCTGTAGACTACAATACAAAGTGCCTATTTCAGATTCATAATCATGGCATGTATGTTGATTGTTGGATGCCAAAAAAGTCATTGTACATACAATATGGAGATGTTGAATCCAGGACTTGTAGGAGTATTTTAAAAAAGCTCACTCCAATTTCTTATTTTTCTGATACATTCACACTTACACCTTCAGTTGCCTTTGAAGACTAGTTCTTATGACGTCCAGACCAACAATTGTTTCTAATCTCTCTGCAACCCTGTTTGAAATAGGGAGGTCATGTGGGCCAAGAGCAAGGATTATATATGATCTTGTTACATTTCATACCAGTATTACTAATGTCAGGGAAATTGGGAACTATAACAGCATGTGCCCCTTCTACTGTGTGCTTTCAGAGGGAAGGGGAATGGGAAGCAACCATATGAAACTGACAACCATATAACACTAGTGATGACATAACCTTTATCAGGTCATTGCCTCTTCAGATGTCTTGGCTACCACACCTATTTATGAAGAAGTTGTTTAATACCTTTGGGATCATTTGCTATGGATGTCACACTTCTATATTTTGCTATAGAAGGGATAAACAGGCAGTTATTTAGGCAAAGGATTGCTGGCACTAAACTTTGTAATAATGTTCTAGGTGCAATGAGAGCTGCTTGTTAAAAAAAACTCTTGTCTTTATAAATAAAACATATGATACACCAACAAAAGCTGACACTTGCTATCATTTGAGGATATGAATTTACATCTGCGGAAATATGTAACACCCATCATAATTCCACTACTCACAAAAAGGAGAGGTTTTTAAAAGGTAATCAAAACATGCCTCTTCTCTGTGAACTGAAGGACTATTTTCTTTTCATCCACAGCATGGCTAGTTTGCTTTTAGGCCTTAGAGTCATTCTCCATCTGAGAGCACCACATATAAAGGTATAGAGGTGTTCAATTAAAAAATAAAATGTAGCATGGAAATAAGGCCTTCACAGTATACGTTGGACAGAGAAAATGATCACCTTACTTTCTTAATGTGAAAGTCAAGAGGAGGGGGAAACTGTTTGAGCCAGCTGATCCTAAGGAAGTAGACATGGTCCTTGTGGCTATGAGCTTGGCCACCTGTGTTCTGGACTCATGCCCATCCTGTCTGGTCCTGGCCTCCCGGGAGTTGGCAGGTGGTTGGGTCCAAGCAGTGGTTCAGGCCTCTTTGCAGGTGGGGGTGGTACCACCTGCCTTGAAGAATATTCAATATTTGTGGGGTGGGGGGATGGGAGTTAGTCTGGTAAAGGCCCAGAGAGAACTGAATATAGGATAAAAGCTAAGGGTTTGTGGGTATAAATAGGGAAAAATTCACAATTGCTGAATTGGTTTCCATTTCAAAACTGCCCCCAAATTAAAACTGTGGATACAGTTTGTGTGAAAATTTCTGTAAGAATTCCCTTGTCACTTTTTTTACATCAGTGAACTTATGTCATGATATAATTAAAGAACTATTCTACTGGCATTCTTCAATTGAAATAACATACAAATGATTTGCCAGGTTGTATTGGCATCCAATACATTTTAATCTAGATTACAGTTATTCTGAAAATATTTAACATATGGGTATATTAAATAAGAATATTTTATTCAGTCATTGTGGTGCAATTAGTTTGTGCTATGAATGTTCTCCCTCCATTGAGAGATAGATTGATTTTAACATTCAGTTTCTAATTGCACACTTGTTTTGAATGTCCTCAGAGTTCCAACTGGTTTTATACTAGTTCAGTTAGCCAAGAATTATGTTCTAGGGCATCACTGTTAACATTAACACTCTAATTTGGATTCTTCTATATTTTTGAGCCTTGTGTAGTGCAGAGTGGTAGGAGACAGTATTGCAACCGAAAACTCCCCGCGACCCTAGTTCGATCCCAGCAAAAGCTGGATTCCAGATTGCCGGCTCAGGTCAACTCAGCCTTCCATCCTTCCGAGGTCGGTAAAATGAGTACCCAGCTTGCTGGGGAGGGTGACGACTGGGGAAGGCAATGGCAAAGGGAAGTCTGCCAAGAAAACGTTGCAAAAGTGGCATCCCCCCAAAGGGTCAGACATGACTTGGTGCTTGCACAGGGGACCTTTCACTTTTCACATGTTTTTGAAACTATTGCTCAGTTCTTGGTTGAATTCTTATTTGAGTGTTTTGCTATCCACAGTGATTAAAAGCATCTGAGGTACAGCTTCTTTATGGCTATTCCTTCACAAATGATAAGAAACAGATTGAGCAACTGAAAGAGAAGCCATGTGACATATCAATTGCTGGAGATTTTGGAATAATGTTTTAAACATTCATAAGATAAGTGAATGTGGGTTAGTGAGGATATGAAGGCAGGCTGGGGTAAAAGTTCTAAGAAAGGCAGGATGCATGGGGAGAGGCAAAACTTTGCTGATGTGAAAGAGTAACCTTGTCAGTGAATTTTTCATTAGGCTGTTAAGTTATTTTAGATATCTCACATGGAGATGGAGAGCTAGTTTAAAGTTGATGGGTTTAAAAATCTTTCTAATATAGATACCATTTCTACCACCCTTTGTTATATCAAAATACACATTATAAAAGAAAGATTTTAAAGTGAAAATACAGATGTTTGATTAGAAGCGCAGGGAATAGCCAATGTTTCCTTTCTTGAAACATTTCTTGCTATTTAAAATGTGTACACCAAGAAACAGTGTAACATAAAAGAATATCAGTAAATAAGACATTAAACCTAACACTTTAAAAACTTGCAAGTCACTTTCTTTATTAGTTTCTGTTAGGTTTTATCTCTTTGTTTTAAAATTTAATAAAGTTGTTATTAAAAAAATTTGCAAGTCACCATCCAACAGGTCTAAGGGTGTGGTCCAAATATAGACTCAGAAATGGAAGATCACATAATGGGGTCTTTGTTCAAGAAATTCATCCTATGTGCCTGGTTGACACTGTATATACCTTAACGTCCCTCCATCCATCTTTGTTTTACAAACAGGATTAAAACAGATTAAAATTAGCATTCCTGGCTGTCCAAAGTAACACTGGATATAACATAGGCTATATTATGTACGGAAGAAGGGGGGCATTGTGTTTGTGTGTACATCAATATCTGTTTGTGTTAAATTCAGTAACTGAAGGGACTACCAATCTGTGAAGGTCAAGTTGGAGACCACTATTGCAATGCTATTCTTCTCTTCTACATATGCAAAGGTGTCAATAGGATCCTGCATTTTCATCAAAATGACCAAAGCAGCATTGCAATGCAAATTCTGTCCCTTTCATATGTGTGTGCAATGCTGTTGCACATGTACAAAAGGGTCAGAGCTACCAATCTACCACTCCGGTTTATTCATACATAATATCTCTCTACATATACATGTCTCAATGTATGTATGAAATACACTGGGATGGTAGATTCCAGTTGGTAGTCAGGACCACAGATTTGATAGTTGAACCAAATACCTAGGGCAATGGGTGGGCTTCCCTTTACAGAATATGTTCAAATAGGAGCCAGGCAACCATCTTCCAAGGGTGCTTTATTTCAGATCTCTGCACCAGGCAGGTAATTGGGCTCACTGGCTTAAAAGGTTCCTTCTATCTCTGTGATGCTAGGAAAGCTCCTGATTGGAAAACCTTTCTGAAAGGAACTGAATGCTCTGGCTCCTAGGCAGCCAACCTGCTGTCCTTCAATTGTTTTGAAATAGAGCTTCAATATAATTGGCCGTGCTGGTGTCGGCCTGAAGAAGTTAAAAGTCCAAAGTATCTGGAAAGCGCAAGGCTGGCCACCCCTGATCCAACCAAAATATATTCCCAGTGTATTCTCTGTTGGATGATGATAGATAGATAGATAGATAGATAGATAGATAGATAGATAGATAGATAGATAGATAGATAGATAGATAGATGATAGATAGTGTGTGTGTGTGTGTGTGTATAATATGCCATAAAACAGGCATGCCTGCTTCCCCTCAAGATGGTCTTTATGCCTCCAAATTATTTATTAACTGACTTAAGAGCAGGAAGAGAATGTGCTGAATGTTAGCATTCAGCAGCCAAGCTGTGGCCTCTCATGTCAAACATTGCAGTGCTTGCCCAGCATGGAGATACTGTGGTGGAAAAGGCAATAATGTAACCAAGACGGATGCTGGGAGACAATCAACATTAGCAGCATAGCTTTGGCTGGAACTGATCCTATGAGTATGAGTCAGATTTTATGTACATAGGAAGCCAGAAATGAGACCGAAAGAAAAAACATTCCTTTTTATGTAGGTATTTGCTGTCTTACTGAAAATGAGTTTTATAGCCTGTTTTTAAGCAATTTAAGTACCTAATTTTGGTTCTTTCTTGTGGCTATTTTAGTGTTATGATGCTTTTATTATTATGTGCTGATTTGAATATATGATTGTTCTTGACATTGGTCAGGTTGTGCTTGTCCAGAAAATCAGGTTATAAATATCTTAAATAATAAAACCATTTTTAGGTAGTCATTATGACTTACAAGTGAAAAAGGAAGCAACTTTTGTGAAGTCAGCTAGTCCTTAGTCACCTGGGAAAAAAAGTGAAAAAGCAAGTGCTATATATAAAAAGCAAGTGAAATGTATAAAGCACATGTATTGTGATATAAGAAAATTCAAATGGAGGGAGGATTCACTGCCGTAGAAATTACGGAACAGCAGTGAACATCACCACTAGAGAGGGGGAAGTGTGTCTTTCTCCGCCTTCCCGCAGGCAAGGCTCACTGCTGCTTCTCATCCACCCACAGCCTTCTCACTATCCTCCCATGAGACACTGGAATGTGTTGTAGGCTTGAAAGGGAAAGCAGGTGGAGTAAACAGGAAGGCAAAGGGAGGAACATAACTCTTTTTCGGGATGGGAGATTCACATTCTTTGTCCCTTAAGAAATATGGGAGGAGAGAGATAGGCAGCCTTTTCCAGCACAATATTTAATGGCATTTATTTTCTGGATTAAGGTACAATTAAACCAGAGGCATCTAGGTTTTCTTTCTTTAAAAAAACCCTCACATCATCATAATTTTCACTTCAAACCAAGGTCCCTGTATTTATGAAAAGCTCAAGTTGTAATTTTGCTTTGCTCAAGGAAAGACACCTGACAGACTTCAGTTCTGCTTTCTGTCACTGCATATTCCAGATCCCTTGAAACTCAAACTTGTGAAAAGGGTCCAATTACATTTTAGCAAGTTATGCACTCTTTGAATGGCCTCCTAGATTTGTTGGCATTTCTACTGTAGCTCAGCGGCTGATGCCATCTATTATATCAAATTCTATGCATTCTATCAGAAGATATTTCACCATTAAACCATTGAAGTGATAAAATGACAAGGACAGCATTCTGAGGCTTCAATTTCCCTTGAAATTGACTACTTATTTGTATTGTGCACAAGTAGTAACTTTCAATAACTATCTTTTCTAGAAAAAATGTTTTAAAAAATCTTTAAAGAAGCTAGCATAAAGCATAATTACTGTAACGTACGGCTGCTCCTGTAAAGGGTTGCTCGTACAGCTCAGATGTTCATCTCCTTTTGAAACATTTGTAAACTAAATTTGAGGATTCTGAATACCTAAATCAAACTCTTCTGTTCTATTTCTTTGATTTGTTTGCAAAATTTCACAGCTGCAAGAGCTTATATAACATTGAGCAAAGAATTCATCAAACTGTTAACACAGTAGTGTTCTATTAGACACTTAATTAGAAGCCCCCTTTTTGTTTATTAGACATGATTTACCATAAAGGTCATGAAGAAATTTAGCAGAATCTGCAGCTTTGGCAGTATATTTCTGCCTTAGCTAGCAAGAGTGCAAGAATAGATATAATACATATATATTATACTAAATCCATGTTGTTTTCATTAGGCTCCGCATGGATAACTATTGACAGTAATATCACTGCTACCTAGCTATAATTGAAAAGAAGCTGGACCTTTGCTGTGTAATTGTAGAAATACTTTTCTGGACTTGAACTGACTCCAATTTTTCCTCTTCTTCCTCCTCAGGAATCTTGCAGAGAAAGTATCCACATTTAAATATATGGTTGATTCATCTTTATTTAAAAAAAAATGTACTGGCATGGATAGCACTAACTGAATTAGTCAGATACTTGAATACAATTCATCAGAGTCTAATCCTTTAAGGATCTGAGAATGTGATTTATGGAGTTCTGGTTCTTTCTCCCTTAAGTCTCCTCCTCCTCCTCCTCCTCTTCATTTGTCATCAGTTTGGTGTTGACTCTTAGCAACCACATAGATTTCCTCCATGACAATCTGTCCCTAACCTGGTCTTTCAGGTCTTCCAATGGTTTCCTCCCAATAGCAGGAAGTAAAAATAACACACATTGTATAGCAATATACACAGAGAGTACTGGATTGAACCATTTATTTTTTGTTTATTTATTTGTCAAACTTATTTAGCTGCCTATCTTATGCATCATAGTTCTGGGCTACTTACGAACAACAATAAAACAATAAAAACTTATGGTGCCCTCCAAAGCAACACATCCCCATACATCCAGAAACACATTTACTGAGCATCAGCCTCACTCTACCCCAATCAACCAGGTATCCAAGGCCTTCTGGAAGGCTAGGGGGTAGGGGCCTGCCAGATCTCGGGGTGAAGGGTGTTCCACCGTTTGGTATCCTCATTGACTTTTTTGTCCCATACAGAATGAAACACAAACATATAAAGTGTTTGAAGCAATTATCCAGATGAAAATCCAGTGAAATTTAATTGTAGATTAAAGTATTTAGTATCTGGCAATAAGTCCAAATGAATGAATATGAGAAAGATCCTGCTGGATCGGATCAAAGCAGGACATGAACACAATTGTACCATCCTGCTTGTACTATCCAGCAACTTTGGTTTTTCTTTTTCTTTTCTCTTTGTAATGCATTGGGGTAATTTTGTCTGGACATATATATCCTTCTTTGGTTTTTTTTTGTTTTTTTCTTTTTTTTTTAACTATGTAAGCCACCCAGAGTAATTTTGGGATCAGGCAGCCATCTAAATCTAATAAAATAAATAATAAATAAATAAGGGATGTTATAGCTAATAGTTAACTATCATGACAGTAATGGATGCTAGAACTAATATTAAACTGCCATAGCCATAATATGGTTAAATAACCACTATCATAATATCTAACCATCAATTAAAGATCAATATTTTTTTATATTATGTATTTAAAGTTATTGTTAAACTTTAGTTTATATTATTAGTTTAAATATAAGTTATAGTTGTCCTAGCTGACAGATATATCTCTGTCTGTCCCCTAACAGATCAGCCGTACTCATGGTCTCCAACTCAGCAGCCCTTCAGTGAGGAAAGATATTCTCCTGTTTCAAGGAACATGAAAGGATTATCTGGCAATCGTAATCAATCACAGCTATGTTCTGCTCATACTTGTGGTTTAGCATCCCCTGAAGATTGTGAACACAGCCACGATCATCTTCATCATGGCCAGGAGTCAAGGCAATCATATCTTCTCAGCCCAACTGAGAGTTGCCCAATGGATCACCATCGCTGCTCACCACGAAGCTCCATCCATTCAGAATGTATGATGATGCCCATGGTTATGGGTGATCATATGTCCAGTAGCACTTTCCCCAGAATGCACTACACCTCACATTACGATACTAGGGACGATTGCACCATGTCTCATGCAAACCCTAAGATTAACCGGATCCCTGCAAACTTGCTGGATCAATTTGAGAAGCAACTTCCTCTCCATAGGGATGGCTTTCACACTTTACAGTACCAAAGGACATCAACAGCAGCTGAACAACGCAGTGAAAGCCCAGGTAGAATACGTCACCTTGTTCATTCAGTCCAAAAACTGTTCACAAAATCACATTCTTTGGAAGGATCTTCCAAGAGCAATGTAAATGGGGCAAAGGGAGATGGCCGAGGTGATGACCATCATCATGGACATCATTCTAAACATAGCAAAAGAAGTAAAAGTAAAGAGCGAAAGCCTGAAAGTAAGCATAAAACTGGAATGAGCAGCTGGTGGAGCTCTGATGACAACTTGGACAGTGATAGCACTTACCGAACACCTAGTGTGGTAAACAGGCATCATGTGGACCATATCTCTCATTGCTATCCTGAAGCTCTTCAGGGACATTTTGGGGATCTCTCGTTAAAGACTTCAAAAAGTAACAATGATGTGAAATGTTCAGCTTGTGAAGGTCTTGCAATGACCCCTGATGGCAAGTACATGAAAAGGAGCTCTTGGTCTACGCTTACAGTAAGCCAAGCTAAAGAAGCTTATCGGAAGTCATCTCTTAACCTAGACAAGCCTCTAGTTCATCAGGAAATCAAACCCTCCCTGAGACCATGCCATTACCTTCAGGTAAGTGTGAAATGTAGTTAATATTCTTAATTGAAGAGCAATATGCTCTTTTAAAATTTGCAAGAGAGTTTTCTGTGGGCATTCCTTCTCATAATTTCTTTGTTAAAATCCCCTAGTTTTCCAAAGTTCATCTAGACCTAGAAATAAAACATGAAGCAGAGATCAGGAACTGGTTTTATATAAGTTATCCATAACAAACCTTTAGTAAGATTAAAACATAACCATTACAGTCCCATCAACATTTTATGGCCTTAATCGCTGCACAGAAGCATCTCAGATCAGTTTCTTTGAGCTTCCTCATTCTTTTTCCTTAATAGCACCAGCATAAGATAGCAGTGATGGAATCCATGGGTCCTACTCCTGGTCTTTAATTACTTGCTAACGAAATGGGGCAACAAAGACTGTGCTTCCCATTGAGAACTCTGAGTGGAGCCTGGGTACCCTCACGAATGCACAGTGTGTGTATTTTCTTTCAGCTATGCCCATGAATCAGGAAGGGCAACATTTTGAAAGATGCTGATTGCTTTCACTTAATTCGGTTTCAATGCATGTATAATAAAGAAACAATACTATTTCTTTAAAAAAGGAGCAAAATGGTGAGATTGGAAAACCTACTTTTCCCCTGCTAGTTGTAAAAACCTAGACTCAAAATCCTTCCTGTTCCAAAATCCAAAATCTTTTTCTGCTAATTAATATTTTATTTAGTTGTTGTTCAGTCGTTAAGTTGTAGACCTCCCTTTAAAAGTGGGATTAAAGTTTCTTTGCAGGTTCAATCATAAGTTTCTAAGTTGTTGTATCATTGTTTTTCTTTCATTAAGCTCAAAGAAAAATAATCACAGTCAAATGTTATCAGACAAAATAATTTCAGTTAATAGGATAATGACTAAAAGTACAATATATAATATATAATTGAGTTAAGGAATTGCATGTAAGCACAAACAAAACAAGAATATATATCACAAATCCACCAGGGTATCAAAAATCCATCATTTCTTATGTTAAAATCATATAGTAACTTGGTTGGCCCCCATCTCCCATTCACAGAGTGTCCATGTGTTCATAAATTCAGTGTCCTAAGCCAAGAAAAACAGCAAAATCTTGTTAATATCCCTGTGAATGGTAAATCAAATAACAATAACAAAATACATGAGCTGATGTTCCAAACTTAAGTTCAGTTTCTAGCAAGAAAATTATTACTAACTTTTAATAAATATTCTAAGATATTCAATAAATACAGAATAGACTTTTGGTTGTATAAACCGCATTGGGGAGATCAAAAATCTGTGTGATAGTTAAGTGGCTTTACAAATCAATCATTTAATGAATTAATTAAAGGTTTTTAGTTTTTTAAAATAAACTGTCACTGATTTACAAAATCAGAACATTTGATTCCATAGTTCCTCAAGTCATATAAATAGGTAATACTGATTTTACCTACCTTGTTCAATTTCTAAGAGTTATTAAGCATCTAATAATAATAATTTTTAAAAATCCAGAAGCCTGAACAAACTAAATTTCAACATTTTTTGTGAGGAAATAATGTAATTATCCTATTGAAGCCAGTAATTGTCCTCTGTGGAGCTAGCAGAAGTTTAAAGGGGGATGTTTTAGAGGATCCCTCTGATGTACTTTCTTTTTCAGCAGGTGCAAAGAAGTTCTAATGCTTTTAATTAGATGAGACTGACATCATGGATCACACAGGTCATATTGAGACTATGCTATTGATTTTTATGTTAGATATTGCTCATTTATTATACATTAGATATATTATATAAAGAACATATTATCTCTGAAGCATTGAAGCATTGAATCTTTGATGATACTTGCCTATAATCCTTGCCCAATTTGAATAGAAAATGTGTAAACCTTGAACAATGCAGCAAGTACCTAAGGCTATTTAATGAATGAATAAAAAATAGATCCCATGGTTTCAAGGTAAGAGTGACAGCATCACTTACTTGACAGCTTCTAAGAGATATTCTGGAATGGATGTTCACTAACTGAAAGTGATTCATTAGAACGCACGTGTCAGGTAAAAGCAGACACACAGAGCAAACCTTTTTTAATCATCAAATGGAATAAAGAGAAATCCATTACTGATTTTTCTGTATTCAAATACTCATAAACAGATCAGAATGTAAATGATAAATTTAAGTATATATAAGTTACATATTCAGCATTATAGTCTGATGCAACCATTTCTAAGTATATTCTGAAAATGTAAAAGTAAAAGGAAGGTAGGTAAAGGGAAGACAGGATCATGTTTATCTTCAGAGGTCCTTAGCTCTTTCTTCCTTTTAGATAAAAACATTAAAAGATAAAAGATAAATTTACTGGTTGCAATAGAGGTTAGGAGAGAGTGAGTGAAAGGGATTTTGTCATAATAGCTCATGTTTTTGGCGTAGTGTGAAGTACGACTTTCAGCTGACACTTCCAGCAGATAACTGGAGTAAAAAGCCTAGTTTTTCCCTTGGCTGCTACTTCAGACAGCCACTGTCCTGCATCTTTGTTCTCATCAGCTGATAGCTAGTCCACTTATCTTCTGATATGCTCCAAAGATGCTCTCTGTCTCAATCTGATGGGAGAGCATCATACAGTAGTAGCTGCTGCAGGTCTTAAAAGACCTTTGCCCTGCCATGTTTCCACTCTAAGAGCTCTTGCAGGGGCCTTAAGGCTTTAGGGTTGGCAGTAACACCAGCAGTTTTCTCAGTGATCTCCTTGGCAATTTCATCAGTTGACTGGCTATGTTGGGAAGAATCACAGGAAATATTACTATAGACGAATAGTATGGCAAAGCTGGTAGTGGCTGCATCGCTTGTAGTAGTTGCACAATCATCAGAGGTAAATGAGGACTAGTATTCCCAGGGCATAAAGAAACTCTAAAGGCTGCAGCTTTTCCATATTTACTCCTTTGGGCGATGGGTCATACATGACCTTTTGAGAGCCTATTATGAGCGCTCAAAGAAAGGGTTGCCAATGGGGGCAGAGGTTTGCTCATTCCCCAAATGGGTCTCATGTGGATGTGGCCTACCTTGGAGCAGAAAACAAATTAGTAAGACTGCTCTCTGCCACTCTCATTAGTCCTCCAGGATACTTATTATCAACCTCCAAGTTTATCTTTGGAAGAGGGCAGACGCATCTATGAAGTATGTAGGGAATTGCAACCACTCATGTATGGGCTCTTATATAAACCCATGGCCTTCTGCAAAAGAAAGATGATTCTGGAAGTTAGTGCCTTGCTTTGCAGCATGCCAGCTTCATTTCATTAGATTTAGGTGCCACCCAGCTCCAAAATGACTCTGAGCAGCTCACAATATAAAACAAACAACAGTATAAAAACTAGACAAGGCTATATAAATAAACAAATTAACACACCCATCCAAAGAATGGATATATATATGAACACATCTAACATGGAGGGCCATGCCCACCCTAGCCCAAGGCCTGGGAGAACATCCAGGTTTGCAAGGCCCTCCGGAATGCCAAGAGGCTGGGAGCAACATGAATCTCTGGAGAGATTTCCTTCCAGAGGGCAGGTGCTGCAACAGAGAAGGCATGCTTCCAACGCAACAAGGTTATTTGAGTGTGCCACCCAGAGTCATATTGTTTGAGTTGGGTGGCCTTACAAATCTAGTTAATAGACAGACAGACAGACAGACTTGATTGCGCGCTGAACAACTTAGCAAGGTCAGAGACTTGATAGTGCATGCGGGGAAGTCGGGGACAGGATAGTATGCAAACAGGGCCGCAACTGGGGGGGGGCAAGTGGGGCATGTGCCCCGAGCGCCGCGCTGGGTGGGGCACCAAAATGAGTGCTGGGGGGGTACCAAAATGGGCGTGGAATTCATGTTTGCCCCAGGTGACACAGACCCTAGTTGCGGCCCTGTACGCAAAGTCCCATGGCATTTCAACATGTTTCCATACTTTGTCAGAACACAATGACTAAATCCTAGTGAAGAAACAAACTATTTTCCTTGAATTTTTCTGAATGTGGTTTGCTTCTCATCAGGACCAAAAATTGTGAGTACAAAGTAAATGCATATTGCATCAAATATGTAGAATTAATGTATACATAAATGGCATGCATACATAAATTACCTGTAGAATACAGCTGATAATTAGCCATACACTTGCAATCATATTCGAATAAAGAATGTGACCATACTGATGCAGGTAAATCTTCTGCCAGGTTCTAAACTTAAGACATAAAAGTTGCTTGATGAATTAAGCAATGTGTCTACAAGGATTTACTATCTAGGTCAAGAAAAAGGCTTCTAAAAATTAAAAAAAATATCACCATTTATAGCAAGCAATTAAGAGTACTGATTCTCAGCCGATACAAACTCTGCAGGTGGAAAATTTAGGCTTCAGTAACTATTTGAACAAGCAGTAAAGGCATTTTGATTATTATCTGTGCATACATATGGGGTTTTACTACCAATTGGACTGAATGACATAGAGAAATAAATCCAAGATGGAAATGCTTCTTTGTGTAACATACTAGCTATATGTAATGGAAAACTGGAATTAGAGAGAAGCTAGATTTCTTTAGTTAGTTTCTAGAACAAAAGTTATCAGAATTAAGCTGCAGAAAAAACAAACAAACTAAAGTGATAAATTTTAACAGCTAAACTGAAATTTTACTTCAAAGACCTGTTTTTCATGCTTTCCCAATGAAATGTCTACAGAAAGCAACCCACCCACCCCTTTTAGGCCTTTCTGGCATTTCCTCTGTATTTTTCCACTTTCAGTTTCAGTTAACATTCAAGGCAGACTTTGATCAGCTTTTAATCAGGTTGTAAGAAGCCTATTCTACATGTCACTCTATTACTTTAAGATGTTGCTTCAGCTTGCGGCAGTTTTGTTGTTGTTTTAATCGGATAAGCTTTTTTCCTTTATTGTATCTTGTCAAAACAAATAGAAGCAGACTTTTCCCATCTGTTCACCTCTGTTCTAAGATAAGATAACATGATGAAGTGATCTGTTTTCTAAACTGAAATTTTTCCTAGTTTTCCCTTGAGTTCCCTCCTACTGATCTCCATTCTTCCTTTACATTCTTTTTCATTCTTACAGATTTTAGAATGTGTCTTCAGATGTCCGCATTAACATGGGGATTCTTTCATTTTATATAAATAATTGCTTCTTGGCTCAGCAGAATGCATGCAAGAAATCAAGTAGCTGCTAAATATATCAGTACAGCTGTATCTTAACAATCTTTATCAGGTGCCAGAGTCAAGCTAATGTTCATTCCAATACTTAATTATCTAATATAGAACCATTCAAATCAGTGGGAACCATAACATTTAATTTAGTGGGGTGTGGTTAACATCTGGAATTCTTGTATTATCAAATACTATATATTACACTCAGTTTACATGTAAAGTAATTCACACTTTTTAAAGCTACTCCATTTCTTTCTCGGTAACTGCTCTCCCATTGCAATCCGATTATGTAATGCAAATCCTTTAGGGTAAGAGTCTTGTAAAATGCAATTCTGCATGTTTCATGTGAGGCTTCCATAAAATGATGACTGGCAAAATTGAAAATGGTCTCCCAGGCATTTTTGTATTAGTTTGCTACAAAGCCCATATATGTATCTTCTCATGGACGGAGCAGTTGGTCTAGAGAGAGAAAACTCTCAAATGTGTGCCATGGGAAATTATTCCAGAAGAGAACGAGTAGAGAAAAAAGGCCTTGCAAAAAGGCCATTTTGAGGAAGGGCATGGAAAGCTGTGTTTTCAGGTGGAATCTTTGTAGAGACGTGGGATGCAATAAAATAATTGCCTAAATTAATTTGCGACATCAATCCTGCTTGTTCTGCCTTGCTTAATTTTCACTGTTTTGTTTGCTTAAAGTAATGTCTTGTGAGGTTTGTCAACTAATACTATAACACTTGTAACACTCTGACAGTGTTATAACCTGGGTTTTTAAGCAAGCTCTGGGAAGGGATCTAATGTAAGTTAGAACACACACACACCCCGCCTTACATTTGAATATTTTTGCTTTTGGTGGCCGTAGTGTCTTTCGTAATAATTTTTTTGTTATTAGTTCTCATTGTAGTTTCTTATTTTATTATACTATTTTTGAATTTTAACCCTTTTATTACAAGAAGGTTATATAAAATGCTCAGGGGCCTCCTGGATTGAAGTGGCATATAGTAAACAAACAAACATCATGAGTATTCCTATACATATCTTTTTCTGGGGGTGGGGGTTGCCTTCGAGTCAGTTTTTGACTCCTGGTGACTGCCAGGACTAGTCCCTGCAGTGTTCTTGGCAGGGTTTTCAGAAGTGGTTTGCCATTGCCTCCTTCCTAGGGCTGAGAGAGAGCGACTGGCACAAGGTCACCCAGCTGGCTTTATGCCTCAGGCAGGACTAGAATTCACGGTCTCCCAGTTTCCAGCCTGGTACCTTGACCACTGAACCAAACTGGCTCTTACATATAATTTACAGTAGGAAATATTTAACACACTGAGGAGGGAGGAAATTAGAGTCATAGGCCATTCCCAGACATACAGCTTGTGCATTGCAGACAGAGCCTCTGTAAGCATAAGATGAACATGTTTCTGTTCTTTGTCCTTTATAAAAAATCAGAAATACAAAATCCTCAACAGCAGCTACAAACTCTTTATGTGTACAGTTTTTGCACGTGTATGTCCTGTAATCAGCCTTCTCCTCCACATTCCATGTCCTAAAGAAACCTAGTTATAAATTAAACAGTAAGACAGGGAAAAGAAAATGTTCTTTTTCATACTCCATAATTATGAAATAGTAGTATTGAAGGCTGAATAATACTAATATAAAGCCATGCAACCAAGGACTTTTTTCTTTTGTCATTTTTGTCACTTATCACTGTTATCCTAAGTCCAGGATCATATTGTCAATCATACTGATATTGTAACTGCCTTCATAATTCTATCTTACATATGTATATATGTAACTGCTGATTTTAGTAACAGTTGTATAACTGTGTGTATACAAGTCTGTGTGTATGTGTGTATGTATGTTAGAGATTAACAAAGAAGAACAAGTCTACAATTGAGGCCAGAACCAATTAGAGACTGCAGCTAAGTATTTGCTTAAGGATGTGCCAAAATGCAGACCCAAACACTAAGAAGTTGGGACAATTAAGCAGTAGTTGCATGTAAGGACAAAGTGTGCTGTATATACCAATATAAGTCCATAGTACATTTAATAATCTTGTTTCAATTTATTTGGAGGTGTTGTTATCTGCATTATATTAACATTTTTACTTGATTACCAGATTGCAAATTTAGATGATACATTGATTTCCAGAGCTAATACAACAGGCTTATTTGGGATTATGCTAAATCAGACAGGTGTTTCAGAAGTTTCTGTCACAAGTTGGTCTTCTTTTTTCAGCATATTGGTTAGAATTAACATCATACCCCATTCTTTAGCAAATATTTCCAGTTATCAAAATGCTCTTATGATAGGCAGATGACTGCAGTTGTTGCATATCTCAGCTTCAGTATGATCACACTGATCACAAATGATCCTCTTTTAAGACACTTGAAGAATCAGGATGATAGATTTTCCTCACTCACTTTGGCTGTATGTTTGATTTTGGTTTCTTTTGTGTGAACCTAGTCACTGGTGTTTATAAATCGAGATTTATGTCTTGTAGCTAATTGTGCTTTACTCAATATATATTAAGCGAACAGTGGTGCACCACAAAGTACAAAGCAGGCCATAGCTGCTAAGGGTTACCACACCATATCATCACATGGTAAACAATCACCTGCATTTACCCTGGTCAAATACCACCAGAATGTTGTATTTAGTTAATAGCTAAACTAAAATCTACCCTCTTGGCAATGACAAGTACTTAGTTGTTATTTGTAACAGATTGTTAAAAGGGGCCCATAGCAATGTCAGATTTATTTCTGTTTTGTGCTTGTTGTAATACCTGTCCCAGGTACCTCAAGATGAATGGGGAGGTTACCCTGCTGGTGGTAAAGATGAGGAGATTCCCTGCAGAAGGATGAGAAGTGGAAGTTATATTAAAGCCATGGGAGATGAGGAAAGTGGAGATTCTGACACTAGTCCCAAAACATCACCAAAGGTAGCAGTCCATCCGGAGTCATTGTTAAAATCTCTTGGACAAAGAGCCCTTGGTGACCACCAGAAGTAAGCCTCTCAAAGCTTTTTCCTATTTTATTTTTGTGAGTTTCATTTCTTTCTGCTATTTCTTCATCTTCTGCTTCAGCTGATACTGTTCTAAAAATAATATTGGTTGGATACATACCTTCTCAAACTGAGTTGATGCTTTTTATTGCTGGTGGGAAAATAATTTCTTGCCCTATAATAATAGACCATTATGTTTCTAAGGCAAAGGATTAATGTCAAATCAATATTCAAAGTGTAAAACACCTCACTGTTGGTCAGCTAGTGTGGAATACTTTTTTTAAAAAAAAGGAAATGAGGGCATAGTCACATGACTATATGAAAATGCCCTCCACCATTCCTTGAGCTGGCAGAAAAGTATGCCAGCATAACTGCCAAACCCTATTCTGTCACAGTAACAAGGCCAATGAGTGGTGCTGTCCTTACTGTTTTACTGCAGGACAAGTTACGGAAAGTGATGGATGGATTCCCCACCTTGTTCCCCTCACCGTCCATTCTTCCTAAAGGGGAATGGTGTAGAGTGTGGACGGGTGCTTAGAATGACATGTTTAGCCACCTCTCAGTTGCCAAATTAATAGGTTGCCACCATAGAGATGCTCCATGTTTATGTCCCATCAGTTGGGCATTTTCTGAAAATGGGTCTAATGCTCTTCTGGTCTCCAAAAGTAGCCTGGCTGACAGGACATAAGCCTGGAAGAGGGCCCTAGGGTGAAGTGGAAGAGAGCAATCAGTAATGAGCTAAGAGACCTGAGAGAAATAATCATCTTTCACATAAACACAGTGAAGTGAGTTCTATGCACCAATGTTTCTAACCATAGACATGGGGTTCACAAGGAGTCTTTTGCTGCTTTGAAACCCCATGTCACCATCAGCTTCTTGCTTATATCACAGAGAATAGTCTTTTCAGAATCAGAGTTTTAATTCTCTCCCAAGGCCCTGACTGAACAGGGAATAGAATCAAATAGCACAGCACAGCACAGCACAGCATAGCATAGCATAAGAATATTCATTCTGTAAATAATTTGAAAGTTAGCTAACTAGATTTTTTTTTTAGTCTTCGTAAGGGAGAAGTTGCTGTCAAAGTCAAAATCATATATACTGTATAGTCTGATGCTCTATTAACCTACGATTGGGGAAGAAGCAACAAGCCAAATTAAAAGAGCATCAACTGGGCACTGTGAATGCAAGTGAAGGAAATCCTCTCTTTGCTATGAGGGTTTCCTTGACTAGGGCAAGGGAAAATAGAGAGTTCTAAGCCTTCATAAGTCTTCACCATTGTTTCCCACATCAACTGAAAGGCAAAAATACACATGGCAATCATTACAAGGCTGAAGTGGGAGATGGCTCTACAATTACAGTTTTTTTCCCCAAGTTAATAGTTCCTCTTAAATGGAAGGCAAATGTGGTCTGTCCTGTAGTATAAGTGGTACAGCTTTATGTTTTTAAGAAGTAATAATAGGCATATTTACAAGTCCAGCCCTCCCACACAGACACTTGCCAAATACTTGGGGCTCAAATTCAAGAGGTTCTTCTTTTAGCTTTGCCTTGGAAAGGTTATTCTGTTTCTTAGCTGCTCATCAGGGAATATCATTAAAAGCCTTCTGATCTCTGCCTTTCAAAGTAGACCAGGAAGTCCCTGTCAGGCACTGTATTTCCGTATCATTCGTGACATTTAAAAACCATAAACTATACTGAGGAGATAGGATACTTATTGTTCAAGGACCTTCTGTAAGAAGCTAGGATGAAGGGAATGTAATCATACATCCATTGAAACAAGTTTCAGAGGCATTTTTTTAAGACTGTCATTTCAAACGAAATGAATATTAGTCACATAAAGCAATGTTGGTAGCGTATTAATGAGAGAAAACCTGTCTGTTTGGAAAAGATAAATTGTGTACTTCCTTAAAATGGATTGAATGTCCAAGAAAGAGTCATCAACAGGAAAGATAATTATAACTTGAAAATTGTAAATCCATAAGTTGAATGTTCATGTAACAACAGTGTAAAAGGAAGTTCCATTAACTGCAGTCAAGTACACTTCCAGATATGTGATTATAGGTTTGCAGTTTTAAGTTTTAGAAAAGTCAAAATATTAATAGGAAAAAGAAGAAATGTCTGAATTCAAATAATATCCGATGTGTAGCATTTTGAGAATTACATTATCCAACACAGCAAATAAGTTATAGTAGTCTAAGAAATCAGAGATTACTGCTCCTAAGGGACATAAAAGATATTATGTTGTCTCAAAAGCATCAGGCTTTGCTACATTGCTTCTCAAGCTTTATTCTTGAGTCAGTTTTTGCTGTTTGATCATATCTTTTATATGTGTGTAAAATTCTTAGAAGAACCATTGCCAGAGTCCTTCTGTAGAAATTTAGTACAAGATCTAAATTTGCTGTGATCATGGGCTGGTGGCAGACAAGGGGTTTCAGCTACATCCAAACATCTGTTACTTGCAGTCCTGGAACTTAGCTTTTTAACCTCATTATTATTATTATTATTATTATTATTATTATTATTATTATTATTATTATTATTTTAATGAAAAGGAACTGTAGGGAGTTGAGCAGGTGAAGGAGCAGTGGGGTATTAAATGCAACATATGGAGAAGGGATCAAAGGAAATAAGGCCTTCAACAATTTGTTTCAGAAAGTGGGAATTATTGGCCACTCCATTATAGATAATATTACATTTTTTGATGCAGGAGAAATCTGAATCCAATTATCAAGCATCACCTGCCTCCCTGTTGCCCGCCTAATCTCTAAGGCAGCTAGCTGGGGAAATAATGAATAGCATGTTTATATGCATCCCTCAACATAAATTGATCATCTGCTCATTTGCCATCAATTGCACTCCCCAAAATGGAAGTTCATGAAGCTCTCTACTGCCTTAATCCCACATCAGTCTTCTGTTCCAGGGTTACAGCCCCTCAACCTCATCAATGTCTTTCCAATGCCTCAAAGGCTTGTATTGGCCAAACGAGTTGTGACAAAAGTAATCCTTATAATAAGTGCATGCGTTAACATAAGTCTTCAGGGGAAGAGTGTTATGGGGAAGACCAGTTACTGGCCAGAAAGAAGGTGCCTTATATAGGCAGCCCCTTTATAAACTAAATTGTGGCAGAAGCTTGGAATATTTTTCTGTTCCAAATTGTTGTTGTTTTTTTCCAAATGCTTTGAGTGAAAATATAGCCCAAGGGGAAAGGGTCAAAATTCCCCTTTGTTCACCATTGTCCCAGGCAAGATGACCATCTCATGCAGCTTCTTTTTATTTAGAAGCAATGATGTTTAGCGACAGGAGTTTAGTTCATTTAAATTAGCCAATATCTGCAGGAGAGATTACTGGTAAAGAGCTATTCAAAAAGTTTTTTTGAAACAGCCATTATAAAATTAATTGTAAAGACAGCAGCATTTAGATAAGTCAGCACATAATCCCTATGTAAAGACTGAATTTTTAAAATAGAATTTTTTACTAAACTAGTAAATATAGTTGTTTATTGATTATCTATATTTCACAAAAATATTTAAAAATTGGCACAGAATATATCGATTGCTTAATGTATCCTGCCCCACAAAACAAAATGTAATTTTGCTTAATTTTTCAAAATTATTCGTTCTACATTTTATCTTGAGAATTTTTATTAAGCATTTGATCTCTAAGAGACATCGATGCAATGAAAAAACTGTAATTGTTTGAAAAATAGAAATGTCAATTAAAAATACACAGCAAAGTTTAATTATTAGGTTCATGAAAGACAGAATTAAAATGTACTCCTTCTGAGTCTCAATGTTCAGTTGTTTGCATGCCTCCTTGTTAAAGTTTCATTTATTTTAAGGAAAATAAGTCGTACAGCTGTGCTTACCAAACAGTTTCATTTTATTGGGCTCAAAATCTGACCTTACCATATCAGCCCAGAATTACAATGGCATGATTTGCCAAAGTTTGGACCACTTATAATTAAAGAAAAAGTTGTACCAAGTATATAAATATCTTCAAATTTCTTCTTATATTATATAGGGATGTTATCCATCTCTAAGTTATATGCTTTGTACATAAGAATCTGTAGTATAATTTCCCCAGTATATATTCCAGTCCTTTCAAGTTCACCTTATGGAAATTTTTTGTTTATGAAGTATTTTCTCTACATTTGCCTGAAGCTTTATTTCTTTTTCTGATACTTTTAATGGACGTTTAGTATCTAGCCATTGTTAGAAATTGTGCACAGCCAAGGATACTGAATGGTGATGAATGAAATAATCATACTATCAATGTCCTGCAAGCTAGGGAGCCTATTGACCAATACTGGTCATCAGTGAGCTTCTATTTTTGCTAGGCATGTTGGTTCAGTTTTGGCATGCTCCAGGATCTTCACTTGTTATCTTAAGTTACAAAGTTAGCCAGGAGTACCGTTTGTCAATTCTTCCAGTGAAAATGCTTTGGCCTCACTATCAAATTTAGGGGACTTAGGAGGATCTGGGTTGCAAAACTTCAGATGATCACAAGAGGGCATTGAAGAACTAGGATTTTCTGTATCTCTTTGGTGCCAGCTATTGATAACTCAAATATTTACAACTCAGGTCTAGTTGGCCTAGTAAAATAGCAACGTGAACAAACAACTTCATAGCTTAGAAGCCATTATGTTGATATTCTTCACATAGCTGCTCTGAATGATAGTTTATAAAATGGAGAATGTAGTAACTTTCATTCTGATGGGAAACATCTTGCTGGAAACACTTGACTTTAATCTGCTTTGCAGCATTCTGGTTGCAATTCAGAAAAGCAGTTCTGATGACTCATAATTCTAAGTACTTTGCTTTCAAAGGTTAAAGACCAGCTGTGTCTCTGAGACTGGTCAAGTCTCTTCTTTTGAGACTATATTATTGATTTTCCATCTGCAAAGGAAAAGGTTATATAAAGTATAGTATTAAGCCACTGCCTTTCAACTGTGGATTTCCCTTCCAAAATATGTTTAGGTTCTTACGTTTCAATGGAAAAGGCCAGACCTGATGGTAAGTGGAGACAGAGCCCAAGATTAGTGGCATTCACTTGATTGTGTAGCTCTTTCTACAAGGAAAATATTTTTTCCCATAGTTCACAGTTTGCTGGGTTGTGTAGTTCTTTCTTTCTATATGACTCCCTCTTTGACCTTTCTAGCTTTATTGTGGGTATGCACGCATGCACCATAAAGAAGAAGGAGCAATCCTAAAGGTTCTCCAGAGAGATCTGAAGAATCAGGTAATGCTAAAGACTGCATGGAATTAGGTCTCCATTCCAAGTTTAGTGACTTAAGCCTGGTGATGACTTGCAGAGGCCCTGCCAAATGCTATGTCCGTAATCACAACACTGTGGATACTCTCCTGCAGTATTGCTGGCCTTGGGTTTCACGGCAGCTATAAAAAAGCTTGAGCAAAGGATTCCGATCATAGAGTCCCAAACTGAATCTCTACAAGGGTTAAGCCGAGAAACTGTAAAATTGTTTCAGAAGCTACGTATCCTGAGCAATTTATGGTTCACAAATACCACAGGTTTTTCTCAGGAATGGGGTTTGATATTTTATCATCAGCAGATCTTTCAGGTATATTCAGAGAGATTCCTTTTGCAGAAAGAATTTAGCCTTATGGAGTTGGTGCTACTGAACCACTGACTCATATCTACTGTAGTGTGACTTCTGTAGAGACTTCCATAATATTCTCCTAGCACTTCTTCTAGGGAGTTCCCTGGAGAGCCAGTTGGCTTCTGTGTGTGCCATCTTCCATCAGACAACACCTTGGAACAAAGACAAGTTTGCATCAGTTGCCTGCAAGATCCAATCACTAGCACCAATAGACTGAGTTACAGCAGCTACTGAGCTGATTTTGGATAAGGCAGTATTAAGCACGGTTGGCAGTTCATCTTCTTGTTATCTGTCCCCGTTTATGTACTGGTATGTTGTAACTGCAGAATCTTATTGTATTTTTTCAGTATTGGCCAGTGGCCACATGGTGATTTTTTGCCTGCAGGAGAAACATATCGACTGCCATATTATATGGATTACTGTTACAAAGGGAGCATCGCTGTTCCCAACCTAGTATTCCTAGTAGCTGCTGATGTTTGTACGGAGACTTCTACATGTTATGCCTTAGATTACAGAATTCACCATGAAGATGCCATTTGAAATTGCAGTTATATGATGACTGTAATGTTCTTGGGAGAAACAGTGGAAATTCATGATTTGATGCCCCATCTCTTTCTAATTTCTTTTAAAAGCAGATTGATTTAGAATCATAAAATTAGTTGATAAAAAATCACAAAGTACCAGCACCTTTCCTGGTTAACAAATTTTATTAAAGGGAATCTTATTTTTTAATAAAATGTATTATTTGGAAAAGGAGCTACCAGATTCCTTCTGATATTTTTGCCACCATTGAGGACGATAACTTTCCTCTTACAAAGCTAGGAGATAAGTCAGCTATTTTCTTGTGCCAGTTCTTTATTCTGAGTCATATTTCCACCTTCCCAACATGGTTTTTCTCTTAACATATAAACAAATTATATTGGGAAAATGAATAAAAAGGCTTAAAATCCCACATCCCCAGAGCTGTGTTCCTGGTAAAACTATGGGTTGCATTATAGGAGGTATCCAATTTCAACTAATTTGCCATTTAGTTTAACATTTTATGGAAATTGTATAAAATGTGTTTTTATTTTATTTGCATTGACTGCTGATAAATATATGGTAGATTATTTGTTATATTTGTTAATTAAAATGACATGAATAAATGTTTTCAATTCGTGAAGCCTTCAGAATATATTCTAAAATTTAGATAGTTGTGATAGATTCATAAAGTCATATAATTAATACACATTTTGTTTTTTCAAGATATGTGTTCTGATTAAAGGCATTCCTGTTTTTTTGTCTTTGTTTTGTTCTATTTGTTTTATTAACATTTTATTTGTAATCAAAGCAAGTGAAAGGGGAAAAAAACATTAAAAAAAGCTAACAGATCTAAAACTAGCTAGCAATATACTTGCTTCCAGATTGCTGGCTGAATACCAAGGAGATGCTATTTCTATATACACTATTCATAGCATAAGCTCTGATTAGTCCAAAAAAACATTTTCCTTTACTAATAATAAATAGGCTAGATTGAAAAGTTGAAAAGCATTCTGGACAAAGCAGTGGAATAACACTTCTGTATTGCTGCCAAGAAAAAAACAGGAATGCATCCATGAAATCACCAGGAGTTGAGTTCAGCTTGAAGGAAACTTTACTTTACAAATTCTAGAAACTGAGCTAATCCTATCCTAAAGTATTTGTTAGTACAATGGCCTGCTCACTATGTGTCTGAAGTAGATTCCAAAGAAGAATTTTTAGAAAATTGGATATTCAAAAACCATGTTATAACCTTTATGACCATGTTACATTCTTCCAGCTCAGTCATTGGTTGTTGGTCCAGTTCCATTAAAAATGGAATAATGTGGCATTAATACAGAGCAGTTGGAATTTCCATATTAAAAGGATCTTCTCAGATAGATAGATAGATAGATAGATAGATAGATAGATAGATAGATAGATAGATAGATATGGGTTCATATATAACAAATAGTTCATACACTATAGCACACCTGGGGAGTTAAAGATCATCTCCCTCTCAGCTCCTTAGATTTCCTTTACTTTGAAAGTAAAGTTTGAAAATCTAAGCCTCTTGCTTGTAAATAAACTTTTCTAACAGAAATTGTCACTGTCTGCAGTCCAAGAGGACAGCTGGAAAATATTGAAATAAGAAAACAAAACTGGGTAAAATCATTATTTTAACTGAAGCTGTTCTCTCAAGCAAAGATAACTTTAATATTTGCCATTTAATAAATCAGTTTTACTTGCATCAAGAGTGGGTTGTAATTCCTACATACTAATTGGTTCCCTTCTTTCATCATATAATACTTAGGTATTTAAATGAAGACTATTTCAGCTGCATTTCTAACAAAACCAGAATTTTAAGCTTTGGATTGAATGGCATGGCTGGGCAGAAAAGAGATGACTTATTGTCATTATATTCAAACCCAAAGCAGTCTGAAATAATTTGAAAATATTAAGTGGCTCCAGGATAGCTTGCATGAGTTAGAAATAAATGCTTCCTATAAACAACTTTTCTTTGTGATGTACACTCTTCTCCCTGTCCCTTGCATTGTGGATTGGAAACAGATCAACTCTGCCACACAACAGTTGCAAAATGGAGATGGCAAGAGGAATAGCACTGTCTTCTGTCTTTTCTGAGAACAATCATTTCTGAGTTATACCCAGTTATGACCTATATACTTTCATATAAATTTTCCAAGATACAAGTAAAAGCTTTATCAAAGCAGTGTCTCCCTAGGACTTCAGACATGGGCCTCCATTCTGAACTATGAAATACTTTATGAATGTTTAAAGGTAGCCAGGTAATTGACAGATTTGCAATAACGAATATTAAAAGTTCATCTAATAGAGTCTGCTGCGTGTCTTCAAAGTATGAAGCTGAACTGATCTGCAGATCTATTCAGTAATAATAGAATTAACCCTACACAACAGAATTTTTATATCCTGATTCTGTAACACTATAGCTTGATAGGAGCATGGGAAATCGATTCCCTCCTGGCCTTAAGAAACATTATTAATTGCCAAATCCCCGAGATCTCTTTCCCAATGAGAACATATTAAAAAGAAGAATGAGAAAAGGAGCTAAAACATATCTCAAATCCTTAAGTACTCATAAGTGTGTCCATCATGCTAGGTGATTTTCCATTCTCAGCATGCTTCTTAGCATGCTTCTAAAACTACATGTGTTCAATTATACGAAAGGCAAGGTAAATTCCTGTGGGAAAGTTCAGTGTTTTTAATTTGATTTTGTTGATTAAACTGCTAATATTTTCACAATCAGGTATTTTAGACATAAAGCAGAGTAAAGGGATTAAAGGACATAAAATATGTTATTAATTAGAGGAGGCTGCACCTTCCCTAGTCTAAAGTTAAACCCTAAAGCTATTGAAGAAATCTGAATGTAATTTATTTCCAGAGGCTGAAGTTCTGCCTACTTACAAAACCCTTTGGCATATATTAGTTTATTGCCATTATGTTGATGAAGAAAAGAAAAGAAATCTTTAAGAAATTCCTCCCTTGTTTTCTCCTTAGCTTGAATAACATTTATAGCTTCAAAAGCCCTTTTATGACAGACTTAAGTGTGTCCTACATCAAGGTAGGACTATTAACTAAGTTTTCGTGATAAAATACCTTAATATCTCTTTTTACTCTCTCAACAGTCTCTGGCCTACTAAATAAAGAGCTGTTCAACTGCCACACAAATAATATAGTTGGTTGATCTTGCAGATTATATATCAGTATTGACTATCTTAGTCCTAAAAAAACAGGAGCAAGCAAACAAAATATAAATCTTACAGTAAGACCTATGTCTACGTAGAAAAAAGATTTATTCTCTCGCTCTGGGATTCATTTGTTTCCAAATGTAAATCAAATTAGATTCATGGAGAAAACTGATGATTAGATTTATTTCCACCTTATTCTTAATGCAGGGTTATTTTTTAATCCACTTTTGGAAAGAGTGTACATTTAAAGGCTCCTTCCATAATAATTTCCCTCTTTTAAAATTATTTTGAGAGCCAGTTTGGTGTAGTGGTTAAGGCATCAGGCTAGAACCCAGGAGACCTTGAGTTCTAGTCCCGCCTTAGGCACCAAGCCAGCTGGGTGACCTTGGGCTGGTCTCTCTCTCAGCCCTAGGAAGGAGGCAATGACAAACCACTTCTGAAAAACCTTGCCAAGGAAACTGCAGGGACTTGTCCAGGCAGTCTTTGAAAATTGGACATGACTGAACAGATTTTTAAATATATATATTTATTTTTCTAAGTATATTTGCTGAAAAGCTAGTAAATCTTATGCATTCATTTGGGCCATAAGAATTTGCTAGATTAATGCTATTAGAAGCACTAGAACTTGAAGAAATGAGTAAAATTTGATCTGCCCTTATTTGGATTTTATTGTATTTTATATTTACTGAATTATTATTTATAATAATAAGTATTATTTATAATTTTATTGAATTTTAAATTGTTTTTACTGTGAACCACCCAGGGTCCCCCATGTGGGGGAGATGGGCAGTGATAAAAATATGATAAATAAATATAAATAAATAAAAATGTTTTAGGATTGCCTATAAGCTTTTCCATTCTTGTTTATTAACTTCCCAGTCCTGATCTCATAGGAATTTGTCAGAGCAAAAATGTTTATTAATTAATGGAAGCCAAAGACCTAGACATGCTTTGTCTACTGTTGACATTAAAAAAACAGATCAGTGATGCATAATTTGGAAATTCTGTTATAAAACTCTTGATGTTTTAGGGAGATTATCTTTAACTAGCTCAAATATATCTGACAGCTAGGTGTGTTATCCAGAAATCCTCTTTTCTGACAATGGTTCTTCAACAATGACTCTTTGAAATTGGACTGCATGCTTTTCCTTGAAGAGGCAAATTTCTATCCCATTTGGCAAGCTCTCTTTCATAGTCATGTCAGTCTCTTTTCTTGGTTAGTTGACAACATCACTTTTGGATTGGCTTTCTAGGTAAGTGCAATTTCCAAAGTGGACTTGTCTTTCTACAGAGAGGCATTTGCATTCTTCACTTTCAGATGATACAGATGTTCAGGATATATCGTCCATATTAAGGCTGGCTTTGGTAAGCAGAAAGGCAGCTGTAGCATGAATAAACATTAATGTAAATTGAAATCCATCTGCCTTTAATAATATTTCTGCTTATTCTTCCCTTGACAAAGAGCCAAATATGTTTATTAGATTCATTTTAAATACTGTGGTGGGCTATGGTGTTGTAATCTGTGATTCAAACTCCAGAAATCACATAAACAGCCCAGACAGAGATTGAGAATATAATATAAATAGATAAAATGGTTGTGTGAATTTATCCTAATTTAAGATGCTTTTGGTGAAAGGAGAAGGAAAGATGAGATGCTGTAGCTACAGAAAGCAATCCATCTTAATGAGAAATGTCTACTACTGACTTACATTTTGCATAGAGGTCTTAACAGAATAAACTTGATAGGACACAATATATTAATGCTTCAGAGTTTGAAGGTGATTGGGGTGTTTTTAGAGAGACTGAGTCATGAGTATAAGTGAAGCTTTGACCTTGAAATCCATAGTTAGTGTCAGCTTATATTTCCCAACATCCGATCTAAGCTGCCTTATCCCAACATAGCAGCCACATGGTATTCTCTATTGTTTCACTGAGAAGTTTATCAAATATTGATGATTGTTTCATGAATCTGAAATTGTAGAACATTCTTTTAGAGAATTCCCAAATTTTGGCTCTTTCAGAGGATTGTTTTAAGAAATCAGATCATATGGGTACCTGTGATAGAGAAAAGCAAGTCAGTGTTTATATGTATTTCCTAAAATTCTACATTTGTTATTGTATTTATATACTGTATGTGTGTGCGTGTGCGCATGCCTTCCGGTGTAATGATTGCCTAGTCCAAATACTCAGACTCACAAGAGGTTGCTAAATGAAATCTGATTTATTAGGAAACTTATGACAAGTACAGAGAAAGCTGAGAATGACAGAAAGCGCGCCAAATACAAACTAAAAACCCTTGCTGCAAACGTAACCCCGCCTCCCTGCCAGCAGAACCACCCGTCCCAGGTGCTGGCAACCGTCAGCTCTTCTAGCCTGGGAAAGCAACCTTGAACACATGAGATAATCGAAATACATTCCGAGCTCGCAGCCAAGAGATAAACACACTTCCAGCAGGAACCATCCTCCCGGCAAAGATGAAACACGCATCAAGCTAATGACATGCAAAACGTTACGATGTACCAAGCACATTGAAACGATGAACATGACATCCGGTCAGTGTTGACTCCTGATGACTGCCTGGACTAGCCCCTGCAGTTTTCTTGGCGAGACTTTCGGAAAGGGTTTGCCATGGCCGCCTTCCTCCGGCTGAAGTATGCTGAAAGCTGTTTACAAGAATTTAATCAGTTACTCATCTCAGGAAGCAATTCCTTTGATACTAATATAACTAGTGGGACTATTGGGATAAAAAGAATATTCTAAACTATAAAGGCTATTTTTTCCTTTAAAAGATACATCAATTGAGAACTAACTGAGATGAATCCTGGAGTGTAAACAGAAACACACATTCTATCAGATGTCTCTAAATGCCTAAATAAATAATCATTTGTCTTCCAGTGATCACAAATGGGTTCCCATCTAGTGATTCTGATCAATCTTAATGTATTGTACTCACGTAAAGCTTAATTCTGTACATGTCTGGGAATGCAAATGAATTGGGAATACATCGTCTTAGGAACGTATGAAAATATAAAAATATAAAGATGACAGATTTGTTGATGTATTGTTGCAATAATACCAAGCAACTTGATGATGATGATGATGATGATGATGATGATATAAAGTTTATAACCTGCCTCTTCTCCAGGAGTTCAAGGTATCTTAATTGGAGATTATTCCTTCATTTTATTCTCCTAACAACAACACTGTCAGGAAGAGTGACCTGAGAGTGATTGGCCCAAAGTCTTCCAGTGAGCTTCCATGGTAAAAGGTGGACTGCAACCAGGGTCTAGTCTGTTCCTACCTTAATCAGTGTACTGCACTGGTTCTCACTTTCCTGTGCAAGTGGTATTGAGAGACAGAGTGCTTTTAATACATAACCATCATGTCTATTCATGATTGATAGTCTAATCCCATTTGAAGACATCATAGCTGATGGTCATAATTACACCTTAATAGCAGTAAATTTATTTAACTATACGCTATTTAAAGAAATGCTTCCTTTTTACCTCTCTCCCATGACTCAATTCATTCTGATGAATCTAGTTCATCGGAGGAGAAAAAAAACCCTCCTGTTTTATCCATACAATGCATAATTTTATATATCTCTCTCATATCCACCCCATTTAATTGTATTTTCTGAATGAAAAAGCCAAAAACTTAATGGCATTACAAGGCATTACAATATTGAAAGTTTTATTTTCAGTTTCTTTCCTATAATTCCCATGGTATTGGGCTTCTTCATAGCACTTATGTACCGGACTGGTATTTTCATTAAGCTTTCCACCAGAACTCCACAATTCCTTTTCTAGTCAGCCACTATCATCTGAGATCCCATCAGCCTGTAGGTGAAGGTAGCATATTTTGTCCCAGTATACATTGCTCTGACTCATCTTGTTAATATCTGCTGTCTCTGTTTGAATATATCCATTTGGAACTCATGATTGTTCTTTTTTTGTTTTAACCACCCTAAATAATTTAGCATCACCAGTTTGGTTATCTCACTGCTTACTTCTAACTCCAGATCAGTTATGAAAAAGATCAAAAGCACTGATCCCAATATTGATCTTTGCACCCCAATTGAGAGAACTGTCCATTTATTCCTACTCTCTGCTTTTTGTTCTTTAACCAGTTACCGATCCATAAGAGAGCTTCTCCTTATCACATGACTGCTAACTTTGCTCAGGAGTCTTTGGTGAGGGACTTTGTCAAAGCCTTTTGAAAGTCCAAGTAAACTATATCTTCTGGATCACCCCTATCTACATGCTTGTTGACACTGTCAAAGAACTCTAAAAGGTTAGTGAGAATAGGATTTATCTTTGCAAAAGCTCTTCTTTAGCAAGACTTGTTCTAAATGGTTATATTTATTTTGCGGAGGTTTACTTCCATTTTATTGTCATCTGGGCAAGACTTCCGTTGCTGAAAACCTTCTTTTCAGTTATAACTTCCATGATAATTCTCATTAACTATGCTGGTAACCACTTAGATTTGGTGGTATCTTTCCAAACTGCATCACATATTCCAACAGAGTGATTATTACTGTACATTTGAGTAAACCCCAAAGATTATAGAAAGTACTTAACCTCAAACTGTATTAAAGGTTTAACTTTCAACTTCCTTTTTAGTTTTCTTTCATTTAGTTGCCTCTGTGAAATCAAATGTTAGCTATTTTCTGCTTTGCAGTTTTCTACTTACGTATAAATGTGGCTTCTTTAAGGCAATGTCAGCATAAGTGCCCATAGCCTCTTGAAGCACCTTTCTGTCATTTCATCCAAAGTGCTGCACATCCCTAATTTTCACCTTTAACCTCTTGGTAGGTTTCTTCCTGAACTAGATGCTCCTTAATCTTCCCCAGAATTCACTTTAGCAGTGGCACATGTATGTGGTTGAGTGCCAGCAGTCTGAGCCCCTTTAGGTTTAAGCAGACCCTATCCTCCATTCATTCATTCATTCATTCATTCATTCATTCATTCATTCATTCATTCATTCATTAGATTTCAAGGCCACCCAACTCCAAAAGACTCTGGACAGCTTACAATTTTAAAAAAATATATAATATAAAAAGAAAAACATTAATACACAAATAGCCATACAAATAACAACCAAAAATCACCAGGGTCTTCACAAATACCTTAACTCCAGGCCTGGGAACAGAGCCAAGTCTTTACAGACCTACAGAACATTTGAAGGGTGGGAGCCATGTGTATCTCCGAGGGGATACTGTTCTAGAGGGCAGAGACAGCAAGAGAGAAGGCATACTTCGTCAGTCCCACGGGATGAAAATATTTAACTGAAGGAACCCAGAGTGCACCCACTCTGCCTGATTGTACTGTTGGAGATGTAGTGAGAAACATCCATTTCTGCCTGCACCACTGCATTTTGTACCAGCTGTAGCTCCCAGATGGTCTCCAATGGCAGCCCCATGAAGACCACATTGCAATAGTCCAGTCATGAGGTGACTAGGGTGCAAGTGACCATCTGAAGAGCCTCCCAGTTTAAGAAAGAGCACAACTGGCGTATGAAGTAGGCCTGTGCAAAAGCCCTCCTAGTCAAGCTGCAACCTGCTCTTCAACCAGCAACTACAAGTTCAGGAGGGGCCCCAAATTGCTTGCTAGTCTCGAATAGGGAAGTGAAACCCTTCCAATTTTATCACAATTGAGCCTGAGTCTGTTCTTCATCCTGACCCAAACAGCCTCCAGACAGCAGGTCAGTACATTGACAGCTTCACATGCAGAGCCTGGAGTTGTATACAATTGAGCATCATCAGCATACTGATGATACTGGACCTCAGACTGACAGATGACCTCACCCAGTGGTTTCATGTAGTTATTCAGCAAGAGGGGTAAAGGAGTCTAGCCCTGACAAACCCCACAATGAGGGGCTGTAGGGTTTACCTCTCCCCCCACCCTTGTCAACACCAGCTGGAACCAACCAGAGGAGGAAGGCCAACCACTGTAGCACAGTGCCACCAACTTCTCACTCCTGCATCTAGTCCAGAAGGATACCATGGCCGATGATATTGAAAGATGCGAGAGTTCTAGGAGCACAATGTTGGATGCACCATCTCCATCCCAGATCCACCAAAGGTCATCAACAAGCAAGACCAGTGCTATCTCAGTATTGTACCCTGGCCCAAAATCTGTCTGGAATGGATCCAGATAATCCATCTCCTCCAAGACCCTCTGCACCTGCTGTTCAATCACTCTCTTAACAACTTTCCCCACAAAGGGAAAATCCAGAATGAAAGGGTCTAGCAATGGCCTCTTGAGAAGGGGGCACGCCACCACCTCCTTCAAGGCTGGAGAAACCCCCTCCTTCAAGAAGCAAACACCATTGCATGGTCCCAATCACAGGTCACCTCTCGGGCTGCCTTGACAACTCAGGAGGAGCCTGGATCTAACAATCAGGTGGCTAAATTCACAGTTTAGGGGACCTTGTCCACTTCATCAGAAGTCACAGAATCAAACTCAGGCCAGATAACATCACAGGACTATGCCCTAGGCAATTCATTTGGACCTGTTCCAACTCCAAGATTTTATCTGCCACATAGCAGCCTTCCTCCCCCAGCCTGCTCCTCACCACAGCCCTGTAGATACTCCTGGGATCTGTCTCTCCCCAGCAAGGAACAGGTCACCCTAAGAAGAGCTGCTGGGCAGCTATCGGCGAATGCAATGAAGGCAGAGAAATAATGTTTCCTAAGCCCAGCTTGCCCCAAAATATTTCCCAGGGCTTAATAAATATAAATCCCTTCTACTCATGCTACCATTTTCTTTATATCTTGAGATTTCTCATTTCTTCTTTCTAGTGTGCAGAACAGTTAGCATTTCAGAGAAAGCTGGATTTTAGCATTTAGACATTTATCAAAGCTTAAATTTGGAATCCAGGAGTTAATGACAACTTGCTTAAATCATTGTTAGGATGTGCACAATAATTTATTCCAATTTAGCACTCTCTGGATTCTGCTGACCAAGTAATCAGTTCCTTTATCCTGCTGGAGCCATACTGATGCAACTCTTTCAAAAGTTTCCTCTTCTCTCCTAATATTACAGTAACCCACAGGTTATATATTTAATTAAATAAATACTTTAAGGCACAAAGGGATAGCTGTTTATTCCCCAGAAATAGATGCCTTCTAAGGGGTTGCTTCCCTATTCTTTGCTGATCATCCTCTTTGCAGCCCACATTGTCCTTCTGGAAGCATGACATTGTTTCCCATATCCTTGTTGTTACTTTAGGTGATAGTCATTCAAGAATCTGGCAGGAGTTTTTGTAAAACACAAGTTCTTTACTTATTGCTTTTACCTCTTCACCATATACTATTGTACTAAGTGACTGCCTGATAGCTAATTTTTCCAGTACCTGTCGTAAAGCTTCTTTCCTATCTGCTGCCCTAACTTTTTCATATAGTTCTATGTATATTGCAACAGAAGAACCTGTCCACTAACTCTTGTGTCTTATCTTGAGTACACTTAAATCAGATTGCACTTTAATTATGTTGTGAATTTAAGCAGGTTGCCTGAAGAAGACTTATTTACCATTCAAGATTTTGCCAAGCTACCAAATGAACGGATATAATAAGAGTATAATCTAAGCTAACATTAATAATGTTAAGCTATGCTTGAAGATAAACTGAAGCAATTTAATTTGATTTGAATAATTCATAGTAATGTTTAACTGCAGCATGTATTAATGGCAGCAATACAGCAGGCATTAAGTGTACATTGTAAAAACAAATGTAACCTATTGCTAACTTGATTAAGAAATGGCGTCTTAGTAAATGTGTTGCAACTCTCAGCTTTCATGACTAGACTGTGGTATGTTTTAATGCAGGATTTGCACTTTCCCTGGGAATTTGTTTCTCTGACATATTTAACAGAAACTTGCTGATTTTTCTATCAAATTCCATTCAGTGTAGAATGCAGCAATGTATTGTTACTTGCTCGTTCTTATTCCTATTATAGGCAGAACAGAATGTAAGATTCTGATAACATTCACCTCTTGCCTATACCCAAGTGAAAGTTGTTTTAAGTATAATGTATTGAGTTTCAGAGATACTTTCCATAAATATTTACAGCACACATCATATGCTGTAGTAATGAATTGAACATGGAAATCCTAGGATTAAATAAAAGGGATTAAAGTTATAAGACCAGTTGTTATAGTTACATTTATCATTTGGTTGCATATGTTACTTGGGTTTTCCCTTTTCCCAAGGTTCTTTAAGATTTTCTAGGTGTTTTAAGGCACTTTTTAATTTAACATGTTAATATTTACCTTTCAAAGGAACATCACTTCAGCAAAAAAAAAAGGTCTTTACACGGACTGCTGACATTCAAGTAATGCAGTAAGACAGGCCAGCAAAAGTTTAACAGTTTTAGGTCAGATTGATGTCAGCAGGAAAGGCAGAAGTATTCTGAACACTTAATTATCCCATTGACAAGAATATTCTCTAAAAGGTGATTAAAGTCTATGGTGGACTTTCATCTTTTGTTCTCCAATTAGCCTTTGCTAAATTTGCTATTTTTATTGATAACAAGCTTCTGTGAGAGCTGTACCCATTCCATTTTTCTTGGAATTAAGAATCATAATTACAAGATGGTTTCCTAATAAATATAAATAGCTAATTATTTACTAGAATTATTTAGTATCTACTTTCAGGGTGCAATAAGGAGGGATAATATATAATATCATTTACTAGGAACATAAGCATCAGCCCTGGGTCTGAGACATCTTCCTTAATGAAATGGGCAGTGCAGCCATCCCAGGAGATCCACTGCAAATGAATGAGAGGACAGAGTACAGATTAAACCATGTTCTCACCATAGTGGAGAAACTACTGAACACAAAATGTCCAACACACTGAAATGTAGTATACAGGTGTCCCTCGACTTACGACCCTTTGTTTAGTGACCGTTTGTATTTATGATGGTTGCAGCATCCCGGGGTCATGTGATTGCCTTTTCCAGTCTTCCCAGCCAGCTTCTGACAAGCAAAGTCAATGGGGGAAGCCAGATTTGCTTAACGATCACATGATTCACTTAACAACTGTGGTGATTTGCTTAACAGTCATGGCAAAAATGGTTGTAAAATCAGGCATGACTCACTTAATGGTCACTTCACTTAGTGACAGAAGTTCTGGTCCCATTTGCGATCATAAGTCGAGGACTACCTGTAATACAAAACAGAGAAAGAAAGATCTCAAATGCTAAGCATAAAAATGGAAAGAACTGACCGGCAGATCATAGTTTTGGGGGGAAATGTTAATGATATTATCTGGGTTGCAGAATGAATCTGAATTACCAGCAAGGGGCCATACCATTATCAATTATTGCTATTATAGGTTGTTATTGCAGAATTGTTTAGATTCTTTAGCATAAACTGAATGTTATACACTTCAAAAATACATAGGGGAAATGATCTTTGGGACTGTAAGCTTTGGGGAAGATTTGAGCATTAAGCCTAAATTTTGAGTACTCCCTGAAGTAGGATGTCAGCAAGTTTGAGAAAAGCTTCACTGATCTGAGTGTTTCAGAATTCTTAAGTACTTATTATGCTATTAGCGATCACAGTAGAATTTCGGCAGGGCTGATCTTGTACATGTCCCATTTTGACCAGATGGTTAGTATTGACAGGGCCAGAATGTACCTAGGAATAGAAGAGGCGAAATCCATCACATGTTCTTTTTCCATTGGGAGATTACAGTTATCAGTGCTACAGATGCCCACTATGCAGAAATCACATTTATTTTCTTTATTAAGATACTTTATATAAAACATTTTTCAGCTCTTTCAGGTATGTTCTTGTCATAGTTTTTCAAACTTTGTTTCTATCTTTCTTTAATAGTCAGAGCTATCTGCAAGCTACCAGTGAAGTGCCCGGTGGCCATACCCTGGATCCTTCGGCAAACTACAATTCCCCTAAGTTTCGATCAAGGAATCAGAGCTATATGAGAGCAGTCAGCACACTCAGTCAGGCCAGCTGCCTTAGCCAGGTTGGATTTTTTTTCCTGTTATGCATTTTACAATAATATTAATAATTATAGGGTTTTTTAAACAAATTCAGGAGTTTGACCACATGTCCCAGGCTTATAATCAATAATTTCATATTTTATTTCAGAGGTAATTTAGAGAAATTAAATCTGGAATAATTCCAAATCAGATAAAGGGAATATTAATGGCTTAACATATTTCAAATATTCTAAAAGAAAATATTGAACTAAAGCTACTGGTTATTTTCCAAAGCTGAGCGCTTTGTTTATGTGCAATTTAATAATTTTTTTGTAATAGAAACCAGAAGAGTCTTGGGCTGCTTACAGACTGTAGTTTGTAAATAGTAGTGTTCAATGATTTCACATATGTACCTAACAAAAACAATTGACAAGTGGAAAAAATAATTTGTAGATACCAATTATTTGCTCCATCACTATATATTTTATGGCAAATAGTTTATTTCTTTGATACTGTATATGAGAAATAGCCCACTGAGTTAATACATCCTAAAGTCAATGCGTGCATTGCACTGAGTAATTTGCAAAATGTGATCACAATTAGGAATAATTAGTTTGCCCTCATTTATACCTCAACTTGTATCTACAAAGTGGCAGATAAATAAATGATTAGCTTCTTTTTTTCATTAGTATTTTAAGAAAAAAGCTGAGCTGGAAATATAATGGGAATAGTCAGCCTATGGGCCATATGCAGTTCCACAGTCCCATTTTTGCAACTACAGTATCTGAATCTACCCCAATATTGCATAGGTAAAATCTGGAAATAAACCATATAATTTTGGTGGTGTATTTTTTCACTTTTAAAAGGAAACCCCAAATTAAAATGGATTCATCATACCTTTGCAGGCATAAACTACATACATTGCCTTTACGCCCAGATCCAAAAGACATCAAAAAGACCTGGCCCACCCAGTGACACCATCACCATTTCCCCCGGAGGCATGTACCTCCACTCCTTCTCTGGCTTTAAAGAGAATCCTTTTTCTGTTCTGTAGCATAGATCTCTGGAATCTGAAGCCACTTAATGTTAAACTTTGATGCTTCTGGCTTTGGTATGCCTTTCCTATTTAGGTGTAGAAAGTTTAAACTGGAGCAAGAGTTTTTTATGCATTCAATCACTTTCCATGTAGCATTGCTTTGTAGTTGTTATTGCTGAGTTCCAACAGTTAATTCTAATAGTTCCAATTGTGGTTGCCCACCATTATTGTAACGGGCTTAACTGAAATAGCTTTAGTTAGGAAAATCTGAGCAGCATGGGAAGGAGAAGGGTTCTTGCCAACCGTGTGCATCTCTCGCCTGGGTACAAGAGTCCCAGCAGCTACTGGTGGTATAGAGACTATAGCCAATTTCCAGTGCTGCAAATATATAGAGCAGGTTTGCAGAGCCAGATTGCTGCCACCCAAACAGCAATCCAGTATCTCCTCTTCCTCCTCTTCCTCTCTTTTGCAAGGCTAAACAGAAAATGCAGCTGGCACCTTTCTAGAGTCTTGTGCTGTATACAGGGACTGCTGCCTTCTGCCCTCTGGGACGCCATTCTGGTCAAGATTTGTACAGACCCCACCCTGGCCCTGTTTAAACAAGCCCTTAAAACCTGGCCTTATTCCTAGGACTTGGATTAGAATGGGTGGTAGACCTCTTATGGGATATTTGGTTTTGGTTTTTTTTAACTGATTGTTTCTTTTCTCTGGGTACTCTTTTGATACTCTTTTGATGTTTTTATTGTATTTTGTAAGACAGGCAGAGTCATAACAAATTGGGGCAGAAATCAATATCACTCAATCAATCACAGGTCCTCTTGGGTTATATGACCTCATAACATCTTGTATTATTAAATATTAGAAGAGGAAAAGGAAGTACAGCCTGATAATTCATTTTCAATCATATTTCAGTTGTGGCTGGGGGATTACGCCCACCAAGGACATAAAGTCCTATATCACCACTTGGTCACATAATACTTGGAACAGGTTCTGTTTTGAAAATAAGTCTAGTGTCAGACCTACAAGGTAGACCAGACTAAGAAACCAATGCCATATAGGTCAGGACTACTTTTATTGTAACAGAATCTTGCAAGTCTGAAGGTACTTTCCCCCTCCCTTACTTTATCCTCATGTGAACTAGGGATGGCCTTGTCTGAGAGATTTCTGGAGTTATTTCTTGGCCTGGGCTCAAGCCCTGACCCTTGCCTTGGTAGCAACTCTTCCCCCTGTCCTTCAAAGCCATTCCCTTTACCCACTAGTGTGACAAAAGAGATGGCTATGTCCACATGGCATTTGGAGTTTGCTAGGTATATCTCCTACCACTTCTGCAGAAGACCAGAGGACAATACCAGCTGAGGGTAATGTAGATTTGATAGAAGCTCTTCTTCCCCAGATGTTCCACATCATATGCATTCTTTGTACCTCTACAAAGCATCCATCTCCACTGCAGAAGAGGATAATACACCATTTTTGCTCTCCCTTTCAACAGAAAACAAAGATCCTATCTGCTAGCAGATTGGGTTTGCAAGTAAAGAAATAAGACGTTCCTCTTCATCATACTTATAATTGTGCTGGTCCATCTTTCTTTCTTAATATATCTTTCTTTGTTTATATAAGGTAATTCAAAATAAGAATGTTTGTCTCTCCAAAGTACATTTAATATGATTAGAATTTATTGATTTATCAAATTTGTATGCTGCTCGACTCCCTATGACTCTGGGAGAATTGAAATAATAATTACAAGCATTGAAAAATAATTATTTTCAGACTAATTTTATTATGGAGGTGTATTTATGGAACATGACTGTATATATTCTGTGTGGATAGATACACCTCACTGAAATTATTTAATTAAAAAACACAATACATATTTAATCAACTTGTCCCCTTTCCTATTGGCATAGTTCAAGCAGTATTACTGGGGTGGGGAGCTAAGTGCCAGCAGTCAGAACTGTTGATGAGCATAGCTGTCAACTGGGCTATGGTCAAGAAAACAAGTGGGAGACCTGTTTCTTTTCAGATGTTGCTGAATTCTACATGCAGCAGCCCTATCTGGCTTGCTGGAAGTGTGGCTCAACAATATCTAGGTTGTCACAGGTTTCCTGCCCTGGTCTAGGATTTCCCATGAAACAGACACTTCTTGAAACATTTTTTAAAAAAATAACATGTGGAAAGCAATGTGCTTTTGTTCTCCTCATATTGAGAGGTATGCCACTAAATGAGCTTACTGGCACCATTAAATGCAGCACCAAGAGAGAACCTATACGGCATGTGAACAATGTAGAGGAAAGAATGTATTTCCTCTAGTCTGCTGTACTAATTCTTATTTCTTGTGGTTTCTCTCTTTGCACCTTGCACCTGACATTGTGACAGTGTGCTGCTCTCCTGGTAATAGAGTGCAATTCAAGCAGAACTCTTAAGAGGGGACTATTTTGAATACATAGAGTAGAACACCCACAAAAGTCTAGTTGCATCAGATGATTCTAGATGGTGGTCACCTTTCCTGATGTTTAACTCTGCTCCTTAGATGTGGTTTTTTTGTTGTTGTTCTACTCCCATGAATACCTCTGATGCACAGAATAAGCAGTGTTTCATGGACTGGCCATTCAACTATCTGAAAGAAATGACAGCTGGAATACATATTTTCCTGGTCAAATGTAGCAGGAGATTATAATTTCCCTTTATGGTCTGGGGAAACTTCACTTGCTCATGTTCTCCCTTACCTCTTCTGCACCAGGGAAGAAAACCTCACTTTACAGTTTGAAATACAGCATAATTTCCCATTATATCCAGATTTGGGGAAACGATTAGTCCATCCACATTAAGATCAAACCGGTTCCAGGTCAGAGTTGGTTAACTAATTCTAGTTTGAACAAACTAGTGTCCTGTTTTGGGACCTACCTATCCAACCCTTCTTCCCTCACACACAGCAAACTAAAGGAAGGAAGGACAAACACACGAGCCCAGAACTCATGGTTAAACATGAACAGTTAATGAAATTATTTTGTCATTTTCCCCAAAACTGCTTATTCATTTAAGATTTGAGAAACAGAGTATTTTAGCTGTATTTCTGTTTTGTTTTCAAGATGATTCCTTGAGAAAGGGAAAATGATGGTGAAGGGAAAACAGGCTAACAAAATTAGGACAACCAGCTAGAATCCATCAGCTTTAGGAGGTTCTGTGTCTTGTTGTTCCTGCTATTTATTTAATGTAATGAATTAAAAACCAGTATCTGAAAATGTTCTTTCAGACCAACACCAGAATTAAAAGAGTCTGCTTAGCTCTCAGTTGATGGCAAAGAGAAGCTAATTTCAATTAAGTTGATGCCAACTGCTGCATTATAAGAATGTAGAGGAGGGGGCAGAAGGGGCAAATGGGGTTGTTGTATTAATGTTGAGGTAATATCTCTTTTGAGCTCTGGTATTGTATTGTAGCTGAATGCATTTCTGCAAAGCCAGGGGGAAAAAAACCCACCAAATGTAATGTTGTTGTTTATCTAGATGAGTGAAGCAGAGGTCAATGGGCAATTTGAATCTGTTTGTGAATCAGTGTTTAGTGAAGTTGAAGCTCAGGCAATGGATGCCCTTGGCTTGCCAGGCTGTTTCCGAACCAGAAGCCACAGTTACTTGCGCGCCATTCAGGCTGGTTATTCTCAAGACGATGAATGTATCCCTGCAATGGCATCTTCTAATATCACCTCAACAATCAGGTCAACAACAGGTGAGTATTCTACTTTATACCTTTTGTAATCAGCTGTTTTACATCTAAAATGATGAAAATACAGAAGATGGTGATGAATTGAAAGCTACATATGCAACTCAACTATGTGATGAGCAAAAAAAATATTTTAGCTCTAATATTAATTTATATTTTGCATAATTTTATTATGTTGATTTTATATATTGATTTATATTTATATGCTGATTTTATACATTGATTTATATTTTGCATAATTTTAGGTCGTTAGGACCTTGTGCTATCTTTTAAGCCTGAGCTTTCTTAGCTCTGTGGTAGGTTTCAAAACCTGCTCATGCTTTTATCCCTGAAATTATAATAACCCAGTTGTCTGAAAGGCAACACTGAAATGACACCGGTTGCTTTACAGTCTCATGATTCATGAATTGCTTGGATATTGATGGAGAAAGATTGAGAAAATGGCAGAAGGAGTAGAAGGAAGGAGAGAAAGAAAGAGAACATAGTTCCTGCTCTAAGCCAAGTACAGAAAGAATCCTGAAAGCACCCTAACTAAGAGGAAGTGTACATATTTTTCTACATAAATCATGGTCATGCCATTTATATGAAGGCTTTTCAATACATTCACAGCTTCCTATAAATGATTTGTAAAGAGAATTGTGTTACGTCCAAGCTCAGAGCCTGGTTGAATCTCAGCATTCTCTCTCTCTCACCAGGGGACTCCTCAGGGACATGCCTTTTAATTAATTAATCCCTCTGATGCATCATGCAGTAACCTTGGATGTACTCTGCACACAGTTACAAGACTATTGCAGGCATTACAAATGCTGCTATACCACTCACTTTTCAGCAGTTAGTCCTAGGAGGTTGTCTCTTCTCCTTCCATCCAAAGCCTGCCAGAGTCAAAAGGTGCCTCCTAACAGTTTGGTTAAGATGTCACCGAGCCTTTAAAATTCTCTGCTAAAATTCCATACATTCAGTCAATGCAACATGGCCATGCTGCTGACATCCAGATCAAGCCATAGATTCTTTTAAGTAAAATGTGTTCATAAGACTCAATATCCAGACCAGCTGGCTTGAATTAAATTTCTCCTTTCTTGTAACATTAGTGTTTATGAGTTCTTTCATCCTAATACGAATAAGAGGTTTGAGGGAAAAGGAAAGGGGAAGGGTAAGTAGGGGAAAGTCCATTGAGATCCTAGCAATGATGAGGCTCCATCGTTTCAGATCACTGTTTCTATACTGTGTGGTTTCTCTCAATTTTTACAAGTTGTCCTTTGAGGGCTGTTGACCTTTATTTTGAGCTCATCAATTTTCTTAATCATATGACTTCTAAACGCAGGCTTGTGTGAAGCAGGGGAGTGAGCAAGAGGAAGTAAAAGCTTCAGGGACAACTATTAACAGGGAGGAGAAAGTACTGCTGGTTCTTCCTCACAGTCTCTCCCAGAATTCTACCCATCTTCCCCTTTCATCTTTTCCTTGAATCCTGCTCTGTTACAGCTCTCTGGAGTCACTCCTCTCATTGGTTGAAGACCCCCTTCCCTTTTAGTGTTTTCTATAAATGGATATAACTAGACAACCCATCAGCTGTTGGGTCATTGTTTCAAGGTATTTCCTTACCTAAACAGAGAAACAGGATGACCACTGGCAAAAAAGCAGTGGGAGAGGGAGTGGCTTCCAACTTCCTGCCAGCTTCCCCATTGACTTTGCTTGTGGGAAGCTGGCAGGGAGCATCAGAAATCACTTCTCCTCCTCCTCGGCTGACCCACAGAACTGCCTGCCACTTTGCAGTTGGGGGAGGGGGGATAAAGGAAGGGGGAATAAAGGGAGCCACAGACCACAAGGAAAACTGCACCTCTGCTCCCCATCCCAGCATGTCCCCAAGGGCCCCCTCCCTCCAAGGAGAAGAGAGCTCACCCATCGACCACTGGCGCCCTCCAGCCAGCCCTGCCTCACCAGAAGGCATCTGAGTTGCTACTTCATCTTTCCCTTACCACCCACTGCCATTAAGAGATTTCAAATTTGAGCCTTGGTTCCAAAGCAGCCAATTCCCACATGTCCATTAGACCTTGCCACCAGCCAATTGGGCATAGGGGCCAGAGGGAGGCCGGAAAGGGGGCAAGGATACACCCCTCCCATCTTCCCTTGTGCCATGCAACCTGCGGGTTTCTGGGAACTGTAGTTGGAAGTGGTACTGAAGTGGCCACAACTTTGCCAAATTTCAATCCCATGGGAGCAATGGGTCCCAAATTTTGGATGCATTCTGTAAGTTAGCCCATTAGAGGTACCTTGGTGCAAAAAGTGTTGCCCTATGATGCTCCGTTTTGCCCAACTGAGGCTTACAAATAAACAGGCACAAGAGTTTTAGTATATAGATTAGTGTTTCAGAAGTCTTTATTTCTACAGTTTGAAGTTTCTCTTTCGGATGTCCCTGCATGATTAGTGCTATTACCATATTTCTTAATTACCTTTGGAAATTATAGTTCAGTCGGTATGACTGTTGTTTCTTAAACTGGCAATTTAATTAGCATCCAAATGCCTCACCGAGGCTTTTTCAGTAATGGCAAAAATTAGGGGACACTCACATACACACACAGAGAGACACAGGTATGCGTGCACATTCATATATACATATGTATGTTCACACATTATAAATTCAAGAAAGCATTCAGCAAAACACGTACATGTGATTTTTCTTTTCAACAACTGGTTCCATTGTTTTTGCAACCATATAGTTAGAAGGGGAAAGTTGGAAAATCAACAGTATTATAAATTATTGATGTAGGAGGTCTTCAGTGCTATTTTTATTTATTTCCAAATATTGATTCTCCATGTTCTAATTGCTTCTTCTTTGACTTACAGCATGTTCTAGCATAAGGTATGATTGCAGAGACCACAGGGCAGATGCTCTGTCTAGATGTATTGGGTACAACTCCCATAATCCCCAGTCAACTGGGCCATGCTGATTGCAATTGTTGTTTATTCGTTTAGTCGCTTCCGACTCTTCGTGACTTCATGGACCAGCCCACGCCAGAGCTTCCTGTCGGTCGTCAACACCCCCAGCTCCCCCAGGGACGAGTCCGTCACCTCTAGAATGTCATCCATCTGCCTTGCCCTTGGTCGGCCCCTCTTCCTTTTGCCCTTCACTCTCCCTAGCATCAGCATCTTCTCCAGGGTGTCCTGTCTTCTCATTATGTGGCCAAAGTATTTCAGTTTTGCCTTTAATATCATTCCCTCAAGTGAGCAGTCTGGCTTTATTTCCTGGAGGATGGACTGGTTTGATCTTCTTGCAGTCCAAGGCACTCTCAGCATTTTCCTCCAACACCACAGTTCAAAAGCATCTATCTTTCTTCTCTCAGCCTTCTTTATGGTCCAGCTCTCACAGCCATGTGTTACTATGGGGAACACCATTGCTTTAACTATGCAGACCTTTGTTGTCAGTGTGATGTCTCTGCTCTTAACTATTTTATCAAGATTTATCATTGCTCTTCTCCCAAGGATTAAGTGTCTTCTGATTTCCTGACTGCAGTCAGCACCTGCAGTAATCTTCGCATCTAGAAATACAAAGTCTTTCACTGCTTCGACATTTTCTCCCTCTATTTGCCAGTTATCAATCAAGCTGGTTGCCATAATCTTGGTTTTTTTGAGGTTTAGCTGCAAGCCAGCTTTTGCACTTTCTTCTTTCACCTTCATCATCAGGCTCCTCAGTTCCTCTTCGCTTTCTGCCATCAAAGTGGTATCATCTGCATATCTGAGATTGTTAATGTTTCTTCCAGCGATTTTAACTCCGGCCTTGGATTCCTCAAGCCCAGCATGTCGCATGATGTGTTCTGCGTACAAGTTGAATAGGTAGGGTGAGAGGATACAGCCCTGCCGTACTCCTTTCCCAATCTTAAACCAGTCCGTTGTTCCGTGGTCTGTTCTTACTGTTGCTACTTGGTCGTTATACAGATTCTTCAGGAGGCATACAAGATGACTTGGTATCCCCATACCACTAAGAACTTGCCACAATTTGTTATGGTCCACACAGTCAAAGGCTTTAGAATAGTCAATAAAACAGAAATAGATGTTTTTCTGAAACTCCCTGGCTTTTTCCATTATCCAGCGGATATTGGCAATTTGGTCCCGAGTTCCTCTGCCTTTTCTAAACCCAGCTTGTACATCTGGCAATTCTCGCTCCATGAATTCCTGAAGTCTACCTCGCAGGATCTTGAGCATTACCTTACTGGCATGTGAAATGAGTGCCACTGTTCGATAGTTTGAACATTCTTTAGTGTTTCCCTTTTTTGGTATGGGGATATAAGTTGATTTTTTCCAGTCTGATGGCCATTCTTGTGTTTTCCAAATTTGCTGGCATATAGCATGCATTACCTTGACAGCATCATCTTGCAAGATTTTGAACAGTTCAGCTGGGATGCCGTCGTCTCCTGCTGCCTTGTTATTAGCAATGCTTCTTAAGGCCCATTCAACCTCACTCTTCAGGATGTCTGGCTCTAGCTCACTGACCACACCGTCAAAGCTATCCCCGATATTGTTATCCTTCCTATAAAGGTCTTCTGTATATTCTTGCCACCTTTTCTTGATCTCTTCTTCTTCTGTTAGGTCCTTGCCATCTTTGTTTTTGATCATACCCATTTTGGCCTGGAATTTACCTCCAATGGTTCTAATTTTCTGGAAGAGGTCTCTTGTCCTTCCTATTCTATTGTCTTCTTCCACTTCCACGCATTGCTTGTTTAAAAATAATTCCTTATCTCTTCTGACTAACCACTGGAATTTTGCATTTAATTGGGCATATCTCCCCCTATCACTGTTGCCTTTTGCTTTCCTTCTTTCTTGGGCTACTTCTAGTGTCTCAGCAGACAGCCATTTTGCCTTCTTGGTTTTCTCTTTCTTTGGGATGTATTTTGTTGCCGCCTCCTGAACAATGTTGCAAACTTCTGTCCAGAGTTCTTCCGGGACCCTATCTACTAAGTCCAGTCCCTTAAATCGATTCTTCACCTCCACTGCATATTCCTTAGGGATATTAGTGAGCTCATATCTAGCTGATCTGTGGGTCTTCCCTAATCTCTTTAGTCTGATCCTAAATTGTGCAAGAAGAAGTTCGTGATCTGAACTACAGTCAGCTCCAGGTCTTGTTTTTACCGACTGTATAGATGTCCGCCACCTTTGGCTGCAAAGGATGTAGTCAATCTGATTTCGGTGTTGTCCATCTGGGGAAGTCCATGTATAAAGCCGTCTCTTCGGTTGTTGGAAGAGAGTGTTTGTTATGCAGAGTGAGTTGTCTTGGCAAAATTCTATCAGCCTATGTCCTGCTTTGTTTTGTTCTCCCAGGCCATGCTTACCTGTAATTCCAGGTGTCATTTGACTGCCCACCTTAGCATTCCAGTCTCCCGTGATGAAAATAACATCTCTTTTAGGCGTGTTGTCCAGTAGATGGTGCAGATCCTCATAGAACTGATCTACTTCAGCGTCTTCAGCATCTGTGGTTGGGGCGTATATTTGGATCACTGTGATGTTAGATGGCTTGCCCTGCATTCGAATTGAGATCATTCTGTCATTTTTTGGATTGTATCCAAGCACTGCTTTAGCCACTTGACTATTAATTATGAAGACTACTTCATTTCTTCTGTGGTCCTCTTGTCCACAGTAGTAGATCTGGTGGTCATTTGATGTGAAGTGGCCCATTCCAGTCCATTTCAGTTCACTGACGCCCAAAATGTCTATCTTTAATCTTGACATCTCACCAAGAACCACATCCAATTTGCCCTGGCTCATAGATCTTACATTTCAGGTTCCAATGGTGTGTTGATCCTTAGAACATCGGATTCACCGTTCACCACCAGCACCGTTGGCTGCTAGCCGTCCTTTCGGCTTTGAGCTAGCTGCGTCATCACGTCTGGGGCTAGTTGAGCTCATCCTCTGTTCCTCCCCAGTAGCATTTTGACCATCTTCCGACCTGGGGGTCTCATCTTCCGATGGTATACCGACATATCTCTGGTTGTACTGATCCATTTAGTTTTCACGGCAAGAATACTGGGGTGGGTTGCCATTACCTTCCCCAGGGATCGCATTTAGTCTGACCTCTCTGTCATGACCTTCCCGTCTTGGGTGGCCCTTCACGGTTTAGCTCATGGCATCATTGAGGTGCTCAAGCTCCAGCACCATGACAAGGTAACGATCCTTTGCTGAAGGCTGATTGCAATTATGGGAGTTGAATTCTAATATATCTGCAAGACCCAATAAATCTAAAGAGGCTTGCACTAGATTATATGATTAATAAAGATTCTGAGCTCAAAATTCTTGGGATATCTTGTATAGAAAAGGGGAAAAGGGCAAAGCCCTAATCTTGAGGCCTACATCAGATCTTTTTCTACCTAAGATGAGGTAGAAATGTAGTAGTCGTACCCTAATGCATAATATATATTCAAACTGACTAGCTCCAAATATTGGAGACCCTTACAGCATTCAGATGAGCTCTATTCAAATGTTTTAGATCCACAGGCAATTCTATTCTATTCTACAATAGAACAGTCCTATTGTAGAACAGAATTTTGCAAAACATCATTTTCAGATTCAGCCTATAGTGCTTCAGGTAGTCCAAGAAAGAGTCCTTGCAGGAGAGCCACTGCAGGCCAACACAGATAACATTGGGCCAGATAGATTGATTATATGATGGCAGCTTTCCGTATTCTAGAGGTGTGCTACAGAGCTTTATTGCATGGAGGCAATAAGGTCAGTATAAATCAGTTTGCAAAGCTATAACAGGAACAAATTAGAACGTTTACTTTTTAGCTTAATGGATATGATAGTTGTTGACATATTTACCCCCCTCCCCAAATCCTGCTGTGCTGCCTCATCATGGTGGGGGAGGGGTTGTTTCTGAGAGGGATGAGCCCCCCCAGGCCAGATGGCACTTGACATGCTACTGAGGAAGAGCGGAGGATCTTTCAGAGTACGAATGGTGTTCATAATGTGGCTAGATGAAAGCCTCTGGGATATCTGGTTGCTGATGTTGCCGTACAGGAAAAGAAAATCCAAAGCTGCAAAGATAGAATTACAGTAGGAGTATGGAACGTAAGAAGCATGAACAAAGGAAGGGTCAACGCAGTGAAAGATGAAATGAAACAACTACAAATTGACATCTTAGGCATCAGTGAATTGAGAAGAACTGGGATTGGACACTTTCAGTCAGAAGATCACACTGTTTATTACTCAGGAATTGAAAAACAAAGAAGGAATGGTGTTGCTTTTATAGTTGGGAAGGGTATATCAAGAACAGTACTTGGCTACAGTGAAATTAATGACTGAATAATATTGACTAGAGTTCATGGACAAACCTATAACATGATGATCATTCAAGTTTATGCTTCAGCACGATGCAGAAGAAGAGGAGGTTCATAAGTTTTGTGATCAAGTTCAATTTGTGACTGGAGACTGGAAAGCCAAAGTTGGAAACATGAAAGAGGAAAATGTAGTTGGATTGCATGGCTTAGAAAACCAAAATGAAGCAGGAGACCGGTTTAACAATTTCTGCCACTCCAATTATTTCTTCATATCTAACACTGTCTTCAAGCAACCAAAACAATGCCTCTATATGTGGATGTCACCAGATAGAGTACATAGAAATTAAATTGATTATATTATTGCTAAGAGGAGGTGGAGGAGTTCCATTACAGCATCAGACATCACCAGGTGCTGACTGTGGAACAGATCATGAACTGCTCATGTGCAAGTTCCACGTTAAGCTAACGAAGAAGACAAAAGCAGGACAGTTTCCACAATATGATCTTGAACATATACCCACCATTTTCAAGAAGAACATTAGGAATCACTTTGAAATCCTGAACCTTGTTGATAGAGAATCAGAGGAATTATGGAATGAACTTAGAGAAGTTGTTAAGGATGAATGTGAGAAGAGGCTGCCGAAAATGAAGAGAAGAAAGCAAACTGGATGTCAGAACTAATTGTGGAAATTGCCAAGAAGAGAAGAGAAGCCAAAAGCAAGGAAGACAAAACTCTCAGATAGGAACTTAACAAAGAGTTTTGGAGAACCGCTAGAAGAGACAAGAAGCAGTATTACAACAACAACTGTAAAGATGGAAACAGAAGGAATAACAAGGAAAGTCTTCCAAAAGATGAAATAGATTGGCTCCAGGTTGGCAAAGGAGTGAGACAAGGTTGTATTCTCTCCCTTTATTTATTCAGCTTATATAGTGAATATATATTAAGCGAAGCTGGACTGGAAGAAGATGAGTGTGGTTTTAAAATTGGAGGAAGAAACATCAATAACTTGCACCATGCTGATGACACTACCCTGATAACTGAAAATGCAAAGAATCGGCAAGCCCTAGTAATAAAAGTCAAGGAGCACCATGAAAAAATGGGACTAAAATTAAATATAAAGAAGACCAAACTAATGACAACAGAACAACCAGCCTTAGAATCAACAATGAAGTTATCAAAGTGGTGGATAGCTTCTGCCTTTTAGGATCAACCATCAACAGTAAAGGAACAAGCCGTCAAGAAATCCACCAGAGACCAGCATTTGGTAGAGCAGCCATGAAGGCCTTAGAAAAGATATTCAAATCAGATTAGTGCAAGCCATGTGAAGCAAGGCTCTATGGAAGATGGACTTTAAAGAAGCAAGATAGAAAGAACATTGTTGCTTGAGACTCCTGAGAATACCATGGACAGCAAAGAAAACAAACCAATGGATCATTGAACAAATTAACCAATTTCTCACTTGAGAACAAATGACCAGGCTCAAATTATCCTACTCTGGACACATTATGCAAAGACCTAGGTCTCTGGAGAAGGGTCTAATGCTAGGAAAGGTGGAAGGAAAGAGAAGAAGAGGATGAACAGAAGCAAGGTGGATACTCAGTTATAGTAGCCATGAGTGTACCATTGGAAGAGCTGAAAGACCAGGTTAGGGACAGATCATCATGGCAAAAATCTATCTGTGTGATCTCTAAGAATAACAATAACTTGATGACATGTAATCAATCTATCAGTTGACATATTTGAGTATATACTGTATAGTAACTGCTTGTTCCTGAAATCTAGTTCTCCTTAGCTGCAGATGAGAAGACAGACCTGTTTCTGACCCCAAGACTTTTGAGCATAAAATATTTCATCATACAGGTAGAATCTCATATGAGCAAATGCTTTTTATTTTAAAACAGGATACAATTAATTAGCATTTTAGAGACAGTTAAGCGAAAACACTGTAACCAAACCACTTCATCATAAACCTTCAATTTCCATGTACAGGTTGATATATTTTCCTATGGAAGTTAATTTGTTTATATTCATTATTATAGTTCAGACAGAGGTTTACTATGTCATCTGTTATTTGTGAAAACAGGCCTTTGACCCTGCATGTACAGCTTTCAGAAATATAGTCAAATAACTGAAACAATATGTGGCATAATAAGGTTTAGGAGAGTTTTGAAGGTCAGGTTACCTCCTACAATATATGAACAGTCACATTCTCTGCTGGCTCCTGGACTGTTAATTCTCTTCCCCAACCAAGTTTCCTGGCTCCTTCATTATTCACTTCTAAAGCCTGCCCTCTTCTCTTTAGTTAACTAAATGCTTTTTGTTGTCTTTGTTGTTTACCCTATAAATATTTATTTTATTTATTTATTATTCACATTTCTATTATGCTAATATGATGATCATGCTGTTCTACTTGGGTTTGTTAGTTTATATTGCTGATATTTGATGATAATTAATCTATTTTATAAGCTTTCTCTGAAAATACATAAAGTGTGTAACCTATGAACAACAGGCATCATTCTTTTGTCCTTTCATTCCAAACAATTTACAATGTCAATTTCATAACTGATAATCTGAATATGACCTTTTGTTACAGTATTTATCTGTAGTCTTTTCCCCTTTGCAAAAAAAAAGTGACTTTTTTCACTTTTGACTCCAATCACGCAATGTAAACCATGGGACATTACTTTATAACACAGAAACGTGAATCTTTTTTGTATTTATAATACAAAAAAGCCACAAAGTATTGAGGAATGTCAGCAGGGAGTGGTAAAAAAAAAAAAATCAAAATGGCATCCACAACCATATAATCCAAGCCCCTCACCACACATGTAAAAAAGGGTCAGGGCTTGGATTGTATGATTGTAGCTGCAACATTGACTTTTTTGACCTCCTGTGGACAACTATGAATATTCTAAGGCAAAAAGTTCTCAGATGAAGGTGGTTTAGCTCAACATGAAGGTGGGATGTGAGGCTTAGATTTTGGACTGAGGTAGACCAGATAGGAAACATGGCCAGATGAGACATTTCTATTTTATTGTAAGGTTACATTAACAGAATCTTGCAAGTCTGAACGTACATTTCTCCCCCTGTTCCCTTTACAGCCCAAAAAACTAGGGAGGGTCCCTTCTGAGCTCTTGCCCCACCCACATTCCTGCTGCGGGCTAAGATGCCTTTTATCTGACCATTCCCTTAGCTGCGTCTCTTTGCCCTGTCTCCCAAGGTCACTCCCCACAGACCATTACATGGGCTGCCCAATGTACTGTATACACCTATGGCTTAACACACTCATTTCATCCCTTAAAATCTTTCCCCAAAGAGTTAAACACACCAAAAATCAATATAATTTTCAGCCATCCCCCCAGTAATCTCACCTATACATACTTCCAGAGTCATACTTTTTACAAAGAGAGAGATGTGACTTTCAATTAAAAAATATTGCCCACTGTTAGAATAAAGGAATATGTTCCCGGTGTGATCTTATCTTGACCTAAGATGATCTTAGTTATTTTTTACTTTGTTTATATGTTATCAGTAATGCCCAGTGCTAGTCTTAAAACAAAACTATTTTAGAATCTTCACGGGTCTTGATGCCACATTCCCGTTTTATACATTTGACATAAAAGTAGATCATCATGTTAATCAGGAATGATTTCAGAAAAAACAGAGTAATACATATTATTGTTATTCTAACCCAAGATTGGGGGAGTAAGTGGGTTAATGAGAAATATATTGAAGGACTGCTTACTGCTTTAGAGAAATCCATTTCACCTAAAAGAGACTTCTGCAACTTTGCCCCTTCCAGATGCATTGTGTTACAGTTCCCATTATCCTGCTAGTTCCAGTTCAACATATCTGGAGACCATCCAGTTAGGGAGAAAAAATTAACCTGAAAGGTTCTAATTCCCAATATATATCCTAGAAATTTCAACCTAAATCAAAAATAAATTGCACTACCGAGCTCAATGTGAAAGCAGCATAAACTCCAAGGAGCACTCCTTGGTAGAAAAGGATATAAATATGCCTTGTAGTATAGCCTGAAAATTGCCAAAGAGCTCCTGGCAGGTTATCAAAAGGAATGAGTCCCAAAGGAAAAGCCCCAAGTGAAAAGGCTCAGCTTCTGATCTCTTCAGCTTGATCCTGGGAATGGATAACAAGAGCTTGAAACTTGATGTTGGCTGGATTCATGGGATAGGGCTTGAAGGTCATTTTTAAAGCAAAGATCCTTGACCATTCTGGCTGGAGCTAAAGGTGAAAAAGTCCTGGGAATTTCTGCTCTTGAGGTTGATCAAGTAAGCAGGTCTTTAATAGACTTTGGGGAGCTGCATAAGGTCATGCTCTGTGGAATTTATGTAGATCAGTCTCAATCAGTCATCTTGTTGATCCCATAAAACCAGCAGTAAGGAGGTTACATCATTGGGAGAGTTAGACTTTAATAACTGTAGGGAAATAGCAAAGAGCAGCTTTAAAAATCTAAGCAGACCTAGCACACAGACACCAGCTATCAACAATTTCTATGAATATAATTATATAGTTCTGCTTGCATTTCTAAATCCAATTGATTCAAGAATGATCACACAGCAGGAGGAAATATAGTGCCTTGGAGATAATAAAATCTTCTCATATTTCCTTCAAAATGATTTGAGATGCAAATTATAGGATGTTGCCAAATCATCAGTGTTAACAGCTTACCTTCATGAGGTCACAAAAAAATAATTGGAGCAGTGTGGTGTAGATTCTTGACAAATTCTAACCCATGATTTATTGAACTGATATGAGAATGTGCTGATTATCTGGCACATACACTCTAAATATTTTCAACATTCAAATGCAGTCACTCCCACCGTGCAGTTTTTCAATCTGTCTTATTTGCTAACAGGAGTCATTATGTGGGGGTCATCCATATGACTTGAAACTTACGAAGTACATAACTGATACAGCTCTAATCTAATTAAGGTCTTTCCCTCTCTCTCTTTTTTTTGGGGGGGGGTATAGATCATCTTCAGTGTAAAAAGCAAACCAAATAGATTTTTTACAAGTGTTGTTTGTCTGCTTATTTTTACTGTTCAGAACAAAGTAATCAAGTAGGATGGGACAAAGATCCCATGAATAAAAATCAATCAAGATGCATCTCTTTTACCAGGCTTTTAATGGTTAATCTAGTATTAAGTTGCCAGATTCATGTGAAACACTTCTAATAATTGAACAGAGAGAAGTTTAAGAAGTTCAGCTTCTCGCTGCACTGGTGGTAGGGATCGCATCCTCAAAAACAATTGCCTTCAACTTGTTTTTGGAATTTAACATGCCCAGGCCTGTTTATCAGGGAGAAGTCTAGGCATCACAAACTTGGTTAATTATAGGAAGAGAGAAAGCCTAAAGTAGATGTTCATATCTATAGCAGGGTACGTGCATGTATGAATCCTGCAAGTTGCAGAGGATACTTCAAAGAAGTGTAGAAGTAGATATATAAGATTCCCCTGAGAGAGCTCATCTATTCCTACTTGAGATGTCCTCTCATTAGAAATTAATGAAACTGATGTACATCAAAGAAAAAAAAAGCAAGGCTATTCTAAATATACATATTGCCACCCTCTTCCTCTTTTATTTAGAAAGGATTATTTCAACATCCAAAATGCTGAACACTTTAGACTTATTTGGCACTTCATCATTCTTTTGGCAGGGTTTACATGTGAAGCGTGCTGTTGCAAATCAAATGCTGTTACAATTTCACATTATCAAATTTGTCAGATTAAAAATACTATTATGTGTAAAATTTTAAATTACTGTTAAGTCTTATATATTATTCTCTGGCAACTTCAGAAGTGAGTGATGGATTAAACTGCCTGCCTTCCAACGCTTTGGAAGCTTCTTAAGGATTCGTTCATATTTTTTATGGGGAACTTTCCCTGAATACAGAATATCTACTGCTGCTGATCATCTCCTGCCAAGTGTGTAGCAACAAGAATGAATTGAGCATGCATCCATAATCCTTTGCAATCTACAGGCCTCCATGACACACAAGGAGAAGCTTTATGGCATATAAATTAATCTGGAAAAGATTTTTTGAAGGCAAAATGGTTGAAAATCGCTATGATGTATGATTAGTGTCAGCTTTCAATGTTCTCAAGTACTAATATGCAGCATGTTATCAAGTACTGTCTAATATTAACTGCCATATATCTGATATTGAAATTAGATATTAGTGAGTGTCAAATACCAGAAATTTAATATTTGATAAGTAGATGAACATTCAGAACCCATGAAGAATATTCAGTATTTAAATGCTGATTTTTAAGAAGGTATGGGAACCAGTGCATTTCTGCTCTACTTTTAAAAATAAAATGTACATGCCCCACAATACAAAACCTTGTATTAAATTGGTGGATTGAATAAATGCCTAGGAACACCTTTATTTTACTGTATACACGTGCACACACATGCACCTTAACTTGACAACTGCTATTAAAATTGCTCACATCATTGTGATCACCCTGAATAAATACTTCAATGGATACAAACATTAATAAAATGAATACAAGCCTTGCCCTCTGCTATTATGACTCACATTTGAAGTCTGCTTAATTACAGTAACACTGCCAGGTCTCTGACACTTCAGCCCCTGCAAAAAGTACAGGGAACATGTATGGCACAATGTTTATGGATGCTAAAATTGTGCCAGTTTATAGTGCACTGAGCAGTAAATTCTGCTTCCTATCTGACAGCAAGAAAGATTGACTAGAGAATGGGGGAAAGCAAGCTGCTGTCAGTACTTGCTGTCTTCAAGACTTCGATACACTATAATTTATTGCTAATTAACAGAACTAAAATAGAACCTTTTGTATGTCATCCATTGGCCTCTGTAGCTCAGAGCTCTCTAGCTGCAATGCAAGTGTTCAAATGGAGTCTTGAAGCTTTTGCAAAAGGACATTAATGACACTGGCTTGGGGAACATTGTCTAGTTTGAGGGTCACATTCACACCGGCATTAAGAGTGCTGCATGTCAGTGCTGGGAGTGGTCAATACCAAAGTTTGGAAGGCCAAAGCAACATTCTCTATTCGCCCTCTGTTTTAGTCTTGGTAGCTCTATCTTTCCTTTCACTGTCTCTTTCTCTCCATGCATCAGAGATGCATGGGCTATATACAACTCAAAAGCTGACGTGCAATCTCTGGAAAATTTAGATGGAGGCATTAATGCACTGAGAAGGGGGGGAGTATTGCTTTCCTTCAGCAGTTTCAGACAACAAGGTGGATGGGATGGAGAAAGGGTCTGGGGAGAAATTGTGCTCCTCTCTTGTTAAACAGGAAAGAGAGATAAAGAAAGAACCCCATACTGCCATGACTGGGATGGGGGTGGCTTAGTACAGCCACTACTTACATTGTCAAAATTAGGGTGGGAGAAGAAAGAAAATGGAGGGTGCCCCCGAGTAGCATCTGGCTACACTGCCAGTGATAGGGAAAAGAGGAGTTACCTAAATTTCTGTCCTGACTCATTCCAGAAACCACCATAAATAAAAGCACCATTAGTCTTCATTCCATTTACGGAGAACACCACACTGACACAGCCTGCTTCGCTTACCTGCCATCCTACCTCCTCTGTTCTCCCCTTCTCTTTCTGCCTTCACTTTGGTTCATGGAGAGTGCCTTAAAGTGTTGTGGCCATAAGAAAAATCTCTTACAGCCCTGGTTGCTCAGGGTGCCACTTTTGAGAACACTGTGAAATTTTATGTATTTATTTATTAAATTTGTCCCCACCCATCTCCTCCCATTGGGGAACTTGGGGGGGTTTACAATAAAATAGTCAATTAAAACGAGCATAAAATATAATTACAATATATAAATATATAATTACCCTTAAAGTAAGTATAAAAATAAGAATAAAAAATAAAATCCAAGTGGCAAGAGGGTCTAATACAGTCCATACATGGGAGGAGAGGTCTACGGTACCAGCCATCCCCATGTGGAGCTAGTCCCCTCTCTGCCCCAAGTGAGGCAGCAAAACCAGGTCTTCAGGTTCCTCTGGAAGGCCAAGAGCAATGGGGCTAGTCTCACCTCCAGGGGCAGCGTGTTCTACAGGGCAGGAGCTACTGCAGAGAAGGCCTGCTTCCTGGACCCCGCCAAACGAAATTCCCTTACAGACAGGGTCCATAACATGCCCTCTCTGCATGATCAGGTGGGATGGGCTGATGTAATGGGAAAGAGGTAGTCCCTCAAGTAACCTGGCCCCATGCCATGTAGGGCTTTAAAGGTGATAACCAACACCTTGAATTGGACCCAGAAGCAAACTGGTACCCAATGCAGCTCGCGCAACAAAGGTGTTACATGTGCCCTTCTAAGGGCACCAAAAACAGCCTGCGCAACTGCATTCTGGACCAGCTGAAGCTTCCGGATACTCTTCAAGAGTAGCCCCATGTAGAGCGCATTGCAATAGTCTATGTGGGAGATAACAAGGACATGGGTGTTCAAAGGGCCTCCCAATCAAGGAAAGGACATAACTGGCACACAGCATGAAGCTACGCAAAGGCTCTCCTGGCCACAGCTGCCACCTGCTCTTTGAGCAGGAGCTGTGAGTCCAAGAGGACCCCCAGATTACGCACCGGGTCTGTCTGGGGCAGTACATCCCCATCCAGAACCAAAGATGACAAAGTCCCAGATACGGAAGAGCCATTAACCCACAGCCACTCTGTCCCATGTCCATTTCTAGCTCTTCTGGTTTCCCCACCTCTTCTATAATCTCCTGTACTTTTGATTCTGTATCCCTGTCATGTTCTCTTGTGTTGGTAACCCTGTGCCCTGTGTCAGTTACAGAATAAGACAAATTAGATGAGCTCGCCAGCAAAGGAGACCATTCTACAGATCTTCCAAGTGATGGCATATCCCTGAGCTTTTCAAATGTCATAGTGTGTTTTTCAAAACCAGCAGGTGACTCAACAGTGAAATGTTTACCTGTACCAGAAGCAAAAATTATCTGGCCTTAATCATGGAAACATTTTTCTTTTTTTCTAAAGAATGGACTTTGTAGTTTTATTTGAGTTAACAATTCCACTCTCAAGGAAAATTATGAATACACAATGAGCTAACACTGCTTTTATCCAACAAATCTGAATCTAGGAAGTAAAAAGAATATAAAAGAAGAAAAATAAATTACAAGGAATTAAACATTTATTCATATTGTGAATAATTTATGCTGGCATAACTTTAATTATTTGGGTAGATTGTTAGATTCTAGCAAATATGCAGATGCTATGGTTCTACCTAAAGTACAATTAATGGGTATATGGGGTATGGAGAGGGTTGGAGTTCATTGTATTTTGGAGATGTATTTTTAAAAAATACAAATGGAAATCAAAAGCCTCCTGTCCGCTCTTATTCCCTATTACCATGGTAATCCTGATGGTAATTCGACCTTGTTATCAGCAATTAAGTGGCTGAACAGTCCCTCATTTCCCCTCTCTGATTATATATTTACTTTTTCAATTAGCCTGTGATTTATTGGCAAGGAAGAGCATTGCAGAGATATAGCAAGGCCCTGTCCGCTCAACAAATTGCATCTCGTCTTTCTACAAATTAAATTATCAATTGCCATATAGCTCACTGAATTCCACATATTCTTCCCATCCCACCCCAAGTTCTGGTGAGCATGTGAGACAAAATTATTTCTAAGTACAGTAGTAATTAGTCATGTCTAAATTCCTTTTGGCTCAATTCAGAATGGTCTTGACTAAAATTACTTGGGTTGGTGCCTCTCCAAGCCCAGTTTGTAATTTGAATTGTCTCCTGTTCCTTTTCCAAAAGCTGCCAAGAGAAGCTTGTGCAACTAATGACTGCTAAACTGAGTAGCCTGGGCTTGTTTTTGCCTTTCCAATTTGCTTAGTCAAGCCTCTCCCTCTGGCAGGACTGCAGAAAGAGCAGTCTGTGGGCTGCATTTAACTTAGTAACATCTCTTTCATTATTCCCAGACACACACACACACACACACACACACCACCTTGCCAGGGCAAAAGACAAAAAAATGTCCCTGTTTGGGGGTAGTTGGGGGGAGCAACATGATTTTAAGGGGCAAAATGAATGTCTTATGCTTTAAGAAGTTTTAAGAAAGCATCTTACCACTTAAAAACACTACCAGCACCCGAAATAGGTCAATTCTGGTCCTGGCCTTGCCCATTTTTGAATTACAATCTTTATCATATTGCACAAAGCCTGTTGCAACTCTCAAGCCTTTAAAGAATACACACTCTTTTCTAAGGCATTGCCTCTTGTGTTGGGAGAATGTGTGCTGTGTATTGGAAAACTAATGTTAAATAAGAACTATGGACCACAGGCTCTGTAGGCAGACTGGTTGAAGAACAAACCTCTTGTCCCATCACCATTCACTGATGGCTTACCTTCACCTATGGCATCCCCTGAAATAATGTAGATTATCATTGCTCTGATGAAATGACCAGAACATAAAGGCTATCTGCCTATGGGCAGGGTAGGCTAAAGAAACAAGTCTAACAAAATTATCAAGATACTGTACGGGAGGACTTACTGATTTACTATGGCAAGACTAAACTAAATGATGTGGACATGATTATCAGCCAGGAACTCAGTGAACTGAAGTAAATCTCCAATCATTTAATATCCATCAAAATTGACATGAGATCCAGTACCTTGTGGGTCATTTCACACTGTGCACCACAAACTGGATTCCCAGACATGATAAAGGACAAATTCTGGAATGACTTTGAAATGCTCCCTCAAGTCATCAACACCAAAAATCTTTTTTTCATTGGAAGAGATTTCATTGGCTATGTTGGACATACAATAGATGGTTTTAAGCACATCCATGGAGGGCAAGAATATAGTGAACACAATGCTGATCGTACTCGTATCCTGGACTGCACTGAAACCTATAGCATGGCAGTTATAAACATATTTTTCAGATATCACATCTCATAACTTAAAAATTGACTATTGGATGGTATGGTAATGTATCCTAAAGATGTTAGTTGACACAAAGGTCATCCGATCAGAAAATGAAAAGAAATTGAATTTCTTTCTTATGATCTTTGACCAATATTACAAATAAGAAAAAGAAAATAGATTGCTACAGAAAACCCATTATTTTCATACAATAAGGGAACAACACATCTAAGCCAAAACTTTGCACAACTGTATGGCTCAGTAAAGATATTTTGCAACCTGAAATGTATGTGAAGAGTTAATACCCCTTAAAAAATAATGAACATAACACTGATCTGTATGACCCTCAAATTTGGAAATAATTAGAGCAAAGCGTGTCTCAAGATAGCATAGAAAGGACACCATAGGAAGACACGGGCAGGAGTTTCTATCTCCCAAGAGCCAGAAAGACCAAGCCTCTGAGGTTAAGGAGTCTTATGAAATCTACCCACCAACAGTGCAGAATGAAAAATATTAAAATGAGCTCTAGAAAAAAAAACCCATCTATACTTAGGGTTACATTGTATGAATACCCCACAGTAGACAGCTGATGGCAGCCTAACATTTGGCAATAAAATCCAGGAACACTGGCAAGGTCATTCTGATGTTCAGTGTCCCTAATTTGTTTCTTTACCATTGATTTGGCTTCCCCAAGGGTTAATTGGCTGATATATTTGGGAGAAAGGCCAAGACTATATAATTCCTCTGTACAAATTTGATAACAACACAGAAGTAACAACCCTGTAGGATCAAACATGATTTGGAGCCATGAAGTTAGGTTCCTGATCCGGTCCTGGGCCTTTTGTGTGTGTGTGTGTGTGTTTGTGTGTGTGTGTATATGTATATGTGTGTGTGTGTGTATGTATGTATGTGTATATGTGTGTGTGTGTGTGTATTCATTCTATCCCTTTAATGCTTGAAATATTAGCTTCATGCCAAAGCATTTTGGGAAAGCAAAGCAAGTTCTAAGGAAGCTTGATTGGATGCTTTCATATGCCCTTAAGTTTATAAATGGGCCAAGCTGTATAACATACAGTATTCAGCAACTGTTCTAGTCATAAACAATTTAATTTCCACTGGAACGTAATTTGGCCTTCACTGTCTATAAAATTTGGTTATAGCTAATGCACTCCTCTGGGCAGTAGAAGTGACAGAACTAATCTGAGTTGTTAATTTCCTAAAAGTCTGAAAGACAATACCCATATATTTAAAACACTTAACTTGCTCTAGTTCATGAGAGTCAATTACTCACTTTTGCTTTGGCCTTTTATTGGAGAAAACCAAAATTTTAGATTTATTGTAATGAATAACCAATCATTCCTCTTTGCAATAGAATGCCAGGATTCTTAGAGGAAGAAGAATTGCATCATATGCAGATGATGCATATTCAAGTAGAATTGGGAGGTGTCTCTTGGCTAGTTTAGGCACGTGGGTGTCAGCTCTTTGGAGAGTTTTAATCAGAATGTTAAAGTACAGTAAATTCAGTGAGACTAAAATACCTCCTTGCTTCACCCTCTTAGATGTCTGGATGAAATCAGAAAGATTCTCTCCCCAGCTATATCTTACCTTTTATAAGAAATATCTATAGATAGATATATCTTATAAATTAGCAATAAAAGTTGTTTGTTTAGAGAAGATCCCAGTCTTATCCTAGATATGTTATTGCAAGCTGCTTTAAAATCAGAATGATTTGTATATTTATCTGCCAGATGTTAAAGGACTAGACAGTGGTCTATGGTAGATCATCCTTCTGGGAACCTCATTTGTACAGGATCAACTATTTGCTAATCTACCACCCAGGTAGGGAGTTTAACGAACAGATACCTGACATATAATTTGCTAATGGTGTTCAATGGGTTAACTGGTCTATAATTAGCTGGGTCATTCCTGTCGCCCTCTTTATATAGGCAAGCAATTATTGCTATCCTCCAGTCCTCTGGGATCTTAACTGTTTGGGTAATATAGGAAAATAAAGAGGCCAACAGTGGTGCCCACCAGTGAGAATTAGATTTAATTAGCATGGGAGGAGTAGAATCACTGGCAGAGATTTTACCACTCTTAAATTAGTTGATAATGTTTTTTATTCCACTGCACTTTGGTTGAGAGCCATGGAGAGCTAAACATCCCTTTTGGCAGTGGGATGATGTTTCAGCGAAGATCGGCACAGGATCCTGGTCACCAAAATGCTTTCCGGATTAAGGAGCATTCTTGAGATTGCCCATGTGACTCCACACAGCCGCTGCTCGTGAGTAAACCGCAGGAACTATCATTTTGCGGTTTGCCTATGGGTTGAGTAGCTGGGGGTCAAGGGAGGAACCATTTTCGCTCACAGTTGTTAACACAGCCTTTTACAGAACAATAAGCGAGCCTCACTTCTTAATCACTTCGGATTTTTTTTTCTGCTGCCTTACCTTAAAAGGATTAAGACCCTTCAGAACAGCAAGTTATACTGTATTCGCTAGTGAGTCACCTTCTCCTTAGAGAAAGAACTTTTAAATGTGATTTTCAAAAGCTTGTGAAAAATATTACTTTTTGGATTAAACAGCAAAGGGCTGCTCAGAATACGGACTTCAGAAAAATTAACAACAGATTAAGGGCTCAGGTGGACTTGGAATAATAATTTCAAAAGCTCACAGAGAGCTTTGAAGACATTTTTCCTTGGGAAAATGGTGACTGTTTTGAGCTTTTTCAAGGTAAGGGGACCTTGAAGGTTGGACACTAGAGGGAGCTAGAGGATAGAGAAAATGGAGCAGATCTATAATACAAACCTTGGAATAATTGCTTGACAAAATTGACAAAGTGTGTGATATTGGAATTACAAAACAAGAACAAGTGACAACAGATGATTTGAAATTTTGAAATTGTGAATTTTGAAATTACTCTGAATATAACAACTAATGAGAAGGATATGCAGAAAGATACGAGTACACAAATGGAACCAATGGATGATCTATTCCCAAAAGGAGATGTACTAATACTGAAGAAATTGGCTTGGATATTTTTTTTTATTGGATATACAAAGGAGCTCAGTTAAGGTTTTGAAGGACTTTATTAGAAGTGATAAACAAAAGGACAAACTTTACATATTAGATATACAAAAGAAATCTGTTGAAGTTCTGGAAGATTTTTGGCTTGAAACAGATGAACAGAAAACGAGCTCTGGGTCTCTTTTTTGAAGGGTTTAGAAGATATTTTTAAAAACTCAGGGAAGGAATACAAGGTTGGCTTATTTGACCAGGGTTGAAGGAGAAAAATAGTTACATCTGGACCTTCACTGACAAAGAACGACTGACAAAGCATTTGGATTGCTTTTTTTATTCAATAGATGAGATATGGGATGAGGAGAGATTATATTGTATTTAGAGATAGTGATAAGCTCCTAAGATTGTTTTTACTTGCTGGAATGAAGGAGCAAGTCTTTTTTTTCTTTTTTTCACACTTTTTTCTTTTCCTATGTATTTTGTTGTATTGGCTTTTATCCTTTTCATTTATAATTCTTAATAAAATTATTTGAAAAAAAAAGATATTTTTTTATTTCATTGCATATGACGGGACCACTGAGATAATGAGGATAAAGGCACATCCATCAGATAAGCATGAAGAAGATCATGATATAAAATTTGGAAATAATATACCTAGGTGTTGTAGGGAATGCTACAATACAATTGGGTAGCACCATTATAGGAATAATTTGTTATAATATACCAAAATAGAGAGGGATTTTTGGAGTTTGTAGTTTCAGTTAGCTGCAACCATTTTCTCTTTTGAGCAGAGCCTTATATTGTCAATCCTTTTAAAATTTGAGTGAAATCTGGTAAACTGGCATTCTGTAGTGTAGGGTAAGACTCCAGTAATGCCATCCTAGTGGCAATGCAGGATTTACTAAACCAGTTCTTAGAATAGTGCCCCCCATCCCCCAGGTTTGGACTTTTCCTTGTCCTCCTTACAAAAACGTGGAGCCTGGCTAAAGGAGCATAATACACATCAAATACATTACAATCTTGGGGGTCAGATGGGTCTGATTATGCACCAGAAGAGCAGAGAGCCAATAAGTATGCACTTCCTTCTTCAGAATGAAACCATTGAGACACCCTCAAGAGAACCATTCCATCTGACTCCCTGAAAGCCATCATGACCAGGCAAGTTAAGTGAGCCTTAACTTGATTCCTGATTGGTCCCTGCATAAATACACAGGTGAAAGCTAAAGGAAGATTGTCACATGGACCTTGGGGCTATGCCATAGTACTTAAGGTATGAACCCAGGTCTCTAGAAATTATTAAGTCACCTATGGTAGATAATTTATGAGCTGACCAAATTGTATATTGTGCAAGAAAATCATTTGTAACAGGACTTTTTAGCATTTGTAAATTAAGCTTATTTATGAGACACCTCAACCTCAAGCCAACTAAGTTACATTTGGTATCCTTAAAGGACCTAAGCATAAATGGTAGTTCAATTACTCCTTCAGGCGGACAAGCGTTAAAGATGGTCACTTGGCATAACAGGACTAGACTGAGGGCAAATGTAGATATATGGAAAACTCTTGGTGTTGCTCCATTTGCTGAGAAAATGTGAATATGCCTGTGATTACATGGCCATGTACCAGGCAACAACTCTCTGGCAAGAACAGTTCTAAAACGAAATGTAAAAGGTCACCATCCAAAAGTACAACCGAAAAGGTGCTGACTTGACTGATTGACACAAGTTACACAGCTTGAAAGCTCAACTGCAGAGATGCTACAGACAACATGAAATGACAAACCCGCTTTACCCAGGTTGCAGCCAAGCTGGACAAATGTTAGGAAGGAGGAGGAAAAACAGGTTTCGTGGTTCTCCTGCCCTCGTGTACAGATTTTTCATTCGTTTTATAAAACTCAGATTGTGAAAGACAATGGCTGCAGCATTTTTATTTAAAAGTTGAAATGAGGCAGTTGAAAGTTGAAATGAAATAGAACATGAGAACATACAGTAATCCTGAAAGAAGACAGAATATCAAAGAAGATTCTTAAATAGGGCCATTATTTAATTAGAAAATGAAATATTTAGAGCTGAAGCTGTCATAATTTTGATTATTAAAGAAGAGAGGTAAATTCAGAACACAAAGTGTTCCATATCTGTTCTAAACATAAACCATTTAGTGAGGTAAATCACATTTACCTGAATTGTCAGAAAATTTCCTCATTATTTTTTCTTCCAGAATACATTGAATTTTATATTTGATTAAATGATGGTAGCATCTCAGATTTTTACTGAGTTTTGGATTGATCTTCTTACTCTCTTATTTTTGTGAAAAGTAACAAAGTTATATAGTATCTTTGAAGGCACACAAAAAGTCCAAGTTACTATTAACATTTTCAGGGGCCTCCTCTTACTTTTCATTCATACTCGCTAAGAAAATGAAGATTTAATTGAAAACTGATTGTTGTAAGTTAATCTTGAGTACAGGAAAAAAAAAGTTTGTCTGAAACACAAATCCTTCAGATCAGAACCTGTCTCATGAAGGATATTTGCTTTATATTGTCCATCACAATTTGAAGGCAAGGTACGAGTGCATCTTTGATGAATTAGACTGTTACATAGAAAATGTAATATGTTTCCATGTCTTTCCAGCAATGGAGAGTAAGTGAAATTCAAGTGAAATTTTATCTCCGTCAGCCTAGATATTTTCCACATAGGCTAGTGTTATATTGATTCATAGGTAGCTCATATTTTCAAATATACATCCCTTTGACAGTTTCATGAATGTGACCTTCACATGACTGAAAGTCCAATTCAGGCAGTCACCCCAAAGTTTTCCCATCTTATTGCTTAATATATTTGATACACTGTAGTTCCCAGTTTAAAGCAAAATATATGCATAAGCCTCAGGACAAGTAGTCTAATTCTTTCCACACCAGCTTAACAAAACAGAAATTAAACATAGGGAAGAGGTTTATGCTGCATGCTATACAAGTACAACAGCAACCTTGTACATCTGTCAGGTCTCCTGGCCAGTTCCCTTATGGTGTGCAAGCACTAAGAGGACTCCTGCGGTGATTCTTAATGTAAAAATGCAAGCAAGCTAGTTCTACAAATTGTAGAAAATCCCACCTTCAGTTGCAGGATTAACACTAATACAAAGATTTTTTTTGGAAAGTATGGTATTTCTGGTCTCCTGTAGCCCTTCAACCTAACCCTGCAAAGTTGGATGAAGGGACATAACACCACTGACACCTAGGTGTTCCGGTGTCCATTCTGGCAGTGCATTAGGTATTCTCCCAATAAAGGACAAGTCCAGCAAAAAGGCAGTGTCACCTGAAGGTTAGTCAAATGAACATAAATAATGTGTGGAAGAAGAAAATGGACATGCATCACTCTTTCTTTGAAGGCACCACATCTGTAGCATGCAATACTGCAGCATCATGACCCATAGACTCACTTCTAGAAGATAAGGAAGATCTAGACAGCTGAAAACTGGAAAGGAGATTTGGGTAATTGGGAAGGCTGGGTCTATATCTCAGAGACAGTCTTCCCCAACCTGGAATGCTCTATAATGTTTAACTACATTATCCTCAGCCAGCAGGGTCAATGGCTATGTGGTCTGTCTATGGTGGGAGTGTAGTACAACACCTTCAGGGAGCACTGGACGAGGCTGCTTCTAAAGCTATTCTCTCCCATCAAGCATATTAGGCTACCTCTATTTAGGATCTGCCAGATATTCTTTAATATCAAATTATCTAGATTCTATTTCAGCTGCCCTTCCGTTTCTGCAGTAGCTACTTCCGGTGAAGCAAGAAGATTGTCATCAACATAGTGGACACTCTCAGCATCACTGTAAGTATTTTATTTCTAATCTTACATAACTGTAGCACAATACATCGCATGAACTCATCTGTGGTGAACATATATAGAACTCATCATGATTATACAATATAATTTTCCTACTGAATACTTGGTAGCTTATTTAACCTAACTTTGTACTTTCGGTTAACTTATATTTGGCAAACCTTTGTTCAAATGTCCTTCAACCCTTTATACACATTGTATAAAAACAATTGTGTCTATGTAAATAATTGTTTTTTTTTCCTCCTTAGAACTTTAACAAAGTGGCCAAGATCTTCAAGATAGCAATAGAGAAGACTATAGCATTGTTCCTACAAAGAAAAACTGTTTAAAAACTGAATAAAACTGAACTCTGTGTTTGTTTAAAGTAGATATTTATGCTTTGGACTGGTTTTTATGAAAGAAAAACTGTTATTGTGTGAATAAATAATGTTGGTTGAGGGAGCAAGGAGTAGATTGGAATCTACTATCCTAGGTATCCAGGCAACATACAAATTCCTAATTATTCCCTTCATACCTTCAATGTCATGGCTGAAATAAAAAAGGGATTAACAAAAATGGATTGTTGTATAAATGAATTGTAAATTACATTTGATTCTGTTACTTTCACTTATAGTCCCCCAAAAGGAGCAGTGGAGCAAAAAAAACAAAAAGAAGTGACAGAATTTTTGAAATTACACAATATGTATTCAAGTGACAATGAATAGGAGCCTAATCCAGATTGGGACCTCGTGCAGTGAGAGGGGGAATCTTTCCTGCTACCCACACTTGCCCATTAAGAATAATAATTGTTATCAATGGAGAAGGAAGAAAGCCGTGCTTTCTGATTTGTGTTGAGTAAATCAAAATAGAGATAGAGATAGAAACTATAATATATAGTTATAATTACACATATACTGTAAAGCTTAATGCAACGATAACAATAATAATAAAACATTAAAGCAATGCAAAATGCTGAATCCAAAAGTTGCGTCTTGACACCTTTTCTGAAAGAGCGGGGGACAAGAACTAAGAAAAATTCCAAAACAGTTACACAATTTGCAGTGTCACACAGGAGGAATCCCTTTTTATTGGGCCCAAGAAGTGGGCTTCTGCAAGTGGGAACTCAAAAAAGGCATTCTCCTACACAAATTAACATCTGTGTAAGGTCATAATGAGACCACCAGTCCATCTGATAGTCTTAAAGGTTAAAATTCATATCTTGGATGTAATAAGTAGCCTGTTCCAATCTTTTGCTCTAGTGTAACGTGATCATCATAGCATACCAGTTGGGCCATCACAAGAAACACAGAGGCTTCTAGCTCCAGTTCAGCACCTTGCTTGTTGAGGAAGCCTGATTTCTGCCACCCTTGGATTACCCTTCACAAGATCTCCTCTGGTGTTCAGACTATGAGATGGCCAGACAGAATTATTATCAAAACTCTTTATTTAAAACAACTATTTACAGTAATACTGACAACAAAGGTCCGCATAGTTAAAGCAATGGTGTTCCCCGTAGTAACATATGGCTGTGAGAGCTGGGCCATAAGGAAGGCTGAGAGAAGGAAGATCGATGCTTTTGAACTGTGGTGTTGGAGGAAAATGCTGAGAGTGCCTTGGACTGCAGGAAGATCAAACCAGTTCATACTCCAGGAAATAAAGCCAGACTGCTCACTTGAGGGAATGGTATTAAAGGCAAAACTGAAATACTTTGGCCACATAATGACAAGACAGGACACCCTGGAGAAGATGCTGATGCTAGGGAGAGTGGAAGGCAAAAGGAAGAGGGGCCGACCAAGGGCAAGATGGATGGATGGTATTCTAGAGGTGACGGACTCGTCCCTGGGGGAGCTGGGGGTGTTGACGACCAACAGGGAGCTCTGGCGTGGGCTGGTCCATGAAGTCACGAAGAGTCGGAAGCGACTAAACGAATAAACAACAATTTACAGTAATAGAGTCCTGGTGAATAATAAGGCAAGGTAGTTCTAATCAAGACCACCCAGGCAATGATGGATGAACAGGCATGGCTGCAGGGTCAGGCTGTGGCAGAATAGCCAGGCAGAATTCGGCTAACTCTCTGATCGAAGCTGTCAGACTTGGTGGAGCTAGAGTGCATGGCAAAGCTGGAGGCAAGGATCTGTGAGCTGGCAGGCAGATAGGACCAGACTGACACATGGAGGCTAGGAGAGACTGGACTGGAACCACTGGACAAGGCTTGACTCTGGAGGCCAGGCTGGGCTTCACTGAAAATTCTAGGCAAGGCTGAGAACTGGAGGCAAGGCTGGACTGGACTGGAGAGTCAAGGCAAGACTGCAGGCTTGAAACAAGGCTGGACTGGACTGGAGAGTCAAGGCAAGGCTGCGGGCTTGAAGCAAGACTGGACTGGATTGGAATTCCTAGGCAAGGCTGAGAGCTTGAAGCACGACTGGACTGGACTGGACTGGAGATCCTAGGCAAGGCTGGGAGTTTGGAGCAAGACTGGACTGGACTGGAGATCCTGGACAAAGCTGAGAACTTGAAGCATGACTGGGCTGGACAGGAGATTCTAGGCGAGGCTTTGGGCTCGGAGCAAGACTGGACTGCACTGGACTGGAGATCCTATGCATGGCTGAAGGCTAGGAGCAGGGCTGGGTGAACACCTGATTCACACTGAAATGTGGCAATGAGGTCCCAAGCTAGACATGAGACTGTGCTCAGCCAGGATGGCAGGAGGAGGATCCTCTGAAGTGGCTTGTGCAGAAGGCAAATCTTCAGAGGTAGAAGATGATGGCGCTGATTCCACTCTGGCTACAGGCGAGGCTTCCGACACAGGTAAAGACTTTCTGCAAGAGCTGAGAGCTTGAAGGATCAGTTGTCTCCAGCAGCTTGCTCTTCACCCGTCTGCCTTTTATGCCAATCCTTTCCTCACCTTTTCTCTCCAGCAGCCAATCGGGCTGCTTTCTGGTTCGCGCACTTCTCAGCTCTCCTGTCTCACGCACTGATTGGAGCATTCAGATCCCCCACCAGAGCTTGTCCAATCCCTGTTTGCCATTTCTCCCACTCTGCTGAGTCACTTCCTGGTTCTGCTTTTTCAAGCCTCTCCTGAGCAGTTTCGGTTTCCCCCTCTGACTCCAGATCAGTTTTGTTTTCGGAGTCAGATGCAGGCTGAAACCTCACATCTGGCTAAGAAGAGGTCAGAAACATGCTCCAACTACATAGATTGGAGAAGAGCAAATGTGTTCATTCATTTCATTTATATCACATCTTTCCTTTAAGAGCTCATGGTCTAGGTGGCATTCCCTCCTCTGGTTTTTCTCCACAACATTTACCCAGTATGATAGGTTGGGCTGAGAGATAAAGTAAAGACTGGCCCAAAGTCACCCTGTGAGCTCCCATGGGGTGAACATGAACCTGCATCTTCCTAGACTTGATCCAGTTCCTAGTTCCAGGGGTTCTTGTACTGTGGTCCAGCAGGAACTTAGAGGAAGGCTGCAATTTAAAAAAAAACAAACAAACTTGATCAGGCCTGTGAAGATAATATGGGAGTGCTATGAACTTTTTCTTTGCCCTTTGTTCCTCACTTTGCTTGCACAAGCCTGACATGGGCAGGTACAATACTGCAAAGTGTGCGGACCTCTGTGATACATCCATTAAAATGTAATTAATAAAAGTAGCATATTTTTTTCTTGCCCAACCCTAACCCCACTGAAATAATTAAGTTTTATGCATGTCTGGGTGTCGCGTAAATTCATTTACCGTGGATTGGGGGCGGGTGGTACAATGTGTGAGCACCCACCTTAACCACAATACCACACCCGGCTAAAAGATGTCAGGCTGAAACTATGAAGGGTCAGCTGCAGAAGGCCAAGGGAGGCCCAGCCTGTTTCCACCCTCCATGGCAACAAGCACTTTATAAGGAGAAAAACAGGATGTGATGTGTTTTTTTCCCTCCTTTGACAATTTATGCATTTCTATGATATTATAGTTGTGTTTTGCTCCTCTTGTTCTTTTTCTGTTCTTTTTTTTTTAAACAATAAATAAATAAATCCCTTTGAAAGGAAATTAGATGGGTTATCACGATACTGCTTTCCAGATGGAGCACCATTCTAGTTTCTTCTGAGATCCCCCTACCTTTTCCCAATAGGTTTTGTGTGTGTGTGAGGAAGAGCAGCTTCAGGCAAGTTAATGATAAATCTCATAGGGACCTGATCCATATTTGAAGCATCTACTTTTTTTCCCCCCTTTCAAGTTAGAAGTAGCTATTTTATGCACGTATTTTAAAGTGCTTTATTGAAATTAGTAGTCTCCTATGTTTTCATTCATTCTGGATTATCCTGTAACACTGTAAATTAGGTTGAGCTCAACTCCTGGGGATTTCATGGACAGAGTCATCCTCTGGAACTGCCATTAACATTTTTCAAGATGGTTTCCCCCTCCCCTCCCTTAAATTCCCAGTGAAGCTACAGCCTGAAATTCCCAGAAGATTTCCCATTAAAGTACTTGCCAGCCCCAATTCTGCTTAGCTTCCAAAGCAACAATAAGGTTGGGCAGATGCTACTAATGCTTGGACAGGCCTATAAATTAGCAGGTAGCATTTTATACTATCAACTATGAAATTCTGGGTCCAAAACAGCATGTCTGAAATAATTCCATATCACTCACATCTGAAGTCCATTTTGCTTCTAATTTTGTTCAGGTACAACTCCATTCTGTGCAGGTAAAATGGAAATATCTTCAGGACTTGGACTCTGTCTGTCCTATCAATAGGAGAGCTTTTCATGAAGAGGCATTTACATATTTTCCCCCCTTGGATATCAAAATAGCTGCCTTGAGAAACTATGCATTTGACTACCGTAGTGGGTAAAGCACAATTCTCTGTTCCACCTAATGGAAAAAAGGTGTCTTAGATTAGCTCCATTTTACCGGGTAATTTTCTGCTTTCTATTCTAATTTATTTTTCCTCAATAAAGCTATAGTGAGAAGACTTGTTCTAAGTTACTGAACTGCTCAGGCAATATAGTATTATGATGTGGATGGAAGGAAGACTCAGGAGCAACAGGACAGTTCTGAATAAAGACAATCCTAGCAGCTTTTTCAGTGCTGCCAAAACTCCAGGGAGCATCAGTGTGTGGATTCAGACTCATATTTCTGACCCTCCCTTTGGAAAATCTCCATTAACTTGTTAATGGCTGAGGACACTCCCAGCCATTGTTGCTTTGTGTTTAAAGTGCAATGAACATGTTGCTATGGCTACCCATTCTTTATAGGAGGGAGAATTGATGCTGATTCTGAGGAGCACCAATGTATGTATTAGAGAAGAGCCTCCAGTTTTTAAGTAGCAAAGTCAGGTTTTAAGCTTTTTTCATCTCCCGCAAATCACTGCAATGCCTTTTACTAACCATGTTTTCTCTCCTTTTTCTGCATTCCTTTCATAGCTGTAACTTACACAAGTTACAAAAAAACACCGCCACCTGTACCCCCTCGTACCACCTCTAAGCCACTAATTTCAGTTACAGCACAGAGCAGCACAGAATCAACCCAGGATGCCTATCAGGACAGCCGGACTCAGGGGATCTCCCCATGGCCTCAGGATGGCCGAGGAATGTACAACTCCACGGACAGTTTGGATAGTAATAAGGCTATGAACCTTGCCATGGAAACGGCAGCCGCACAACGCCACATGTCGGACAGTCAAATCAGCTCCGTGCGAACCAGCGACAAGGCCATCCTTGCAACAAAGGCTGAGGAGTTCCTGAAGAGTCGGCGCTCATCCATAGGGATCCAGGTAGCCTGTCATTAACATCTGTTCTATGATGAGCTGCTCACCTGAGCTCCATAAATAACATCAGATGAGTTATTCAGCCCAGAGGCACCTAACAAGCTGAACAACAATCCCTGGCTGCAGCATTTAGCATTAATTGTAATTCACATCCTGGCTACAAGTCCATGCACAGCAGAGTTGAGCCCAACGTGCAGTGCTTGGAAATAAAATGAATGGATTTATCTCTGGGCAAGTTACCTGCCCTTGATGCTCGAGATGAAAATTATACTGATCAGCCACATGCGAACAGCATGTTCGTCTCTCTCTGTCTCTCACTGTAGAGACCTTGATACTAGATCTCAGCAACAGTCAAAACAGTCAGATATTCCTCTTTTTCCTTTAGCCTTGTACTGCCCTATTCTTCCTTTATGGTTGTGTTTTAATTACATAGCAATGGAGACTATTATAGAAGAGTGGTTTTGAAGCTATAAGAAAAGTGGAATTATGGTATAAAGAGTATAGTGCTAGTAACACTTCTCCCTTTGGTGGTTGGGAAGAAATAAAGAGATTTGAAAACAAATAGATTTGAATCTGCAAAATTAGACATTATAGCCCCTGCATGAAGATTTGAACTCAGTATGGGGATAACTTCTTTGAAAACGTCCCTCTGTGAAGAGGGACCCACGTCAGCTTTGGCATATTGAATTGTTATGGTGGCATTTTTCACATACCTGTATACACATTTTTAAATTAATCATTTTCCCTTCTTAAAATCTGCAATGATATTGTCCCTATGGTAAAAGAGTACCACATCATTTTTGCATGGCTTAGAATGATGTAGCACAGTATAGTAAGAGTTCTACTGGGGCTATGCCAATAGGATAAAAACAGGAAGTATCTCTAAGCACATACTATAACAGAAAGTATTAATAAGGCTGAATCGTGCTTGTAGGTGTGACCTGCAGCACAACTTCTACAAATCTTGAGGTTCCACAGAACCTGCTTTTACCTCTGTTCTAGAAATACACGAGTGCTAACTGTCACATTCGGTGACAGGAAATGGAGAGAAGGATTCCTGGTGATAAGCAAACACCATAGAAGTGATGCTCTGCTGGTCAAAATAAGCAGTTTTAAACTAGCTGTAAAGTCCACTGCTTGAATCAACCTATTTATTTGAACAGCATTGTTTGTTTTTTAAAAAATCACCAAATTATCTAAGGAGATGTGTTAATTGAGATATGTGAATTCACGAGACCAAGGGGCTTCCATGGGAGTGAGGGTCCCAAAAAGTCAAGATAGCAGGCATGAATACATGATTGAAGCCTTGCCACTTGTCCTAACAGCCAGGAACCATGCTGAGACGAGGAATAGGTCTCTAGTGTTTATTACTGCTACATAAGACAGAATCCTAACAAACTGAAGAAGCGTGGGAAACAACCCAGACAGATAAACCCCAAAAATCAAGGCGGGTCTGATCTGTGTCTCTTTGAATGGCTGCTTAACTCCTCAGTACTACGCATGCATTTTCCCCCCTGGATAGAGGCCCCCTCCTGCTCACCATCAGTACTCATGACATCACCCTCCCCTCCAGATTCACATTCCATGTCAGCCCCCTCCCTTCCAGAGTTCCTTCCTCCTTCCAGGGTCTCATGAGAGTCCATCTCCCCCTCCAAGCTCCCATGGGAACTGGGCAACAATGGAAAGTCTTCAAAGGAAAACTCCTCCAAGGATGAATCAGTGCTGTTCTCCAGGTCTGATAACGCTTCTGGCCCAGGTGGCTGCTGCTGGAAAATAGCTAGATAATTAGAAGATTCTTCCCCCCTCCCCCTTGGGAAATGCAAGCCGGAGGTGGAGGACTGAGGCTCCCCCTCCTCCTCTCTCTCTCTGCCCTCAGAGCCTCTGGCAGGGGTGGAGGTTGCCAACTTACGAACTCCTCTGCTTGGGATTCCTCTGCTTGCTCAGTCAAGTGAGGAATCTCTGGTAGACTGCGAGGCTTGGGTTTGTGAGGGAAAAGCTGATGGAATCGTTGAACCAGTGCTGGTGCATGCACATCTCTGGCATTTTCCCACATGCGCTCTTCCTCAGGGTACCCTTTCCAGTGTATTAAATATTGGATGCCCCTTCCCTCCTCCTAGAATCCAGAATTTCCTTGACTTTGTATTCCTCCTCCCCCTCCACAATTACTGGAGGTGGGGGGGACATTTGCAATCGTAAGGTACTTGGGGGAGGGTCTTTGGCTAGCAAGGCTCTGTGAAAGACTGGATGGATTTTCATGGATGCTGGCAGCTTTAAGCAATAAGCCACTGGATTTATCTGCTGTACCACAGTGAAAGGGCCCACAAACTTAGAGTCCAACTTCTCTGGTAGAGGTCAAAAACTTGGTAGAGAGCCACACTTTGTCTCCTACTGCAATCGCTGGCCCCTCTTGTCTGTGAGCATCTGCAGCTCTCTTGTAAGCACTCTTTGCCCTGTTCAGCTGCTCCTTTAACAACTCCTGTGCAGCTTGTTGCTCTTTAAGAAAATCAGGCATGACTGGAACAGTTCCCTGCTGGGAGGAGGTGGGCAACACCCGAGGGTTAACCCCATAGAGTGCTTGGAAAGGAGACATCTTGGTAGAGGATTGCACAGAGTTGTTATAAGTAAATTCTGCCATGGGGAGCAGGGCTGGCCAATTGTCTTGCTGATAAGTGGTGTAACACCTGAGATACTGCTGTAACCATTGATTAATTTTCTCAGCTTGCCCGTTACTAGCCGGATGATGCGATGATGATAGGTGGATCTGGACCCCTAATGACTGGAAAAGGGCCCTCCAGAACCTGGAAGTGAACTGAGGGCCTCTGTCACTCACCAAGTGATTTATCATGCCTCTATACCTAAAAACATGGTCCATAAACAACTGTGCTGTGGCTTGCGCAGATGGAAGGCCCTTGCAAGGAATAAAATGCGCCATGTTAGTGAAAAGGTCCACCACCACTAGTATGGAAGTCAGCCCCTGGACCGGGGGTAAATCAGTGATGAAATCCATGGAGATTGTATCCCAAGGCCTACTGGGGATGGGTAGGGGTTGCAAGAATCTTGTGGGCTTCCCTGGGAGAGGCTTGGCTCATTTACAGTATGACAAGAAGCAACATAACCCTTTATGTCTGCAGTCATCTTAGGCCACCAGTAGTCTCTCAGAGCTCTATGGAGAGTTTTGAAAACACCTCCGTGGCCTGCCGTTTGATGGTCATGGCAAAGTCTCAGTACTTCTTCCTTCAATGAGGAGGGAATCTATAATCGCCCGCTATGCCAGAGGATTCCTGCCTCCACATTAAATGGGGAGGCAGTGTCTTGCTGGCCCCTCTGGAGGTCATCCATCCTGGCCCTGGCATACAGGTCCTGTTGCTGCTGAGCTCTGACTCTTGTAAATAGGTCCTCTGCTTGTCTGCCTGCTGTTAAAATCTCTGTCTGGTTCCCCCTCATAGACTGCTGAAAGTTGTGAGGTTGTAATATCGTAGCCTGTACCTCCTAGCGAGTAGCAGGGGTTGCCTGGATGGATCGAGACAGGGCATCTGCCAAACAGTTCTGCGCCCCGGGAACATAAGAAATAACAAAATTGAAACGGGAGAAAAACTGGCTCCATCTGATTTGGCGTGGGGTGAGGGATCTGGTGTTTTGTAGAAGCTGTAAATTCTTGTGATTGGTGCAAACTTTCACAGGAAAGGTTGCACCTTCTAGCCAGTGCCTCCACTCTTGAAATGCTGCTTTAATGGCCAGCAACTCCTTGTTAAAAGGAGTGAGAGTGTGCGGGAGAAAAATGCACAAGGGAGCAAAGTATTCTCTGTTTTGTTAGTATGTTGCAATAAAACAGCCGCAATAGCAAAATCTGAAGCACCTGAATGCATTATGAATTGCTTTGTGGGATCAGGGTGCTTCAAAAGCGGCTGGGATGCAAAGAGCTGCTTAAATTCTTGGAAGGCTGCTTGCTCCCTCTCCCCCCAAATGAATTTTGATCCTTTCTTCAAAAGCTGTGTGAGGGGTTTAGCCCTGTCACTAAATTTATTCATGAATCTCCTGTAAAAATTGCAGAATCCTAGGAATTTTTGTACCTCTTTCACATTTCGGGGGGGGTTGCCAAGAGGGAATTGCCTGGACCTTAGAAGGATCCATGGATATGCCTTCTGTTGATACTTTATAGCCCAGGAAATGTAATTCAGTTAAATCGAAGGCACACTTCTCTAGCTTGGCGAACAGCTTGTTCTCTCTCAGTCTTTGTAAGACATTACGTACATGGGTTACATGAGTTGTAGCATCCTCAGAAAATATTAATGTGTCATCTAGATAAGTGACCAGATACTTATCTAGTAAATCAGAGAAAATTTGATTCATAAATCAGGAAAATATGGCTCCTGCATTAGTCAAGCCAAAGGGCAAAACAAGGTACTCAAATTTACCAAACCTGGTATCATCCGGATCAGATTGTACAGATTCCTGAGGTCCAACCTAGTAAAAATGCGTGCTTTCTGTAAGCGATCCAGCAGATCAGATATTAGGGGAGTGGGTAATTTTCCTTGACCGTGACTTTATTGAGGGAACTGAAATCATGCACCACTCATGGGTGCCTCCTGGTTTGCCGGTGCCAACGGGTCAGGCTTCTTTGGTACAAAGAAGGTAGGAGCAGACGCAGGGAAGTAGATGGTCGGATGAAACCCTTTTGGAGATTGGAGTCCAAGTAATCCTTTAAGGTGGCTAGTTCCTTGGGGGACATGGGATATTGTTTCCTTGCTGGAATCTTGGCTCCTGGTATCAACTCAATGGTGCAGTCACAGTCCCTATGGGGGGGGTAGTGCTGTGGCCTCTTGTTCGCTGAAAACATCTGCAAAATCTGCATACTTGGCTGGCAAGTGGACTCCCCCTGCTACTGTGACTGCATTGGTTGCTGGAGAGCGTGGAGCGGCTTGAATCTTGTGGTGCTGGCATTCCTTAGCTGGGAAGGAGATTGCTCCTATAGTCCAGTTCAGCAACAGGTTGTGGATCCTCAGCCAAGGCGTGCCTAGGATTACCGGCACATTTAGCGATGCAGTAACATAAAGCTGGATCCACTCAGTGTGGTCTCCCATTGTCAGTTGCACCGGTTCTGTGAGCCTTCTAATCAGCCCTGCCTTGAAGGGCTGGCCGTCAATGGTCTCCACTTCTATGGGACATGGCAATTCTATGGTCGGGATGTTGAAGTCCTGTACGGTCTGCACATCAATAAAATTGGTGGAAGCTCCGGAATCCACAATGGCCTCTAGCTTGACCTGGTGCTCTGGGTTGACGTGTATGAGTATGGGTAAGTAGTAAAAGGCTTGCCTGGAATCTTTGGAATGAGCCCTCCTTAATTGATTGATGGTCTCCCTGCTGAGCTCTGTGGAGGGAGACCGCTGGAGTTTCCTTGGTTGGAAACAGAGGCGGAGCTGGTTCCTGTTTCAGCTGCTTGCCTTGGGGCTCTTACTGGAGTTGCTTGACCTCTCGCTGGGCAAGCTCTCACCATGTGCCCTTGGGCTCCGCAGTAGAAACACAGGGCTCTCTCTCTCCTTCTCTGCTTCTCAGCCTCGGAAATCAGTCTCCTCCTTGCCCCAATCTGGATTGGCTCCTCTTGTGCTGAGTGAGAGGATGCTACGGAGAGAGCTAGAAATCCTGAAAACGCTCTGAGGGTCCTGTTTCTCCCCGGTTGCATCTGCCTGAGCTCTTCTAGCCTGGCATCTATGACCACCAATAACTGATATAAGGCTTCTAGGGTAGCTGGTGTTCCCTGGCGCACTAATTCATTCTTAATTTCCTCATCCAGCCCTTGTTTGAATTGGTCTTTTAATGCACTCTCATTCCAGTCCAGATCTCCTGCTAACAACCTGAAATCAGCAATGTAGATTCCCACCCTCTTGTTACCTTGCTTGAGCTTCCGAATCTCTCAGCTGGCCGTGGCCTCTCTGATCGGGTCGTCAAAGTGTGCCTGGAACCCTGCCAAAAAATTCTGGTAGTCGTTGAGAATCGGGTCATTGTTCTCCACCATGGGAATAGCCCATTTGGCTGCTGGGCCCTTTAGCAGACCTAGGATGAAGGTGACTCTGGTTCTGTCTGTGGGGAACTCTGCCGGTCTGCTGTCGAAGAACATTATGCACTGTGTGAGAAAGGCTCTCAGCTGTCCTGCTTCTCCTCCAAATTTCTCTGGTAGACTGCCCTGAGATCTCAAGACTATTGGCGGAGCTGCTGCTGCTGCTGCTGCTGCTGCTGCTGGCGCCAGTTGTGGGTTAATCGGAACTGGTTGTTGTAACTGCTGTAGCACGGCAGCTTGTAATGTGTTGATTTGGAGATCTACTTGTTGTTGGTGTTGTTGCAGGGCTGCTGCCAATTGTTGGATGGCGAGCCGCATTTCTTGGTTTTCTGAAGACATTTCCAAATGTCTCTCCTTAATTTCTTGTTCCTCCCTCTTTCGATGGGAGTAGGAGTTTGTTAGGATTGATGTCCTAACAGCCAGGAAGCACGCTGAGACAATGAACTGGTCTCTAATGTTTATTGCTAGTACATAACAGGAATCCTAACAAACTGAAAAAGCGTGGGAAAACCCAGACATATAAACCCCAAAGGTTAAGGCGGTCCCGATCTGTGTCTCTTTGAATGGCTGACCAATTCCTCAGTGCTACTCATGCGCTTGACAGTCTGGATGGGAGCCCCCTGCTCGCCATCCTTACTCATGACAGGTATCAACTCAATGGTGTAATCACAGTCCCTATGGGGGGGTAGTGCTGTGGCCTCTTGTTCGCTAAAAACGTCTGCGAAATCTGCATACTTGGCTGGCAACTGGACCCCCCCTGCTTCCGTGACTGCGTTGGTTGCTGGAGAGAGGAGAGCGGCTTGAATCTTGTGGTGCTGGCATTCCTTAGCTGGGAAGGAGACTGCTCCCGTAGTCCAGTTCAACAGTGGGTTGTGGATCTTCAGCACTATAGGCACATTAAGTGATGCAGTAACATAAAGTTGGATCCACTCAGTGTGGTCTCCCGTTGTTAGCTGCAAAGGTTCTGTGAAACTTCTAATTTGCCCTGCCTTGAGGGGCTGGCCGTCAATGGTCTCAACTTCTATGGGACGTGGCAATTCTATGGTCGAGATGTTGAGGTCTTGTACAGTCTGTACATCAATAAAATTGGTGGAAGCTCCGGAATCCATGAGGGCCTCTGGCTTGACCTGGTGCTCTGGGTTTACGTGCATTATGACTGGTAAGTAGTAAAAGGATTGCCTGGAATCCTCAGAATGAGCCCTTCTTAATTGACTGATGGTTGCCCTGCTGAGCTCTGTGGAGGGAGACCGACAGAGTTTCCCTGGTTGGAAGTCGAGGTGGAGGTGGCTCTTGGTTCTGCTGCTTGCCCTGGGGCTCTTACGGAATTTGCTTGGCTTCTCGCTGGGCAAGCTCTCACCATGTGCCCTTGGACTCCGCAGTAGAAACAGTGGGCTCTCTTTCTCCTTCTCTGTCTCTCAGCCTCGGAAATAAGCCTCCTGCTTGCCCCGATCTGCATCGGCTCCTCTGGTCCTGAGTAAAGAGATGCTGCGGAGAGAGCTGGAAATCCTGGAAGCGCTCTGAGGCCCCTGTTTCTCCCCGGCTGCATCTGTCTGAGCTCTTCTAGCCTGGCGTCTACGACCACAGACAGTTGATATAAACCTTCTAGGGTAGCTGGTGTTCCCTGGCACAGTAATTCATTTTTAATTTCTTCATCCAGCCCCTGTTTGAATTGGTCTTTCAAGGAACTCTCATTCTAGTCCAGATCTCCTGCTAACAGCTTGAAATCAGCAATGTAGATTCCCACTGTCTTGTTGCCTTGCTTGAGCTTCTGAATTTCCCAGCTGGCAGTGACCTCTCTGATCGGGTCGTCAAAGTGTGCCCGGAACCCTGCCAGAAAATTCTGGTAGTCGTTGAGAATCGGGTTGTTGTTCTCCACCATGGGAATAGCCCATTTGGCTGCTGGGCCCTTTAGCAGACTTAAAATGAAGGTGACTCTGGTTCTGTCTGTGGGAAACTCTGCCGGTCTGCTGTCGAAAAACATTGTGCACTGTGTGAGAAAGGTTCTCAACTGTCCTGCTTCTCTTCCAAACTTCTCTGGTAGACTGCCCTGGGATCTCAAGACTACTGGAGGAGCTGCTGCTGCTGCTGCTGCTGCTGCTGCTGGCACCGGTTGTGGGTTAATCGGAGCTGGTTGTTGTAACTGCTGTAGCATGGCTGCTTGTAATGTGTTGATCTGGAGATCTACTTGTTGTTGATGTTGTTGCAATGCTGCTGCCAGTTGTTGGATGGCCTGCCAAATTTCCTGGTTTTCTGAAGACATTTTCCCAAATGTCTCTTCCTTTTTTTTTTTTTGTTCCTCCCTCTTTCAATGGGAGTGGGGAGTTTGTTAGGATTGATGTCCTAATAGCCAGGAACCACGCTGGGACAAGGAATAGGTCTCTAGTGCTTTATTACTGCTACATTAGACAGAAAATCCTAACAAACTGAAGAAGCGTGGGAAAAAACCCAGACAGATAAACCCCAAAAGTTAAGGCGGGTCTGATCTGTGTCTCTTTGAATGGCTGCTTAATTCCTCAGTACTACGTATGCGTTTTCCCCCCTGGATAGGGGCCCCCTCCTGCTCACCATCAGTACTCATGACACTACTTTTCTAGATACATGCCATGAATGCAATGCACATTAAAAAGGGGTGGGACTTTGATCATGCAGTCCCACTGCAATCTTGACTTTTTGACACCCCCATTGTCACCCCTGATGTTGCTGCACAATAATAGCTGGACTGATCCACAAATGTTGTTTGTTGCGCAAGCCATAAAAGCATGAGTTCCCGTAGTGCTAAGTCGAATGAATAAGTTCATACATCATGGTAAGCTAAACACGTGAGCCTAGATAGTGGAGAATTGGTGTGTGGTTTGCTTTGCTTTAGTTGGATTGGTTTATATGGCTGCCAAGTTTCCATTCCCTGATGCTGAAAAGCTCATGGAAGTACCAACAATCAATCTGGATGACCCATCTGAGGATTTAGGAATCTCAGAAGAAGGAAAAGGTAATCTTGGATGTTGTATAGGCATCCTCCCTGAATATGCTATTAGGTTCAGCTCTGTGTTACTGCTGCATTTTTCACCTTTCTCCTCCTGGTAATATGGCAGCAGGGTGACGCTGGTTCCAAGGTAGTGCAGTCATCTCTTAACTTTGTCTTGGACAGGATAGTAGTGCCCTGTTAAAACAAAAAAGAAAGAAAGAAACAAGTCTTCCTCAATAGGTGGAATTACTGTCTCCATTAAATAAAAGCCATTCTACTGACAATAATTATTGCTGAATTTAAACTGACACCATGAAACACTTCTTGATTAGATATGTCTCATTTAAAAGAGATCTTCTAAAAGCATTTCTGCAACAATGTACTGTTCGACCCAAGGGCCTAAGCCTATAAAATGCCATGGGGCTTGGATAAAAACCCATCTATCCACTTGTGTCAAATGACTTTGCAACAGTCTAATGGAAAGGATGCAATTTAGCATAAATGTAAAATGTTCAGGTCAGCTATTCCCTATAGGCTTAGGCAGTAATTAAACACAGGATTGTAACAATTCACACTGCAGTATACTGCAGTGAGGTTTCTCTTGTCCTCTTGAGGATGTGCAGCTTTAGTAGATGATAATGAAAGGCTCAGAAGATTGTCTGCTAGTCTGGGTTTCCAAGGACCACTTTCCCGTTCAATCTGTTCAGTCAGAAAGAGTGAAGGGCTTTTTTTCAGTACTGTTTGTTATTGGGTCCAAAGCTGTAATCATATCAGATACTCTGATTCATCTATTTTCAGTACAATTAACACTAACATTCTCATTCCGTCATTCAAACTTTTCTTCCCCTTCTTCCTTTTAATACCCTTTACAAGGACAGTATCTGCCTGTTCACTGGTTTGAAGTTTTGTATGTATGGAATCCTATCATATATTTGTCTCGCAATTTACACAGACACCCAACAAATCTCTATAGCAACAAGACATTTGCTGTTCATTTTCTGCTTTCTTTGCTTTCAAGTACAGTAAATGACAAACATTATTTGTCAAAGGCATAGTCTCCTTTTTAAAAAATAAAGCTGAGTAGGATAAAGACCTTGTGCAGCCATTCCTTCAGCAGATCCCACTGAGACTATAGAGCCCATAAAACTAGAAGCACAAAATCAGCCAAATTTATTTGTTTACAAATAAATCATTTCTGCAGTCACTGGCAAACTCTTGGTGGTTGTGCAATCTGTGGAAGAAAAGATAGGATTGTTATGGCTGCAAAACACGGTTGCAGGATCTGGTTTACAATACACAAATCATGCGTTTCATAAACCTTTTTTGGTTTCCCAGTAAAACCTGCATTTAGAACATCTGAGAAAGTTTTATTTACATATTGATTTGATAAAAAGACACAGCAAGCATACTTATAAGAAGGCTATGCACTAATTTTGCAGTACATCTGTATTTTCATTCACAGCAGGACTGTTAATTTAAGACGTTACTTGATTTGTAAAGCAGTTTTATATAATTTGTAAAGCAGCAGTAATATGAAGGAATGCAGCTTAATGTAAGGCAATAAGCCAATGTGACATTCTTCATTTTAACCTTTATGGGATCAGCAGGTAAAAATCAACTACTGCCTTTTAATAGGAATTCCCTACAGAGCAGACTAAAGAAATGAAATATTTGGTGGAGTAAGCAATCATACATACAATCTTCAAACCAATGGGTTAGCTATGTTATCACCAGCATTTGGAATCAAATATTATTTCAGTTTTAAATGTTCCCCCTCACCAGAAATATCTGGAGCACTGTAACTCAGATTGTCTTCCCCACATTGAATATTCATTTTAGTTTAATGTTGCATTTTGTTTAAAACCCACTTCATATTTAGCACATGGCAGCCAGATTCTGTTACTGCTTTCCGTAATGAGCACATAAAATACAAAGAGGATATATACCTGTCCAAACATTTTGGAGCATGTGGAAAAAAGACACATGCAGTCATAAGCCCTTCGGGTATATTAATTGCACATACTTAACGGCTGCATATCTTTCATTATCTTTTATGTGTTCAGTGCAGAAATCATTGCTATGGATGTAACCCAACTGCTTTATTTTGTTTACAATTACGGTCTGTGACCAGAATATTTCATAAAATGCCAAATGTGTCCTGTTTATAGTGTTTATATAGTAATTTGCTTTGTGCAGCTTCAAAAACATTCTCAGAGGCCTCATCTCTGTCTGCCACAAATGCTCAGGTTGCTGCTCTTCCCCTCGCAAAAGATAGATGACTGAATACCAACACTGCTAACTCTTCTGCACTGCCAAGCCTCTCCTGGAAAGGAGAATGCAAAGGGATGGGTCAGTTATCACGGCCTTTTCATCGGAATGTCCGTGCTGACTGGGAAAGAGTTTAGTCTTCCCTTTCCAGCGATCACCATCACTGTGGAACATCTAAAATAAAAGTCTTTCTCCAACCCGACCTCCTGCTTAATTTGAAATGTCCTTTACATTATTGTAAAGTCTGGGAAAGAAAGGAAATGTTCAAAACCTGACAGATAGGGATCAGGTGGGCATTTCAGTCTCAGTCTCTCCATTACGGAGTCAGTGAGAAAGAGGATCAAACAGCTCGCAGAGGGCCCCATTTTAACATACTCCCTAATGAATGAGGACTGTTACAAAGTTACAGAGTTTCCAAGTTCCTGTAACCTAGCCATGTTTTCCTGACATTAAAGGTCATTAATGAGACTCCATGTGAATCTAGCTTCCTTGGTTGTACACTGCTGTTAGGGGCCTGACAGATACTAGCAGTGGCAAGAGAGGGATCTGAAACAATGGCTAACAAGACTAACAGTCCTCCCACTGCCCAAATTCTATGTGTGAGTATATATCTCTGTGTGAGTATACACCCCCCCCCCCAATTCTCTGTGTAAGTCCAGTGCCTACTTGGGTCCGTGTGTGCTGTATTAATCCGATATCCTCATTGATTTGGATGACTCCTCCCAGAAGATTCCAGGAAATTGAATCTGGTTCCTCTAATCACAAAATGTCCCCACCCAGCTTTATGTTAAACCATGGATGTACATTAAAAACTTCTAGACTTAAACATAGGACTATCCTTATGGATTCATTCTAGTACTTTTGCATAGGAACTGAGTTTGTGATCAGATGCTGAGGACTTGTGTGATATTGGACTGTTTAAACAAAGCCATTTCCAGGGATATTTTAAGTGTAGACATTCTTGTTCTAATCTTGGATAGCAAGGAGTTGTTTTTTTTAAAAAATAGTTCTATATATGCTTACTTCCACATAAGACTTACTGTCTTATTCCTGTGTAGACAGATACAGTATTGCATTCTAAAAAGATTGTACCAACCTAAATGTGTACAAGAAGATACCAGGGAAGCAAAAAGCTTCTCAGTGTAGACAACTAAAGACACTGATGGTTGCATCATAGCTGTACAAGATAGTGGAAAAAACATCTGTACAGCCAGGCTGTTTTTGATCATCTGCTTCCTTTTTGTCCTAGTTTGAATTGGGGTACTTGAGAGGCAAAATGAGTGCAGTAAGACTTGCAAATTTTAGTAGATCTGTTTTGCCCACAAACAAAAAACGGAGGCATTAAAAACTGGCAGTGTTTCAACAGCACATTATGGGAGTGCTTGTGGGGGCCCCCAAAGATGGGATTGGGCAGCAGGGAGCCCCCAGGCCACAAGATATTCCTTCTGGGTATAAGAAGAGTTTACACAATTACATTTTCATTTAGAATCCACAAATGAAAGCACTACCAATGAATATACAGGAAAAACAGATTTTACCAATAAAGCTCTTTTTTTAACAAAATAATTTGATTCTCAGAATAAATAAGAAATTACAAAAATATTAAATGTTGTTAGATTAATGTCTTATTCATTCCAATAGAATAAATCCAGACCTTTAGAACACAGTAATTCTTTTTTGCTTCTTGTACTATTCCTTAATTTGTTAGTTAACCGATTAATGTACCACTTAATTTCACTGCACACTGCACTTTAAAATGCCAAGGGATACTTATTTGGAGGTGAGAAGTTCAAACCTAGATCTTCACAGTGGGAAACATGCGATTTTAAATGTGTCCTTTTCTCTTATTCTGAAGCAACAGCCAGAATCCTTGTAAAAGTTCAAGACTAAACACGGTTTCTTAAGAAACATACTACAAAGGCATTAAATATGATTTTTATTCTGGCTGTGGTCAGTGATATGACATGAAGGTTTCATGATATTTTTCTACAAACCAAGAAAATTACCAAAAGTTCCAGAAATTATTTATATCTTCTTGTTTCAGAAACCCTCTGTAATAATATTGCTAAAGAATAGCTATATTATTAGAGCCTTGCCAGCAATGCACAAAAAATATCATTTGAACTCATGTCTTTATTCCAATTACAGTCTGATAATTCCTTGTATTTTTTCTATCTTAAATATCTGTGATGATTATCATTCACACCTATATAAATAGTATAAATAGAGGATAACTGCAAAAATGGGTGCCCATTCTTCCTTTATATACATCAAGTAATTTTTGTTTTTCCTTGAATTTCAGTTCTTCATGATTTTATTACCAGAAGTTATAAAAAGATTCTAACAAATGTTTGTTGCTATTATTTGGCCTGTATTTCAAAATGAGCTCAGCCTGAAAGAAACCAAGTCATACATCTCAATAAACCCTAACCCTTAGCCTAATATAAATATACACCATGATTCTAACCTCACTGCAAAATCTCAACCATTATATAAATCTAAGACTACCATAAAAACTCATGTCAGTGCTAGCACTCATTCTGTACTAGCAATAAACTTCAGTGGTCCTGAACCCTGATGTAAACACACCCTTACACCAATATAAAGAGTAATTGTCCTACTCAAAAAATCCCAGCTGTAACATAAAGCTAAGACCACCGCTAGCCATTAAAATACTAACTCTAATGCTAAATTTAACAATAAATATAAATGAACTTGCATCCTAACCTAACTTCCCTTTAATGCCGATACAAATAGATAATCTCCTAGATCCAAATCTTGAGCAGAATCTCAATCATTGCCAAAATCTAAGATTGCCTCTATCCATAAAAATTTACCTTAGCGCTAACTTTTCCCCCACATTTAGCAATACGTACAAATTTAACAAAAAAACCCAACAGTGATTTACACTAACTGCAGCAGACAATCCACCTTATAACATAAAGCTACGTCTACCTCTAACTATACAGATTCACCCCAGAGCTAACCCCAACCCAATTTAACAACACAGGGGAATGAATCTGAATTGTAGCCCTAATTTCACTGTGCTCCCAATAGAAGTATATAGCGGTACCCAAACCCCAGAATGAAATCCTCATTGTAGCATCAAACTAAGTCTACCACTTACCATAAAAATTCTCCACATGCCAACATTTGCAATACATTTCACCATATACCTCAATGAACCTGAATCCTTACATTAACTTTAGTCTAATCCAGTAGAAATAGTAACTGTACTTTACCCTAAGCAAAAAAAAAAAGTTACAACATAAAACTAAGACCATCACTGACCATAAAAGGGCACCTAATGCCCTTCTTGAATTTGACTATAAAGATCAATGAACACACACCCTAAGTATAACATTGCCCTAACACCAACGCAAATACAACTGTACACCATAACCCTAACCGCACCACGAAATACCTATTATAACATAAATCTAAGACATCAGTAAACACTAATATACCCCATAAACACTCCCCCCATCACTACGTCTGGGTGAAGTTGGGGATAGAATTTGGTTTCATTGAGATTTAGAGTTAAATTTAGTATGAGGTTGGCATTGGAGTATTTTATAATTTAGTGGAAATTGGTTGAAATTCCATTCTGGGTTCAGGTTAGGGTATATATCAGAGTTGGCATTAAAGTGAAGGGTTAGAATTTGGGTTAATTATGATTAAATTTTGTTAGGTTTTGGATTAATTGAGGTTTATTGTTAATCGTTCATTCATTCTATAGTATTTATAACCCATTCCTAATTCCAAAGGATCCTGGGCAGTGTACAACATTAAAAAAGAAAAACAAAAAGCATAAAAATAAATAAATTCAGAACTGTTTCAGAAATGAAAAAAATAGCCACAGAAAGCAAAGACACTCCCCCCCCCCAAAAAATAAAGCCCACAGCCACTCAGTTGGGACCAAAAGCATGTGGAACTAAAACAGCTTTAATTGCTTTAAGGAAGTACAGCAAGGTGGGGTCTGCACATAGTTCTGGGGGAGAGTATTCCATAAGGCAGGGGCTATTCCAGAGAAGGCCTGTCCTCACGCCCATGCCATGTGGATCTCACAAGGGGAGGGAATTTTCAGCAGCCCCCCTCTCAATGAATGGGCTGGATGGGCAATTCTGACAAGGCATTGCCTGATGTATTCTGGTGTTGTGCCGTTTAGTACCATTGTTGTACCAATGCAGTGACCTTAGTATAGGTTTAATTCTGCATCAGTAGGGCTATGCTGCCAGTAATCTTGCTGCCAGATTTTGTACCTGCTGTGACTTCCAGATTGTCTCCAAAGACAGACCCACGTAAAGCATGTTGCAGTTATCCATTAAAGTGGTAATTAAGGCAGGAGTTACTGGGGACAGTCAATTTAATGTGAGTATTACATTTAAGATGTGTTTTTATGGTTAGTAGTAGTTTTAAATTTATGTTCTGGTCTTGAATTGCCTGGATAAGTCATCACAATCTTTTACAAAAATGTATTCATAATCCTGTAACATAGGAAAATTGCCTGGAGGTCCTGGTTGCTTTTTAAACCAGTGGGGTTACCAATAGTAACAACAGTCTCCGGGCTCTAAAAGTCATTCACAAAAGAACTTTCAGAAGTAATATGTCCTTTCTAGTGTGAATGCTTTCAAGTAAGGCAGGCCTGTCTTTTATCCCATCTGGATTTCTTGAAGTCCAAGTGCCCACCAACTGCTTCTTTTTAACTTAACGTATTCCGAGTTTCAGCACAGTAATGTCCTAATATTAGTAACCATAAGCATGTCAGACAGTTATAAAATACATCATTCATACACACTCAGAAACATATGTTTCATGCATGATTTCAGTGGCTGAGTCCATAGATAGGCAAGATGGGCATATGTTCAATTTCACTGTTATCCAGAAAAAGAAAATTACAACCTAAGACCAAACCCGAGACCAAATAGTCCAACTGGTACTTTTGCTAAATTTTATGCTGAATAATTGTACAAATCTGGGATGCAGCAAGAAATGGAAAAGCTCCTTCTTGGTGAACAGGCATGGTTATCAACCAGCTATGCCAGATTATTTTGTCTTTGCATAATATTTGTTGAGCAAGTTTAGGTTTAGAAAGAAGACTGACTTGTACATAACATTTATAGATTTAAGGACAGCCTCCAGTACAACTGATAGACATAATGAGATAAAATCTCTATATCCAATTTTGATAGAAAAAAAATTGGTAGTGAACTAAATGTAACAACTGTTTGTGCAACAGGATTACTGCTTGGAATACAGGCAGAGTGAAACACTCTGAAATGCTGTTGTTTCTTCTTATTACTTGGACAAAACTGATGGGCCTGTGGTCAGACGGGTGACTTTTTTCCTGATTAAAAACTAAAAGATCCCACTTTCATTTTGTTTCTATATTAGAAATAAATCCCACTGTCATTTAGTTTTATGCACTTCGCACTAAAATACTGACTCTGTCAAATTTCAGAGAAAATCCTCATTTGGCCCCCACTTCTGCTTCTAGGCATGGCAAGCAAGCAAGGATCATTAAAGCATGGCAATAATCGTTGAGGTATTTAGTCAGCATCAGCCTTGGCAAGCTGTGCAGAATGATAACTTGGAACAGCCTTTGTCTGATAGACTGATTTTTTTTTTGATACCAAGAATGCAACATTCAGGAATTTTTAAATGTAGGTAAAACATCAATCAGTAAGACTAGAAATTCCATGGTCATGATGGATAGGGTGAAGATCCTAAGAAATCTCAGTTGACATGCTGACCACCACATGATCATGGGTTCTGCACTATGGGCCGAATACTGTCAACAAGTTGTACGCATCTCACTTTTCAGGTGCTTGGAAACGCAGGGCTGAATCCAGATTTAGTCTTGTGCTGAAAGATGGAGGTAGCTGACAATGTCCTCTGACTACCCATCTTCCTGCAGGTCCCATTCTTACCTTCCCTGCCATTCTGTTATAGCCTGGGGTGTGATGCTGGGAGCTGAAAGGAGAAAGAGGAATCTAAGGATTAATTTTGTATCCCTCACCCTCATTTCATGCAAGAGGAAGACCCCAGAAATTCTGGAAGTTGCCGCCTTCAACACACCTGAAAAGTGCCATTTGGGGGAGGCTGGAATTCAACTTTACTTTAAATCTTTGAGGTAGGTGAAATCTCAATTGTCGTGTTCACTTCAAAGCATTTCTCCTTTGTCTTGAACTAGGTGGAAGCAGCAACGGATTCAGATACCGATAGCAGAGGCTTACGGGAGTATCATTCGGTTGGGGTGCAAGTGGAAGATGACAAACGGTAGGTTGATCAATTTCTTTATATATTTTCATCTGCCTGATGTATAGTATAGATATTGTCATGTGCTCACAGATACTTATTCCTGTTTCTAAATAACAATGATAATCTTTTCTCAAATCCCATCATCCCCACACTGTTTTAAACCTTAAGATTTCTAACTCATTTATTTGTATTTAATTCAGTGATGTGAGACACTGCAGCATTTACAAGATTATTTACAAGCTTCTACTGTGAGAATAAATCAATATTTGCTTTCCAAATGAAGTTTGAATAATTTTCATTTGTATCTTCCTTTGGATCATTAATAACCATTTATCCTATAAAGACTGCAGTCCGTTCATGTTGTGTATTTCAATCTTTATATTCATTGTTCCTGATATTTATAAAGCTTTTTTTAACATCCACAAGTAGCAGAATGTAGACAGTCCGTTTTTTTTTATAAACTATATATTGTCAATATATGGATTGGTGTATTTTTTTTCCATTTTACTCCAGCCATGGACGGTTTAAGCGCTCAAACAGTGTAACAGCAGCTGTTCAAGCTGATTTAGAACTTGAAGGCTTTCCTGGACACATCACAATGGAGGACAAGGGACTTCAGTTTGGTGGCTCTTTCCAGCGACATTCAGAGCCAAGTACTCCTACTCAGTATGGTGCAGTAAGAACTGTTCGGACACAAGGTCTGTTTAGTTATAGAGAAGATTATAGGACCCAAGTTGACACCTCCAATCTCCCACCACCTGAACCCTGGTTGGAACCATCCATTGAGACAGTCGAAACAGGACGGATGTCTCCATGTCGCCGGGATGGATCTTGGTTTATGAAGCTGCTACATACTGAGACTAAAAGGATGGAAGGATGGTGCAAAGAGATGGAGAGAGAAGCAGAAGAAAATGATCTTTCTGAAGAAAGTAAGAGCATATCTCATTCCTTCCATGTTTATTTTCATCTTACAGTTTTTATCTATGCACTTCTGTATTGTTACTGTCATCACTTTGTGTTCTGGAGTTGGATAAAACACGGAATTTCTGATGGAGCATGCATCCTGCCGTTGCACTGCATAGAGTGGCTCCACTAATATTACAGGTAGTCCTCAACTTACAACCACAATAGGGAACAGAAAATTTGTTGTTAAACAGTGTGGTCATTAAGCGAGGCATCACATGACTGTACCCAATTTTATGACATTTTTTTGTGGCAGTCATTAAGCAAATCACTGTGATCATTAAGCGAACCACACAGTTCTCCATTGATTTTGCTTGTCCAAAACCAGTTGGGAAGGTCACAAATGGTAACCACATGACCCTGGGTCACTGCAACCATCGTAAATACATGCTGGTTGCCAAGTGCCCGATTTTTTATCACATGACCATGGGGACGCTGAGACAGTCGTAAGTGTAAGGATCGGTTGTAAGTCACTTTTTTCAGCACCGTCATACCTTTGAAAGGTTGCTAAACAAATGACTGTAAGTCAAGGACTACCTGTATTATAAAAGTTGCAACTTCTAAATTTCTACATAAAATCAAACACACACATGCATATGTTTCCTTGTAAGTACTGTAAGTATGCGAGAGAGAATTAGATGCGATTCCAAACATAAAACACCATAGTCTTAGCTTTTAGAGACAGGAAGAGCTAGAATATGATCCATGAAGTATTTGAATCTTACCTGCATTATATAGTTGCTAGCTTAAAAAAAAAAGGTCAAATTATTACCAGAAGAAATATACAACATTGTTTCTAAGTTTAACACATTTTTCTGGATTCTGTTATTCCTAAATCCTTGTTAAAAGCTTACTAGCTTTTCTTATGCTGGATAACAGTAGCTCTGAATAAAATTGTTGTCCACTCATCATAGTTTGGCCCTTCAAACAGTTATTGATGCCCCGGTCACCTCATGACTGGATTATTGCAATGTGCTCTATGGGGGTTGCCCTTGAAGACCCCCCAGAAGCTACAGCTGCTTCAGAATGCAACTGTGCAAGCAGTAACAGGTGTCTCTCAGTGTGCCCATGTGTCACCACTGCTACATGAGCTGTGTTGGCTACCAGTTGGCTTCTGGGTGGAATTCAAGGTACTGGTTATTAACTGTAAAGCCTGTTTGGCATAGGACCTGGATATCTGAGAAGGTGCTTGCCTCCAGTCATTTCTGCCCACCCAGTACATTCCAGCAGAGTGGATGTGCTCCAGGTCCCCTCTGTTAAATGTCATCTTGTGGGACTGAGGAAGCATGTTTTCTCCGTTGCAGCCCCCACCCTCTGGAACAGCTTCCCCCCAGAGATACAGATGGCACCCTCTCTCCTGGGGTTCCAGAAAGCTTTGAAAACCTGGCTTTGGTCCCATCCCTAGGGTTGATGCTTACTATTTGTCTAGGGCCCGTTTTGTTTTGTTTGATTTTGCTGTTTATAAGATTATTTTATAAATAATTTCCATCTGATTGGATGTTTTTATCTATTCTTATGTTTTTTCTAGTTTTGTACACCGCCCAGAGTCCATTGGAGTTGGGCAGCTAATAAATTCAAATAAATAAATGAATATAAATAAATTGTTTGGTATTAATTCATTAAAATATGAACAAAAGTTATATAAAGCATATTCAGAACCAGTATTGATGGCAGAAGTCATTTATTGATTGACTGATGCATTTCCAATACTGAACAATACACCCATTCTTGGAAATTGGGAAAACAGGTTTAGAGACTGGTATTTCATCAGTTACATTAGAGAAGTCAGCATACTATATTCTATCTCAGCTATACTGCATTACTTTCTGTTGTTAAGGGCTTTGTCTGTCTTTTATTCAGTTAGCAGCAGCAGTCCAAAATTCTGTCAATAGAAACAAACATTTAATAGGAAGATTAAGGAAGGAAATGTTTCAATTTACCCTACAAGAAGAGTAGCACATTTTCTAATAGGCCCAAGCTACAACGGAGATATATTGTGTTTTGTGCTGGGATAAGTTGATTTTAGGTTAGTCACTATAACCTAGATTGCCCTCCACTCCTTCCCTGTAAAACATAATGAGGTAGCAGGTCAGAAAGAGTTGTAGAATTTTTGTTCTAGTGGATGTGAAAAACACATCTTGCTCTATATTAGAAATAATTGGTTGAATCCAGAGGAACTTCATCAGTCAAATGAAGGAATGGTTTTTCAACAGAAGTTTCTTCAACTCTGGCCCATCAATTAGCTAGCAAACCTAGTCCAATTCCATATCAGGTAAGATAAACTTTATAGTTCCATTTTAAACAAAGATAGGCATTTTTAAAAGCTAAATATTTATTAATCTCTTTTAATGTTGCAAAAAGAGAGATTATTTAAATGTTGCTTTGTTTCCTGAAAGAATTGAATTGCTTCAAACATGTTTTTAGAGTAATTAAACAAACAATGATATATATTTTTCTTTTAGTACTAATGTGAAATCAGTTGGACTATTAGCAGTCCAAATACTTTGAAGGCAAGCAAAGATGAATCCAAAGAATATTTTAAGAGCTGCATAAATTTGCCTAAACCTGCCCATTTTAATCTACTTCCAGTGCAAGTTATATTTTATTTTAATACTCTATATTCTAAAAATCTAATAATTCTCTAGTGTAAAAAAGGAAATCTTGTCACAAGTAGTTACAGTATTTCAGTCCAGTAAAGCGTGCAGCAGATAACCAGATAACATAGGAATTCCGTTCCTTTTTTGCAATACTACCCCATGTATAAATCAGTCCTATTATGTTCAGTGGGGCTCATTACCAATTGTAGTCTAAATATAATGTACATATAAAAATAGACTTCTTAAAGAAATGGTGATCACATTGGCAAGGAAAGAAATTGGTGCAGTATGTCAACCCATTTAAGCTTGTTAAATCTTCCAGGTGAAAACTCTTTTCCATGCTTTTTCACCACACATAATCTGACATATTTGTTAGCAGGGTATGGTAATATCATTCTGTGGAATAACAAAGAGTTATGTGGCATCTTAAAGGCTAGCCAATGTATTGTTGTCTCTTTATTGTCCTTTGCATGACAAATTTTGGAATTTGTCACAACTTGAAATGCATGTTGTTCAACAGATGAGCAAAATGAATACATCTTCAGGAGCACAAGTTATGGCTTCAAGGCAGCGCTAATCAGATGCCATTATTTTATGTGGTGAAATAGGATTTTTAGTAGATTTTATAGGAAAATTTGTATATTTGAAATGCCCATGCTTACATGTCTCTGTCTATTAATTTAGCCTAAGTAGATCTTCTCTAAGATACAGCTGGATGGCATTTATCAGATAGTCCATTTATGCTTCTTTTTCTTCTCTATGATTTCCTCCTCCTACAAATAAAGATTTAGTCAAAGCACAAATGCATCTTGAAAACCAATGCTGATTCCTGTGAACACAAATTTCATCAAGCTCCATGCCAGTGGGATTCCAGGACTTGAGTCCATGTGTCCCTACTAATTATACAACTGCAACATAAAGTTAATTAACTTTTTTGTATATGTTGTTTCAAGAGAATAGTTTTGAAGCTGCTGAAAATATAGCACAATGCTGCAATATCATTTAATTATTTTGGAGAGGATTTTTTTGTTCTCCGTTCCAGATTCAATGGACTTTTAAGTTTGCTTTTATAGAGTATGGCAATCCTATAGTCCTTTTATTAAAAGATGTATGCTTGTAATGTGCATCTGGGATAATGAAAATACCAGTCCCAAAGCACAAGGAATTCATATCTTCAGACCAACAGTCTTGGTGACTGTGTTGATGGCGCTGATAAAATATCCCTTCTATACTGAAAATGAGATGTTAGATGTTCAAAAGCGCAATGGTGATGGCCATCCCATGATATTCTTTGTGAATGATTAACTGCAAGGAATTGACATTCAGCTATCATGCATAACATTTTCCATGTCTATTTTTTTTAAAGCCATGGTGCCCTCTTCTTTTAACATTATGCGAACTGAGAAGAAATATATGAAAAGTTTGTGTCAGCAGTGGTATATTTTTGTAATTAATTCTTAGAGTGATTAGACAGAAGTGCCACTCTTCAAAATGTGATACTGATTTTGGGACAAGGAGAGTGGCTCTGAAACTTTGCAAAAAAAAAAAAATCACACCTTCCTAGTAACGCTTCCTGTTATTCGGCTATATGTGACAGGACGCTTTCTTTTATAGTGTTCTCAATGACTTGGAAAGAATTTATGGTCCAACAGTAGCCATATTGAAATTGTTTAGACTTTTCAGTGGCCAGCTGGGTTGAGGTCAGACCAGCTGAGTTGTCACTATCTTGTGTCAGATGGATAGGACATTTTGTAGATCCATAGTAACCTTCCCAAGCAAACTTCATTTTTAACGAAGGATGAAAAATTCTGATCTGGTCCACTAGCTTTCTTCCCGGTGCTCTGTTCCCCTTCCCAGACTGTTTCCATTATCTATGCTGAGAGCCACTTAAACAGGCTTTCCATTGGAAATAAATGCTAGATCAGGTCTATCTCAGCAGCTTCACATCTTTCCTGAAAGATAGGGGTGTCTAGGTGCCCTTGCTGAAGGCTGTTGTAAAAAAACTGTACACCATACTGGAGAAAAAAGCACTTTAAGGTCCTTTATTGCTTTGCCAGGGCTCCTCTGATAACCAGATAACATCACTGAGGTAAGGTTTGAGCTTTAGCCCCCCCACCCAGTGAGATCATACAGTCCACGTTAGGGCCTTTGAGCCGAAGTCCGATTCCGCTTCTTCATAGTACAACAGTGTGTGGAAACGTACTTCCCCTTGTTTTCCGTTCATGCAGAAAGCCTAACAACCTGTAAGGAATACGGTTTCCTCCACTAGCCTGGGGCAAAAGTAAAAAGGAATGGGAGAGGAGAGGATGTCTTTGTTGAAGAACAGTGGACCTACTGCACTTTGGTGACTGTTGTACAGTTTGCAAAATACACTTTATAAGTTTAGCCATTCGCTTTTTTGCCCATAATTAAATAATGTTGAAACTAGGTGGTCTGTAATAAAGAATGGCGTACATTTATATGTGCATGTACACACAAACCCACACATACTATTCAAACATCATGTATGGTATAATCAATTATCTTTTTAAATTAATTATACATTAATTTTAATGTATAATTAATTAGGATCATTAGAAGTTGGGCAAACATTTCTTTTAAAAAAATACTTCTGAGAATAATACTTTAGAAAATAATTGATAGAAAATTAAATATATAACAAGATCTCAGAAGAACTGGAAAAAAAATGGATTCACGATGTTCCTTTCCTGTGCAACTGTGCAAAATTCATCATTTTGCAGTTCATCTTAGTAATCATTTGGTGTCCAGGTATCACTTCCACTGATGAACAGATAAGAAATCACTGGAATACAAATCTATAAACAGGCCTGTAAGATGTAAGTTTCAATCTATTCCCTCCTCTCCCCTGTCACTTCCACTAGTTTCTGAAATATAAAAATCTGTGGTCAATGCCATTCCTGCAATTCTTTAAACCATTTTAAGCTAGTGTCCTGTATGTGGTACAATACACTCTGTTCATATCATGCTGAAGTAGTGGAAGTTCTTGTTATCCTGGAACTGGTGATTCAGAACACAACACATAATCCATTTTGCTGATTTGCTCTTCATTTCTAGGCAGTACACAAAGGTTTTGCTTTAGGAGGTGTTTCCATTTGTAGTTGTTATTATAAAGTCTATCACACAAGGGAGCCTGGTCTAAGAGCAGATTCTCCCTCCCCTCCTGAAACTTTTTCAGTTGTGAGTTAGGAGAAAGGAAGTTGCAATGTACACAGAGAAGTATATGTCACTAAAAGTCACAATCCAGGTTACCTAAAAGCAAAAAGCTTTAAGTTACAACTTTTTTTTAGGTTTGACAGGAAAAATATCAGTCAGAATTATTTGATGATAAAATAAGCTTGTCTATCAGCTACATATTGATCCCATTGCATAACTTGGGGGCAACCTATAGTTCTTTATTGTTGGAGTATGACAAGTGGGTAAGGTGGACCAAAATTATTAAATTCTGGACATGTTGACCATAAAGTATATAAATGAAATCCATTGAAATATATAAGTTATTTCAAGGCTACTTAAAAGGATCTCTTCCTTTTCTTTTTTCTTTTTGCTTCTAGGAAGGCAGTCCATGGGATGAAAATAAAATGCATTTTCTAGCTAACTATCATGAATGGAAATATTTTAATATTTTAACGTCATTAAAATAAAACAGAGTGCCATGTAAATGCCCATATTTAATCCTGGTGATGTTTCCTGATTACTCATGATAAGTAAGAATTGTCTTCAGGTTTTCAGGGTTATGAAAACCAGGAAACTCATCACATGAGTAGCTAGGAGAAGCCCTGTTCCTGTGACATTCCTGAAGGACAGGTGTCCCACTGTCCAGTGCAAAAACTGGTCCAATGGAGGTTGGCATCTGTACAGTTGTATGCACTTGAACTCCACAGCACCTCATACCCTGTTAACTTAGAGTTCTGGTTCATGATGAAGCCAACACATACAGCTCCTTGTACAGATGTCTGAGCTGCATGCATGTCTACCTTGAAATGATGTTGCATGTATGGCCCGTGGAGGTGGGACTCCTCTCTGCTGCTCATGTGGTGAGGTATAGCAGTTTTTATAATGCCTGAATAGGCAGGCCTGCAACTAGGGTCTGTGTCACCCAGGGCAAACATGGATTCTGCACCCATTTTGGTGCCCCCCCAGCACGGCGCCCGGGGCACATGCCCCGCTTAACCCCCCAGTTGCAGCCCTGTGAATAGGCTTGTGTGTAAACACATACAAAACTGAAACAGAATGGAAGCAGACTGGTCCTTTCATTCCTACGTCTGGTCACTGAATAAGTGAGGTGTGGAGCAAATATGAGACAAGACTTCCTCCCCTATTAGCATTGAAAGGCCAGTAAAAGATACTGGACACTAGATACAGCATTACTGCCTCAGGTAAGAGAAAAATAAAAACCAGCCTAGTTACAATTGACAAGGCAATGAGCAAGATCACCCAGTGTAATTACTGCAGCTCTGCTGCCAAATACACCTCACTGCTCATAAGGCACCATTAGTAAGCCAGTGGTGGGTAGGTTTATTCCCTTCCTCCTGCACTTCAGGCTCCAGAGAAGCAGGCTTTCTTGCCTGCCTGGCCCTGGCCTCCCAGCTTCCATTTGTCGCTCCAGCCAGGGGACAAGCATCACAATGGCAATCTCAGCTGCCACCATGCAGCAGCAGACTCAGGGTTTGTTGGGGCTTCTTAATCTGGTACCAATGTAAAAGGAAGGCTTTAGAAACTTCCTTTGGTTCTTCTACCACAATGCCAACCGGACCCTCTGCCACTAAGCAATCAATTGCTCCGTAGCTGGAGAGCACAATGCGAAGGAGGACCTGGTTGGGCATACATCATTGGACTGGCTTCCAGATCAAATGGGTTGTAATCTGGCAGGACTGTATAACCCACTGGTCTAGAAAATCTAGGAACCTATTAAGGATCCAGGGGATCAGAGTTAGGAGGGAAGTTGTTAATGACTTTGGTGAAGTTTTGCCCATCCTGTTATCTGCACTGGGGTTGGAATTGCAGTTATATTTTACATGTATTTTAAAAAATCATCACAAAACTGTCTGAAAAAAAACATGAATATCCAGTAAACACTGAACTTGACAGGTTAGTGACAGAAACACCTGAATGTTCCATAAAAAGTAAATCTGCACAGAATAGAGATTCTAGACAATACAGCCAGGATTTTTACATTATTTTTGAGATGAAACAGTATCCAGTAACACTTGATCATATGCTTTCACTCTGGCTCTTTTGCAACTGAGAAAGTAATTTCTTTTCTCGAGCTTCTCATATGGCTTTTCCAAATAATATTTTTAAGCTGATCTCATCTCTGACTTCCTTTCTCAAACACAGTTTGAAAAGCTTGCACAACTAATTGAATTCACAACCAAAAAGCAGGAATAATAGTTTTTTCTAGGTTAACCTTTTGGTTATATAAATGTATTTGTTGTTTGTTTTTTTGCTTCAGATCTAAATTGATAATCAACCTTCTTGTTCAGTTCTAGGTAAGATCCGAAGTGCTGTAGGAAGTGCACAGTTGCTAATGTCTCAAAAATTCCAGCAATTCTATTGGCTTTGTCAACAGAATTTGGTAAGTTCTTATTTTCAAACATTGCATAGTATATTTGAAGTTATTTATTAATTTGCTTTAAAGTTTAAATGCTACTATTTTACTATTCATCTGGAGATTGATTTTCATCTGTAGACCTTGAACTCCAAATCTGCTAAGCATACAATTGCATATATAAATTGTGTACAGATATTTCATTATTTGTATGCCCTGTTGCACAACAGACATTGCCTGAGCTTGACAGAGGAAGACTCCAGTTCTACTATGAGCATTTCAAAGTCATCTGGGAATTTGTTGCATCTCAGCATGATCTGCATTAAGGGCTTGGTCTGAACATACAGTGATAAGATTGCATTTAAATAAAGTTTTATGACATTTTTGTATTTGATTTTATATATATAATATAATATAAGAAGTCACCTTGTGAGGGCATGACTTAGAAGCTGTTTTTAAAAAACTTTACATTATTGATAAATACATGAATTAATGTTTTTAAAAAATATTCTATCGCAATAAAAGGAAGTAGAAATTCCACCCTGTGGCAAGATGGTGGAGCATGAACCTTCAGTACATAGAATAAATCATAATTTCTTCAAAAACCATTTAGGACTCAGTGGGGTATCAAATGTTATCTTATAAAGATCTAGCAATTTTTGTCTTGCAGTACAATCAACCCATAACAGATTATTTTGGTCTATAAAATATTAAAAATAATTATCTATATATCTATTCATCCATCTATCCATCCTGGAACAGATTCCCCATTCTCTGCAGTGTACAGCTCTAGTGGGATTGGGGAATATATCAAAACAGCTTTGGGGATATTGAAAGTGGCTGTTGAGAGGAGAAGAATGAAAACTCCCAGTCCTTGAACAAAAGATACTTCTGCCTTAGCCTACCTTTGAAGCTCTAGAAATACACTGTTGGGTTGTTGTTGTTGTTTTATATTATTCAGAGACAATAACTTTATAGTTAAAAACTTTAAGCAAAGAATGAGATCCCAAGAGATATCAACAAGTGGGTAAATAGACATCTGCAGTAATTTTATTGTTTTGTTTATGATATCACTAACTACTTTAATATCCAAAACCTTTTGGAAATGAGGAGCTAGTTCTCTGGGCTCCAGTCCAATCCCTTTATTCCCCTGGCATACTGAGTCACATACCAATTTCATGGGACTATGACAATCATGAGCCAATGGCTGCTAATCTAAAAGGGTGATGGACACAAGAATTAATCAAATGTTGTACAGTCCAAGCCATGGAGCAAAATTGCCACAATACCTTTCCCATCAATATGGGGCAAAATACCCCTGATACCTGTTACCATTAGTTTCTTCATTGCTAAATTAGAAATGGGGGAAGCTTCTGTTGGCAAATATTGTCAGTGAAGTACAGTGTTACCTGTTACATTGGCTTTTCCTATTAGAATGAGAGAACTGCTGTAAATAAAATTTTGAGTTGGCATTAAAGGATGTGACCTATAAATCTGTCTTATTTAAAATCAATCATTCTGTAATATTTACAGTTTAACCTTTACCAGTATGAGAAAGCATTTCTTCTCTCTACGTCTATTTTAACTTGTTATCCAGTAAGATTAAAACATATATGTGAAATGCAACTGGACATAGTCTTTAGTTACTATTGCTGAAGAACTCATTTGGTTTTGGTTCATAGAATTAACATTATAGGCAACCATGCTAGCTTCCTCCTCCTCCTCCTCCTCCTCCTCCTCCTCCTCCTCCTCCTCCTCTTCTAGAAAAATCACAAAACTTGTGCAACTTATTTAATCAGATATCTTTGCAAATGTGAAAACTGCCTCTGCTTTGGCAGTGCAGGCCAACTGTTTTGCAGGAGCGAGTGGGGGTATCAACTAATTAAAAGTGTATCACAATGGCAGAACATAAGCCCTTTGTCCAAAGTCAGGGCACAAGTACAAAATAGTGGATTTGTGTCATGACATCACATACCTGTCTTCACTTTTTCTTAATTGTGGCTAGTTGGGGGTGCTAAGCCCTAGTGTATTCCAGAGAGTTCCACCACATCCATTGAGAGTATCGGAAGGTTAATTGGGGTGAGAGGAATGGTCAGAAATCTGACCCATACAAGTGGAAGCACTTTCTGTGAAAGCAAAGCTTCCACTGGATATAACCCTCTATGTTTCCTTTTCTACCTTTTTGTCTTGTGCTTCACTACTTACCTAAGGCAACCAGTGAAAACTTGCTTTGGAGTGCATGAAAGTGCAAATAGTGTATGTGTGCAACTTTCTAAAACAGCCATGCCTTTTCATGGAATCACATGGCAGCTATAGAGGAAGAAAAGCAGCAGCTGCTTCAAGAAGTTGCCAATGGGGCTACATTTGTGCTCCAAAGCACATTTTTGAAATTGAAACCGAACCATTGCACAGTCCCATTGTATTATAAAACATAAATTGATTTCCTTTCTTCAACTGTGTCCTTGTGGGTAACCCTTTATACTTCTGCTTTAAGACTTTTGAAAGAGTTAGTGCTTGACATTTCCCTAATTCCTCCCAGCTTCCCAAGGCTGCATCACCAAAACTGGGGGCAAAATTCCAGCTTCATGATGTTGACCTGGGGGGAGGGCATTAAGAATATGGCCAGGTAGGTGTCCTACTCCCATCCCCAAAAAAGCCAAATTATGAACTGAAAATATTGGCCGTGTTCCTTACAGTTACATCTCAGTCTCACCAGCTGGCTCTCAGAACATCAGGTGCCTCAGGTGTTACCCCTGACCGCTCAAATGCGCCTTAATCACTGCTATACACATTTATTCATGATATACAGTATTGAACACCAAGATATACTTAAGCAGTTGGGCCCCTACAGGTCATTCCTTTCTCTTGAAAGAGTCCAATCCAAGTTTCTAAGATCTGTCTTTCAACTACCTTGCTGCGTCCCCAACGTGGTGCGTTGCCGTGATAGAAAATAGAAACTTCTGCTTGGATTTATACTTTTTTATACTGGCTTAAGCTTTCTTTCTTCCCAATTGGCTTGGCCCCTTTGATCATGACCGACAGCTTTCAATCTTCTTGGTGCCAGGCAATACATGCCAAACTGCAATTATATGGCTTTTCAGGGGCAGCCATCATCTTGTTGGGCTGTGAATGTGCACTAGCTGATCTCAAACAACGGGCCATTGATTTAGAGCTACAATCAGATTTATCAGTTTTACCTAAAAACATTTTCTTGGGCCATTCCACACATCTTCTCCAACCAGCCACATATCTTAGCTGCATAATGATTCCAACATTTAGAAGGGCCTTATCTTTGGCTAGATTAAATGTCCTTCGAACAGCTGTTATTGAAGGGAGATATCGAAATATCCCTTTCGATCAAAGACTGTGCCCATATGGCAGAGGAGTAATTGAAACGATGGAACACGTCATTTTATATTGTCCTCCGTATGCAGATGCTCGCCAGGAATTATTATCTCAATTTTTTACTAAACACCCAGGTCGTTCGGATACTTTTTACCTTGAACTGTTTCTATCAGACCAGTCAGATTTTACTTCATTGACCACAGATAAATATTGCTCTATAATTTGTACAGCATGCCACAATATCTCTTCTAATTTTTCTTAGATATTTTTGGAATGTTATGTATTTTTTCTTTTATTCTAATCAGATGTGAATCTTCTGTTTTATTTGCTGGTCTATGTCTGAATAAAAATTGATCTGATTTTATAATATAAGCTAGCATAGCTTTACATTCCTGTAGTGTTTTACAAATTCTAGTGTTACTTATGTCCTGTAGTTATTTGCCCTAGTTATTTATGGTATTTAGATTATTCATTGTAAAATTATTTGTAATTTTATAGGATTCTTTTGCTTTTTAATACCTGTACTCTGTTATTTTACCTTAATAATTTCATCTCTACCTTATTCTTTGCTATCAATATGACTTTTTATTTGTATTTCTATTTTAGCATAATTGTTATGTTACTAGTTATATGCTGGTCTATGACCAAAATAAAAATTGATTGATATACTTAAGCAATTTAAAGATGTCCAAAGCAATCCCAACAACTTTCTAAAGTTATACTGATCTTTAAATTGTAATAGTGAGATTTGTGTAGGAAATTTTTTAAAAAATCTGTATGCTTGCTTCCAAATCACCTGTGACTGATCTATGTAGAAAAACTGTCACTATTAATGATTCATCATTACTTGTCACTATCTGCTGCTTGTTTTCTTTTTAAGATATATGACCTCACCAGTTTTATCCACAGCCTCTTTTATCCAGATGTTAAGATTATGTAAGGAGATACATCCTAGGGCAGCAGGCTTTGTTTATGCATACACGCACACATACAAATATCTACCAACTCACAAAGATCTAGAGAGAGGAGAGGAGAGATAAAATCAAATAGACATAATGTTAATTGTACCTTTTAAAAATTAAAGTTAATAGATGACTCGGGGGATTGTGGTGGATGATTGTCCCTGGAATTTCAGCAAAGACATTGCTTAACACACACAAACCTTCAGTTAGTGTTGTTAAGCCACATTATAGTAATCCAATTCACTGGGTGATTCAGAACCAGTCATTCTTTCTCAGCTCAACAGACCTCACAGGATTCTTGTTGTTGAGGGAAAAAAATGGAGGACTTTGCACACTGCCTTGAGCTTCTGTATGAAAGAAATAGGATTAGAATTTAACAAATAAACAAAAAAGGGTGCAGATGCATGAGAGGATCATTTCTGGTAATGGCATCCTGCTATGTGTTGTGCTATCTAAGGCTGGTAATTGGCCAACAGGAGTCGGATGGCTGATGAGGAGATACCTCATGGTAACATACACACACATTTATCTTTATAACACAGAGAAGGTCCAGTACTGCCACCTAATCATGCCAACGTCCATTCAGAAATGCAAGGAGTTAAGCAGCATGTAGACTATATAAGTTATTTGTCCAAATTGTTCTAGACAGTCAACACAAACATTTCAAGTCCTTTTAAGTAGATGATGCATCATTCTTGAGTAAATTGAGGCATGCATGTTTCATTTAACAATAATCTGCTTGAAACCAGGCCATTGAAAGAAAAAAGTACAGAAGCCAACTTTTTAAAAGTCCAAAGGAAGAGAATTTCGGAGCCAGTCCAAGTTGTAGAGTCTTAATACAATTTGTCTGTGAATTGATAAAAACAGCATTCTGTAAACCTCTATGCAATGCCAAACTTGGTACCCTTAATTCATATTAGAGAATTGTAGAACATATTATCCTGAGTTACATTCATAGACCAAGAACCAAAGAACAGCACAGCTAATTCCAGACAACCAAAACTGATCTTTTGTATATTAAACAGCAGCCCTCTGCACTATATGCCTGTTCTGAAACTGGGAGAGGTTTTAAAAGAATACAGAGTAAATTAACACAACAGAAAACAAATGCAGACCAGTGCACATGCTTTACTGTTTAAGAAAGCAAAACTGGTTTAAGTAACCCTTAAATTAATTCGGATCTATTAATTTCAATGCTAAATTAACAATAAATTGCCAAATTTCCTTTTATTCACAAATTGTAATGCTAGTATAGACACATATTCACACACAAATGCAGATATACACAAGTACTTCTGAAGCAGTGTTTCCCAACTTGATGATCTTTAGGCATTTTGGTCTGCAAATTCCATTATTTCAGTTAGGCTGACAAATGATGTGTTTGAAAACTGTCATGCCTTGAGGTTGTTGGGTTAGGAAAAGATGGCCTAAGTAAATACCTTCTGCATTATATTTTGTTGAAACTGGACTTTTCTACATGCACAAATCTGCAGTAGTAGAGATTAATGTAGCCATTTTAATGAGACCATAGCTCAAAGCATTGTGTTTATAAGTCAATACAGATGTGCAAACATTATCCAGGCTCTTTTCATTAGCTGTTTCCCTCTGGATAGAATCAGTTTATTGAGGACTGCTGTTGTTATTATTATTATTTTAAGATACATAACTTCCTGAGTAAGATTACATTTAAGGATGCCTCAAGATGAAGCACCTCTTTTACCTTTCAAGCAAATTATATTAGTCTGGAGCCACAGACGTTATTATTGATGTATATAGTTCAGCGGCAGAAGGTAGTCCTCTTGTGGCCAGAGCATGTAAAGCAAGCTCCATTGGAAGAGACGAGGCTGAAAATTATGTAGTTGGGCTACACCATTTTTTCAACAGAGTGGTAGACCTATGTTCAGAAATAGCCAAATTTATAGGTCGTAGATAGAGGACTTCTGTACCTTCTAACTGATAGGTGCCTCAACTACCCATTCAGAGCCTTAATAGGAGCAACTGGTCATTGTTCTTCCCACTGGCAGCTGATGGTCAGTGGGAGGGGAAATGATGCCAGGAGAAATTCACCACTTGCTTTCCTCAACTTGTTTTGCATTAAAACTGTAAAGACAGCACCACATGCTGGCCCAGTTATTCAAACAGAGCTCAGAAAAGAAATTGCTGGCTCAATGACTGGTGGATTGTCTTTTGTGGCCATCTGGCTGTGCCCCAAGTCTCCTTTGCCCTGAATAAAAAGACATTAAGTTCCTTAGAGGTCTGACATATAATATTCTTTTTGAATGGTTGAGATATAAAATTAAAAAATAATAATCCAATATATAATTAGGAACATTGTTCATCTGAGAATATCTTTTTCCATTTTATGAGGTGAATGGATTCTGAAAAAAAAACACTGTTCCCTAAAAATATGCTTTCCTTTTGAAAGAAATCCCTTTAGCAGGTATTCTGAATGGTTAATGAAAACTCATCTGCAGATTACAGCTACTTTTTCTTGGCGTCAAGGAGATGGGGAGTTGTGAATGGGATCATTGGAAGCAAAATTTTGGAAACAAATTGAAAAAATCATTAGTGATACTTTTAAATTTGGAATCTTAAAAGTATGTCCAGTCTCTCTGGATTGTAAAATGTTTAGTAGCCTTAGCCCATGACTCTGATGTCTGCTAAACCAAGGTACAAAAGTCATAAGAAGTAAGGAAACTGAATATGTTTAGCCTTGAGAAAAGAAGACTGAGAAAGGATATGATAAAACTTTTCAAGAACCTGAAGAGGCTGTTCTCTACAAGGCAAGGCCATGGAATAATGGATTTCAGCTACAGGAAGCAACTCCTGATTGAATTACAGAAAAAATATCCTAATGTTAAGACCAATTCAATAGCAGAACTAATTACCAAGTGAGATTGAGAGCTACCCCTTTGCTGGATGTTTTCAAGCAGAAACTAATCTATTAGGGATGTTTTAATCTGGATTTCTGCTCTGAGCAAGGAGTTGGACTTTGATGGCATGAGTCTTCCATCCAAAATATGATCATTTATATTATGCCAAACATGTTCTACACCCTTTCAAACAAATGACGTTTGGTCTTTTTGTGAATATGGCAGGATCCCAGTGCTATGCCCCGGCCAACTTCACAAGACCTAGCAGGATTCTGGGACTTGTTACAACTCTCAATTGAAGATGTCAGTATGAAGTTTGATGAACTACATCAGCTGAAACTAAATGAATGGAAAATAATAGAATCACCTGAAATAAAGGTAAGCACAATTCATTTTCAGATTGCACTGTCTGGTTGCTTGTGGTGCATTCCTTTGATTTTTAAGCCTGAAATTACTTTCTTGTGAAATTATTAGTGGACAACACTCTCCAGAAAGTGCAGGGAACATGGCAAGTACCATGGCCAGTATTTCTGGCCATGCTGGCATACATAGGACCACAGTGAAGTCCATCCTCCCTCCCTCCCACCCTCCCTCCCTCGAAACTAAAGTTTATATACTCAGTCCAAAGCTCAAAGAAGCTTACAAAATAATACTTAAAAACACATTAAAATAAAAACCATAATAAACAATAGAACCCCCCGCCCCTTCAAACCGAGCATCCCAAGGAACAGCTACAACAACGAAACCCATAGCAGGTAGCTTTCCCTCATTGAAAAACTATTCCCCAAGGCTCTCTGAGAAAGCTATTTTTGGTACCTTTTCACAAAACCAACAGGATGGTAACCAATCTAATCTTGGGAGGAATGTGCTTCCAAAAAAGTGAGGCCATGACTGGGAACGCTCATCCCTGTGCTCTCTGAAGATGCACCCCTTTTGAGAAAACACCTTGGCAAAACCCATATTCCCCAATGTTATTGGGCAGGCAGAAGCCACTGGGAGAAGGCAGTCCCAATAGATATCCAAGTCTTAAGCCATATGGGGCTTTAAAGGTGACAACCAGCATCTTGAACTACACCTGGAAGGAAGCTAGCAACTAATGCAGCTGTTGCAGTAGATGAGTTAGACAGGAAATCTAGAAGTTCCCATCACTACACAAGCTGATGCATTTTGGACCAGCTGAAAAGATGGCTAAGGCCTCCTGATTCAGAAAAAAACATGATGAAGGTGCACCAGATGAAGTTGTGTGAGAGTCCTCCTAATCCTAGCTGCTACCTGGTCTTTAAGTAGCAGGTATGAATCCAAGAGGATCCCCAAGTAACAAACCCAATTCTGCACAGGACACTACAATCCCATCCAGAGCCAAAGATGGAATATTTCTGGTATCAGAAGACTTCTGCACTTACAGCCTTTCAATCTTGCTGAGATTGATATAGCCTGTTAATCCCCATCCAGACACTAACAGTTTCTCAGCACTGAGATAAGACTCCACCACATCTCCTGTTTAGCACAAGGACAAGATCTATAACTGAGTATCATCTGCATACTGATGATACTTGACCCAATGCCAGAGGATGACCTCACACAACAGCATCCTATAGATATTAAATACTTTCCGACCATCTGCCACCCTGTAATAGAGAGGCCTAGGGTGTGATCTCTTCCCTCCCATGACTATTGACTGGAACCTCCCTTTCAGGAAGGAAGCAAGTGACCACAAAATAGTGCCTCCAACTCCCAACCCTCAGAAGCAGTCCTGTAAGACACCACAACTGATAATATCAAAAGTATCAGCAAGTGAGTTCCAGCAAGACCAGATCAGTTGTACTTCCACTGGCCTGCTCTTGCCACAAGTCACCCATAAGAGTGATCTGTGTGGTCTCAATACCAAGCCCAGGCCTGAAACCTGACTTTGTTGGAATTATCAGGGGTCAACACAGCAACCCAGCATTGTCTCACGAGCATAATAAGAGGGTTTGTCTGGTAGGCATGTCTCTATTGTGCTTGTGGGAAGTCACATGGGTCACCTGATTTCCTCTTCCTCCTCCTTCTTGAGTCTGGGAGATTCACAGTCTCCATCTTTACCTCGTGGGCAGACATGCAAGCAGGGAGGCTGCAGGCTTGCAGCCCTTCCCCCTACCATCTTGCTTGCACACAGACTTTCTATTCCACGTAGAAAGTGTCTACAAAGAATAAGTGATGAAGTGCCTTCCTACTATGAACCTACCTGTATCCAGATCTGCTGAATAAAGTAAGCTACCTCTACTTTTCTTCATCTAACTGCTGTGTGAAGACTGAACTTATTTCTGAACATATCTAAGCTTGATGTGCAAGTTCTCTTTTTTGGTCCATGCTTCTACTCTACAAGATCGTGTTAGCTGCTTGGAGTTCTTTTATTAACATTTAAAAACTCCATCAGACCTGAACAATTTTATCTTCCAAATGTCTTCAAAACTCCTCACAGTGGCACAGAGGTCCTCTTCAACTGAACAGCAGATTGGGCAGGCCACACAACCCTTAGCTCAAATTTTTCACCTCAGTGTTTTGATGTTTAACATTTCTATTTAAATTCTAGTAAGTATATAGTTATTTCTGCAGTGAGGAAATCAGAAGACGTTTAATCCTTGGGAGAAGAGCAATGACAAATCTCGATAAAATAGTTAAGAGCAGAGACATCACACTGACAACAAAGGTCCACATAGTTAAAGCAATGGTATTCCCAGTAGTAACATATGGCTGTGAGAGCTGGACCATAAGGAAGGCTGAGTGAAGGAAGATCGATGCTTTTGAACTGTGGTGTTGGAGGAAAATGCTGAGAGTGCCTTGGACTGCCAGAAGATCAAACCAGTCCATCCTCCAGGAAATAAAGCCAGACTGCTCACTTGAGGGAAGGATATTAAAGGCCAAACTGAAATACTTTGGCCACATAATGAGAAGACAGGACACCCTGGAGAAGATGCTGATGCTAGGGAGAGTGGAGGGCAAAAGGAAGAGGGGCCGACCAAGGGCAAGGTGGATGGATGATATTCTAGAGGTGACGGACTCGTCCCTGGGGGAGCTGGGGGTGTTGACAACCGACAGGAAGCTCTGGCGTGGGCTGGTCCATGAAGTCACGAAGAGTCAGAAGCAACTAAACGAATAAACAACAACAATATCGTTATTTGCATCTTTATTTATGCATTCATTGTGTACATGTGTAGATTAGTGCACACACAATTGTCTTAGCCTTGGATAGAATATTTGGATTTTCTGAGACCAGGACTGGAAGTGTAATGTGAAAATCATATGCCAAGGATCAGCTATATCTTTAGTACAATTATGTGGTCCAACTATTCCCTGTAATCTCACAAAACTGCCAAAATTTCATAAGTTCTTATATTCTCACCTTGACCTCATGTTAAGGTGCCGATCTTGCAGAACCATCTCACAAGATTTTGGGTAATATCTGATGACTTTGCAACATTTTGACCATTACTGTAATTTAATTTGGAGAGTTGTCAGCTCTTTGTTAACTTAAGTTAAAGCATTCTCCCTATAGTAAGCAAAATGAATCCTGAATATTAAAAGGAACACTTTCTTATAAACTCCCTTTTGAATACTTGCTCAGTCAATAACTTGGCCAGGATCTTAGTACAGAAGGAGCACAGAAATGTGCACACAGCTGCTTCTCATTTCCAGTGAAGAAACACATTAGTATTTAAAAACTTGTCTTTAGACAGTTTTCACTTCACCTCTGAAGGCTGAGAATCCTTAATAAAGCCTCTGAGTATTATCCTGTCAAATACGAGCCCTACTGATTTCAGTGTGAGAGTTTAAAACTCAGCCTTCTCTTCCACATCCTTTCTCTTCTGCACTGAATTCCATAGAAGTTAAATACTTCTAATTTGCGTTTATAGTTGCAGCCACTCTTGCCAGACAGATTTAGTAATTTTGGCAGGACTAAACAAGAAGTCACCAAACACTGGTTTCCCATTCTGTTCACTGGTAGGCAGTACAAACAGATCACCTGTTTTGGGTTATCCCTACTTGCCCCACAAGATCTGGCAGAAGCAGGTCCCTTCAGGTCCCTTTATATGAAGCAATGGCACCTAGTGGGACCTTGGAAGTGTGCCTACTCTGTTGCAGCATCTACCCTATGGAATAGTGTTCCCCCTACCCAAAGAGTTGGATGACCCCGACCTTGTTGGCCTTCCAGAAGGCCATGAAAACCTGTTTTGGTTTTGATAGAGAGAGAGAGAGAGATGTACATGTACATACATTCCTTGCATGAAATATGCTGTGATTGCCTTACTTATTCTGTATAAGGTGCTTGTTTTGTTTTGTTTTTGGTTCTTTTGTTTTTATGCTTTTAACCATATGTAAATTGCCCAAAGTCACTACAAGTAGTCTTCGCTTACTAACCACAATTGGGACCAACAACTCTGTTGCTAAGTGCTGTGGTTGCTAAGCAAAAAATCACATGACCACACCAGACTTACAACGTCACTTCCACTTCCATCATTAAGTGAATCACTGTGTTCGTTAAGTGAGACATCACATGACTATGACCTGCAATTTCACTTCTGTGTTCTCCATTAATTCTGCTAGTTGGAAGCCAGTTGTGAAACTCACAAATGGTGATCACATGACCGTGGGACACTGTGACGGTCCTAAATGTGCACAGCTGCAAAGCACCTGAATGGTGATCACATGACCGTGGGACACTGCAATGGCCATAAATGCAAGGATTCGTCACAAAGCTGCGTTTTTCCAACCATCGTAACTTAAAACAAGGCAGTCAGTAAGTGAGGACTACCTGCATTGCAAGCTGAGTGGCCATATAAACCATATAAACAAATAACAAATTCTTAAATTCTCAAATGTGGGAAATAAAGAAGAATTGTCCAACCTGAAGGGCAACGTAGACCACAGGTGCCTCTTCCTAACTGTGATAATATCAAAATGATGAAACAGAGGCATGACCCGGCTCATCATCGCACACAAATACATAAAGGGAAGAGCTTGTCTTGCAGTGTCCCTTTTGTCCCTGGTCCTATGCAGACATTTGTGCATGTGCGCAGCTGACATTGCTGAGTGGCCACCAAGCTTGGGACAGTCTCTGTTGTCATGGATGCATCACAGGGAGGCACCTGCTACTCCCAGTGAGAGTCCCTGAATGCCCACACCTTCTTGATGTTCCCTTCCTTCTTTCATTTCTCTCTCTTTTTTTCCCCATGAATCCTAGGAAGAGAGAAAGGTTCCTCCGCCTGTACCAAAGAAGCCCCCTAAAGGAAAATTCCCCATCACACGAGAGAAGTCTTTGGATCTGCCTGACAGACAGCGCCAAGAAGCTCGAAGACGGCTCATGGCTGCTAAGAGGGCAGCCTCTTTTCGGCAAAATTCAGCTACAGAGCGTGCAGATAGCATTGAGATCTATATTCCAGAAGCCCAAACAAGGCTTTAAAGACCAAAATGCTGCATCGTTTCTTCCTCTTTTTTAAACAAATGAAGGAACCAAGCAAGTGCTTGTACAGTTTGTCTCTTCCCTGCTATTTTTTCTCACCATCCCCCGCCCCACACCCAGCGGCCCATGGTGTTGTCTCCTTTGTGCCATACGCACAATGGAATGCTTTTTATGTCCTCAGAATCTGCTGAGCCCATTGCAAGAATTACTGCTCTTTTTCTTTTTGTATTACTAGGATCAGACTACACAGTCAGCTCCAACGCATAGGGCTTGTTGAGACCTTACTTACAAAATTACGTTCTCAGAGGACAACAGGAAACACCTCCTGAGATGGAACCCAGCTTACTTTTTTGGTTATTTCTATTTTTATAAATGATGTGATAACTAGGAGTAAGAAAACCAAACTTTTAATTGGGTGCATCTCTCCATTCACCAGAGGCATTAGCTAATCCAAGCAGAAGGTGCTACAAACGTAAAGTGCAAGAAAAGAAAGAATCCATTTCTCCCTCCCTCCCCTCCCCTCCCCTCCCCTCCCCTCCCCGCTCCAGTTTCTTTGCCTTGAACCTAATCACATTTTATGCCCATGTGCTCAGCAACTCTGCTTCTCTTGGTTACTGCAAACTAGCACTAGGTCTCTCATCACATCTCACACTGAATTTTTGGAGATGAGCAGAAATATCCAGCCATTAAACTCCAAAATTCACCCAGGACAGAGAAGCATGGGAATCATTTCGAATTGGGAAAGTCTTCTCCTGAGGTAAGTGTCCCTTTGGACACACGTCCAGTAATCCGAAGGAAAAATGCAAAGGAACTTGAAGAAAGAGGAAAAAAGGAAAGCCTTAAGAATTTCGATCATCCGTAGCAAGATGTGAAAGCTCTATTTACTCTTTTGGAACATTCATTACATTTTAAACAATTATTTTCTGTTGTACCAATTTCATTCATGAACACTCTTTTTTAATTTGAAAAGTGATGCTACACATAATACACAAAGTTTCAAAATGCTAGATCAATTGAGTTTCCAGGGTATCCTTTCAAACAAAAAACAAAACCTAAAAAAACCTTTGCTTGTTTAAAATACCAGTTGTGATGTTGTAACCAGTTTAAGAAATATGAATGTGAGTGGTAAGTATATCTCAGTTTAAATGGTAATCTTGAGGTAAAAAAAGGTGAACTGTGATTTACATTTGTAATTTTTTTTCCGGAATTCTTTTTTCCTATGCAGTATGAATTAAAAATAAGAAAACGTCTATTGATTGTTTCACACATAAAGAACATGTTTTAAAAGATGTGTGGCTTCTAACAATAGAATGTAAGGAAAGTAGCATGTTTCCAAGTCCATGATCAACATCACAGCAAAAGCTAGAAATTACACCGAAGTTTAACCATTTCTGAAAATAACATGTTACTGTTTTTGCCTTCTCAAAGGCTGTGATCCAAGTTTTTGAATGTTTTCAGGTGAAGATACAAGAAAACATATCCCGCCACTATTGAAGTCAGAATTCTGAGTAATACAAAATATTAGAACTGAGACAAATTTCTGTTATCAGTCTGTTAAACAAAATGTATTTAGCCATAGACAGAACCGCTATTTAAACTAGCCTACAGCACTTTGATTCTTCACCGTGATGAGCACTTTAAATATGTACTTTGCAAGCCCTTCAGCTTGTCACATGATTGAAAATGCTAGAAGTTTTAACAGCATTCCCCAACCCGGTGCTCTCCACACATGATGAACTACATCTCCCGTCGTGCTAGTTTGCATGAACAATAGCAGTGTTATATAAGAATTGTACAAAAGATGGGAAAGTTTAGTCCTAATGTATCTCAAGAGCACATGTTGGAGAATGCTGTTGTAGGAAGTTAAGAAAACATTAGGTTTTCCATATCCCATCCCTCTTTCTTCCAATGTATTTTGTTCAGCATGCATTCTGTTTTAGGACAAAGCTGATATAAGCATGTTTAGCTTCAAGATACGAATCTTTAGAGTTGAATGTTTGAGAAGGAGGGAACTCTGTAAATTGAGCCTGATCTCTTATGTATAGTTTACCAAATAGCCTTAAACTGCATTTGGAAGCAAAAAAACAAAAAACAAAAAACCCAAGAGGAATGTTTAGCATTAAAATGGGAAGAAGAAGGAGAAGGAGAAGTCAATAATGAAACAATAATATTTCTGAACTATTAGTCTGTGATGATTAAGATATTCTCATCCACAGAGCGTTCAAAGAATTTCTGTACTTGGAAATAAATTGATTTTGGGGTAGTGTACAATATTACTGCTGCTTATAGTTTTGTTTTAAATGCAAGAATATCTGCAGGGATAGGCATCTTTAAAGACATAATTTTATTTCAAATGGAGCTGTTAATTAGAAATAACTACATGGAAATAAATGAATACAATATGCATTTCTTTGAGACAGCAGATTTGAAATATATCTTTCTCTCCTTCTGCTGCATCCCTATTATGCTGCTATATTTTTATTTCATTTTATTTTATAGATATTGCCAAATCACATATGCTTTTCTTCCTTCACTTAGCTTATATAGATAAGGGACTGATTGTGATAAAGTGATCTGCATTTGATTCCCAATGATAGCATACTCAGAGACAAAAAGTTCTTAGCTATGAAATAGAAAGCCTAGCACAGCTAACCATGTTTGCACATCAATGCCCTCCAGTACTGTTTGCGCAAAAATCTCATTAAATTTTAAACTGCTTTTGCTGGAGCTGTGGTTAGTGATTGCACAGTAAAGTGCTTCTGTATTCAATATTCTCTTTCTGCCATTTGCAACATAAGTTAGCATACCAGCAAAAAAAAAAAAAGTATGCTAGACTGTAAAAGCACATACAAAAACACATAACTCCAGCAACCATGCAAGTTTAAAAAAAGGTATATATCCCATTCACATACACTTAATATAATATATAGTGTGATCCTTTCCCTAAGAATTTGAGAGAGGAAATTTAAGAAAGGAAATTCACTTCCAGGACAAACAAGATGTTATTCAAAGTCATCTGAAGGTCTTTTTTTTTTTTAACATAAAATCATTTTTAAAAACTGTACTCTCATTTAAAAGGAAGGCAAAATACATGAAGGGTAAATTTGGCCATTTTGAAACTTCAATGCTAAATTGCATGTTGTTCATGCAATGATGGGAATATGTTGAAGAAATGCCTTTGCCACTGTATGTCCCCATATGTCCCACTTCTGTTCCAAAGAAAAATAGTTAAAATGTAAACCAGATGCCTTCTGCCAATTCTGATGAAGTGTTACCTGTTCACAAGTCAAGTTTTTAAGTGCAATATATTCAATCTCTTTTATATAGGAAAGATTAAAACAATAATGGCAAATAATAAGCCATGCTTCTTATGTATTATATTTTTAATTTGGGAGAGGGAGATAAAAATTAATGTTTATATTACACATGTTACAAGTCATTCAGCCCTGTCTAGAATGAATGTTATAAGTAATATATTTGGGAATGACTTGCAGTGCTTTTGATTTAAAGACTCTTTCAACAATATAGAATACATTTGTATATTGCAGTAGCATTGAAAATTAATCACTTCCATTTCAACATGACTATATTCCTGTTTCAAGACATGACAGAATTACTACTTTGGGAAATAAATGTTTTAATCCTAGTAATATAAGAAATAATAGCAGAACTTGCAAAATAATATCTCACACACATATCTGTCCAGAAGTAAGTTCCATTAAATTCAGATGGTTTATTGTCAAGCCATGTGGGCATAGGGTTGCAGCCTTGTTTCTTTATCAAAATGCACATGCAATTAACAGAACCCTATACATTACTACATTTGGTTAACAACACAGTCCTATGTATATTTACTCAGAAATAAGCACTATATTTCATGGAGTTCACTTCCAGACCAAGTAGGATTGTTGTTTAATCCTAAGCCTGCATCCAGGGTATGAGCCCCACTGAATTCAGTAAGCCTTAATAGGGAATAGTTTTAATTCTTGATTGCAAACAGCAGTCCTCTGCCAGCGTATCTCAAATAGCCTCATTAAAAACATCGCAGCTTGTTTTCAAGTAAATATGCAGAGAATTAGCCCGAATGGAACAAAACCTCTCCAAATGAAAGTGGAAACTATTCTAGACTTCCTTTTCCAGGATTATGGACTGTGTTTCGTATCACTTGTCTTCCATTTTATGCCAGCCATATATAATCACATTTATTAACGTTCTTTATGAGTTATACCCCATCATTTAAAACATGATTAGAGCCAATTACAATAAAATATTTTGTATGCGCATTGTGATTTACTACATGATTGATCCAAATGGCCTTTCCTGGGATAATATCCGAGGATGAAAATAACATTGTGGGTAAAATCATCAACAAACTAATCTTTGTCTTACTTTCTTCCCTATCATATGTTGAATTTAGAGAAAAGATGTGATTTTATATAAAATATTCATAGAAACCATTTTGGAAAAAGGAATTCACTGTTTTGTTATTGTACACACAGACACACTCATGAGCACTTAAGGTTGGTTGTATCAAATACATTTCAGAAGCCATGCATGTATTCAAAGATTTCCCTCTTCTGTAAATGTAAAGAGGCCCTCAAACTGAGCATGACTACACATCCTGCAGTTTCCTTAAGAACAATGCAAAAGCACTTTGCCATTCTGTCTTTCTATGATGCTTTTCAACTTTCCAGTTTAGCCTAGAGCTCTGCTTCTCTGGAGGAGTCCCACCCAAGTGCTAACTAGGCCCTGCTGGGCTTCCAAGCCTAAACAAGGTCACTTGTATGCTGCCAGCTGCTAAGAAGCTGTATTCTACAAGCCTGAAAATATGTTCATTTATTAGGGGAAAACAGACGCATGTTGTTCTAGACCAATTCTTCCTCCGCCCTCCCCTTTTTGCATAATTGTTAATCCCTGCACAAATGTGGCAGTGGATATTTGGCAATTTTTCAAGACAAGTCAAGATTGGACTGGCTTACTTTAGATGAAGGATTGGCCAAGGATTCCCCCTCCCTTAAGAAAAAAAAAAAACTAAAACATCTCTTAGACAAGTTACTTTTAACAGACTATTTAATTTGGGCCACAGAAATACAGATGACAACTAGATTCTCACTTTGCTGCCCTCTAGTGGACTTCTTGATACAGGCATCCTTCCTTCTCCATTGGCCAAGCAAGGAGGAACAGGTGTAACTTGGATGCAATCTTTGGCAGTTGTTTCCTGTACTATTAGGGCTTGTCAGAGAGGGTTTTTTCCCTCACTGCTATATCTCTCTGGCTCTCTTTCATCAGAATATTAGATAGGAAAAATGGGCCGATGGTTGGAATAAAGATGTTTCGGTGACATAACTGACTGTGTGAGGTTTAACCCTATGCAAGAGAAAATTTTGTTGGTATTCCCATGACCCAACAACTGCCCTCCTTCCTGATCCAGTTGAGGTGTTGGGGGAACTAGGACTGCTGTGACTTCATTTCTCTAAATATTGGCTTGCACTAGTTTTGCATTTGCACAACTGCTACTGGAGCTTCTGGCGGTGTTTCTCAACCCTGGCAACTTTAAGATGTGTGGACTTCAACTCCCAGAATTCTCTAGCCAGCCATGCTGGGGAATTCTGGGAGTTGACGTGTACACTCCTTAAAGTTGCCAAGGTTGAGAGACACCGCTCTAGAGCCTAGGAATTATATCATCCTATCGGCTTCTTTTTAATTAGCAGTGCGTGTATTCTCCAAATTTTGCAAACGTATCACTTATATATTAATTTCACTTCTCACATTCATTCTTTTAGTACATATTTAACTATGGCTCAGCCCTAGAAATCTGTGCTCCATCTATTCACAAGGGCTTCTAGGAAAGGTGTATCAGAGAGAGAGAAAGAAAGAGAATGAATGTAATCAGAAAAGAAATTAGGGTATCTGTTCTATGCAGAGTTCTCCCTTTCTGAATGAAGATACAGAATTCTCAAATGTTGATCACATTGCTTGCATCTTCCTGGCCTTGTAGAATACATGGATATTTATATACAGTTAAGTTCTAAACTATAAAATGAGAGCTTCTCCCCTGAAAAGAAATTAAGGGGGGGGGAAGGTATTATATTCACAAAAGCAACAAATATAAACATAGCTCTTTTTTGCTTTATTTTCTGTATCCTCTCCTAATCGTTTTTTTTTAAAAAACAAGGCTGAAACAGTAGATGCCTGAGTGATACAAATGCTGGAAACCTTTTCATAACTAAATGGTTTCATACTCAGTATGAATTAAAGAATAGAAATCAGCCAAGCCTTGCTACGAGTCTATAACAGCCATTTTTTTTTCTTCCAACCAAAGTATAATCACAGTAGGGTTTTGTTTGAATATAAATTTGGCTCTATAAAAACAGCTCTTTTTATAATTGAGCATTTTCCATTCTGCAAAATGTACTCAACATTTAATGATAAATGTGGATGAAGTCCTTCCTGAAATTTTGTATTCTCTGTCCTATCCATTTCAACCCATTCTAAGTGTATACACTTATCTGTACATCCCTATCTGTGAATTAATTTAGCACTGAGGTTTGGTATTTGTCACCCTTCCACTTTTAAAGGGCTCAAGATGTATGCATTACCCCCTCTGTTATATGCATTGGTTTTTTTAAATGGATTGCAGTGGGTTGTTTTAAAAAAGAACTCTCTAAAATTCATGCAGATGCAACTCCGCTGGAACTGTTCTTTCCTATAAAGCAAAAAGTCACGATTATAGTACAGCTTCTTCGGTGCAGAAATAAACAGAGGTTCACTTACTATGTGATGTGCCAAAATATCCAAGGGTGGCCTGGCAACTAAATTAAATTCCTCCTATAGACTTTCAAGGAATGTTAGAAACAGGAAAATAGTTGTTTAGTTTATTGTTAAAGAAATATAGACATATATATATATATAAATATAAATTTTATATATATACATACACACACAAGAAATCGTATTAACAATGAGGACAAACTGAGTGCCAAATATTTGTCATCTGTATAAATCTACACTACTAGAGAAACTATTTTATGTACTTCTCTTTTTCCATGCTTTTACGGTTCTTTTGAGAAGTTCTGTTTAGTAGCATGCAGGATATCTATACAGAATATACAGTGTAATGTTTCATTACAACAATTTCTTGCTTCTCGGTAATATCTCATTTGACAAAAATGTTGTTTATTTGAAACTTCTTTGCCAATTGTTTTATTCCTCTTTTTTCATTACCTTTTCTCTGCCTTCAGCTAACTGTAAGAAGAAAAACAAGATGTGCTTCACTATTTCCCCACTCTCCCATGGCTCTTTTATGAAGCTGCCTCTTTAAATTGGTTCCTGTATTGTTTATGACCATATTCTGTAAATAATTCTGCAATTAAATTTTTTGACATAACTGGCTTTTTCCTTTATTAACACAGCCTCGGGTTATTGAGCATGCATCAGAACATGGTAAGGCGCAGGAATGCCATACCTAGGCTGCAAAACACCAGATGACCAGTAGATGGCAATAATGCAGAACACAGGTAGTGCTGACTTACTGACTGCAATTGGGACTGGCAACTCTCGCTAAGCGACGTAGTCGTAAAGTGAAACGTCACATGACCGCACCTCAGTTTCACTGCAGTCATTAAGGGAATCACAACTGGTCATTAAGCACATCACGTGACTGTGACTTGCGACTTCCTGCCAGCTTCCCCATTAACTGCTTGTTGGAAGCCAGCTGTGAAGGTTCCAAATGGCAATCACTTGACTGCAGGACACTGCAACTCTCATAAATGCACGCCAGATGCCAAGTGCCCAAATGGTGATCATATGACCGCAGGGATGCTGCAATGGCCACAGCTTCAAGGACTTAAGTCTCCTTTCTCAGCGCCATCAAAATTTCAAACAGTTGCTGAACGGGTGGTCGGTAAGCGAGGACCTGTATTGCCATCTAGTGGTAATCTAGATTTTTGTTGCCCAGCTATGGTAGTTCTAGGAAATGGAAACCCTGAGATACAGACCTGCTTATTCAGCAAACCCAAAATATATGTGGATTCTTATGTACAAAGATGCATAAACATCTGTTTAATTTGCTTCTGCCTTCTGTGTTAGGAAAGACTGCCCTTGCACTGGAAAGTTACCTGTCGAGTAAAACTTCCTAATGTTTTTGGAGATTTGGGCTTCCTAATCTTTTGGGAGCAATTGAAGTCCTGCAGGGGCTCTCAAACAACAGCTGTCGAGAGAGTTGGCCATTCACAAAATGGAAGAGACAAGCAGTGGTTTAAGCTACCCATTTCCTCAAATCCTACCCCGCCCACAGGACACCCTTAGCATCATTACCTGTCATTTCCCTTTGGACAGACAAGGACACTATACGTTTGTATTCTTGTAAATAGAATGATGCTGAAGTCTATGATGTCATTCTGTAGCCTGCTTGTTTCCACCACCACCATCATCACCATCATCTTCGTTGTTAAAAGGTGAGCAGGGAAGCTAGTGGGCACCAAGAGGTGGGTCTCTGAGTACCCGGGTGCTCCTTATTGCTGGGTTTGGGATTGCAGATGCTTTTCACAATATAATTCCATGGGAGATGCAAGATTTTTATATTTATTGTAACAGAACTGAAGGCAGTTTGCAAGCAGAATTTCTGAGCAGACAAGTGTTGCTTTCGGTCAGATAGGTCATGCAAGCTTTTGAAACAAACTAAAACCTGTATTAGATGTGCAAAGGCAAATGGAAGCAAATTTACACACAAGCCACTATCCCTTTTTAAAAATACCCTCAACTGAAAGGTTCCTAGGAGTGGTTTAGACAGTAAATAATATACCTCATTCAAAAAACATTGGCAAATCACATTTGATAATTTATTTATTTATTTATTTATTTATACTTCACATTTCTGTCACCGCCCATCTCCCCCAAAGGAGGACTCCATATTGATTATTTGAGATTATAGCATACCAAAAGGACACATCAAAGAAACTGATAATACCTAAAATCAATTCAGCAACTTCATTTAATGTAGCGACATTATCTTACTGCAGCATCATGACTACAGCATGGCATGATCTTCTCTGCACTGTGCTTCATTAGCACAGAGCAGAAGCTATTTAATGCACATTCTAATGCAAATAGGAGACAAAGCAGAATTAGTTGTTACAATGTAACCCGATTAACATCTTATCAGGTGTATTTGGGAAAATGCAGAGAGAAGTAACTGCACACCCACACAGGAAGAAACTGCCGGAAGCAGTTTCCATAGTAGCCAAACAAATGTAGAAAAAAAATGTACAGTAGCTGCTTCAACAGTCTGAAAAGAGGTGTTTCATATATGGTCCTGCACATGAAATAACCCTTCTGAAGGACTGGAACACTCCTAATGTTTATGTACAAACAGAGGCACATTATATCAATTACGTGTCAAAGAGGAGTGAGGGAGATGGGACATTTCTGGCACGTAAATCAATTATGGGCATTTTTCTTCCGTCAGTGGCCACATTCATTATTATTGTTTTACTCCAGGGCCACAGTGTGCATTCCAGTGAAACAATTGCCTCACCCAAGCACATTTCCTGGTTTATAGTTTGGAATAGAAGTGGAGGGTGGTGGGAGGAGCTGCTCAGACAGATTTTTTGTTTTAGTTAAATAGCTAAAAAAACTTGGAAACCCCACACTGTTAAACTGTAGAGTTGGATCCACCCCCACCAGCCACATAAAATTTGCCCACCCTGCCCCAAACTAACCTCAGGTGAGCTTAGCTGCTTCTGCCAGCAGTCAGTGCTATGAGAAAATGAGTGGACAATATCTATCTATCTATCTATCTATCTATCTATCTATCTATCTATCTATCTATCTATCTATCAATCAAATTTATCATCACCCATCTCCCAAAAGGGACTCTGGGCAGTTTACAATAAAACATAAATAAGAAAAATATAAAACTGTAAAATACTATAATACACAATAAAATAAATACGATAAAAACCCCGATGGCTGGAAGTTCTCTGTGATTTGCAAGCAGAGCAGGGTCCTTCTAAGAGACTAACCATCTCCAGGAATGGCTACTCTCTCTCCCGCCCCAGGATGATAACAGAACCAGATCTTTAGTTGTTTCCTAAAGTCCAGGAGAGAGGGAGCCAATCTCACTTCCGGGGGAAGGATATTCCAAAGGGCAGGGGCTGTTGCAGAGAAGGCCCGCCTCCTGGACCCCGCCAGATGGAGTTCTCTTACAGACGGGGTCTGTAGCATGCCCTCTCTGCATGACTGGGAGGGATGGGTTGATATGGGGAGGAGATGGTCCCTTAAGTAGCCTGGACCCATGCCATGTAGGGATTTAAAGGTGATAACCAACACCTTGAATTGGACCCGGAAGCATACTGGCAACCAATGCAGCTCGCGGAGCAAAGGGGTGACATGTGCTGATCTTGGGATACCCAAGATCGCCCGCGCGGCTGCATTTTGCACCAGCTGTAGCTTCCAGATACTCTTCAAGGGTAGCCCCATGTAGAACTCATTGCAATAGTCTATATGGGAGATAACAAGGGCATGAGTGACGGTTCAAAGGGCCTCTCACTCCAGGAAGGGGCGTAACTGGCACACAACACGAAGTTGCACAAAGGCCCTCCTAGCCACGGCTGCCACCTGCTCTTTGAGCAGGAGCTGTGAGTCCAGGAGGACCCCCAAGTTATGCACCAGGTCTGTCTGGGGCAGTGCAACCCCATCCAGAACTAAAGATGACAATTTCCCAGAAATCAAGGATCCATTAATCCACAGCCACTCCATCTTCCCTGGGTTCAGCAGCAACCTGTTGTCCCCCATCCAGGCCCCCACAGCCCCCAGGCACTCGGAAAGGGTGGCCAAGGCATCACTTACTTCACCCGGGATGGAGATGTATAATTGGGTATCATCTGCATATTGATGATACCTCACCCCGTAGTGACAGATGATCTCACCCAGTGATTTCATGTAGATGTTAAAAAGGAGCGGAGAGAGTACCAAACCCTGCGGCACCCCACAAAGGAGGGGCCGTGGGCCGGATCTCTCACTCCCTATCAACACCGACTGGGACCGACCCTGGAGGAAGGAGGTGAACCAGTGCAGAACCATGCTACCCACCCCCAACCCCCTAAGTCAGTCCAGAAGGATACCACGGTCGATGGTATCGAAAGCCACTGAGAGGTCAAGAAGAGCAAGGATGGATGCACTGCCTCCATCCCACTCCTGCCAGAGGTCATCCATAAGTGCAACCAATGCTGTTTCCGTCTCATAACTGGGCCTGAAACCTGACTGAAAGGGATCTAGATAATCCATTTCATCCAGAATCCTCTGGAGCTGCAAAGCCACCACTTTCTCAACCATCTTCCCCAATATGGAGCTACTGAGCTCCAGATGCAGCTGTGATGCTGGATAAACCAGCTGCACCCAATCCTAGAATTGAGTTACCAACACCTGCCATGCAAGAGCCCCAGTGGTGAATGGGATCATCCACATTCAGAAACAGCTGTACAATAGGCAGTCCTTGTTTAGCGACCACAGTTGGGATTGGCAACTTGGTCATTAAGTGAAGGAATCACTAAGTGAAATTGCAACTGTGCTTATGCTCTTACTTCAGCTTTCCTTTGCTTTATAGACCTGTGAAGGTCATGAATGTGAGGATTGGTCGCCTAGTTACTTTTTCATCATTGTCAAAACTGTCCACTAAACAAGGACTACCTGTTATAAGTCGCTATGTATGTACAAAGTTATCTGACTTGGGCCTGTATTATGTATAAGATGGCTATGCCCACACAGTCTAACCTGCACTCTTAGATCTTGCGTAGGTCCCCTCACAGAAATATGTAAAATCAATAGTTAATTCTTCTTCTTCAGTTGTGGGGGGAGAGCTAAAAGTGGCTCCTCCTTCTTGTACTTTAGGTGAGAGCTTAAAACTTCTTTTTACCCAGGTCTTTTAAAATTTCTTAACTGAATTTTAAGAGTTTTAGCATATAAAAATATTTGTATGCCATCTGCAACACATGGGTGAGGTAAGTAGGTAGGGGAAGAAAACTGCACTGGTTTTATGGCATACTTTTACTTTTGAAGCAACATTTGTTCTGATCTGCTTTAAACATTTAAGGTTTTGGTTGTCATTCTATATAGCAAGTTCTTTGTTTGAGTAACCTTTTACTCTTCAATCAGCACAAAAAAAAATGCCATTCAGCTGCAAATTCTCTAGCCATGGGGTTATCTCTGAATAACAGGGCATTACCTGTAAAAATCCACCCCTCACCCTAATTCAGCAGCCATAGCGAGCCCTGCTTAGCCTGAAGAACAGCAGTTGCCCTAGCTAGTTCTTAGGAAGGAAAAATGGCCTTGCCGTTTCCCTCTCCCCCTACCTCTGATTGGTATGATCAGTGGTTTGCTGACAGGGCTCTAAGCTAACGGCTGATTGGAACAACATGTCTCAAGCAGTTTCCTGCACAATTGGTTTGGTGCCCCGCTCTAAGTAGCAACATATAGTTCAGTCAATTGTCAAAACAGTGGCAATGAATGCATTGCAAAATCCTTTACAACTTATACCGACTGGGTTAAAATTGTCACATCATCCTGGTAATTCCACAGAGCCATTACAATAAAATAGACTGTCTACTAAAGTATTAGTCCTATTGAGACTTATTCCAGATAAGTGGTTTTAGGACTGTAGCCTAACAAAACAATTTCACTTCAAAGATAGGTTACCTGAATGGGTTAGGATGAGGCATGAATCACCTTTTCTTTCTTTTTTTCATAACAATGCCCCATTCTGATGGTAGGAAGCTCTTTGGCTCACCTCTCCCTAACTATGTGTAATAGTATGTGGGAATGACCTTGGAAGGAGGGGGGCAGGGGAGAGATGCTGCCTAGGGAATGATTAGATAAAGGGCAGGGGAGGGCCCGCAGCTGCATAACAGGCACAGAAAGAAACTCAGAAAGGGTCCACCCTAACCTTTCCTGTGTAAAACCAGTCCATGAAGGAACATACTCGTTTTTGATCTACCCTTTCCACTTCATGTGGGCAATTTGGGATTGTGGATTTAGCACTCTTTCAAGAGAGCCCTAGACCTTTTTTCAGAAAGAGCTCAGCTGACTGGTCAGACAGGCACCTTGACAGGTGGCTAAGTCAGCAGTTCTAAGCCAATCTCAGCAACCACTTATATTTACCCATCCTAATCCCACCACACTTTAAGGAGATCAAGTGCTAGTTGGTTCTTACACTTGGCAGGAAGGGAAATTAAGCTGGGGAATACACAATTTCCTTAACTTGCCCAGGTTAACGTAGTGCAGAACTACCTGCCATCCTGATTATGGACCCAGAAGATGAGGGCGGTACAAACAATGCCAGCATACCTGTCAGATCCCTCCGATTAAAAGAACCCCTTATCGGAGCATCTTCCTTTGGTCTCTTATCACTGGGAAGAGACTCCATGTTGCCAGATGGGAGGGGGTGTTGGGTTGGAGTGTGAAGTGGATTATTATGGCTAGGAATTTATGGTGTTCACATGTCAAGGCCAGCAAGAGGAGATACACCAGAGAGCCACCTGGATGGGAAAGGGGGCTGACATGCTTTAGTGGGGAGTGGGTGGGGGGAAGTAATTATGTGAATGTAGTTTTAAATGTAGGTTTTGTGCAGGAACTTTCCATTCACAGCTTTGCTCTTGTGCTGGTCATTTCGCTTCATTATACAGTAAAAGGAGTTTGGACTCTAGACTGTTATTGTGTGAATGCTTGAATGTGCCAGTGCTCACAATACCTGTCTGCCAGCTCACAGTCTGAAGGATATAGCCTGCTAATCAAAGAAGAAACTATATCCCAATCAATACATGCTCTCCAAACTACATAAGCCTGGGAAGACAAGCTGCTATATAAAAACAGCCAATAAACCTCATTTCCCCGTCAGACCATTGATGATGTTACTTAGCGTGGTAATGAAATGTCTACAAGAAAACTAAGCTCAGAAAACCCAACAATTCAACCCTGCGCTACATAAAATCTCCACTATTGCAATTATTAATATCTGTCAGATCAAAATATTGATTTTTGCCAGGATTCTTCATACTGATATTTAATTACAGTTAGGCCAGCTACGGGGAATATTTAGGTTAGTAATAAAATTATATGATTATTAAGTGAAATATAATAGAGAATATTATGAACCCAGAAATCTAGCTCAAATTAAATCTTCCTCCTCCTTTTTCCTATACTGTTAGACAATTCAGGCAATCAGTATAGAAAGGAAATGGGTTTTCCTACTGCAGTTTCTTTGGTAATGCATATTTTAGCTTTGAGGGCATTTCAGATTGCAAAACAGCTGAGTAACTCCACTTCATCAAACATATACTCAAAATGATACCTTTTTGTAAATAAAAATTGTTGATTGTATAACATCTAAAATGGTTTTGCTATTATTAGAAAATAAGCAGTGCTTATAGTGATTATAGTGCCTGTGTGTTTCCTAATTCATAGCAGACTAAGGAGAGAAAGATGTGCATAAATCAGCTTTTCACACTTTAATGAATTTTAAAAAACCAGAGAAGCTCCAGGCTCCCACTGGAGATTTGCAACCTCAAGTGCAGAGTAGCCACCAGCAGAGGGAACTCCTGAAATACAGATTGGTTTAACATTCACCCACTTTTCTGAAAGATCCTGAAAGGTGATGATAGAAAAATCTGGTAAATACAAAGCATCTTATGCTGGGCAGATGTGGTGGTAAAGCGTGACATGCCACTTACCAACAGCAGTTCCAGCAGTCCCCAGTTACCATTGTTAAGCAAGGACCCTATGGGTCATTAAGCAAGTATCTCACATGATCACAACTTCCTGCCGGTTTCCCCATTGCTTGTGGGAAGCTGGTAGAGAAGGTTGTAAATCGTGATCACTTGACTGCGGGACGCTGAAACGGTTGGAAATCCGGGCCAGTTGCCAAGCACCCAGATCCGGAGGGGTGCTGCAATGGCTGGAACTTCGAGGACCAGTCATAACTACCACTCATTCAGCGACGTTGTAAGTGCGAACAGTCACTGAACAAGTGGTCATTAAACGAGGACCACCTGTACTTTTGTATGATTATGATGTTGTGATGTTGACTGTGAACCTGAATGGTTCCACCAAATCTTAGGTAGATTATATAACGCAATGAAAACTATGGATTTGAAAAGGGAAATTAATCAAAGACCAAGATATGAAAAATGGAGTGAACGATTGGAAGTTATATATAAATGGCAGGCAAATATTTGGATTTGCTTATCTTAGTAGAATGTTTACTAAAGAGGAAGGAGAAATTTTAAGACATGCAAATGCTGGTGGAAAGATAGTAAGTTAGTATATGGTCTGCTGTGATGAAAGAATGCTGAAACACCATGAAAAAAATGAAAATTAGGTGGGTATAACAGCACTTTTATTTATTTGTTTATTTTTGGTGACTTCAAGGCAGTGTTGACTCCTGGCAACTGTCTGGACAAGTCCCTGCAGTTTTCTTGGCAAGATTTCAGAGATGGTTTGCTATTGCCTCCTTCCTAGGGCTGAGAGGGGGACTGGCCCAAGGTCACCCAGCTGGCTTTGTGCCTAAGGTGGAACTAGAACACACAGTCTCCCAGTTTCTATTCTGAGAGTTCAGCATATTAGGAGAAACATAAAAGTTGAATGCATTGGGAATGAGTTGTTGAGGTTTTCCTACTAACAATTAAGACTACTATTGTACCTAATCATTTTGGCCGGGTGAAGAGGTTGTATTTGATTGTCTCCTTTCAGCGCTTCATGCAAATTGCCTGGGGGGAGGAACCTGCCCAGACTTGTTTCTTACTTCCTCTTTTTTCTCTGCCAGCAATGTAGCCAAGCCAGGCTTGCTCCAAAGGAGAGCTAAGTCCTTTAAATATGTTTTGCTTTAGATTTAGACTTTGACAAGACTTTTGCACCAGTTACTAAAGGTGAATCAATTAGATTACTGTTAAAAGTTGCTGCACTCAAGGGAATGTCAGTTAACCACTATGACATTCAAACTGCATTTCTCTATGGAGATTTAGATCACAAATTATACATGCAGCAACCCCCTGGCTATGAAAAAGGGGAGAATCTAGTCTGTGAACTGCAGAAGTCAATCTATGGGTTAAAACAAGCTGCTAGATCCTGGAACCAAAAAGTAGATGAAAAACTGCAGAATTTTGGTTTTGAAAAAGGTAAAGCAGATCCCTGTGTATATATGAAGAAGGACAAACAAGGCTGTATGTATCTGTGCATTTATGTTGATGATTTGCTGCTGTTCACATCAACAGAAAAACAAAGGCTTGATTTTGAAGCCTGCATGAAAAGCCATTTCATATTAAAAAGCCTTGGAATTATAACAACCTAGGTTTGGAAAAACACAGGAAGAAGGATGGTAGCTTTCTGTTAAACCAAAGGGGAGATAATGGTAAAGTAATGTGAATGGAAAGGCATATAGAGTTGTCAGAGAAGATTGTTTTGCATCTTAATCTATAGTGTAAAAAGGGGAGTGTTGAGGTTTTCCTACTAACGATTAAGACTGCTATTGTACCTAATCATTTTGGCCGGGTGAAGAGGTTGTATTTGATTGTCTCCTTTCACGTGCTTCATGCAAATCGCCTGGGGGGAGGATCCTGCCCAGACTTGTTTCTTACTTCCTCTTTTTTCTCTGCCGGCAATGTAGCCAAGCCAGGCTTGCTCCAAAGGGGAGCTAAGTCCTTTAAATATGTGTTGCTTTTGTTTTGCTTTCTGTAAATAAATTATTTTTATAGAAATGCTTGGTGTGTGACTTTTTTGACCTCTCCTGGGCTAAAGGCTTTCCCAGCATCTGCTAACAGGTTATGGGCCCAGTGAGCAACCCAGTAAGCCCAGTAAAACCCAGAGAGAAAAGAGAGATCAGCTCCACACCTCATGCACAATTTAAAGGCAGGTAGCAAAGACCTGTGAAGATTTTCTTTGGAGCCACCTGGAGATTTTCCAGCAACTGCCGGTCTACAGGACAAAGAAGCCAGCTGAGGTGACTTGCAAAAGAAGGAAGAAGCCATGGCTACCTCTCAGCCCTCAGCGATGCCTCTGGAGCGCCTATCAGAGACCAACTATTTGAATTGGGCCCTGAAGATGGAGATGTATCTTCGCAGAGAGAATCTTTGGCTGCAAATTGGTGAGCAAAGCCCCCAAAATCCCAGTGCTGAATGGCTGAGACAGGATGAGCGGGCTAGAGCCACCATTATCCTGGGAGTTGAGGACAATCAGCTAGTCCACGTGCGAGGCGTGCAGTCTGCAAAACAACTTTGGGACGCTTTGAGAGACTTATATGTAAAGGCAACAGCAGGGAGTAAAGTTACTCTGACGAAAAAGCTGTACAGAGCCTACCTTGCAGAAGGAGATAGCCTTCCTGAGCACCTGCATTTTATTCAGCAGCTGTTTGTTGAGTTGCAGGAGAGAGGAATGGAATTTACACCTCTCACAAAATCATATATCCTCCTGTCCTCACTAAATGCAACGTGGGACACGCTGATCTGTACCCTGGAGGCTATGCCTGAAGCAGACCTCACCCCATCGTATGTTACACAGCGCTTACTCACTGAATGGGAGAAGAGAGAAGAAAGATCCCCCCCCCATCTCTTCTGGAAAGCTGCAATACCAGAAAATGAGGGAAAAGAAGGGATAGGAACCTGAGGCCACAGCGCTAGCAAGCCAGCGATGCTTCACTTGTGGTTCAGCTGGCCATTTGCAGAAAGACTGTGCCTTGAGACCCAAGAGTAGAAAGACAGAGAAGAAGAACACAAGGGCAACACAGAAGAAGGCTCTTCAGACAACCCAAATTGCACAGGTTGCTGAGAAGGGTAATTCTGATGTATGGGTGTTAGATTCTGGGGCCAGTTGTCATTTATGTAATTGTAAAAGCTCTTTTGTGTCACTGTCTAAAACTGAAAGACAAAGTGTATCTTTGGCTGATGGGTCTGTGACCAAAATTATGGGACAAGGTGACTTGTATTTATCCTGCTTAGGAGAAACTGTAAAAGGTGTGTTGTATGTGCCAAATTTACAATCAGACCTTTTATCTGTGGCACAATTGGCTGCAACAGGGTATATCATAACATTTAAGAAAAATGGTTGTGAGATACGAAAAAATGGGAAAGTGTGTGCTACTGGTATGTTAAAAGACTCCTTGTACATTGTGCAAAATGCAAGGAAGCCAAGCTGCAAGGCTGCAGTTGGCAACACTCCATATCATGACCAATGTGTACACCTGATGCACAGGAGATTTGGTCATGCTAATTTCAAGTATATAGCACAAATGCCACAGCTGTGTGCTGCCCTAAAGATAAAACCCTGTGATAAATACTTAGACTGTGTAGTTTGCAAAGAATGCAAAACACTAAAAGCTCCTGTGAGTAAGCACAGTGACAGAGTTACAACTAGACCTTTGGAAATTGTACACTGACATTATTGGTCCTTTTGCTCCAAGTCTTGGACAAGCAAGGTATGCAATGACCATCATTGATGATTTCTCAAGATACACATTTATCTACATCTTAAAACATAAAGATGAGGCATTTGAGAAATTTAAAAGTTTTGTGACATGGGCAAATGGAAAATTCCCTAGGCCTGTATCTGCACTCCAATGTGACAGAGGAGGAGAATACCTTTCTCACAAATTCAGAAGGTTCCTAGCAGAAAAGGGGATAGAACAAATTCTTTCTAACCCTTACACCCCTCAGCAAAATGGTGTTGCTGAAAGAAAGGGCAGAACCTTGCAAAATGCGATGGAATGCATGCTTAAAGATTCACAATTATGTTTTAAGTACTGGGGAGAGGCCATATCTACTGCCACTTATGTACAGAACAGGTTATATAACTCTGTGATTCAGGACACTCCATTCCATTTGTTTTATGGTGTGAAACCAAAGGTAAGCCATCTTAGAGTGTTTGGTAGCACTGCATGGGTTCATATTCCAAAACAACAGAGAAGGAAAGGAGGCCCCACAACAAAGAAAGCCATCTTTGTTGGCTATGAACAAAGCCAGAGGAGCTACAGGTTCATAATGGGAGAGAAATTAATAATTAGCAAAAGCGCTTCTTTTGCTGAACAAAACTGGGGGAGATTAAATTCTAGCTCTCCAGTTGATCTGACCACCACAAGAGAACAGCAAGGACTTGCTAATGGTGATCTTTTGCCTGATGAGGACATTAAACCAGAAAAGCAAACTGAAGATCTGTCTGATGAGACAGATGCTTCTCAGGAAAGTGATAGGAGTCAAAATTTAAGCCCTGTATTACCTCGCAGATCTCAGAGGAGTAATAAAGGCGTTCCTCCATCACGTTTTCAGGCTGAAACAGTAAAGGCTTTTCACATATTCACAGAACCTGAGTCTTTAGAACAAGTGAATGCTTTACCACCTGAGATTGCACAAAATTGGCATTCTGCCATGCAACAGGAATTAGCATCCTTGAAAGAAAATAAAACATGGAAACTGGTAAATCTACCTCCCAATGAACGCTGTCTGGGTTGTAGGTGGGTTTTCAAACTGAAAAGGGATGCTGATGGCAAAATCCAAAAATATAAAGCAAGGTTGGTTGCAAAAGGGTTCACTCAAAGGAAAGATTTAGACTTTGACAAGACTTTTGCACCAGTTACTAAAGGTGAATCAATTAGATTACTGTTAAAAGTTGCTGCACTCAAGGGAATGTCAGTTAACCACTATGACATTCAAACTGCATTTCTCTATGGAGATTTAGATCACAAATTATACATGCAGCAACCCCCTGGCTATGAAAAAGGGGAGAATCTAGTCTGTGAACTGCAGAAGTCAATCTATGGGTTAAAACAAGCTGCTAGATCCTGGAACCAAAAAGTAGATGAAAAACTGCAGAATTTTGGTTTTGAAAAAGGTAAAGCAGATCCCTGTGTATATATGAAGAAGGACAAACAAGGCTGTATGTATCTGTGCATTTATGTTGATGATTTGCTGCTGTTCACATCAACAGAAAAACAAAGGCTTGATTTTGAAGCCTGCATGAAAAGCCATTTCATATTAAAAAGCCTTGGAATTATAACAACCTAGGTTTGGAAAAACACAGGAAGAAGGATGGTAGCTTTCTGTTAAACCAAAGGGGAGATAATGGTAAAGTAATGTGAATGGAAAGGCATATAGAGTTGTCAGAGAAGATTGTTTTGCATCTTAATCTATAGTGTAAAAAGGGGAGTGTTGAGGTTTTCCTACTAACGATTAAGACTGCTATTGTACCTAATCATTTTGGCCGGGTGAAGAGGTTGTATTTGATTGTCTCCTTTCACGTGCTTCATGCAAATCGCCTGGGGGGAGGATCCTGCCCAGACTTGTTTCTTACTTCCTCTTTTTTCTCTGCCGGCAATGTAGCCAAGCCAGGCTTGCTCCAAAGGGGAGCTAAGTCCTTTAAATATGTGTTGCTTTTGTTTTGCTTTCTGTAAATAAATTATTTTTATAGAAATGCTTGGTGTGTGACTTTTTTGACCTCTCCTGGGCTAAAGGCTTTCCCAGCATCTGCTAACATGAGTCACTTAAGTACAGTAAAACAAGAACAGAAAGAGGGCGGAGAATGAATAGGTGTTGAATAAATGTTGACTGTATACAAAAGTGATTAGAAGGAAAGGTAAATTGTGAGGGGGTTGGTCATACAAAGAAAATGAAAATCAACTGCAAAACAAGTGCAATATATAGGAGAAAAGCCAGTAGGTCAAGGGGAAAGGGAAAACCAAGAAAGTTGTGGTCAGGAGGCATTGATGAAATTCTGAAAGAGAGAGATGGGAAGTATTAACAACCAAAGGCAATGTATGATGCAGACTATGGACAAAAGCAAGGATGGTATGTAAGCATATGAAGGTATGGAGAAATTTGGTAAAGATGTTGTTATACATTAGTTTGGGCTATACTTCCTTTCCTTTTTCTTCTATCATGACTTTCATTTCTTTGTCTTACAATTTCTTACTCTGTTTCAGCACTATGCATAATTTACTTACCTGCAACGGAAATAGTATGACGGGCACGTATGTATTATGCAGAGCTTTACAAGGTAGTGCTCTTATTTTCCCCCCTAAATAGAAGTAACATCTGACTTATTTATAAGAGAATATGAATCTTTACAATCTGTGGTCCTGCTCTTCTGAAAACTTTCCCAAGTCTTAGTCAAGACACAGAATCTTTTTTTTTATCTAGACTCTTATATTCCTGGAGATTTTGGAGAAGGAATGAGCCTATTAAGACAAAATCTAATTCTAAATAATTTAAATTGTTCTTGGGGATTCATTCCACCTTTTCTCCAACTCAATTTATTTTTAGCAATTTATTTCTTTGAATTCTTACACTGTTGAGAGAACTACAATCAGTCCCTTATGGACATCAGGAACAGGGGATGCCATTAAGAGCTTTATATATCATCTTACTGTATCTCAAAAGAATGCCAAGGTTACTTATAGTTCCTATTGTGCATCAAGTATGCAAGATTTCAGTATGTCTCCCTTGGCTGCTTTATCTTTGGGGATGGCAGTTACAAATACTACAGATTGCCTATTAACCTTGGGGAAACTTCAAGAGCTGCTTTTAGATTTTTGCAGAGACGTTTGTGAGATGTTTAATTATAAATATAATTTATAATCATAAATATAACAAGGAAAGTATGACACTGTGCTCAGTTACTCATAAAAATGGGAGAAATGATCAAAGCAAACATTCAATTGTGTACATACATGATTAGGCCACAATCAGCTAGCTAATTAATCCAGTGTTTGAGGGGGAGTAGCAAAAGGTGTCTAAATTAATCCCTACTGCACCCAGATAATTGCTGTTGTAGTGAAGTGAGTGAAAGGTCCCCCATGCAAGCACCGAGTCATGTCTGACCCTTTGGGGGAACGCCGCTTTCGCGACATTTTCTTGGCAGACTATAGCGGGGTGGTTTGCCATTGCCTTCCCCAGTCATCGCCTTTCCCAGCAAGCTGGGCGCTCATCTTACTGACCTCAGAAGGATGGAAGGCTGAGTCGACCTGAGCTGGCTACCCCCCGAGAATCCAGCTTCCACTGGGATCAAACTCGGGTTGTGGGGAGAGTTTCGGTTGCAATGGTTATTTCATTAAAAAAAAAAAGTAAGGTATGGGCCTATAGATTACTACACCTGGGTTGCAAAAATAATGACCAACAGAGAATAGAAAAAGGATACAGAAACCTCTAGCTCTTTGTTGCCATCTAACCATCTGGATTTTTGTAGCATAGATCTGCCACCTCTGCTATAGAATTCTTCTGTTTAATAAGAAGAATGTAAACAATCATTCCCAGATAGGAACGGCTGGTTCAGCTAAAAAATCCTTCATTGCTGTTACCATAATAAACCCTTTGTTTCTTATAAAACAGAGTAGCTTAGATTGGATGGGTTTGATACCATGCCTAAGTCCAAGTTGAACACAAAATGTTGTTAGGGGATGATTAACACATGGGAATGTTTATTATCTGGAAAGATGAAGTAATGTTTTTAGTTAAATATGCTTTGTCATAGTTTCTACTATTTATTCCTAAAATGAATAATCCTGCAATGCCTTTTCCTTCAAATGTATTTGCCTCACCCTCACCCCGGTGCTAGAGAATTTCTTCATGCTTGAAAACCATGCTGGCTAGCAGTCTTCCTTGGTTTCAAACCCTTCCACCTGGCTTTGGCTTCTAGAAGTAGCATGTAGTCTGAATGGCTTTATCGTAAAGTGGTAGAGGCCTTGCAGTGTCTGGAATGCAGTATACGTCTTCCTTCCTTCCTCCAAAGGTACCACCCGATAACCCTTGGTCAGATCCAGGGTGGTGATATATTGGGCCTTGCCAAGTTTTTCTACACAGTCATTGATTCAGGGGGTAGGATAAGCATCAAATTCTGCAACTGCATTCAAGCAGTTATAGGCTAAGCAAAATCAAACTCCCCCATTTTTCTTGTTAACAAACAAGAAGGGGCTGGACCACTCACTATCTGATGGCTCAATTATACCTTCTTGGATTGTGTACTGGATTTCCTCTTCTGCCTGCACTCGGGCACCTGCTGGGAGCCGATACTGTGGAGATCGAATTGGTATGGGGTTTTTAACTTTAATTCTGAGTGTCACTAAATGCACTCTCCCCAGTTTATTAATTTGTTGATGTGGTTTCAAAATGATTACTTTTAACTATTGTTGTTATTGTTCACAACTTAAATGAGATATTCTACGACAGTCAGTGTCATCTGATTCTGATGGAGTAGGGAGTAATCCATCATCCTCTTTGACCTTCTCATGAATCTGACGAGCCATCGAACTGGAACAAGACTGGCTTTCAGGTTCCACCTACTTTTAAAAGCAGATTGCATGGGTCTTTTGGTGGCCTTTCAGACTTGCAAGATTCTGTTAATATACAATAGCTTTACCATAAAGTAGAATTAGCTCATCTGGTCAACTTTCCCGTCTGGTCTACCAGGAAAGGCTGACATCGATCTTGCAAGTCTGAAAGTACACATCTCCTGCTGTCTTTTTGACAGCCTGATAAGTTAGGGAGGTTCCTTTTCAAGTTTCTTTCTCTGCCCATTATACAGCTGTGGGCTGTGCCCTCTCTTATCTGATCATTCCCTAGGCAGCATCTCTGCCTCCCCATCTCCCAAGGTCATTCCTACATACCTTTACAGAGGGCTTTCAGTGCTTGGCCATTGGCTACTGCAGATGTCAGTTGCAGTTTAGTTGTAGTGACTACAGGCACCTCCTCAACCACCTGATATTTGGCTATGGGACATTGCCTAGTCTGATGTCTACCAGTGTTACAATGTGCACACTCCTGTGGGCAGCCTACCCTTTATCTACCCTTTTTAGTCCCACCATCAGTGATCACAGCAGTCTGACCACTAATGCCTTTCCCTGTGCTACCTTTAGGAAGGCTTTTGGTTAACCAAGTCTTGTAGTTTTTGGCCCAGTGCCCTTCCTTACCACAGAGAGGGCACTTGGTAGGACTTTTCAGCTGGACTTTCTGACTGCTTTTAAGCTGATAACCAGCTAACTTCCCAAGTGGGGCTTCCACTTTTTGGGAGCTGGTGATCCCTTCCTAGCTTCAGGGCATCTGGAAACAGTCGTGTGGTGAGCCAGTAAACTGTCCTCTGCCAGTTGTTGAGCACGGTCACAGCTGTCCACTCAGTGTTCTAGAACCCAGCGCTGTATTGCCTCAGGCAGAACAATAACAAATTGCTCTGGGACTACACACTCAAATACTTCTTGGGACGAGCACATTTCAGGCGAGAACCACTTCCTGACAAGCTCTCTGAGTCAGTTCAGTGCTTTGAACCTGTATCTTCAAAACCATTTCCAATAGCCTCAGCATGGAGTTCAAACCATTGCTGTATTGCAGTCCAAACCAGTTTTTAGTCAGCAGCCTCCTGAGGTGAAAGACTGCTAAAAGCTTTCAAGGCTTTCCCAGATAGGGAGCCAGCCATGTCACCCATTCTTCTGGCCAGTGGCAGGCAGTAGCTATTCTTTCAAACATTGTCAAATAAGAGCCTATATCGTCATTCTCCCCCATCTTTGCCAGCTTTATTTCTATGTGAGGTGGTGGAAGAGGAACAGAAGAAGGGGTTAAGGAAAAGGCACCCCATCTGCAGAGCTCCAAAATGGCTGACATCTGCTCCTGATGCTTTTGCTGATAGCGTGGCCTTTCCTCTCTGGCAAATCTTTCCAGATGATCTTGGTGTGCTTGCTCCTGCCAGCACTGTTCTGCATCATCCCGAGCTTGTTGCTGGTACATCATGGCTTGCAGAATGGCCTGTAGATTGGTCTGTAAGTGGTGCTGGCTCCTTTAAGAGTGGAGTTTGGGTTGGCTCATCAGAAGAATCATCAACCTGATGTGATTTAACTGCTGAATCTTTTCTGTCCTTCTCAGTCAAGGCAAGAAGTCGCTAAACCAATTTAGAGTTACCTCGAGGTTTAGGACATAGTTCTGCTGCATCCAATATATGATGCCTTAGTTTAGCACCCTGAGGAATCCTCTCTGGCATGCTTTTCATGGGTCAGTTGCAAGCACTTTGTGTGTAGGCCACTAGCTAGGTCTCTTCTGTATCCCACTTCTAACAGCAGTGTGGCAACATCCCTTGTAGACAGAGAGGTGGGGAGCTGACTCATGAGTAACAGCAGACAAACCCTGGACTCCAAATATATAGAAAACCTGATGCGATTTATTCTTCCCAGACCCTTAAGCATTCAGGGTCAGAGGCTGAAAATAAAAGTCTCTTTGGAGCTCTTGTTGCCCTGCCCAACTTCCTCTTGAAGCCTAACCACAAATACAATATAGGAACTAGTCTTATGCACCTACTTGCTAAATGTTTGCTGTTACCTGCTAAAACATTTACTAATATTCAAATGGTTTAAATTCTTCCATACTACCCAACACTCCAAAACCAATAATGCAAAGGAAAAATTCTCAAACATAAAATATTCAAATCTAGGGAAAAAAATGGGACAGGCAGCAATAGTTTGAGGTTTGATGTCCTTCTTCACACCAGCAGACTCAATGGGCATCCTGGCCTCAGCCAAATAGGCAATGCCTTCTTGTGAAGACTCTGGCCCTTTCCTTCCCTCAGGTAAGGAATTCCAACAGAGGAACCAGCTTTATTTAGCGCCTGCCAAATGAGCCAGGTCCCAACCAGGCAGCATAGACAGGTGGGGGTGGCTGTTCATATAGGCCTTGATAAGGCTAATTTCCAGTGCCTCTGCAGGCTGCTCTTTGTCACTATGCTCTGGTACCTGCTGTCTTCCTCCACCTTCTCCAAGCCCCACACCTGCCCTTTTGGCAGAGCAGCCTTTAAGCCTAGCCAGCCTTGAGCCTCCAGGCACTTACAATCAGGAGCTGTGGCTTATGAGGAGGCGGGTGTTTTCCTGTCACCACATACCTCCTATAGCAACTGCAACTAAGGCAGCCACAACAACCTGAAGCCACTACTGGTGGACAAAAATCTGTAAGAGGGGACTCCTGTTCTATCCCATTTGTGACCTACAATTTTTCCCTCCCTTCTCAAGATGAGCTTTGTTTTGTCTACTCAAGCAGGGCACTAGAGGACTTCCATCTCCAAACACTTCACTGCAAAGCCAGGTCAAGCACACACAGACATGCTCAATAAGATTCCGCAGGCAAAACCCCAATACACAGGAAACAGGGTGTATTTATAATCAAACAACAAGGAAATACAAAGTAAGTGTGATTGGTTACAAATTATTTATAAAAAGACCAAATTTAAAATAGACCTGAGTCACTAACTAGTACCCACTAATGTACCTGCTAAATGTTAAACCACAGCTTCAGCTAGCTCTTGTTGCCCTGCCCAATTTCCTCTTGAAGCCTAACCACAAATACAATATAGGAACTAGTCTTATGCACCTACTTGCTAAATATTTGCTGTTACCTGCTCAAACATTTACTAATATTCAAATGGTTTAAATTCTTCCATACTACCCAACACATTCATAAATCCATGACAATGATACCATGGTTGAGGATTATGCAAAACTGATAAAGAGACTGTGATTATATACAAAATACAGTTTGCAAGGTATAACCTACCTGCATTAAATGTTTATGGAGCACTTACATGAAAAAAAAATCATTTTCAAAGTGTAAGTATTACAAGCAAAACTAGATCCTAAACATGTTTGTCAAGTTTTCATTTTATGAGTTAAGCTGAGTAGATTAGGTCAGTTTCAGTGTGATACGCAGAAGTGTGGCTACATTACTTGTGCTCATGAAGCATCATATCTGAAAAGCCTCTAACTGTCATGTGTTAGGAATTGCTTGGGTCCTCATAGGGTACAATCTGTGAGCCTATTGCACTGATGGTAATTCACTGTAAACCAAGATTTCTGACTGGATATTATAATTACAACTGCTGTGATTTGATCAGAGCATTGCATTTGTAGTCTGGCAAGTATGGTGAAGATATTTTCTACAAGTTCCTACAGACCAGGATAACTGGCAAGATGTCTTCTCCACTGCCATCCCTGTGCTGCTAAAGCAGAGGGAACTGTAGCATCAGGCTGACACTCAGATTGCATTTACACAATATGCTTCTTCAGTTAACTGAACCATAGTTTTCTCAACTGAGTCAATTTTTGTTCCACATTGAGTAGCCAGGAAATCAAGCAGTCCTCCATAGCTACTGACAGGAACGGTCTGTTCAGGAAGTAATGGAACCATAATAAAACATTGGCCCTTACTTCCAAGCCTTATGTAGTCCAGGAAGATACCATAGGTGATCCTACTGACTGCTGCTGAGGAGTCTAAAGGACTAGGAGGGCTGCATTTCCCCCATCCAGGTTCTGATGAAGCTCAGAGTGGCCAATGCAGTTTTTTTCCCATGTCTACATCTGAACCCAACTGTAAAGGATCCAAATTACCTGCTTTACTTAGGATTATTTGCAATTCTTTCCCTACTACTGTCTCCAAAATCTTCCCCCATAAGAAGGGATTGGAAACTGGCAGAAGCTGTCTAGCAAGGTTAGATAAAAAGATGACCATTGAGGAGCAGGCACACCATTGCCTCTTTCAAGGTGGTTCTACACTTCCTCCCAAAGAGGCATTAATCAAACTCTCTCTCTCTCCCACACACACACACACAGCTTAAAGCAGCCAGGTAGGTTATGGAACCAGCTCACAAGTGGCAGAGCTCATGCTACAAAGTATTTTATTTAGACTCCATAAGGAGAAATGAATCCCAATGCCTTTGCAAAATGTTGTCCCAGTCATCTCATCAGACTCTGCCCAAGTAGTAGAGCAAATATGAGCAATTTTTATCCCTCAAATATCTGGCAAACATGTCATAACAGGCTGCAGGAGAGTCATCCCACATATTCTTAGGTAACATGACACAGCTATCTTGAACAATGTTACTGGATGAGATTCTGCAGATTAACAAGAATGGAGAAATATAAAAGCTTCTCTGCTCTTATCATCATAGTGTAGGCCTGAATATGGGCACAGACCTGTCTTTGGTTATACTGGTTCTTCTATTGCTTCATTTCCCAGAGGTCCTCAGTAAATTAAGGAACGTCCTTTCCCTGGATCAGCACAAAGAGGTAAGCTACTCAGGGTTAATCTCATCCAGTGTTCTTACCACCTCTGAGTTCCAGAGTTTAACAAGGCTTGACTGTCAGATTCCTACCCATGGGCCTGCTGAAAGCCATCCCTAAAGCACCTGGAAGATAATTCTAATTGGTTTTCAGGTCCAGGAAGGCTATGAACTGAATATTGGCCAGGAAGTGATCTGATCATACAAATGACTAATTACAATATATTCCATCTTCAGATAGCCAGTTTGATCTAGTGGTTAAGGCACCAGGCTAGAAACCAGGAGACTGAGAGTTCTAGTCCCGCCTTAGGCGTGAAAGCTGGCTGGGTCACTCTCTCTCAGCACAACTCACCTCATAGGGATGTTGTTGTGGGGAAACAGGAGGAGGAAGGAGTATTACGTATGTTCACTGCCTTGAGTTATTTTTAAAAATAATAAAGACGGGATAGAAAATAATAAATAAATAAATAAAACATGTCACCTACTCCAAGATAAATACAAAATTTAATGTGTGCTGACTTCTCTGAGTCAGGTTAGAAAATACTTGGGACAAGCCCATGATTACCATGAAGGCCATGAAATCCTGAGTCCTGCAATGAGATCTAGGAGCTCAGAATAGGATACCGATAGGCAGCAGGACAGTACATCAATAAAGCTGAGCTGGTCCCAAAGCTCAGCTTTAAATATAGACTCTCACACCCAGTTACCTAGTCACATGTAGGATCATTGCTACCACCCTTGGTGGCCTTGGAAACATGGCTGCTGAAACTAAGGAGGGCAAATCTCAGAGCTGTATTGTTCTGGCCCAGCAGGGTTGGGTCACAGGTTCTTTTGGAAGCAATGACCACAGAATATAAATACTTAAGTTTTTATTTAAGACAGTATTAAAAAAAATAACACAATCACAAAGCATGAGACAACGATCAGAATATTCAGGAATACCGAAGAATATTAACACAAGACAGCAATTAAAAATATAGTGTAAGAAAGACCGTATGCCTCTTCTTCCAGACAGACCCCTTCAAAGCAAACAAACATATAGCACCCTCCCAGTTAGGTCTGCATTGAAATTCTGTCCCATGGGGCATGTGACTAGCTTGTATAGGCTCTGAACCATAATTAAGCACACCTGCTCTTCGGTGGTCTCATCTTACTGGATTTTACCAATGGCAAGGAGTATAAGTTTATCTTATCTTGGATTGCTTGGCCTTCCTGTCAAGAATGATATTACCAAGGTTCAAGGTTGAAGAACTCTACCAAGAATGAAACCATCAAGGTTAAGGAGTCCTTGTTTATACTGGATGGCAATGAGACCATCTCAAAGTCAAGCATTATCTATTTCTCAAGGTTAATTGAAGATGTGAAAGATTTTCCTACTCTATGCAGACATCTCACCAAGGACAGGGCAAAACAAAGTATGACCCAAGTATAACCCTTTAGTGACTAAAATACTTGTTTTGTAACTTGTTGCTGTTGACAGTGATGCACACAACCCTTAAAAGAAATCTTTGAAGTGGGCAACATTTTCAAAGTAATTTCTTTTAATTCAGGAAAAAAAAATGAAAAAAAATCATGATGTGAATTTTAGTGGGAAAAGTTTGAAGGAACTTGCATAATACCCAGCTCTGGACTGTGCTCATGGATGCTATTGTAGATGGATAATTTAAACTGGCTGAGTGGAGTCTATGAATCATTTACTAGGAATTTTATCCATACTTTGCCTTGGCAAAGTCTTGCTTCTGAACAAACTTAGGGGAAAGTAAAGTTCATTTGTAGTGAGAGACACTGTGATCCTGGCCTTTCAGATGTTGAATTCCCAGTTCCTGACCACTGGCTCATGAGCTTCCAATTCAACATCTGGATAGGGCTCATGAGCCCCAATTCAACAACATCTGAAGGACTCCAGATGTTATGCTCCTCTAAGGTATTTCCGTATCAACAGTTCCTGATACTACTCATCAAAACACATTTTTGTAGTTCTTCCATCTTTCTTAATGAATTGTTTTCTGGAAATATTGTGAAGAAGTGATAAGAAAAAATAGGTTTTTAAAGGAAGATGAGAAACTTTTGTAAATATCCATGACGGAGGCAGGGTTCTTGCACAATAAAAGCCTCATCTGGAAGCTTCCCTAGAAACAGGAACTGTTTATTCAGAGAGTATTTCCAGACTAGCAATTTATAGCATCAGTGTAATCACTGTGACAATGAATCACCAACACAGAAAGACTTTGCATTTCCATAGGGATGGCTGGATGACCTTATAAATCACTAATATGGAAAATCCTCATCGACTAAACCACAAACTCTTTGGACTGAATCTTGCCTCTAAAATAAACTCTCTATGACCTGAAAGCATTTTCTAGCCAACTCCAGATTACCCTACCCCTTTGGCAATTTGGGGGAATAATAATATGGCTTAGAGAAGTGTTATAAAAGTTATAATTACCATAAGTGACTGACTAAATAATTAAGTAAATAAATATGAACAGCTTTAAATATTTGAAAATAATGGAATCTTTATTTGATATTGTTCCCTTTCCAGTACACTGACAATCCAAAGTGGATTGTGGGCAATTTGCTGCCTGAAATGCTGTGGTTTTGAAGTTTCCAGGGATCTCACCAACAGAACATGCCAATAAAATTAAACTGTTAAACCATGGAAACTTAATTTCTTAAAATGTTTCAATGGGAAACAAAAGAAAAAGGTATGTGTGCTTCAGACACCTAAAAAAGTAAAGCAACAATTACGACAGCAATAACCCTGCCCCCAAATCACAACCTCACCCAAACTGGTCCCTGGCTGCTGAAAGAGTTGCTCTGTCTTGACCTGGAGATGGATTCGTCTTTAGTGTTCTCCAACCTCATGGCAAACTTTGCAGCAAATTCCTACCTGAATGTCCTAAAACAAAACATTAAACTCAGATGGTAACTCCTGTTGTCCAGTACATGTCCTATAATTAATGCCTATAATTATGTCCTATAATTAATGTATTGTTGTCTAGTACATGTCCTATTTGGCTAGGATTGGCTGCACAATAGAATGGATGAGTCTTAGCATCTCTTTTGTGATTCAAATCAATCATATGAAGTGGCAGCTGCTGGAAAATAGATTGGGACATTCTTCCAAGGTTAAGAAATGGTAACAAGCAGGTGAATTGTTTTGATATTGTTCCACATATGATTCAGGAGCAGATATCCTGTACTAATCTATGTTGTTAATGAACTGGAAGATTGATTTGAAGGCATAATAAAAAGGGATGCCTTGCAGGAAGACAGATTCACCACTGGCCTGGGATGCACGTAATTAAGGCAACTCTACATATTAGTGTTATTTGAGAGACATATGTTGGGCTGGCTTGTTATTTTCTGCAGTAAACAGAAAATAATTTAAAGCACTTACCTATGTGTGTTTGGGGCCCCTGTACCTGTGTGTGTCTGGGATTCCTGGTCAGATAAGGTTGTCCAGATCTGTGTACATGGATGTTTAAAGAGATAAATACATCCCAATATAAATACTTGTTCAAAATATGTTTGCTATACATCAGAGTGTTCCTGACAAAATGCACTGGGCTGGACTTAACATTCCCATTCATCTACTGTAAGCCAATCTTTCCTAACTTGGGTTACCCCAGATGTGTCAGATTATAACTTTCAGAATTCCCAATCAAGAACAAAACCATATTTTGGATTTCTCATCCCATTTTTTCTCACACATTCAAATATCACTGTTGTTTTGTTTGTTATAGTAGTATCCTACTGTTCCACCAAGGATGTTCAAGATAGATAGATATCTGATAAGGTACTGCGTTGCATTTTGTAATTGCCTTAACCAGTCTGTTTACTAAATAAAAATATTTTTGCCTCCCCTTGGAAGAATCCAACTGAAGCAAAGGCCAAGGCCTCAAAAGATGTCAAGAAATAATATTGCACATCATTTGGGGACATACAGTAACAACTCAATACAATGAAATATATAAGGCTAGGCAATGTGAATAAAAGAATAACATAGTAGCAATTTGAATAAGTATAATGGTTAAAATGCATAATTCACCAAACAAGTAACTGATTATGTACTAGACTCTATGCTACATAATCTGTATGTTTCTTAGTTGTTTTGAATATATAGCATATTAATCTTAAGGAAAGGTAATAGCTACCAAGCCAGTGGGTGAATCTAAGGAATTCTTCTTTCCTTTCTTCTCCAAAAAGAAAAAAGAAAAAGAGAAGTGAAACAAAAGAAAATTGAGATTAAGATCCAATCCACCATCACACTTGTTTGTTTACACCTCACTAATAGTAAAAACAGGGAGAAAGATGACAGACAAAACTAAAATGCACAGCAAGCCTACCCTTCCTTGTAAAAATTGAATCAGACATTCTTGTCCATCTAAAACAGAGTCCAGTAATGAAACTTCTCCATCTTCCATATAGAGTCTGTAGAGGAAATGTAAAATCCTTGCTATAAACAGACACTTATACCAATCATATTAATATGTCAAATCAGCATGCTTTCAAACCAAAATAAACAATGTTGTGAACAATGTTCTCCAATTGCTAGGCTTAACCAATTTGCTACGCCCTCTTATCAAACAGATTGCTCTAATCTGCCTTGCAAAATGCAAAGGGCAACTACTTTTTATTGGAAGTGCAGGCAGCTTGCACAGAGCTGTTTGGACATGGCAAACACAATTCAACATAATGGTTTGCCATTCTAGTACCTAGAGCATGTTAATGTAATAATAAGCTACAGTTTGCCTTAAACAAAAGCTACTGAAATTAAATAGAGAACGGGAAATAGAATGTGCGTGAGGCCCACGCTCGCTTTTATAACACTAAACCATGGCTTTGAAATGCACATAAGTATTTCAATTTCACACATCATAGATGCTTAAGGATGGTTTTCTTGTTATGCCACAACTAGCTGGGCTTGCATAACACAAACCATAATGGCTGGAAATGCCTAATATGCTAAGCCAAACCAAACAGATGACATCATGCTTTAGAATTATACTGGATCTTCAGAAGCCATGTCTCTCCTTTCATATTCATAATCCTAATCCTGGCACAGATTGTTCTCAAACTTCATGGTTCTACCACCCCTTAAGGATCCAAGATGGCGACCAAGAGCAGATGCCGTCTGCTGCTCTAAGGGGGAGATTCCTAATTTCCCAGCTTTCTCCAACTGCCCTGTCTCCCAACCCCACCAGTTAGTTTGGGGTTTTGGAGGGGATTTCTAGGGGGTTTTGCCCTAGTACTTGATGGGCCAGAGTTGCATGGAGCCCCCAGGACAGAGTGGTGGAGTGCAGTGAGCTTGGATGAGCCCCCGTGGCATGACGACTCTGGAGGACTGATGGCGTACTGGCAGTGCGGCAGACTCCAGAGGACCTCCGCAACGCGGGGAGCCTTGGCGGAGCAACCTGAAATGGTGTCAGACTGTGGACCTGGGGCTTTTTGGGACCATCTTTCGGCCCCATTTCGCCAGTGACACGGACTTTGGCAGCACAGATCTCAGCAGGCCTCGGCACAGCAGAGGGGTTTCAGGTCGCAACGGAGCAGTTTGGTGGCGCAGCAAACCAGTGGTGTGGCAGATCAGCGGACTAACCTAGGGGCACCAGGTTATCGATATTACAGGCCAGGGGGGCAGAATTGGTCCCCAGTGAAGTGGACTGGCCTGGCAGTGCAGTGGAGCCCAGCGGTGTGGTGGGCCTGGTGCAACAAGCTGGCCCTGGTGACGCGGTGACTCCTTATGGCATGGTGGCCCCTGGTGGTAGAACCAGTGACATGATGAGCCCAGCGTGACGGACTTGGGTGGAGAGAGGGACAAGCCAGAGTGGCTTTGGGCCCCCCCTCCAGGGATAGATCCCCTTGGATGAAGTGGTGGGGACGAGTAAGCTTGGCAGCATCACGGACTGCAACAATACAAAGGTGCCAAGCAGTATAGTTGTCCTTGGTGTGGCAGACTTTAGTGGTGAGGAGTGGGTGGGTTGGAAGTAAGTACCTGTCCACCCCCTCCCAACTGGTCCTGAGACAGCAGGAAGCTGTTAGGGTCCTTCCAGAGTGAGTGAAAGATTCTCTCCCCAGGGTGAAAGATGAGGGGGGGGGGAGTCCAGGAGTACGTGATTGTATAAAAGAGCACTTACCTCCTGAGTGAGAGACAGGGGATTTCAACATCTACATGAAACCACTGGGTGAGATCATCTGTCACCATGGGGTGAGGTATCATCAATATGCTGATGATACCCAATTATACATACCATCCTGGGTGAAGTAAGTGATGCTGTGACTGAGGAATGAATGAGTAGTCCCCCCTGTTGACCAGTGAGAGAGGCCGAGGGCATGTATCATGAATGGGGGAGGATAGTTGGGCTCTGATGTCGCCGAGAGTGAGAGCTGGTACTCCAGAGGGCCTACCATCATCCTATGGGTGATTGAGTGTGTGTGAGGATGTATAAATGGATGGAGGGAGCCCTATTTTGAACCAGGGAATCCGGAGGTCCAGGACTGGGGGCAAATGGATTAGGAGTCTCTCGGGGCTGTAGGCGGGGCACATCATTGAGGTGATGACAGACAGGGGATGCTATGGCGGGAGCCAGAGGGCAGGCCATCTTCAGGGAAGACGCCCCCGGTGTTTGTTACCAGTGGCGTGTTCCAGCCCTCTGTGCTCAGACCCAGGTCCTGGTCAGCAGATCCATAGGTGCCCTGGTTTTCAACTGTTGCTGCTTAACACCAGGTCAGTTAACAACAAAGCCCCCGTCATATATGATTTGATCACTGAGGAGGGGGCAGACCTGGTGTGTATTACTGAGACCTGGCTGGGCCCTGAAAGGGGGTGGGGGCTTTCAGAAATGTGCCCGGCTGGGTTTATGGTATGGCACCAGCTGAGACCACAGGACAGGGGAGGAGGGGTGGCTGTTTTCATCCAAGAGTCTCTAGTGGCCTTCAGGGGTGCTGCTCCACAAGGTGTCGGCTGTGAGACCCTGTTTTTCAAGTTGGGTTCCTGAGAACAGTTGGGAGTGTTGCTGCTGTACCAGCCTCCCTGCTGTGTAGCAACCTCCCTGCCTGAGCTGCTAGAGGCCATCTCGGGGCTGGCAGTGGAGTTACCTAGGCTTATGGTTCTGGGGGACTTCAACCTGCTGTCCCTGAGGTGTGCCTCAGAGGTGGCTCAGGAGTTCATGGCTACCATGGCAGCCATGGGCATGTCCCAGATTATTCAGGACCTGACTTGAGACAGTGGCCTCACACTGGACTTGGTTTTCTTGTCAGAGCAGTGGCAATATGATCTGAGGGGAGAGTTACAGCTGCCCTCATTGTCATGGTCAGATCACGCCCTAGTGGCCCTGAGATTCTCTTGTGCCATCCCCCTCCACAGAGAGGCAGGACCCATTCGACTGGTCCACCCCCAGAAGGATGGACCCAGCAGGGTTTCAGAGGGAGCTGGGAGTTATACCCAAGGATCTGGTGCACGGTCCAGCAGAGACCCTGGCTGCTGCCTAGAACAGGGAGGCGGCAGGGGCCTTGGACAGGATCGCGCCTGTGTGACCTCTCTTGTTCCATTGAACCCGACACTCCCCGTGGTTTACAGAGGAGCTGAGGGTTCTGAAGAGGGTTAAGAGATGTCTAAAGCGCCACTGGAGGAAGACGAAGACCGAATCCGACCGAACACTGGTTAGAGCCGCTATTAAGGCCTACCTTGTGGTGATATTTCTCTGCTCTTATTGTGTCCAAAGAATACCGCCCGACGGCCCTGTTTAAAATTACTCGATCTCTTTTGGGGAAGGTGGGCCCGGTGACCCAACTACAGGGCTATGCAGAGGAATTTGCTGAGCATCTGCAGGACAAAATCGCTCGGATCCACTCTAAGTTAGACTCTAAGCATGAGACATGGTCTGGTGAGATACCGGGGGAGCGTACTTACCCAGTTATCTGGGAGAAGTTTGATCCTGTTGGACCTGAGGAAGTGGACAGGATCCTACGGACAGTAAATGCCACCACTTGTCACCTAGACCCATGCCCCTCCTGGCTGGTAAAAGCAGCTCAGGAGGTGACATGTGGCTGGGTCCAGGAGATGGTTAATACATCCTTGAGAGAAGGGGTGTTCCTGGCTGTCTTTAAAGAGGCATTGGTACACCCCATCCTGCACAACGTTGCTTACCCAGAATGGAATAGCATGATGTATATGTATTGTCCTAACAGCCAGGAACCACGCTGAGACGAGGAATAGGTTTCTAGTGTTTTATTACTGCTACATAAACAGAAAATCCTAACAAACTGAAGAAGCGTGGGAAAAACCCAGACATATAAACCCCAAAGGCTAAGGCGGGCCCGATCCTCGAGAAACCATCACTGGACCCTACTTATCTGGATAATTTTCATCCAGTCTCCTACCTCTCCTTTTTGGGGAAAGTGGTTGAGAAAGTGGTGGCTTTACAGCTCCAGAGGGTTCTGGAAGAAACAGATTATCTAGACCTCTTTCAGTCAGGTTTCAGGCCAGGATATGGAATGGAAACGGCATTGGTTGCACTTATGGATGATCTCTGGTGGGAGTGGGATGGTGGCAGTGCATCCATCCTTGCTCTTCTTGACCTCTCAGCAGCTTTCAATACCATTGACCATGGTATCCTTTTGGGTCAGCTCAGGGAGTTGGGGGTGGGTGGCGTGGTTCTGCACTGGTTCACCTCCTTCCTCCAGGGCTGGTCCCAATCGGTGGTGATAGGGAGTGAGAGATCTGACCCTCGACCCCTCCTTTGTGGGGTTCGGTTCTCTCTCCGCTCCTTTTCAACATCTACATGAAACCACTGGGTGAGATCATCTGTCACCATGGGGTGAGGTATCATCAATATGCTGATGATACCCAATTATACATACCATCCTGGGTGAAGTAAGTGATGCTGTGACTGCCCTATCTCGGTGCCTGGGGGCTGTAGGAGTCTGGATGAGAAACAACATGCTTCAGCTGAACCCTGGTTAGACGGAATGGCTGTGGGTTAATGGCTCTTCTGTATCTGGGAGTTTGTCATCCTTGGTTCTGGATGGGGTTGCACTGCCCCAGACAGGCCTGGTTCGTAAGCTGGGGGTCCTCCTGGACTGACAGCTCCTGCTCAAAGAGAAGGTGGCAGCCATGGCCAGGAGAGCCTTTTTGCAGCTACATGCTGTGCACCAGGTACTTCTGGATCGGGAGACCCTTCAAACACTTATTCCCTTGTTATCTCCCACATAGACTATTGCAATGCACTCTACATGGGGCTACCCTTGAAGAGTATCCAGAAGCTTCAGCTGGTCCAGAATGCAGCCACACGGGCTGTTTTTGGTGCCCTTAGAAGGGCACATGTAACACCACTGCTGCACAAGCTGCATTGGGTACCAGTTTGCTTCCGGGTCCAATTCAAGGGGTTGGTTATCACCTTTAAAGCCCTACATGGCATGGGGCCAGGTTACCTGAGGGACCACCTCTTCTCTATCAGCCTGTCCCACCTGATCTTGCAGAGAGGGCATGTTATGGATCCCGTCTGTAAGAGAATTTCGTTTGGTGGGGTCCAGGAAGCAGGCCTTCTCTGTAGTAGCTCCCGCCCTGTGGAACACGCTGCCACTGGAGGTGAGGCTAGCCCCATTGCTCTTGGCCTTCTGGAGGAACCTGAAGACCTGGTTTTGCCGCCTCACTTGGGGCAGAGAGGGGACTAGCTCCACATGGGGATGGCTGGTACCGTAGACCTCTCCTCCCATGTATGGACTGTATTAGACCCTCTTGCCATTTGGATTTTATTTTTATTTTTATTCTTATTTTTATTCTTACTTTAAGGGTAATTATATATTTATATATTGTATTTATATTGTATGTTCATTTTAATTGATGATTTTATTGTTAACCGCCCAGAGTTCCCCGATGGGAGGAAATGGGCGGGGATAGATTTAATAAAATAAATAAATAAATAAAATGATAAATGAGTTTGTGTGATCCCCCCTTGAATAAAACTAATAATTTCATTGGGGTTAGGGTTATGCCACTTTTAATTATTGTTAATAATTTTTGATAAATATTTTTCTATATATTCAATAAAACAATGACAGGATGTTACAATTTTATAAAATAACAATAACAATGAACGTCACTAAGTTCTAGATACTCTGAAGAATAAGGATACACTGCTAACACCATGTTGGCAAAATACCAGAAGCCCACAAATATTTCTGAAAGACACGCTACACAACTATCTGTAGCTAGTGTCATTGGGTCATCAGTTTCTGCTCCCAGTTTATCACATGATCCATAGAAATAAGTCTGCTTGATAGAAATTAGAGTTCTGACCACTTCTATCCCATTAAAATTCCCAATCCATGAAATACATTAAAAATGCAAGACACCCCACCCCACAGTTGTTTGTGTTCCTGGAGGTCAGGACCCACAGTTTGAGAACCTGGTTTAGTTCATATATGTATTACTCCAAGTAGCACATTCTGCAAACAGTGATTTTATATGGGAAGAAGTTTATCACATTAAAGCGTCTCTCAAATTGTCACAATGGAGAATCTCTTAATTAGAAAGGAGGAAGTGATGGATGAAATGTAAAAAGCATATGGTTACATAAATCTCATCTATTTCACAGAGAAATTTCCATCACATTATGCAATTTATGGATTAAATCTATTCTCCTCACAGCTGGAGGGCAAGCCTGTTGATGATGCGGTAACCTAACGTATTGGGTTTTTTTCCTTTTTCCTTTTCTTTTTTTGCTGCAGCAGGTTGGGAAAGATTCTATCTTAGCACATGAGCTTTAACTTATTATTTGGCAATTATGGGAGAGGATGTATATAAGTAATCCTGCAACCAGTGATTAGTCCTAGATACTTTAATTGTATGTCTAAATCAGACTTTCAGCATTTTCACTAAGTACTATAGCATTTGTGAATTATAGCAGGCTTGTTTCATAGAACAAGAACAACCTTTTTCAAAGTTGGAAAAATCAACAAATTTTGCATGTTAATATTTACATGTTTCTATGCAGAGGCATTACAGAATTTTGTATAGAGGATTTGTGGGTTAAAAGATTAGGATAAAACTACTGTTGCCTTTGACATAAATAGTTGCAGTTGTTTTTTTTAACTGAGCTATTAGTATGTTGATAGGCTTCTCGTCTTGCTTAAATCCTATTTTACATTCACCTCAGAAAGCCTCATAAGAAATGCATCCTTTAAATAAGCGTGTACTGTTTATCACACATGTAACCAGGCCAAGAAAGAATGCAATAAACAACATTCTAATTTAATTTTATGATTTAAAGTATGGATGATTTTGTGTGTAATTTAGCTGTTTCACAACTTGGTTTAGAAAATTAAACAGTATTTTCTTTATATGACACTTGATCCAATAGCAGAGATTAGTATCTGCTGGAACAGAGTCACAGATACTAGTATCAGACCTACAGTGGACCCAGTCATAATCACTTGGAAGTAAGCCGCTGAATTCAGTGAGGCTTATATACAGATATGTATGTTTAGAGCATACATGTCATGAGTAAGGATGGCGAGCAGGGGGCTCCCATCCAGACTGTCAAGCGCATGCGTAGCACTGAGGAATTGGTCAGCCATTCAAAGAGACACAGATCGGGCCCGCCTTAACCTTTGGGGTTTATCTGTCTGGGTTTTTCCCACGCTTCTTCAGTTTGTTAGGATTTTCTGTTTATGTAGCAGTAATAAAACACTAGAAACCTATTCCTCGTCTCAGCGTGGTTCCTGGCTGTTAGGACAATACATATACATCATGCTATTCCATTCTGGGTAAGCAACGTTGTGCAGAACACAGAAAATGAATAAGAAATAGCAAGCCAAAGAAATTAAAGCCAGGTATGAGTTTAAGAAAAGGAAACATAGCTAAATACAATTCCCCATACTTGTCACTCAACTATTCACATCCACAACCAATTCACATCTCTATTTTCACCACAAATATTCTTTATGCATACATTAATGTACACATAAATCCACTGAACAACCAAGGAGACATTATACATACTTGTCTTACTCCCTGCTCAGTGTTGAGCTGTTCGCTAACTTTCCATTCTCACACACACTAATCCCCCCCCCCGTGGATTTGTATTAACTCCTGTTATTTTTCCCTTTCTGTAAGAGAACAGGAACAATACCTTTTCAACCCTCAGGCACAAATGCAGTCTTCACGTACTCGTTAGCATGTCACACTCCACGAGCAAACCCCATAATTGCTTTAACGCTTCACCTGTTATACCATCTACAGCACTTAGACCAGGGTTTCTCAACCAGGGCTCCATAAGACGTCACTAGGGGTTCCCTGGGAGATCACTGTTTAAAAAATTATTTCGAATTCAGGCAACTTCACATTAAGGAGGTAAGTTTCATTCTTTATAGTTTAAGAACACTGTGAATGCATATATGCAGGCCTACCCATGAAACAAATATAATAATTTTGACCTATATTTGAGCCTGAATGTGCAGGGGGTCCCCGAGGCCTGAAAAACATTTTAAGGGTTCCTCCAGGATCAAAAGGTTGAAAAAGGCTGACTTAGACTGTTGACTGATGATTTACCTTTTTTGACCCCGATACATTAGACATATGGAACATAGAGAAACCTGGCTAAATCAACTAAGGGCAATTCTGCCTGGCAACCTAAACTGTTTCTCTTTTGGTTTGCTCCTAGCTGTTTCTTTAAGAATCCCAGTCTGGATTGCCATGGACTGGCAATGGGGCTGTCTTGGTGCTCAGACTGGACGATGGCCAATGCAAGCCCTAATAATTGTTCCCTGCTTCTAGTCTTCCCATCCATGCAGGGAAGGCAAGGCTCACTGGTTGGCTTCTGTGTGGGTGGGTCTCCCAATGTCTGTCCTTTCCTTTTAGGGATTGTTCCCTCATTACTAGTCCCCATCCTTTTCCCTTGCTTTGCCAGACATTTGTGCATATAGATGCCTTCATGTCTCTTTTCCATGTTTTCTCCTTTAACACTAACGTAGATCCTTTTCTTCCTTTATCATTCCATTGTGGCTCTGATGCTACAATGATCATAGCAAAGGGAACAGAATGTTGGAATGTTGTTGATAAACCCATCAGCGTGACCTCATTATTTATCCCTTCCTCCTAGGTCAGCATGGCAACTATGCTATCTCTGAGATATGGCCTATGAATATCATCAACAATTTGGTTTACTGAGCCACTGATCCTCGTCTGATTCCTCCCCCTGTCTCCATTCAGGGTCAATTCAACTTGCTATGAATGTTTTATTACAAGGGCACTTTAAGCAGTTCACATGTGTGTGTGTGTGGGGGGGGAATCTTATAGGTTTGATAGAGAATGCAGCTCACATGTGTGCGGAAGGTTACTTTTTACCACCACAGTTCTTACCTCCCATTGTAGGTCCATAGAAACTTTCTAACAAGTAAGAATTGTTGGTTCAGATTCATATAAGCAAAGTAAATTCACTGAAATGTTATAGCTTCATTCCAGTGTTCCTATATTGCAACATAAATATCTTTGGGGAGAGGGGGGAATGGGCAAGGAAACCCATTGGTATGGGGAAGGAAAGCAAGGAGACTAGGCTTAAAACAACCTGGACAAAAATTGAAAGGGTGCCCACTTGGAAATATAAGGGTTGGATGGAGCAATGAACTTTTAGGCAGGGTGGGAGACATGGGTAAAGAAAGTTGATTGACTTAAAAGACCATTGTTGGATCAACCTCAAGATCATTTTAAAAAAATATGCCACTGCTGACCAGTGGAGAATATAACCCAGCAGCCCAGAAAGAAATGTCTGCCCAAGGCAGTAACAAGCATGTAGCCAGTTGAAGCTGGAGCTGTTACTAGATCTGATGAAAATGCTGCAGACCACCAACTCTAAGGGGCTTAAGGTAGAGCTTCAAACATGGGTAGGGAAAGCATTTGCAGTGGGTTGGAGGGGGTGACCTGTGTGCTCAATGGGACAAGCAGAAAGTTTTGGTCTGCTCTAAATGACTCTCAATCTAATCCAACCATTTAAATGTTGATTCTTTACTATGAATTGTTTACTGAGCTCATTTTTTCAGTAGCTACAGGTACCCTACCTATAATACTTCCTCTGACCTGATCTTCAGCACATTAATTAGTATATAATTACTATACTTTGTAGCCATTGATTTTAGTCACATGAACTATCACCAGTTCATTTCTGGGTGTGTTCAAAGATGGTTATCACTTTCTAAAGCCCTAACTGATCACAGCAGGATATTCATAGGATAACCACTTGCCTAAGATACTACCAGATAAATCTTTAGGAGAGAGATTATCAGCAGCATCCATAGCAAATGATACTATGACAAGTGCATGGTAATGGCATCATACAAATGTCACCTTTATGTTCATGTGTCCCAATTACCCAGATAGATAGGTGTGATGTACGTTTTCTGATCTGACACCCTGCATCCCTTGCTCCCTTGTGGAGAACTATGGATTGTTAATTGTTAATCTCACCCCAATCAAAGTGAAAAGTGATAATATAAAGCTTGTTCAATTGTACTCCATGTTGTACAATGCAAAATATAGACCTTTGACTACTGAAGATGAATTTTTTAGGCCTGATTATGACATGATACCTTTCCATAGTTTTAGAGTTCCACTGAGGGGTTTTGTATGTGATTTTTATCAACTACCTCATATTAAGTATTAAGACTGAATGTACTTACATACCTTTATGTTATACAACATCATTTTTTGAATCTAGCTGTATAGGGACTGCCACCATGAAACATCCGAAATAGAAAGCAGCTGCCTCTCTGTAACAGGATGTCTAGACCTTTTTAGTGACTACATATTCACTGGGTTAACCCATTGCATTAAGCCACAATTTGCTTTATTGTGGTTTGTTAACTGGCCACATGGTTTACAAATCTCAGTAGCTCACTGCATACAACACAACAAACCAAATCAACCACATCTTCTATATACTATTAAAACTCTCACTGTGTTTATCTGTTTGTACTCTCAAGTTATTTCAAATGGTGCATTATACCGCAACAATTTTTGAATCAAGGTACCTAAAATCCGCTAACTTAAAGAATGCATTAAAAATCTGGGGCCCATTACTCCTGTGGAATTGAAATTTCTACAATGTCCAGACCACTTTTATTTGCAAAGTTGTGGCCATTGCAGCGTCCCCACGATCATGAGATCGTGATTTCCGACGCTCCCTGCCAGCTTCCCACAAGCGAAGTCAATGGGGAATCTGGCAGGAAGTCGGACGTTGCTCCCACTCCCATTGCTTTTTTGCCCATCCATGGTCATTCTGTTTAGGTAAGTAAATATTGACTTATTATTGAAGCTCATTTGCCCATACAATTATTTTTCTATTTATGATATATACTCTTCTTAGATAATGACAGGATCACCCAGCATTGGGGTAAAAAAAATATGGTCAGCCTAAATTTAATGTTCATTCTGGTAACATCAGACTGCACTACCTTTCTCTCAAAGGATGACCCAACGTGTCACAGGGTTGTCTAGTTATAGCTAATAGTGATGTCTGAATCCAGATGTTATATAACTGCCATAGTAAAGTTAAAATCTCTTTCAAGTCAAGCTCAACTCCTGGTAACCCGTCCATGTAGTTTTCTCAGCTTCCAGTGAGCCTTCCATGTAGTTTACAGTACAGCAGTAGTTTCCCACTGCTTTCTTCTAGGAATGTTATTTCAGCATCCCACTTTAGGATCAGGTCCCACTTTGCCTAGCTTTCAGAATCAGCTAAGATCAGCTAAGTACCTTAAGGTGTCATACAACTACTTTTTAACGCTGCTACAAAATGAATGTCAATAAATGCTATTTGCTTCCAATAATAAGATACTACCAGTAATAATAATTAAGCAAGACAAAGTATTACAGTGTCCAAATATTCTGTTTTTCTTCCAGAAAAGACTGATGTGAGGATTCTGGGAGTAGATCATATATTGATGTATCATCCAATGTAGACAGGGAGTCCTAAGTAATACAAATCACTTCCTGTTTCAAGTGGTATGAGGTGAAAGGTCCCCTGTGCAAGCACCAAGTCATATCTGATCCTTTGGGGGGACGCCGCTTTCGCTACGTTTTCTTGGCAGACTATAGTGGGGTGGTTTGCCATTGCCGTTCAAGTGGTATTCACCCAATAATGCCCAAACCATCACAGAACACCCCCATTGGGTGATTTCAGATAAAAAAAATCTCAGAACATTCTGAAGTTAAAATACATTTCTCATAATAATGATACATTACAGAATACAATTGGGACAAGATAGCTCTATCAGTGGTTAAAGTGTCAGACCAGGAACTCACCCTCAGCCATGGCAACTCACCAGCCGACTTTGGACCATTCTTTCTCTCTCTGCCCAACTTATCCAATGGAGTTGTTGTGGAGACAAACTGTTACAGGAGAGCAGCCTTTCTCAACCTTTTGACCCTGGAGGATCCCTTGAAATATTTTTCAGGCCTCTGGGAACCCTTGCACATTCAGGCTCAAATATAGGCCAGAAGTTAAAAAATTATTATATTCCTTTCATGGGTAGGCCTGTATGAATGCATTCACAGTGTTCTTAAACTAAATATAAAGAATGAAAGTTACCTCTTTAATGTGAAGTTGCCTGAATTAGAAATATTTTTTTAAATAAATTGTGATCTCCAAGGGAAGATCCATCTCCATGGAACCCTGGTTGAGAAACCCTAAAGGAGAGAGTTTTCTGTATGCTACCTTGAATATCTGGTGAAAATAAGATATAAATCTAAGAATTTAAATAGCTCATAGAAAAGTTTCAGAAATACAAACATGTAATTCAGCTTTGTAGTATCTCTGAGCACTGCACTTTTTTTTTCTTCTGTTTAAGTGGCATCAGACTAGTCTTTCTACTTGTTATTTGAGATTTGCCCAGGTTGCCTCTGCATTACTTGATCCATAAGTTTTAATACAGGCATGTGTAGATACATTAAATATAGCTGAAATTTAGTCTTGCTAAGGAACCATCCTGTATTTCAAATTATTATATCCAATATATTTACTCAGAAGCAATTTCTGTGGACTTAATGGCCGTATTCCCAAATTAATCTAAACTGGAGTATTTCTACAGCCTGTACTCCCCGATGTGACAAATAAATTTGGTGAGACTTATTTCTGAGTGCTCCTGTGGTGAACTGGACTTAAATTCTATGGCTATTTATTCAGATTTCAGCAAAGGATCATTGCCTTGTCGTGGTGCTGGAGCTTCAGCACCTCAATGATGCCATGAGCTAAACCATGAAGGGCCACCCAAGATGGGTAGGTCATGACAGAGAGGTCAGATTAAATGCGATCCCTGGGGAAGGTAATGGCAACCCACCCCAGTATTCTTGCCGTGAAAACTAAATGGATCAGTACAACCAGAGATATGTCGGTATACCATCGGAAGATGAGACTCCCAGGTCAGAAGATGGTCAAAATGCTACTGGGGAGGAACAGAGGATGAGTTCAACTAGCCCCAGACGTGATGGCGCAGCTAGCTCAAAGCCGAAAGGACGGCTAGCGGTCGACGGTGCTGGTGGTGAACGGCGAATCCGATGTTCTAAGAATCAACACACTAGTAGAACCTGGAATGTAAGATCTATGAGCCAGGGCAAATTGGTTATTGGTGAGATGTCAAGATTAAAGATAGACATTTTGGGCGTCAGTGAACTGAAATGGACTGGAATGGGCCACTTCACATCAGATGACCACCAGATCTACTACTGTGGACAAGAGGACCACAGAAGAAATGGAGTAGCCTTCATAATTAATAGTCAAGTGGCTAAAGCAGTGCTTGGATACAATCCAAAAAACGACAGAATGATCTCAATTCGAATTCAGGGCAAGCCATCTAACATCACAGTGATCCAAATATACGCCCCAACCACAGATGCTGAAGAAGCTGAAGTAGAGCAGTGCTATGAGGATCTGCAGCACCTACTGGACAACACACCTAAAAGAGATGTTATTTTCATCACAGGAGACTGGAATGCTAAGGTGGGCAGTCAAATTACACCTGGAATTACAGGTAAGCATGGCCTGGGAAAACAAAACGAAGCAGGACATAGGCTGATAGAATTTTGCCAAGACAACTCACTCTGCATAACAAACACTCTCTTCCAACAACCTAAGAGACGTCTTTATACATGGACTTCCCCAGATGGACAACACCAAAATCAGATTGACTACATCCTTTGCAGCCAAAGGTGGCGGACATCTATACAGTCGGTAAAAACAAGACCTGGAGCTGACTGTAGTTCCGATCACGAACTTCTTCTTGCACAATTTAGGATCAGACTAAAGAGATTAGGGAAGACCCACAGATCAGCTAGATATGAGCTCACTAATATTCCTAAGGAATATGCAGTGGAGGTGAAGAATCGATTTAAGGGACTGGACTTAGTAGATAGGGTCCCAGAAGAACTATGGACAGAAGTTCACAACATTGTTCAGGAGGCGGCAACAAAATACATCCCAAAGAAAGAGAAAACCAAGAAGGCAAAATGGCTGTCTGCTGAGACACTAGAAGTAGCCCAAGAAAGAAGGAAAGCAAAAGGCAACAGTGATAGGGGGAGATATGCCCAATTAAATGCAAAATTCCAGAGGTTAGCCAGAAGAGATAAGGAATTATTTTTAAACAAGCAATGCGTGGAAGTGGAAGAAGACAATAGAATAGGAAGGACAAGAGACCTCTTCCAGAAAATTAGAACCATCGGAGGTAAATTCCAGGCAAAAATGGGTATGATCAAAAACAAAGATGGAAAGGACCTAACAGAAGAAGAAGAGATCAAGAAAAGGTGGCAAGAATATACAGAAGACCTGTATAGGAAGGAGAACAATATCGGGGATCGCTTTGACGGTGTGGTCAGTGAGCTAGAGCCAGACATCCTGAAGAGTGAGGTTGAGAAGCAACCTTAAGAAGCATTGCTAACAACAAGGCAGCAGGAGACGATGGCATCCCAGCTGAACTGTTCAAAAACTTGTGAGATGATGTTGTCAAGGTAATGCATGCTATATGCCAGCAAATTTGGAAAACACAAGAATGGCCATCAGACTGGAAAAAATCAACTTATATCCCCATACCAAAAAAGGGAAACACTAAAGAATGTTCAAACTATCGAACAGTGGCACTCATCTCACATGCCAGTAAGGTGATGCTCAAGATCCTGCAAGGTAGACTTCAGCAATTCATGGAGCGAGAATTGCCAGATGTACAAGCTGAGTTTAGAAAAGGCAGAGGACCTCGGGACCAAATTGCCAATATCCGCTGGATAATGGAAAAAGCCAGGGAGTTTCAGAAAAACATCTATTTCTGTTTTATTGACTATTCTAAAGCCTTTGACTGTGTGGACCATAACAAATTGTGGCAAGTTCTTAGTGGTATGGGGATACCAAGTCATCTTGTCTGCCTCCTGAGGAATCTGTATAACGACCAAGTAGCAACAGTAAGAACAGACTACGGAACAACGGACTGGTTTAAGATTGGGAAAGGAGTACGGCAGGGCTGTATCCTCTCACCCTACCTATTCAACTTGTACGCAGAACACATCATGCGACATGCTGGGCTTGAGGAATCCAAGGCCGGAGTTAAAATCGCTGGAAGAAACATTAACAATCTCAGATATGCAGATGATACCACTTGGATGGCTGAAAGCGAAGAGGAACTGAGGAGCCTTATGATGAAGGTGAAAGAAGAAAGTGCAAAAGCTGGCTTGCAGCTAAACCTCAAAAAAACCAAGATTATGGCAACCAGCTTGATTGATAACTGGCAAACAGAGGGAGAAAATGTAGAAGCAGGGAAAGACTTTGTATTTCTAGGTGCGAAGATTACTGCAGATGCTGACTGCAGTCAGGAAATCAGAAGATGCTTAATCCTTAGGAGAAAAACAATGACAAATCTCGATAAAATAGTCAAGAGCAGAGACCTCACACTGACAACAAAGGTCCGCATAGGTAAAGCAATGGTGTTCCCTGTAGTAACATATGGCTGCGAGAGCTGGACCATAAGGAAGACTGAGCGAAGGAAGATCGATGCTTTTGAACTGTGGTGTTGGAGGAAAATGCTGAGAGTGCCTTGGACTGCCAGAAGATCAAACCAGTTCATACTCCAGGAAATAAAGCCAGACTGCTCACTTGAGGGAATGATATTAAAGGCAAAACTGAAATACTTTGGCCACATAATGACAAGACAGGACATCCTGGAGAAGATGCTGATGCTAGGGAGAGTGGAGGGCAAAAGGAAGAGGGGCCGACCAAGGGCGAGATGGATGGATGATATTCTAGAGGTGGCGGACTCGTCCCTGGGGGAGCTGGTGGTGTTGACGACCGACAGGAAGCTCTGGCGTGGGCTGGTCCATGAAGTCACGAAGAGTCGGAAGCGACTAAATGAATAAACAACAATTTATTCGGAACCTGGCTGTAGCTCCTCTGAAGGGGCCTCCGTTGCGAGGCACTGGATGACACGTCTATCTTACACATGTTTATTTGGAAGGAAAACTAAAGCAGGGAGAAAGGCTGACTCCGACGGGTACTTTTTTTAAAAACCGCCGAAGCCTGTCACGTGAGCATCGCGTGTGAAAAAAGTGGCCTCTGGTAGAAATGCGAATGTTAGGAGTCAACAGAATTGGAGAGAGTTCCTTTTAGAATGTAGGAAAAGGACGAAAGTGCGAGAATCATAATTAGAATTGCAAGGCGGATCGGTTCAAAGTGTATTTGTGGGTATGAGGTTTGGCTTAGAGCTAGCGAATTTCGAACGAGGCCCGAATTCTCCAGTAGGCGGCGACAGCCGAACACCACGGCTACGTTAGAGCGGCTCTTCTTTCCTCCCCTCTCAGAGTGGCAAAATGGTTTGCTCCAGCCTTTCAACCCGAAAGAGTGGAGGAAGCAAGAAGAAAAAACTGTGGTTGTATGTTTGGGTGCGCGAGAGAGCGCACCGCCTTTCAAACAAACCCGGCCAAAACCATTGCTTTGGACTCAGCTGACCGGGAGGAGGAGGATAGGGGTGGGGGTTAAGCGCATTACGGGAAGAAGATATTTAAAAAAAAAACTGCACAGGAACAAATAGCAACAGAGGAAGAGTGGTGGCAAAGTGGAAGAAGCGACCGACCGAGGCCTTAGTCTAAACCAGAGGGGTGAGTAAGTAACGCTTTTAATATTAGCACGGAATTAGGGGAGCTCTGAGGAGAAAACACTGATCTGCTGAGTCTAAAAATCGGGGCTTCCTTTAGCGAGCTGCACCCCCCCGGCTGTAGTAGTCATTAAGCGGGGGGGGGAAGAGTAAGAGTAAGCACAACAATTATTGGATGCCAGCGTTTTTTAAGGATGAATTGGGGTATTGGACACACTTTATAACCTCGGATAGCAACGGTTTCCGTTTGCAACGCGCGAGAGATGTAGGGAGGTCATTGAGTTTGCTCTGGGTCGGGCGTTTTAGTTTTACATTTCCGGAAGACAGGTTTAGCAGAAGTGAAACCAATTCAGATTCCTTTAGAACAGTAAAGATAAGGGCAAGGAGTCCCAGGAGATTTTAGGGGGTAATTGGAAATGTAAATTTCGGGGTACATTATTTACTATCCATTTTTCATGTCCCTCGGTGTTTCTTCAGAATTGTTGAGGCAGCCACTCTTCTGTAAAAATAGTTTTCCTATCAGTTCTAAACGTTTAATGTGGGCATCACAGCACGGCTTACTTACATTAAATCTGTTACTAGGGAAGAATTGAACTGCGTTTGGTTGTCTGCATTACCCATAAAGGAATACTTAGCATCGAGTTATACATAGAAAGGGCTTGGGAAAACGGAGTTTTGGAAGATAGCCATCGGGATGATGCCCTTTTAGGAAATGATTAGTTCTGTGTAAATTCTGTGGTAGAACATCTACTGACAGAGTGTTCCACTTACCTTTTTGTAGCTCCAACTTAAAAATCTGGTGCAAAGACTCTTCTTAAACTGGCCAGGTAGAACAGATAATGTAGAGCTAACTGTTGCTTCTGTCCTATGTTGGGGTCCAGTTTTCAGCATCCTCAGCCAGCATGGAATTGGCAGTTCAACTCTGAATTAGTCATACCTGATCTTTGTGTGATGAGGGACAGGAGAAATTATTCAGTGCTTATCAACTCTCAGGGAAAAAAATGTAATCCTCTCTTTAGTCATCAGACAACTACAACCATTGTTGTAGAAAATCATCAAGAGTTTAAGTAATGAAATATATACTAAATAATTTATATATATATGTATATGTATATGCATGCATGCATGCTATATTCAATTAAGGGTTAATTATGATCCAGACCTGAATCATATTAACCAGGAAGTGTATAATGGCTAGGAGTGAAACATGCACCTGGAACTTAGTACATACTTAAATCCATCTGTGAGCCATAGTAGAAGAAAGTTTGAAAACATCTTGCTTGGTAACGACTAGGCAGTCATGTGCACATGTGAGACCACAAAGTATGGCAGCTACATATTATTGAGGCCACTATGTTCCATGGGTGGCCTTCAAGGTTGTATGTGCAACTGTTCATTTTTCTCTCAGTGTGGGACACAACACAGTAAGAGTAAGGTATAGTGAAAGGAGCCACAGGTGGCTATAAACTACTGATTGCCTGTTTCTGTTTAGCTCACAACTCTGGTTCTGCTAACTTTTGGTTTACTTAACCATGGTTATCCAAATTAACCAGATTGTTTAGTTTTACACAGCATAACAAACCATAAACTGATCACACTGGCTGGATTTACATAATACATTGAGCCACAAACTAGCCAACCATAATTTTGTCTAAGGTGTTCTGCAGGCCCAGCTTATAAATTCAGTCCTTGGGGAGGGCACCAGATCGGGGAAGGCTACTATAGACCCTCTTGTCAGTTGGCTATCCCCCATGGCATCTTTCTTTGCTTTTCTCCTCCAAAAGTACTTTATATATTTTCATACTTAGGGGCATGAAGCTCTTAACATTTCTTAAAATCATAGCTAAACACGTTCAATATAAAAAGTGTATATTTACATCAGAATTTAATGCTGCTGAATAAACTATAATTGCCATCACAACATCATGACTTCTTTATACAGGACAGTGTTTGGATTCAGAGCTACACTAATATGGCCAATGACAGGTACTAAGTAGTAATGTATGATTCTTGATCTCAGTGTTAATTGGAGAAGTATGGGGAACAAACTCAAGCAGCTCTTGCACTACTACTAGTAATACATAATTGGGTTTTCATATCATGTGTTTACTTAATCATAGTTTGTTGAATAACCCATTATTGGATTATGCAAAATGCTAAGCCATTTTGGTTATACAAAAAGCTAAAGACTCTCAGTGCAGTGCGTGAATTAAGTCTGTATGACATCCTAGATCAAGGTATAAGATGTTATGTGTAAGCAAATATACATGTGTATATTCCTATATAGAGAGTTTTGTTTTTATCTTTTTTTTCTCTACAGATGACAATGAGAATTTGGTTGCTACGTGCATGGGCAAAAGTTCAAGGTTCTTAAGTGGACCTGACAAGTGGATGAGACTGTCTCCCAAAACCTCAACATAAGTAGAAGAAATGAATCTTGAAAATGATTGGGCAACATCTGGATCCATATTTGCGTGGAATTATTTTCTGTGGGAAGTTCGTTTGGCACTTGTGGCCATTGGCTTCTTTCTCTACTTGGGAATACTTTGTTTTTCACATTTTTTATCTTCATGGATGAGTATCACTTACCGCTCATTGCCGGCAAAAGAGAAAGTCTTTTGGAATCTGACTGCTACACGGGGTGTGTTCGGCATTCAGAGTTGTGTGGCTGGCTTTTGGGCTTTACTTCTAGATCCAGTTTTTCAGGCTGACAAGGTTTATTCCCAGCAGGACTGGAGTTGGTTCAGTTGCCTCATAGCCTCTGGCTTCTTTTTGCTGGAAAATGTAGCCGTTCATGTCTCTAATTTTGTCTTCAAAACATTTGACTTATTTGTAGTTGCTCATCATTTTCTTGCTTTTGGTGGTTTTTTGGGTCTGGTAATCAACATAAAATCTGGACATTACATACCTTTGATAGGAATGCTACTTGAGATGAGCACACCTTTCACTTGCATGTCTTGGATGCTTTTAAAGGTGAGAGAAGTGAGCAAAGGAGAGATTCTCCCTGACTAACTAGAGAACCAATTAAGATTATAGTTATGGTAGCTACTTAAAATCATGTGTCTTGCCTGTACTTGTCCTCAGTGGAAGTCCATATGGCAAGACAGACTGGAACTACAGCAGCTCAGAGAGCATGGTGACAGCTCGCTTCAGTAATGAGGCATTTTATGCCACAAGGTTCAGGTAACAACCCTCAGCCCCCACCTTTTTCTTGGAGGGTGGTGAATCACCTGCCTGGAGTCTAGTCCTCTGTTTCCTCTCTGTTAGTTGTATGAACTTCCATGCAGAGTCTCTGGGTGATCAGGCCTAGGCCCATGTCTGTGTACGTAGCTGCTTGGTGGCCTTCACTGCTAGTTGTTCATTTACAGATGTAACTGCTGCAAAACAGTGTCATAACAAACACACATTTGAAAAGATTAGCTGATTCTCATATCTATAATTGTAATCAGAATTATTCAACCCCCATTGCAACTCAGGTTGATTGTCAAAATGTACAAACTTTCAGCTGTTTGCAATGAACAAATCAAACAAAAGCAATTGAAATAGCTCAGCACAACAGATGCTTCAAGTGATGTCCCCAAAGTCAACTGAAAATGCAACTTAAAATGACTTCTCCAGTCTCAGAATTATTCAACCCCTTCATGGCAAGCATCTTCAGTACTTAGTGGAGCACCCTTTTGCTGTTATGACCTGCTGCAAACGAGATACATAGCCAGACACCAGCTTCTGGCAGCGTTCCTGGGGAATAGTAGTCCATTCCTCGTGAGCCACAGCCTCCAGTTCAGTAATATTCTTGGGTTTGCATGCTGCAGCCACCTTCAAATCCCACCAGAGATTTTCTGTGGGGTTCAAGTCAGGTGACTGTGATGGCCACTGTAGAATCTTCCAGGACTACTACTGCATCCAAGCCTTAATGGAATATGAGGTATGTTTGGGAACATTGTCCTGTTGGAAGGTCCAATGACACCCAAGCTTCAACTTCCTTACAGACGGCATGACGTTTTCTCCTAGGATTTTCTGATACTTCAATGAATCCATCTTGCTGTCCACACACTGCAGGTTTCCAGTGCCAGAGGATGCAAAGCGGCCCCAGAGCATCACTGAGCCACCACCATGCTTAACTGTAGGCAGTGTTCTTTTCAGTGTATGCTTCATTCTTCTTCCTCCAGATGTACTGCTGATCCATTGGGCCGAAAAGTTCCAGTTTTGTTTCATTGCTCCACAGAACAGAATCCCAAAACTTCTGTGGCTTATTGATATGATTTTGAGCATATTGGAGCCGACTTTTCTTGTGCTTTTGGGTCAGTAGTGGTGTACATCTTGGAGTTCTGGCATGGAAACCTTCTGTGTTTAGTATGCACCTTACTGTGCTCACTGAAACCTCAGTGCCTGTTGCTACCAAGTCTTGCTGCAGGTCTTTTGCAGTCACTCGAGGGTTTCTTTCCACCTGCCTTCTCAGAAATCTGGTTGCAGCCATTGACAGCTTCCTTTTTCTGCCCCATCTGGGTAGTGTAACCACTGTTCCTTTAACTTTGAACTTGTGAACTATGCTTCCAACGGTCTCTCTAGGAACATTCAGTGCCTTTGCTATCTTTTTGTATCCTGTTCCTTGTTTGTGAAGGGCAGTGATCTCTTCTCTTACCTTTCTGGACCATTCTTTTGACTTAGCCATACTGTATTTCTAACATGCAGTCAAATGTGACACTCAACAAACCCCTAGCCACTTCAGGTATTTCATGTGTTCCAGCTCAAGCACACCTGGTGCAACTAACAAAACTCTTGATTAGTTGCATCAGGTGTGCTTGAGACTAACACCTGTTTTGCATATTGATGTGTGCTGTTGTGACGGATTCTATTTGGGGGTTGAATAATTTTGAGACTGGCGAATCATTGTAAGTTGCATTTTCAGTTGACTTTGGGGACACCACTTGAAGCATCCTGATTTGCAATGGGGGTTGAATAATTATGATTACAACTGTAGAATATTTTGTGGTAGAGCAACAGCTAGAAGAAACCCCTGATTGAATAATACAATTTTTTAAAAAATAACTATTTACCTCAATTGAGCTTTTCAAAATGAAATGTTGAATCTATTTAATGTATTAACTTTTACACATGCTACTTTAAATTTAACTTAGGACTGCAAATATATCCAAAATACTTGTTCTGGAAGGAGATAGAATCAGTAAATCTGGCTAGGGGTAAGCAACTTTTTGCACTTGTCCCCAGTCAGCTTGGGGAGCATGGGAAATGTCACTGGAAGAGTGATGAGCAAAGTGGTGCTGCATTTGGGGCCCAAAATATGCTGACAGAAATTGGCCATTTAGTTGTCAATTCCATTCAGTAGTCCTATCGGTGGAGGCTATGAGCTGTCTGTTCCTTTTGTAACTAATCAGAATGTTGAGTTACATGAACCTTGACCTGGTCTAGAACAATTCACACTCATGGTTAGTGTATATTTCATTGGAGAACTAACGTTGTATTCTTGAGAATTTCAATAAGTTTGGCGCATGGGGAGATACAGAACAAATGGGAGACTAGTGTTGTCTGTGAGCTTGCTTTAGGTAACTCAGCAAGATGTGGTTGTATGTAAAAATACACAGTAATGTCCCATTTTATAATACTGTGAACTACTTACATAATTGGATTATGCTTTCCTGTGACATGGGACCATAGATTAAAACGGTCTCTATGTTTGTTAGCTGCCCTGCAATACCACTGATCAAAATAATGATGATCTTGAGTTCCGGGTAGAAAATAGTTTTGCTTGCAGAATGTTTATTTCTGGTATCAACGAAGTTCATACATTTGAGGAAATCATGTAAACCCTTGTACATGGAGGCATGACATAATGTAACATCTTCATCTTAAGGGAAAGTGGACTGTATATGCCATTCTGATAGCCAAGGCAAGTGACAGGAAATGGGATCTGTGTAAACTGTTGCTGCTTTCACTTGGAGGTGGTACAGGGAAGCAATAAGAAGAGGGGAATTGTACATACAACGGATCAGAAGCTCTCCCTTGAAGCTGCCTTATTGGGATAGTATTAGTGTGTTTTCCAATCTTTTGAGTATGTTGCTTTGAGTCACTTGTAATCAGTTGGCCTTATTAATTGAAAATAAGGATAGTATCCCTTTAAAGTAACAGAGCTCACTATACAGCATACATGATATTATGCTGTATTTTAGACTTGCAAGTTGAAAACAGCATTGTAATGTAAAATTTTACGACAGAAATGCAAACAATTTAGACAGTATTTCAGTTCCTGTTTAGGTGTAAAGTCAAAACCTAAAAACCAGGTCAAAGATCATGTTATGAGTGCTTGCTGCTTAATACACAGGCGGGAAGTTTGTAATCTTTCAGATACTGCTGAGCTCCAAAGCAGCTCCGCCTGTGGCTGGGGGTGATGGGAGCTTTGCTTAAACATTGGGAAGGCCATAAGCTTGCCAACCCGAGTTTAGAATATTTTCACAATAAGTAGGGCTGGAGAGAAAAAAAGGAAGTTCTGGAAAAATAGATGTTCCAGATCATGGTTGGGTTCATACATCATGCTAAGCCATAATGCAGTTTGTTTGAGCCTAACCATTGTGATATATAAACCATGGCTTATGACAGGAAAGGGCAATTTCCCTCTGGCCATAAGCTGTACTTTATTTTACTTCTTAATTTCTGGGAAGTGTCAGAGGCATAGCAGTGGCAAAGTTATCTCAGTAGAGGAGGTAAAAGGGATGCTGGTGGGTGCATGTTCTTGAAGGCTATACTTTTACAACTTTCGCTTAATACCTTGTGTGAGCCCAGCCAGCCTCTTCTAGATTAAAATAACTATAGAAAACAAAATACAGTCAATTATGTGAACCCAACCAATCCTTTCTGGATTTGAATAACAATTTAAAAGAATAAGTACTAATACATCAGTTATGATTAATATGACTGTCTTAGTTTATGATGATGGAAAATCTAAATACTATTCACGTGTGAAAATATTTTTAATTCTTTGAATCTAGTTGTAAGTAACATAATTTGAGAAACTTTTCGGTATGTTTGTATTATATTTGACTAGTTATGAACTCCCCACTATTAGATATTAGATGAAGAGCTGCTTTGTCAGACAATGGGGTTTCCAAGCAGATGTGATCTCCAGGATTTCTTTCAAAATATTAAGCAAGAATTAAATTCATAGGAACAATTGAGCTATTTAAGTGCTAGGGGTCATTATGCTTCGATATGCATATCAAGATCAAGTAGCTGTCATTTGGTTAGATTTTGCAGAGCTGCGCTAGGAGATTTCTGACCATCTGTTTGTGTTTATATGAAATAACAGTCACAGCAGTTTTGGAATCTGAGTCAAAATTCAAATGTTTCCCTTGAGATACTGCTGGGATTGAACATACTGAACTACAGTTGACTGAATTCACATAAAACATGATTTATATTATTATGTAATGTCCTGAGTGGGTGGAGAAGGGAGGGATCGGAAACTTCCAGAGTTGCCCTGCCTAAGGATCCAAGCCCTCTCTGAGGATATTGGGATGAGTGGGAGACATTGCGTATTAGAATAATTTTATGCCAGAATACTAAAGCCTACAGTTTTACATCGCTTTTATGAGAGTACTTTGAACACCATAAAGATGTCAAGCAATGTGGCTTTAGAATACTAAAGAGCAATTGAATTCTACTTTCTAGCAATACAGTCTGGGATAATATGGCAGAAGACATCCAACTTTTTATTTAAATTAAGAGGTAGCCAGGACTATTTTCTACTGATCTGACAAACACTGCAGATGAAATACATGGCATAAGCACTGAATATGCCTATATAGAGCAATCCTCCAACTCTTATTAATGTGTTGGGACATTGCCTGGGCTTTCTCCTGCAAATTCTAGTTCTGTAGCTTGGTTGTAGGGCATGGATTATAAGGCTGATGCCTTGGCATGTGCAAAAGGTTCTTTCCATTGAGTGATCCTTTTTAGCCATGAGACAAAAAGGAATGAGTATGCTGGAACTGGAAGAACTTGGCATGACTGATTTTGGAAATTAAGCATACTTCCTTCAGAATATATATCCTAATACTTGGTGACATTCCATTTTGTCATCCTAAAATGTCATCCAGATGTTTCATCAAGTTCTTGCTCACAGCCTAGCCTTGTTGTTTCAGATCCTCCAGTTCTTTCATAACTCTTTCAACAAACTTGGAAGTAGTAAGGTTCTATATTGCTTTTATTTTGCAAATCTGATTCTTTGTTATGATTTATATGTGAAATATGTTTCATTTTTATGTATATGGAATTTTAACTTGGTCTTTTTCTTCTTCTCTAGGCTGGCTGGGCTAATACTTCCTTTTGGAAGGCAAGTCAGTGGGTAATGATCCACATGTTTCACTGCCGCATGATCCTTACCTACCACATGTGGTGGGTGTGTCTTTCCAATTGGAGTGCTATGCTGGAAAATCTGGGACTCTTACATTTTATTGTTATATTCACAGGACTGAGTGCTGTTACTTTCATACTTAATCCCTACTGGACATACAAAAAGACTCTTCAACTTTCTTGTCCTGTTGACTGGAATTTTAGTGATCGAACAGTGAAAAATGGTTCATCTGTGAAACTAAATGGGGAAGCATTCCAGAAGAAGGGGCTCTGACACTGACTTGGGATCTCTATGGGTAACCGTAAAACCTGGTCAGAAATATATAATAAAGACAGGCAAAGCTTCATATTCCCAGCTGTCTAAAAAGAGATCTAAATTACTTTCTGATAATGTTATCAAAATTAAATAATGGGAATATAATTACCCTCATTTAATAAATTTTGCAGGTGAGTCCTGAGTGTTGGGCATTCTTGGTCATGTATAGGAATATTCTGTAAACCAGCAAAACGCAGGAAACAAACTGGCTGTTCTGTCTGACTTTAGAATCTGCATTGCTGCTTCTAGGACTTGCTACTTTGAACATGTTGGGTCTAGGACAGATTACTGTCTAGAAAGGATTCTAGATCTTATCTCAAAGAATGCCTAAGACAAGTGATGCTTTCCCATTAGATTAATCAATCTAGAATTGTACCATCTTCCTGGAATTCCTCTTCACATATGTATTAATCAGTTTCTGTGTAAACTTTCCCACCTCATTTAATGAATGCCAAATGCCAATCCAATTTAATATGAGAAGAGAGGTGTGATGTGACTTCTTTTCCCCTAGAAAATCACCCAAAAGTGCAACATCAATGCTAGAACATATAAAATATAATTTAGCTGTAGTTGAACATTCAAAATATGGTCATGACTTGGGTTTAACATTTAAAAAAAAGATTTCTCTCTAGTATGCAATATTCTATACCGGCTAGTAGAAAAGCCTGTATACTTTCAGATTCTTTCCAGTACATAACAATTAAACTCAAATTTTGATGTGGCACCTCAGGAAAGCTGCTCTTTTGCAATTTCATTATGAGAAATATTGAAGGTGGTTCAGCTTTTCCCATCCTCAACTTTTGGACAGATAATTTATAAAATCCTATTAAAGCAAGTTCTGTTGTGTTAGGCTCTGAAATCTAACATTAGCTTGTAAATCTTAAAATGGTTCTCAAAGCCAAGCATTTTAAAGGAAGCAACCCTATAGCTGTTCTACCTTAAATACTGTGTAAAGGTTGTTAATCTTCTAGTGTTTCAGTGGAAAGTTGTTAAACACTGCCACCTAACGGCAGTTTTGAAATACAGGTACCCATCTTATTTTAAACAAGCAGGCTATAAAATTATCTGGAATATGCACTATCTGTAAAAGATAATACATTGAGTTTATTTATTTTAATGTATGTAATATAGAATGCATGAGAATCTGAAATTATTGCTGTTATATTCAAGCTCAATATACAAAAATATAAGTGAAGTACTGTTTGAAACATACCTTTCTCTGCCAAACCCTGATAAAATTAGTGAAAGTAACTGAGGTAGTGGTAAGTCTGCACAAAATTTTAAAAGGTACAGCTTTCTCCAATTTCTCATTTCCCTGTTTGAGAAACATATTAATTACAGTTGTGAAAGTTTGGTCTGGTGGTTAGAAATCAGGAGACTGAGTTCTAGTCCCGCCTTAGGCATGAAAGCCGGCTGGGTGACCTTGGGCCAGTCCCCCTCTCTCAGCCCAACTCACCTCACAAGGTGGTGGTTGTGGGGAAAATAGGAGGAGGGAGGAGTATTTGGTTACGTTCATTGCCTTGAGTTATTTATAAAAATAATAAAGGAGGGATATCAAATAAATAAATAAATGATACAAGAAGTATTATACATTTGCTCTAGTCATTGCTTGGAAAGAAGAACAGTTCAGAAAGGCCAACTTTTGCATAATATAAATGCATGTATAGAAACTTGTCTTCAACTTCTATAGTTAACATATCAATCAAATCTTTATTGTCATAGACCAGCATAATAGTTAACCTAAATTAAGGTAACAGGATCTTAATTCATCTTCCAGACTCTTAGTTCTTGATGTTTTGAATTGTGGTATATTTCTAGCTAAAATGTTACTGAGAGTGATGCCACTAATTGACTTTTCTTGGCTGTAACTTGCATTATTTTGAGTAGTAGCACACCATAAGATGAGAAATTGAAAATCTGCATTCTGAAGATGATCATGACCACACTTACAGTTGTCTTATGTCAAAAACAGACCCTGAAAAAGGCTAAATGTCATTAATACAGTTGGGGCAGGGGTGGGGTCAGAATCGAATCAGGAACATTTTAGTAGAACATTCTTACTGGTACATCATTCCTGGTGGAGGACCGAGAGACTCTGGATCTCTTTCTAGACAGCAGAGGTTTGCTGGTCTGCTTGTTTTTAATCAAAGTAGCAAAGTTGCAGCTTGCACAATAAAAACATACCTGTATATATTATTTCCTTATGTTTCTCTTAAGTCAGTAAAAAAAATTGCACTATATATGGAATAATGTCTGATGCTGAATCTAGTATCATAGGAGTAGTTAGTAAACACCTTCAGATATATTCGATGTTTAACCAATAGCTTAGGTGCATGTGCAATAGCTGTTTTTTTTTTAAATGGGTTTAATTTTTCCAGTTCATTTGCTAATGTATAGCTTTGGACCCTTGAGTTTGTTAGTATTATCTCACTTGCCTATAATAATTTAGAGTTTGCTTTATGGTTTTTTTTTCCTGATTAAGTCAATGCTGTGCTTTAGTTGGGAGTGCTGCTACTAATCTAGATTTTGATTAGAATCCCTCTCCTAAATATATGTCATTTCTGTTCTGTTCCAAAAGAGATCAGGCCACACAATCCTTAAATTTGATTTAATTTAAATTTTGTTAAAATTATATTCAATTAAAAAGATTACTACTTATGTATATGTAAGATGTGTGTATGTAACAGTTTATCCCATTGTCACATTCAGTATTTGGTGGCAACCTTAGGGGCCAAGGGCACCACACCAAAAAATGGAAGGGTGGAACAAGTGCAGTCCTGTGATGTTATGCAATTGTGTGCTTGCAGTTTATGCACTCTTGACTAAAATGGTCAAGATCTCTATTACAATGGTTCTGTGCTGCTTAGCGCCAAAATAATAAGTAGGCCTAAGTAATAGAAATGGGGATTTTGCTGGGACAGTGGGACAAATTTGCAGCAGAAACAAGAAATCTGCTTTTTTTTTCTCCCAAGAGTATTTTTCAAAAAGTAGAGTGGAGGTAGAGTATCTTTTTTTTTTTAAATAGCTGGCATAGAGTATAGTCTAATAATTAATGAAATCACATATGTAAATAGAACTTTATTTTTTATTCAAATGTGAGAACTGAACGATGTCATATGGGAAATTTCAGTGTTTCAGCCATGTTTGGCTTTCAGTGCAAAGTAGTTTAGCTTATTGCCTTCTGTAAATGCCTCCTCGCACCTCCAAGTTCTTGTTTGTGCAAAAATAAGTTTCAGTATAAAGAAAACTAATCATAGGCACTTTGTAATGAAGAATAGTAAAAGGGGGGGGGGAATTAAGCACCCTTCTCTCTTCCTAGTTGCCCCATGAAGTATTACAAAATGTAGTTTACAACTTTCCAACCTGGATAATACTGAAAAAGCTGAATATGAGACCATTTACCTGTTTTCTTTGCTGTTGAGTTGCCATGCTTTTATTCTCCCCTACATCTCCTGGTGCAGTTAACAACCAAAAATTACGTTTTATATTCATCCCCCCCCCCCCCGGTTATGTATCATCTGCAAATGGAGGATAGCTGCTTCCTAAAAATAAGAACTTTATTTTTAAAGTAGCTTATGCAGCAAATGTATGTGATACATTTGTTTTTGTTTTTCCTTGCTCCTCCATAATTGATTGTACTAATAAATTTATTGCTTTGTTCTTGAAAATAATATTTCCTTTTTTAAACCATAATCATTTAACAAGCTTTACGGATTTTTGCTTGCAAAATAATGGGCAGCGAAATGTACTATTAGACACTTTCCTATTATTTCAGTGAAAAAAACTCTTTTTAACAGTTTGCAGTTTAATAACTTTTTCCCTGATGTATTGAAATGCAGTTGCCCAGAAGACCATCTAGTTTCATTTCCTTCTTTCACAGTAGCGACTTAGATAGATCTAGAAATCTGTATGTGGAATAAGAAAACAATAGGCTTCTTCCCTGCGGTGCTGCCCAGAGGTGTTGACAGTATAAGCCAGTATTCCCAACAACTATAATAGCTGTGAAGTTTGGAGATTAAGTACATCTGGATGGCACCAGGTTGGGGAAGTCTGCATTACATCTGGAACAATATTCAGTACTGCCTGAATCAAGGTTTCGCTTAGCCTTGTCCTCTATGAATTTAAAAATATCTAAGCCAGTAACCACTGCCGTCTTTTTGTACAAAATTATACTTTCTTTTGTCTATTCTGAACTAGTTTCAGCTGATTTCATATTACCTGAATTCTAGGGAGCTGTTTCTTCCATACAGTGCTTAATAAACATTTAGTCTCTCCCTCTCCCTCTCCCCCTCTTGGTAAATTACAGAGTACAATATTTCCACCCATGCTTGAAAAGGAAAAGCTAGAACCAATGCCATGGTCTGTACTCTTCAAGTTCTACATCTTTTCTGGAATGGTACCATGCCACTTGAATTGCGTTCTTTATTTCAGATGTGGTTTACCATATATTCACATCAATATATTAGCTGTTCAGTTTAATCCTGTTCACAATCATCCAAGGAAGGAATTGTTTCTTTTGCTGTTGCTGAATATAGTTTGTTTCATTGTGCTATCTACACATCACTAATATATTTTCCATATCTCCCGATTTACTCATTATCATTCTATATATATTTAGTTCCTAACTATATGTTGCATTCATGGTTTGTGCTAAGTAAAAAAAATTAGGCCAACCGTAGCTCCTGGAATTCGGGAATAGATTACAGACTCTTCTGTGATCTATTTATGCTAGCCTACCAACCTGGTATGGTCCACTTGTGCTATAATTATAAATCCCAAGCCACATAGCCAGAGTATAAACAGTGTATTTCCACACTGGACTGTTTGGGAAAACAAAGTTCCCAGTTCACCATAAAATGAGCTTCAGCAGCTCTCTTTAACTGCTGCTCCTGGCACAGGAAAGCCAGCTATCAAGTTCAAACCAAAATTCTGGGACCTTTTGGCTTATAGTAAGGGTATGGCATGTCAAGAATCACATATGTACTAAAAGTGGGTGGGGCTCAGAGCCATTTGAGGAGGACATTTTAACAGAAATTTTTCCCATGCAAATAGCCAAAATCTTTAACGTTGCCCATGTGGTCAGGCTTTGAGGGTTGCAAAACGCATGCTGATGGGTTTCATGTGTCTTGCAACAGTGCTCATGTCCCTGCATAGCTTAGAAAGCAATATGTGAATGCACTCATTGTGTCCGGAGGAGCTCCTTCCCCACAGAAATCCACTTTGGCACATATTTTAATCTCTCCGTATTATGCAAGGACCTTTTATTTCTCCAGACCTTTTAAGTCGTCTTCATTTAGAAACTGCAGTAAAAATTAAAATCCATATTACTTTTTATTTTTAGTATCGTTATTTCTGATAAGTGTTGCTTCCCTGTATGAAGAAATATATTTGCTATAAACTTCTAGATCTCTGGTTTAAAATGATCTATTCTGATTTCATAATTCAATATTTTGGTTTACTCAATTGTTCTACTGAAACTGATTTTTAAAACTTATTTCCTATATTAACCAGACAGTTATTGCCTTAAATGTTTTGTCAGTAGTATAATAGCCTCAATTAATCTATGTTAAATTGAGTAACCATGCAGTATCAGACCAAGATTAAATTAATGCAGAATATTGGGAACCAATATGTGCTTAAGTGATTTTAATAAAAATTTATCAGACTGTGATATTTCCTAGCTTTTCTGAGTCTTTAAAGTTGTATTTATAGATGCTCCAATTATGAATTATGAATTCTTCCTATGATGTAATACAAATGAAACATTCTCATGTGTGAAGCTTAACTTCCGTTGACTGTTTGGATAAGCCCATTTGTTTAAAAAAATACCAAAACTCTTTACAAAACAAACTACATGCGATGATGATGATGATGTAAATGGGGAAGGAAGGGAAGCAATCATTCAGACACTGAGCCTGGGAAATTACGTGCCAGGCAGAAAAACTAAATATATTTGATCATGCTGCTTTAATCTCCTTCCTTGCTCCTCTAATGACCTCCCCCAAAGAAACCCAATTCAAATGGTGGCTGAAACTAACTTGAGGGGAATTTTCAGAGGAGTATGAGGACATAATTCAGTTGAAGCCCAAATTGGCTTGCTTACAGATTTCAGTACTGGAGGCAGAATATAGAAGGCTAAAGACACTGAAGTTACAACCATTCTTTATGGACTTAGGCAAATCACCTTTTAACTGATTGATTACAGTGATTGTTTGACTCGATGTAAACACTAAACAATAGAATATAGCATCTCATGTAATTGATAAGTTTAGCCATATTGAGGTAATGCATATATCTTAAAATAGGTAATATGGAGTTGGAATACTTGTTTAATTTTTATCCTGCCTTTATTATTATTTTTATAAATAAAGCGGGGAACATACCTAATACTCCTTCCTCTTCCTATTTTTCCCACAACAAGAACCCTGTGAGGTGGGCTGGGCTGAGAGAGAGGGACTGGCCCAAGGTCACCCAGCCAGCTTTCATGCCTAAGGCGGGACTAGAACTCTCAGTCTCCTGGTTTCCAGCCTGTTGCCTTAACCACTAGACCAAACTGGCTCTATACAACAATTCCCTACAATTCAAAGAAAGGACCTGAGAATTTTTGCTTTCAAGAAAATGGTTTTACCCTAACCATTATCTGACAGCCTTGAGTTCCCAGGGCTGATCGTTCATTCCTAGCAGCCAGCCTTGCATTTTTTGTTGTTAACACTTTCACTTATCTTATTAGTGCCTGTTACCTTCTCTGTGCTTCAGCATTCTGATGCCTAATTGCTTTCTAGCTGAGCCAGTGTTCTTGATTGGACTTGAAATATGTATGGGCTAGAGGCTTGATGTTAGGCCTCTGTATTCTCCTACATTTTCCCTCTCTGCATCTTAAAGGGATATTTCATTTTAAGCTCCACAATTTATAGATTATATTTTAATTAAATTTATTGTAGCTCTATTATTCGTTACCTTATTTAATTATTATAAACACCAACATTCTCTTTTGGAAAACTGGCTTTTCCCTGTACATTTAATGCAAAGGAACATTATTATTTACTGACCCAAGGTAATTCAAGTAACTCTTAGAATTGAAGGAGAAAACAGGATTATGACCCATTTCAAAACAGATTTTCCTCATGCTCCTATATTGGGAAAAAAGTGAAGTAAGCCATAAAAGGCTGCAAAAGCTGTTTTCAGTAGCAGTCGCAGGTTCATGAGAGAAAAATAGCATTTTTAGGGATTTGCATATTTTGTTCAATTTTCCTACTTTTGTTTACATGGAAACAGCATTTATCTTGCAATAAAGCACAAGCCCCTGCATGAACAGCAGTTAATTCAATGAATTACTCTAAGTTAAGTACAAAATATTTTTTATTTTTTTTATAACTTTCCCTGGCTCTATAATTTGGATTACACCTTTTGAGAGGGCTGTAGGTGCGACACTGAAGGGTTTTGTGGGCTCCACTTCCAATGTCCACCTCTTTTTTTTAGATCATATATCTTCTCCAATATAAATTCCTAAGGCAATCACAATTGTCTCTTGAGAACAGAGCAACTGGGGGAGTTCAAGGCATTTTGCTGCTAGAGGTGAAAGTAAACAATCTCAATGCAACCAAGATAGCTTAGGGGTGTATCTACAGACTGTATGCTGTACAGTCCTTTCCTCCAACCTATTGTTGCTACTTCAAAGCATTTGATGCTTGAGGTAGCTGCCTCACTGTGCCTAATGACAGGACTGGCCTGGAAATAGAAATGTGGATCACCAAACCAGAAAACACTGTAGGGACACTGGTATATATTTTGCTATTCCTTCTGCATGTGAATTGCTTAAAAAAAAAACAGATTTATGTGGCAAGATAATGAAGTATTTGCTTGGCTTAAATATGGACGCATCACTGCTCCCCCCTCTCAAAAGTTAACAGACACAGCTGGAGTTTGGGGCCCTGACATTGCTGGACTACCAGCTGGGACACTAATGAGAAAGGGAGGAATGCTACTGCTTGAGAACCCATTGCCATTATGGTCCACAAGTTCATCAATATTGCTCCTGATGGTTGGCTTATTGTGGATTCCTGATTGGTTTGGGTGTGGCTGTAGGTCTTTGCCATTGTTGCTGGCATTCTTTGTGGCCTTTTTTGTCTAACTCTTGACTATCATCTATGCCACTGGGCATTTGTCCCTCTGGCTTTCACTTTCATGGCTTGTCACTGCTGCTGCAGCCTCTACTGTCCACACCTTCCATGGTTACCATGGCAGATATTGCCACTGTTTGAATGGATTGTCTTGCTCTCTCAAATCTGGTGTGGCCGCTCTGACTCTTGATCACTGCGCTGTGGCTCCACCATTGCTCCTGTGATCGCTGATTATTCATAGGACATGCTGGACAAAGGACTGAGTTGGTGCTGAGAGATGGGACGATTGGTCAGCCTGAGAAATTGGCCTACTATTGCCAGGAGTGTGGTGGATGCTTCAGGGGCTTATCAAGTGGGGGTAATGATGTTGGAGGGTGAATCTAGGTGGATTACTACTATTGTTTATTAAATTTGTGTAACACCTGACTCCTGGTGGTTCACAAATAACATGAAAAACAATGAAACAATAGAATAATGAGCAAGAATCAAAAGTGGCAAAAAAAAAAATGGACAGGAGCAAAACACAAATCCACACAACCTGAAAGGGGGCTTCAATCACCCTTCTCAGTATACCAGGGTGCACCTGGGATCAATGCACAGGGAGAGGTTGCATAGAGGCATGGTGGGACATCCAGATCTTGGGGGAAGCCTTATTCCAAAAGAAGGTGCTGCTACAAAGAAAGCAAATTTCTAGGGTCCCAAAAGATGTTAAAGGAGCCCAGAGCATGCCAACCCTGCTGGATCAAATCAACCAGGCACATAGTATGAGAGAAAGGTGGTTCCTCACATAAACAGGTCCTATGCCGTGTAGGGCTTTATAAGTAACAACCAGCACCTTGAATTGCACCTGGAAGCAAACCAGCAACCAGTGCAGCTCATGAAGCGGGCATTACATGGGTATACCAGTACCCATCATTGCCCACACTGCTGCATTCTGGACCAGTTGAAGCTCCTGGGTGGGCAGCCCCATGCATAGTGTGTTTTAATAATCAAGCCATGAGGTGACCAGGGTGTGAGTGTCTGAAGGGCCTCCTGATCTAGGAAAGGGTACAACTGGCACACCACCACACGAAACTGTACAAAGGCCTTACTGGCACACAGCTGCCACCTGCACTTCAAGCAGGAACTATGAGTCCAGGAAGACACCCAGATCACACACCACTCTTGAATGGGGAAGGGCCACCCCATCCAAGGTTGGAATGGAACAAATCCAGATCTGGGTGGCCCAAACACCCACAGCCACTCAGTCTTGGTAGGATTCATTTGGAGATGATTCCTCCCCATCCAAACCGATGATACCGAACTCAAAGGTTTCATGCAGATTTTGAATAGAGGGGGGAGTAGAACCCTGCAGCACCCCACAAAGGAGAGGCCTAGTGAATGATCTCCATGCTCAACCAACCCTGACTGGAGCCAGACTTGGAGAAACCCTAACCTTTGTAAAATGGTCCCCGCAATCCCCAACTCATAGAGCCAGCTGAGAAAGGATACTGTCGATGGTAGCAAAAGCTGCTGAGAGATCAAGACATACAGGGATCCCCAGAGCTTCTCAGTACTAAATTCCAGCATGAAACATGACTCATATGGGTCTAGGTAATCTGTTTCCTCCTGGGTTCTCATCAAATGGAGACCACTCATCTTCTCAACAACTTTTTCCAGAAAAGGAAGGTTGGCGACTGAACAACAGTTATCAAAAACTATAGGGTTCAAGAATGACCTCTTGAGTACAGGGCACACCCCTGTCTCTTTCAAGGCAGGAAGTACTATCCCATCTGTGAAGGAAGCCAATAACATAGCATGGACCCAACCGCAGGTCACCTCCCTAGCCACTTTTTCAACCCAGGACAGACCCGGATCCAGTAAACAAGTGACCGAGCAGCAGACTGAGGACCTGTAAACTTCCTTAGGAGTCACCAGCTCAAACTCATCTCAGAACACAATACCAGACTTTGCCCCAGGCACCTCAGCCAGCCCTATCATGTCTGAGTGAATCTGAGCAATTTCATTTGCCAGATAGCCTGGATAATCCTCACAGCTGCCTAGCAGATGTTCCAAGGGGCCTTCTCTATCCAATAGGGACCAGGTCACCCTGAACAGGACCACTGGATGGCTATTAGCAGATGCACTAAGGGTGGAGAGATACTAGTATTTTGCCACTCTTATTGCCACAAGGTAATCCCTGAAATGGGCTTTACCTATGTACAGTCAGATTCTCTTTGAATCTTCCTCCAGCGGTGCTCCAGATGTCTCTTCCGATGCTTTATCTTCTGGAGCCTCTCAGTATACCAGGGTGCACCTGGGATCAGTGCACAGGGAGAGGTTGCATAGAGCATAGAGGCAATATGATCCAATGCCTCAGCCACCTGTCCATTCCAGGCAGTGACTAGGGCCTCAGCAGAACCACCCACCAGATCCTCAGAGAAAACCCCATATTCTCTCTGGGATCCCATTGGGTCCATCAAACGCCTGGGTTGGGCCAATCGAATGGGCCCTGTCTCCTCAGACTTAATGTCACCAGATGGCACACTGAAATCCCCAAGCACCAACAGCCTTGGGAACTCTTATTTACAACCCAGCAATGGAATCCAGCAGCTTAGGCAAGGATGCTGCTGGGCAGCAGGGAGGGTGATAGCAACAATCTCAACAGTTCCATTGAGCCCAACTTCATCCAGAGAGCCTCACATCCAGTTGTCTGCAGAGTGGAGCCCATAAAAGCCTGTAACAATATACATGGATGACAACACCCCTCATTACCTCCCCTGGGCTCTCAGATGGTGCAAAACCTGAAACACAGGTTTGTTTGGATGGGAAGGTGACTTTCACTTCACTCCTCATTCATAAGGAGAGAAGTATATTCAGGGGAGAGATGAATGTTTGAGAGCTCCTGGGGTAGGAGGAGGTGTAATGGCCATTTCAGGAGGCAGAGAAGCAAGCCTGGTTATCAGCCCAAAGAGGCAGCGAAGCATCTCAGCAAGGCCTCTATTGCTTCTTTTTTAAAATGCCAAATTGTTGGCAAGTAAGGCCTCCCTCCCACTGGAAGATTAGATCTAGAATGAAAACTCTGACTTGGCATGTATGATGGAGACACGGATGACCAATATTGTCTGGTACCAGATTCTCTTGCCAGGTTTCTGCAGTCAGGAGTAGAGATGCGAAGGGCACCTTATGGAGGGGTTGACATGGTTGCAACAGATTCTAACCCAGGGCCAAAGTAAAATAAGAGTTCCAAGTCTGTGTACCTGATGTTTGGGGAGGGATTCTGTTGGTGCACTTTGTGCCCTGCAACCCAACAGTCTTCCTGTCTGAGCTGCAAAGCTGCTAGTATTTGGAGGCGTCAACATTCGCACCAAGACAATTTTTTCAGAACAGCTGAAGTGTCACGAGTGCACTGCCATGGGGCAAAACATGGCAGCGCCCACATGACAAAAGGAAGTATTAGTCATAGGGAAAAGGAGAAGTAGTTAGTAGGACAATAGGAAGCAATAGCCTGGAAATACCTTGGAGGGACTGAGCCGGCACTCAACCATCAACACCATTGTCCCGACAACGAGCAGGGCAGAGACAGGTAGGGCGAGGTCAAGACATGCGCAGTCACAGACCCAACAGCCCGGACATGACCAATTAAGGAGTTCCGGGAAGGAGGGCAGAGCAACGGTGGGGGGGGGAGGAACACTGGCGGGACAAGGTAATATATTTGAACCTGTTACAATGCCGCGCTACTCTCGGCTTTTTACCCGAACTGTACCTGTTCTGAATAAACCCGGAAACTCTTTTTGTAACTCAGCGTCTGCAAGTTATTCACGACAAGGCGATCCTTACATAAAGCCGAGAGTAACATCACAAATCCGCTAGCCTCTACTGAAATTTTTTTTTTTCGCGAGACACACAGCTAGCAATGACTACATGAGCCGAAACCCAGGCATCTGCGACCCAGCATGGAACCACAGAGGTCCCCACGAAACCGGCGGAGTTGACAATAGAAATCGAAGGCACGCCACCCTGGGGATCAACCACGGAACGGCCCATAGACTACAGCTGCAGCCCGGTGTGGGGCGCCCGGGAGAAAAGACGCCCCGCGAACCGGCTATTCCCCGGAGATGACGGCACAGCAGAACCCCAGCCGGAGATGGCCCCAGCAGCCTGGAGCCAACAGTGGTCACCCGTACTGGCAGGGGGATTAGTCGGATGGCAAAACGGGCAACGACCTGCAACGCCGCACACCATCCCCCCAGACGTATCGGCCAGCCTCACAGCCCTGCATTCCAGGATGGACGCACTAGAACAGAGGATAGAGTATTTGGTGATAGCCAAAAGAAAACGGGAGGCAAATCAGGCACACAGCATGACTCCAGAGCCCCGGACTGCTCCGGTGGATGGCATGACCTCTCACCTATGGGCTGAAGCCCCTAGGAACAGCGGGGGCACGGATGCCTTCACCGTGGAATTTAGAGGTGATCCCGTGACTTTATCCTTCTTCTTGAACAACGCCGCAAACTACCTACAGCATTATGGACATTGCTTCGCGTCCGAGGGGGCACGAATTACAGAACTTGCAGCAAAACTGAAGGGCAAAGCCGCCGATTGGTATGTGCAACTATCGGAGTCCTGAGATCCTGCCCTGGCATCCTGCCACACCTTCCTCGCGGCGCTGAAGCAACACTTCGCGGACCCGCTGGCGAAAGAAAGAGCAAAAAACGCGCTCAGAGTACTCCGCCAAGGGCGCAAATCGGTCGCCGACTATGCCCTTGAATTTCAGACCTTGGCGGGAAAGCTCCCAGACTGGTCAGAAGCGCCCTTGATCGAACGATTTAAAGAGGGCCTCAACCGGGAAGTTTTGCAATGGACATTGAACCACGAAGACCCGGGCTCCTTAAGTGCATGGATTTGAGCGGCTGGGCAAGCTGAACACGCGCTCAACACTTTTTGGCTGACGACAGAGAGCGACGGCCGCGTCCCCGGCGGGAGAGAGCCAACACCAAGGCCGGAGCCCTCCTGGGACAGCAACAGACGATGCCTCGCTCGGGGGCAATGCCTCCGATGCGGCCACAAGGGACACAGAGCAACTGACTGCAACATGCCTCGCAAGGGAGACCCGCCCCTTAGACCACCGCAGACGATGAAGCCCAGACCGCGAACCCCACCGCGGAACCTACCCGGAAAGGCGAAAACCCCAACGCAGATCGTAGCGGGAAAAATCGCTGCCACGGATGAGGCAGAAGACGACTACTTCACGGACGACGCGTCAAACTCACTAGCGCAGCCAGCGGGAAATGAATTCCACCTGTTCTGAACGGCGCGAAGGAGCAGATGGGAGAGAAGATGCGCGGAGCCGGAAACATGAGTAAATCCATCCCGATCCTCAAGATCGCCATTGAACTAACTTTTGGGGACCAGACTGTCACAGTCGGAGCCATCATAGACTCGGGATGTTCCAGAAATCTAATCCACCCTTCCATAGTGGCGGCACTGAAACTACCTTGTTTTTCACTCCCGGAACCACTGGAATTCCAGCAGTTAGATGGTTCCACAGCAGTGGGGGGACCGGTGACTATGGGGACGAGGGTGGTTGCCCTTTGGCTGGGCACACACCGAGAAGCCATACAATTTGTTGTCGCCCTGGTGGGCCGGCCCATGGTCATTCTAGGCATCACATGGCTCACTCGCAACAACCCCCACATCGATTGGAAGGCCCGATCGATCGCATTTGACGATGGGACATACAAAGTACCGGCCGAGGCCAAGAACATCACTGTGTCAGTGGGGAGGGGAGAAATCGTTCAACCTCCGGGAGAGGGATCCCTACTGGAGGGCCTGCCATCCCAGTACACCAATCTTGTGGACGTATTCGGTGAAGTGGAGGCGGACGAACTACCCCCCCATCGTAAAACAGACTGCCGGATCGAATTTCTTCCCGACGTGAAACTGCCAAAGCCAAGAACGTATGCGATGTCGCAGCGGGAAATGGCGGCTTTGAGGGAATTTATAGACAAAAACCTCACGCGGGGCTTCATCGAACCGGCAAACTCCCCAGTCGGTGCCCCCGTACTCTTTCGCGAGAAGGAAGATGGGACGCTACGCCTTTGTACCGATTATCGAAATTTGAATGCAATATCTCTATGTAACAAGTATGCGACGCCCCTGGCAAAGCAATTACTAGCACACCTATGCACGGGGAAAGTCTTCTCCAAACTGGATGTGAGGGAGGCATATTACCGTGTGCGAGTTTAAGCGGGTGACGAGTGGAAAACGGCTTTTAACTGCCCCTTGGGCTCCTTTCAATACAAAGTCCTACCATTCGGTCTAGCGGGAGCCCCGGGGGTATTCATGCAACTCATTAACGAGGTTTTACATGAGTTCTTGTTCAAAGGCGTACTGGTATACTTTGATGACATTCTGATCTACTCGGAGAATGAAAGGGACCACGTAGAACTAGTGCGGCGGGTGCTTGCCAAACTCAGAGACGCTAAACTGTACGTTAAACTATCGAAATGCGAGTTCCACAAGTCCAGTATAGACTACTTGGGCTACAGGATCTCCGTAGAGGGGGTGGAAATGGACCCGGGGAAGGTCAGGGCTGTCCTCGAATGGGAAAGGCCCCGGAAACGACGGCAACTACAATCATTCCTGGGATTTGCAAATCACTACAGAAATTTCATACAGGGGTTCTCTGAGATAGCACTACCATTGGCGAATTTACTATGCACGCGGGGCACAGGGGAGACCCGTAAAGTGAAGAACCCAGGGGCGGTACTCAACTGGACCCCCAAGTGTCAGGCAGCGTTTGAAAGTTTGAAAACCCTATTCACATCTGAACCCATTTTGGCCCACCCAGACCCCGACAAGGAGTTCGTAGTGCAAGTAGACGCCTCTGACTTCTCCACAGGGGCCATCCTACTGCAAAAACACGCTGCCGGAACCCTCAAGCCCTGCGCATATCTGTCTCGGAAGTTTTCCGAAACAGAGAGGTGCTGGCATGTATGGGAGAAAGAAGCATTCGCCATGAAAATGGCCCTGGAGACTTGGCGCCACTTCCTGGAGGGGGCAACCCACCCCTTCAAGGTATGGATGGACCATAGGAACCTGGAAGCCCTCCAGGCGCCTCGCGCCTAAACCCAAAACAGATCCGCTGGGCACAATTGTTTAGCCGGTTCAATTTTAAGTTGAAATACATCCCCGGGAAGAGAACCTCCTAGCAGACACGCTCTCTCGACTCCCTCAGGATGACGAACTGGCTCCCGAAGTCATGGGAACAATATTCTCCGCAGCCCAACTGGGCCTAGCCATGACTACCAGAAGCCGCACCGCGGAACGGGCCAACCCTCCCGCCCCACAAATGCCGGCGGAGCCACTCAACCCGAACCGCAGGCGCGCGCAGACACTGGGGGGGCTTCAAGCGGACTTCGCCTCCACACTGAAATCCAACCCATGGCTTTTGACGAACCCTGGGAAAGTATCCATGGAGCAGGGTCTCGCATGGGTTGGAAAGCGACTGTATGCCCTGGACTCACAGCGAACGACAGTACTTGGCCGATCGCACGACAGCAAGAAGGCTGGGCATTTCGGATTCCTTAAAACCCTCCATTTGATCCGGCGCCAATTTTGGTGGCCGTCGATGCAGAAAGACGTCAAGGAATACATCAAGTCCTGCCCTGTTTGCGCAGCGACCAAACGACTGCCAGGAAAGCCCCAGGGATTACTGCAGCCAGTAGCTAGCCCCGCCCGACCATGGGAAGAAATTTCCATGGATTTCATCGTGGACCTGCCACTCAGCCAAAAGAAGACGGTCATTTGGGTTGTCAAAGACTTCTTCTCCAACAGGCGCACTTCGTGCCCTGCACTTCTGTTCCAACGGCACAGCAACTGGCGAAATTATTCTTGACCCACATGTACTGCCTGCATGGCTGCCCATCCCGTATAATCATGGATAGGGGGTCAAACTTCACCTCCCAATTTTGGAGGGCCTTTCTAAAACTCATCGGTACCAGACAGGCCCTCACAACGGCGAATCATCCTGCGGGAGATGGCGCGACCGAAGTTCTTAACACTGGAACAGTTCTTACGTGCTTACGTGAACTACCAGCAATCCAACTGGGTCGAGCTACTCCCCCTCGCAGAGACGGCATACAACAACGCCGTCCATCAAAGCACGGGGAAAACCCCATTCGCTGTGGTCTCAGGAAGGGACTTCGTCCCCATCCCCGAGCTCCCGCAGCCACCAGAAGCAGCAGTGGACGCTGGAGAATGGGGAGCAAAGATCGCGGAGTCCTGGCCAGTCATCAAAGATGCACTCAGGGAGGCGCAAGCCGCATACAAGCTACACGCAGACAAACGCAGATGCGAGCAGCCGACTTTTCAAGTAGGGGATTTGGTATACCTTCCCACAAAATTTATTAAATCCACCCAACCATCAAAGAAGCTGGCGCCAAAATTCATAGGACCGTTCCCCATCAGAGGGATCATAAACCCGGTCACAGTAAAACGGCTGCACCCAGTGTTCCACTGCAGCCTCCTCAAGCCGGCAGTCCAACACTCACGGTGGCACCCACAGGAACCAACCCCAGTGCCCATCATGATCGATGAGCAGCAGCATTTCGAAGTAAGGGAAGTACTGGACTCCCGCAAGTGTAGGGGAACCCTCCAATACTTAGTAAAATGGCGACACTTCCCACAACCCGAATGGGTAGCAGCTTGCGATGTGCGAGCCCCCGATTTAGTCCGCACTTTCCACGAGGCATACCCTGCCAAACCCGGGGTTTAAAGATTTTCCCCTCCTTGGGAATCCCCCTCCCCTCCCCGCTCCCCCTCCCTCTTTCTTCCATTGGGGAGGGCGGTATGTCACGAGTGCACTGCCATGGGGCAAAACATGGCAGCGCCCACGTGACAAAAGGAAGTATTAGTCATAGGGAAAAGGAGAAGTAGTTAGTAGGACAATAGGAAGCGATAGCCTGGAAATACCTTGGAGGGACTGAGCCGGCACTCAACCATCAACACCATTGTCCCGACAACGAGCAGGGCAGAGACAGGTAGGGCGAGGTCAAGACATGCGCAGTCACAGACCCAACGGCCCGGACATGACCAATTAAGGAGTTCCGGGAAGGAGGGCGGAGCAACGGTGGGGGGGGGGGAGGAACACTGGCGGGACAAGGTAATATATTTGAACCTGTTACAATGCCGCGCTACTCTCGGCTTTTTACCTGAACTGTACCTGTTCTGAATAAACCCAGAAACTGTTTTTGTAACTCAGCGTCTGCGAGTTATTCACGACAAGGCGATCCTTACATGAAGAGTTTATGACTGCCATGACTTCCATGGGCCTGTCTCAAATAATGTCTGCCACCATCCATTAAGCTGGCTTTTCCCCCCAAACTGGGTTCTGTGGGCCTAAGTGGAGAGGGGGAAATCTTTTTAAAAGACTAAGGAGGGGGGGAAAAAAACCTTAGACCTGGGCAGAGAGGGTTTTTTCCCCCTTCTTAGTCTCTTGCAAGGTACTAAGGGAAGATCAATCAATCAATCAATTTATATAGCCACCCATCTCACACTGGTGACTGTGGGTGGCTAACATAGGTTTAAAAACCAAACAATTAAAAAAGCAACAATAATAGAACAATAGTGTCCAAGGACAAATTTAACTCAAACCATAACAAAATACAGAATCACACTGGCAGGTTCATACAATCCCAGACCTCATGTCCAGGGGAACATCCAGGTCTTTAAAGTCTTAGGGAAGGCTAGCAGGGTCAGGATCAAATGAATCTCAAGGGGTATGGTGTTCCAGAAGGCTAAGCATGCTTCTGTCAGCCCCACTAGGTATACCAGACCATGAAATCAACTCCACAGGAAGGCTAAAGACTAAAACTACTTTTATTAGGATTGGCTGTAATAACAGAATCTTGCAAGTCTGTGCTGTATTTCCTCCTCCTCCTCATACTTCAGTGAATTAGGGAGGTGTCTGTCTGAGCCTCTTTCAAATGTTACCTGGCCATTCTGGGCTTAAAAATGCTTCAGCATCTTTCGCCTAGGCAATAACTTCTGCGTATCTCCATCAAGGTAACTTTCCTTACTCTCTACAGGTTTTCTTAACCAGGGTTCTATGGAATCCTAGGGTTCTGCGAGAGGTCACTAGGGGTTCCCTGGGAGATCACAATTTATTTAAAAAATTATTTCCAATTCAGGCAACTTCACATTAAAGAGGTAAGTTTCATTTTTTTGTTTTTAGTTTAAGAACACTGTTAATGCATATTTAGAGGCCTACACATGAAACAAATATAATAATTTTGTAACTTGTGGCCTATGTTTGAGCCTGAATGTGTAGGGGTTCCCCAAGGCCTGAAAAATATTTCAAAGGTTCCTCTAAGGTCAAAAAGTTGAGAAAGGCTGCTCTACAGCTTCCTGGCTCCTGCCAGATGGCACCATCTAATACTACGCCCACCCTGTCAGCCTTAGTGGGATAAGCAGAAATGATCAGAGAAATGGTCCTGCAAATAACCTGGCCCCATGCTGTGAAAGGTTTTACAGGTGAAAACCCTTTGAACTGAACATGATGTCCTACAAGGAGCCAGTGCAGCCTGCCGAGCTGTGATGTCATATGGGCATACTGAGGTACATACATAATGGCCTGCATCAGAATGCCCATTCTGAACTAGTTGCAGCTTCTGAGTGATTTTTAAAGGCAGCCCTATGCAGCCCTATGTCTACTTTGTAGTCTACTTTGGAGATGACTGAGGTGTAAGTGACTATGAGTTGTGCTTCCCAATCAAGAAAGAAAGGGTACAGTTGGTGCACAAGATGGATTTGTGCAAAGGCCCTCCTGGCCCTGATTGCCACCTGTTCTTCAAACAGAACTTGTGAATTTGAGAGACCCCCTCCCCCTCAGTTGTGCACTGGTTTTGTCTGGGGCAGTGCTACCCCATCAAGAACTAAAGGTGGAAGATCCCCTCATCTAGGAGGGCCTAGAACACAAAACAACTCTGTTCTGCTAGAGTTGAGTTGAAAATTGTTCTCCATCCCAATCCCCCACAGCCTCCCAGAACTGCGAAAGTACCCCAAAAGCATCACTGGGTCAGCCTGGGATAGAGATGTAAAACCGAGTATCATCAGAGTACTGATATTAACCCTGTGCTAACAAATGACCTTACTTAGCAGGTTCATATGCAGGTAATCCTCACTTATTTTATTTATTTATTTTATAAATTTATTCACGGCCTATCTCTTCCCAATGGGGGGACTCTGAGCGGCTTACAATAAAACAAGATTAATATATAAAACCATTACAATTACAAAATACAATAAAAATATAAATATAATAAAATCTACATGGTGAAGAGATCTTAATCAGACCTTCAGTGTGGTAGGTCCCTCTGGATCACTTCACAGTGCTAGCCATCCCCAGGTGTAATTATTTGCCCTCCCATTGCAGGCCTGCTTACCTACCACTGAACACCCACACTTTTCTGTAAGAGACTGGGGGGGGGGGTGTCTTAGTCCTCTGCAGAGAGTATTTTTCCCATAGTCCCTTGCAAAGACACACACACACACACACACCGGTTCACTAAGTTCCGGCAGAAGGGGTAGGGCTTGTACCTGGCACTCAGAAGCCCACTCCTCTTGATCAGGGGTTCCAGGAATTATTTTTTTACAAACAGATTCTGCAGCCTGAAAAAGTTTGAAAATCCGTGTAGAACTTGGCCTTTTACGTGGAGAGTGCTCTCTCTCTCTGGAGGAGGCAGACATGATTCCTTTATTCAGAATTGTAATGGATGGCTCCATCCCTCCACTGTGGGGATGTGACTGATTTTCATCCTAAAGAATTCCAGCATGTGCTAGCATGGAAATTTAATGTGTGTGTGTGTGGGGGGGGGGAGGGTATTTAAAAAAATGGGCTCAGGAAGAAAAAAAGTATAAAAAGCATAAAGTACATAGGAATGAGATTTACAAGCATTATAAGATTAAGTAAAAGAAATTCAAAATAACTAACACTATTAATAATAAATCAAGATTAAAAATAATAATTTCTATCTAGTCTAAAAAACTATCCTTGCTTAGCCAATCAAATAAAAACGTAAATGTTAAAACCTTATGTTTGAAGAAACCTAAATGTTGGATGCCGCATAAACCCATTTGTGGAAGTATAATCCAAGAATGGTTTCCACACGGAACTGAATTCTATATCAGATTTGTTTTTCAAATATAAGGCTGCTTTTAACTTTGATGCAGACTCCCACGACTTAATTTGTCATTCTTCTACAGAGGTAGGTAAAGGTAAAGGTTTCCCTTGACGTAAAGTCCAGTCGAATCCGACTCTAGGGGGCGGTGCTCATCTCCGTTTCTAAGCCTTGGAGCCGGCGTTGTCATAGACACTTCCGGGTCATGTGGCCAGCATGACGACTCGGAACGCCGTTACCTTCCCGCCGAAGCGGTACCTATTGATCTACTCACATTTGCATGTTTTCGAACTGCTAGGTGAGCAGGAGCTGGGACGAGCAACGGGAGCTCACCCCGCCGCGCGGTTTCGAACCGCCGACCTTCCGATTGGCAGCTCAGCGGTTTAACCCGCAGCGCCACCGCGTCCTTAATTTGTCATTCTTCTACAGAGGTACTATATGCAATTTCTAATGAGAAGCAAAAGATTCTGACAGCTGTTATCATATAATAAACCCGTTTGTTAAATACCTTGTGGTAACATTTAGTACAGTAATTTTTAACAGGAAAATAGAAGGTTGGAAGGAAAATTTAAAATCTGTTTTATTATAAATCATTTTCAAAAATTTTGGGGCTTTACAGCATTGCCACCAAATATGAAAAAATGATCTAGCCTTATTGCTGCACGATTGATGTAACAGTAGGGTTTCTTTTTCCATAAGTGTTCAACTTCAGCTAAGACCTGTCTGATATGGTTGCATCTGTTTAGATAGACCTTAGCATCACTAGAGCATGCTGGGTCCTCCACAATAATGAGGTACTGTTTCTTTTGAGGGGATTATTATATAATATAATAACGATATATATATAATATTTACACAAACAATCTGCAAGTCTTGTTCACTCAATAGAAGCAAGCCAGTCATAAGGTGATATGATCCAATCTATAACCCAAGTTAAGTAATTAGCTTGATAATGCAGTTTAAAATTTGGCACTGCCAGTCCACCTTATTCTTGTAGAATTTGAAACTTAGTCTTTTACTGGACCATTTAAAGTTAGTTATTGGTCTCTACTACACATTTAATACTTTGTCTTCAATTCTTACCTCAATCTTTTTTTTTTTATCGTATGGCATAGCAGTTTGGTGTTCATGCTGATTTTTCTTGGTGGGAAATCCTTATGTGGTCCAGGAGCCAGATGTGTAGACTATTTAGCCATGACAAGTCACGTTGCCCAGGGTGGCTAGTCTACATTGCACCGAGTTGGGCTGAGAGAGTGTGACTGGCCCAAGGCCACCCAGCTGGCTTTCATGCCTAAGGTAGGACTAGAACTCACAGACTCCTGGTTTCTAGCCCAGAACCTTAACCACTAGACCAAACTGGTTCTCTACTGCAATCATTTAAAATAGGAAATTAAGTCTTGGCAAAAAAATTGTTTTTACTGCTGCAAATCTTAACTAAAATAATTTTAACTTTCTCCATCTTAAAATATCTGCCATTATACATTTCCAAGTCTGCAAATAATTATTCATAAACAAGTACCTATACATTTCTTTTGTTTGTTAAGTAAATTGCCAGGTATCTGACCTTTTTAACAGTAATATTAAATCCTGTTAGTTGTTGCAGATACTGTTTTTCTTCTTCAGGTATATTCCATGTCATCATTTTGGTCTTACTCTTACTAATTCTCTTCAGCAAAGGATCGTTACCTTGTCGTGGTGCTGGAGCTTGAGCACCTCAATGATGCCATGAGCTAAACCGTGAAGGGCCACCCAAGACGGGAAGGTCATGACAGAGAGGTCAGACTAAATGCGATCCCTGGGGAAGGTAATGGCAACCCACCTCAGTATTCTTGCCGTGAAAACTAAATGGATCAGTACAACCAGAGATATGTCGGTATACCATCGGAAGATGAGACCCCCAGGTCGGAAGATGGTCAAAATGCTACTGGGGAGGAACAGAGGATGAGCTCAACTAGCCCCAGACGTGATGACGCAGCTAGCTCAAAGCCGAAAGGACGGCTAGCGGCCGACGGTGCTGGTGGTGAACGGCGAATCCGATGTTCTAAGGATCAACACACCATCGGAACCTGGAATGTAAGATCTATGAGCCAGGGCAAATTGGATGTGGTTATTGGTGAGATGTCAAGATTAAAGATAGACATTCTGGGCGTCAGTGAACTGAAATGGACTGGAATGGGCCACTTCACATCAAATGACCACCAGATCTACTACTGTGGACAAGAGGACCACAGAAGAAATGGAGTAGCCTTCATAATTAATAGTAAAGTGGCTAAAGCAGTGCTTGGATACAACCCAAAAAACGACAGAATGATCTCAATTCGAATTCAGGGCAAGCCATCTAACATCACAGTGATCCAAATATACGCCCCAACCACAAATGCTGAAGAGGCTGAAGTAGAGCAGTTCTATGAGGATCTGCAGCACCTACTGGACAACACGCCTAAAAGAGATGTTATTTTCATCACAGGAGACTGGAATGCTAAGGTGGGCAGTCAAATGACACCTCGAATTACAGGTAAGTATGGCCTGGGAGAACAAAACGAAGCAGGACACAGGCTGATAGAATTTTGCCAAGACAACTCACTCTGCATAACAAACACTCTCTTCCAACAACCTAAGAGACGGCTTTATACATGGACTTCACCAGATGGACAACACCGAAATCAGATTGATTACATCCTTTGCAGCCAAAGGTGGCGGACATCTGTACAGTCGGTAAAAACAAGGCCTGGAGCTGACTGTAGTTCCGATCACGAACTTCTTCTTGCACAATTTAGGATCAGACTAAAGAGATTAGGGAAGACCCACAGATCAGCTAGATATGAGCTCACTAAGATTCCTAAGGAATATGCAGTGGAGGTGAAGAATCGCTTTAAGGGACTGGACTTAGTAGATAGGGTCCCGGAAGAACTCTGGACAGAAGTTGGCAGCATTGTTCAGGAGGCGGCAACAAAATACATCCCAAAGAAAGAGAAAACCAAGAAGGCAAAATGGCTGTCTTCTGAGACACTAGAAGTAGCCCAAGAAAGAAGGAAAGCAAAAGGCAACAGTGATAGGGGGAGATATGCCCAATTAAATGCAAAATTCCAGAGGTTAGCCAGAAGAGATAAGGAATTATTTTTAAACAAGCAATGCATGGAAGTGGAAGAAGACAATAGAATAGGAAGGACAAGAGACCTCTTCCAGAAAATTAGAAACATTGGAGGCAAATTCCAGGCCAAAATGGGTATGATCAAAAACAAAGATGGCAAGGACCTAACAGAAGAAGAAGAGATCAAGAAAAGGTGGCAAGAATATACAGAAGACCTGTATAGGAAGGATAACAATATCGGGGATAGCTTTGACAGTGTGGTCGGTGAGCTAGAGCCAGACATCCTGAAGAGTGAGGTTGAGTGGGCCTTAAGAAGCATTGCTAATAACAAGGCAACAGGAGACGACGGCATCCCAGCTGAACTGTTCAAAATCTTGCAAGATGATGCTGTCAAGGTAATGCATGCTATATGCCAGCAAATTTGGAAAACACAAGAATGGCCATCAGACTGGAAAAAATCAACTTATATCCCCATACCAAAAAAGGGAAACACTAAAGAATGTTCAAACTATCTAACAGTGGCACTCATTTCACATGCCAGTAAGGTAATGCTCAAGATCCTGCAAGGTAGACTTCAGCAGTTCATGGAGCGTGAATTGCCAGATGTACAAGCTGGGTTTAGAAAAGGCAGAGGAACTAGAGACCAAATTGCCAATATCCGCTGGATAATGGAAAAAGCCAGGGAGTTTCAGAAAAACATCTATTTCTGTTTTATTGACTATTCTAAAGCCTTTGACTGTGTGGACCATAACAAATTGTGGCACGTTCTTAGTGGTATGGGGATACCAAGTCATCTTGTATGCCTCCTGAAGAATCTGTATAACGACCAAGTAGCAACAGTAAGAACAGACCACGGAACAACAGACTGGTTTAAGATTGGGAAAGGAGTACGGCAGGGCTGTATACTCTCACCCTACCTATTCAACTTGTATGCAGAACACATCATGCGACAAGCTGGCCTTGAGAAATCCAAGGCTGGAGTTAAAATCTCTGGAAGAAACATTAACAATCTCAGATATGCAGATGATACCACTTTGATGGCTGAAAGCGAAGAGGAACTGAGGAGCCTTATGATGAAGGTGAAAGAAGAAAGTGCAAAAGCTGGTTTGCAGCTAAACCTCAAAAAAACCAAGATTATGGCAACCAGCTTGATTGATAACTGGCAAATAGAGGGAGAAAATGTAGAAGCAGTGAAAGACTTTGTATTCCTAGGTGCAAAGATTACTGCAGATGCTGACTGCAGTCAGGAAATCAGAAGACGCTTAATCCTTGGGAGAAGAGCAATGACAAATCTCGATAAAATAGTTAAGAGCAGAGACATCACACTGACAACAAAGGCCCGCATAGTTAAAGCAATGGTGTTCCCTGTAGTAACATATGGCTGCGAGAGCTGGACCATAAGGAAGGCTGAGCGAAGGAAGATCGATGCTTTTGAACTGTGGTGTTGGAGGAAAATTCTGAGAGTGCCTTGGACTGCAAGAAGATCCAACCAGTCCATCCTCCAGGAAATAAAGCTAGACTGCTCACTTGAGGGAATGATATTAAAGGCAAAACTGAAATACTTTGGCCACATAATGACAAGACAGGACACCCTGGAGAAGATGCTGATGCTAGGGAGAGTGGAAGGCAAAAGGAAGAGGGGCCGACCAAGGGCAAGATGGATGGATGATATTCTAGAGGTGACGGACTCGTCCCTGGGGGAGCTGGGGGTGTTGACGACCGACAGGAAGCTCTGGCGTGGGCTGGTCCATGAAGTCACGAAGAGTCGGAAGCGACTAAACGAATAAACAACAACTTACTAATTCTATATCCTGATATGAAGCCATACTGCTGTATATATTCCATTATCAGTTCTAGAGACTGGTTTGGATGAGTAGTTGTGACTACAACATCATTTGTATATAATTTTAATTTATATTAGTGGCTTGCTAATTTGATTCCTGAAAAATTATTTAACTGTCATATCCTCTTTGCCAAGAGTTCTAATCCCAATAAAAATAAAACAGAGAAGGGACAGCCTTATTTTATTCCCTAGTAGGGAAGTTTGCTTTTATGCTAAAGTTGAAGCCTTGGTGGCTGAATGGAATGATCAGCTGTCCCAGCCCAGGGTATCAACTGAATAACTTCTAAGGGTTTATTTTCTCTTGAAGGAACAGGAACACAGCCTGAAAATGCTCTTGACCCTATGCTGTCACTGAGCACTCCAGCTGGTGCCGTGGCAAGGAACATTTTTTTCCAGCTGCAAATTATCTATCAATTGCATCACTTCTCTGAAAAGTCTAACCTGGCCACTATTACTGATGCTCCAGTTATCTCCCAATTAGACAACTGAAGGAAGCTGAGAAATTATAACAGGTCCAGAATGTGGCAGCCAGGCAGGAGCGTATGTTGCCTGTTTGGTAGAGTTTCAGGTTAAATTCCACATAAATCCCTAAATAGCTTGGAACCTGCCTATATGAAGGAGTGGCTTCTCAAGTTCCAATTGTCATTGAAGAGCTTATTGCAGGTGTGAAAGGTGAAGACTTTCTCCATGGTGGCACCAGCTGTATGGAATTCCCTGCCTACAGAAGTTCTGCCTGCTCCCTTCCTTGTCTTTTAAGAAGAGGCTAAAGACCCATCTCTACAGTCATCCATTCTTATCTAGTCATTTGTTTTAATCTTGGTACTACAGTATTATGGTTCAAGCTATAAACCATTGTGTTTGGGAGCATTCTTGTTTATAGATTTATGTCATGTTTTGATTTAAAAATAAAAACTATGTTGAATTCCATGAATGATATTTTTGATCTGTCGTTAACTGCCACAGGCTGGCTTGCTGGGACATGAGGATTATAGATATGATGAATTTCAGTGCTGCTCATTGCTGATGCAGTGTTGTTTCTACCACACAGTCAGTACTAATGCAAATTAATATGAAACTAAAAATGAAAGGGATTCTTGACTGAAGGTACTACCTCACTGTGAATTTTAATTAGTTGTATTGTCCAAAAAAAGGACATGTGGAAAGAAAAGATATTTCTTCTTTCTTGGGAACAAAACAAGCTTAACTAGTAAAATCCAGTGTTTTGAGGGCTCTGTACTATTAACACCTGTGGCATGCAGAAATTCAACCGATGCAGCTTCACTTCGCCTACAGATGCAACAATGTGGGAAACAGAAACTGCATATTATGAACCTGTTAAAAGACCATATTTATGGAGTGGATGAAAAGATGACAATCCTGTTACCATTTTGATAGTCCAGAATTACACCATGAGTTACCTTCATTTTTGCTGCAGTCAATTACCAAACAGCAGTTCTTATAAGAGCAACAGAAACTTCTCTCATTCAGAAACTTTTAAGGCACAAAACCGTGATTGTTTTGAACTTAAAAAATAATGGATCTTAGGGGTACAGTCAGTGCCCAAAATATTGCTGCAGGAATCTATCCACTTCAGGGCTGGAAGCATCCCTGAAAGGAGAGGTCGTTGTGCAACTTTTAAGTTCTGGATAAATAATAGGGCTGGATTGTGGTCTAGCCAAAATAACTGCATAAACAGCCGCTCAGATTTAGCGCACTGACTGGGTAGGTGGCGGCTTGAGGGACTCTTCAGGGTGGAGATGCCTCATAAGGCTTCCATTGGAATTAATGCTTTTCCTTACACGTCAACAGAAAGTTGTCGAAAACGACGTTTGGAATTATGTAAAAACAAGTTGTTTGTAGTGACAATCAAAAGGCGGATTTTCGAATTTTCTGCAGGAGCAGCAGCCTTCCTTCGCTGAGAGACAGAGAAACAAGCAAGCGCGCTCTGGACAGTCTGGACCGGACTCAAACGATACGCTGGCAAGGTCAGCTTTACTCAACACAGCCCAGCTGTACAATAGAAAGCAATTAGGCGGGTCACGTGGGCATTTAGGAATGCGATGCATGCGTGTATGGGGGTGGAAGGGAAGGATCTGCAGCGGCCTCACCACAGCGCCCTATGCTTTTGCAGCAGGAGCAGCCGCTGGAGTGGCAGTCGGGAGAGCCAACCGGAGGGGGCGATTTCTCCCCCGGTCCTCCAATCATGGGAAGCTTTAGGTCCAAGCTACATCCTCGGCTCGGCAGGGTCTCGTGTGCGGGAGAAGTGCTGAATGCCTGCGTGTTTTGGAAGGGACGGTGCAGCCCGCCTCAGCATCTGTGAAGTGAGAGGAGCGGGTGACAGTGGCGGTAGCCGCCGCTCGAGGTTGCAAAGGTGAAAAAAGCGATGCTAAACAAGCTTTGCCTTCCGCCTAGGGGTTGAGTGCGTCCCTTTGGGCATCTTCAAAGGCGAGGGTTTGCCGCGACCGGGAAAGAGAAAGGCTTTGTGGAGGAGAAAGTTTGGGGGCGCGTAGAGACGGACTCCGAAGTGGCGAGCCTGGGCTGCACCCTCACGCCTTTTCCCTCCATTCAGTCGCGGAATCCTTTGAAGGCGGATGCCAAAGGACCTTCCTCTGGGCGCGCGTCTTGCTGCTGCTTGTCTAAAAAACAAAAAAGGGGGGGGGAGTTACGGGTTGTTCCCTTTTGGAAGCCCCACCTGGTATGTTTCTCTCCCTTTAATCGCCCGTTGGAGCAGTGATTCATCAACAGCGGGAGGGGGTTGAGCCTCTTGGATCAAGAAAACTGATGGTGTCATGGTGAAAAAATTCGTATATATGCATGCAGTATGGATGCCAAAGCAGTAAGAGTTTTTGTGGGATTTTTTGCTCAGCACGTCTCTTTGGAAAATAGAGTTGGGAGGATCTATTTTTAACGTAAATATAACACGGGGAGGGAAGTGGTTTTTTTCAACATAAATATTTAATGTATTGTCAGTTAATAAATGTATCTAATTATATCTGTGGGTTTGAGTTTCAGTTCTATCCAGAGAGAGTTATTTGCACTTAGCATTTCTATGTGCAGGATGATGCATGTTTAGATAGGAATAAAGCAATTTAACAGTGCAGGATTGAGTTCTGAATGAACTGTGCAGGAGAGCAGTCTAGAAGCATTGATTTATTTATAATTTTGCTGTCTGTGGTTGCCCACTTTACACTGATTGTGGTCAGGAATGTAGTTTTACAAAGTGTAAAAGTTTCTTTGAAAAGATGGTGGTGATAGCAAGTGTACATCCTGACATCAGATTCCTCCTTAACCCTCCCCTGTGTCTACTGCAAAAGAGGGAAGCTTGCTATGGGTGTAGCAAAGGGGATGAAGTCTGCACAAGAAAAGGAACAGTTTAATTGCATGCAGAAAAGGGCCTTGTTTCATTTACTGACCAGTTTTATTCACCTGCCAAATTGCAGTACACCTCGAAGATGCTGCATGGGGCTATGGAAATGTTTTCTTGAGTACTGTATTAAGAGTTCTTTTCAGCAGTAATAATTTTAAGTGGAAACGATAGGTTTGGGGATGCAATAGTTAGATGGCTGTCAGACAGGTGTGTTCTAGTCTGGGGTATCTGAGCTGGTGCTTGACAGGGTAGTTGTGGCAATACAGTGAAGGAAATTTCCAGATAAGTCATCTTGAGCTCTTGAAGAATAGGAGTGATAGTAATCTAACAAGCAATATTTTATACAGAAAATTTGTTTAAGATGGCCCATGCCTCCCTGGGGATAACAAACAAACAAACAAACAACCCTCTGCTGCCATTATTGAATTATCAGCAAATCTAGACCATTTCTGCCATTTTAAAGATGATTTTTTTACAGAAAAATAACCAATCTTCTTTCTGGGTAATTACAAACTATTGAGAAATAAATTACCAACAACTTGAGACTCTACCGATGCCAACTTGAAGTAGTTTAATGTGGTTGGACCCGTCAGTGTGTACCTATCTCCCTGTGAAATGTCGCATTAATATCTGTGATTTATTTTGGAACTGGTTTCTGTGTGTTCCCTGGAATGCTGGAAAGTGAAATGGCATGTCAAGTGGGTGGCTAATAAATTGATTAAATAAATAAATAAATTTATGCACCTGCTAGATTTCTCTTCTGGAGACTTTGGGAGTAAAAATGGTGGGCAGGTGGAGGTCATTGTTTTCCTTTACATTTCTCCTAGTTATTAGGTATGAGAAGGGGTCTTGGGGATTGTGGCTCAAAAATGGGAGGAGCTGGGGGATTATTTGAAAGAGGGCCTTAAAAGGCTGGGGTTAAGGTTCTAAGGCTTTCAGAGAACAATGGGAGGGTTTAGGATGAGTGCAGAAGATGAGGTTGTAGTGTTGAATGAAGCCTCTGAATTGTTAATTTTGAATGACAGAAGGGAGAAAGTATTAAATGTATAGATAGTACTTAAATTAAATATACTAAATATATGTATTCATATACTAAATATAAATTAGTTGAAATAAGATGTCAATTTTAGTTAAGTGTTCATCCTGACCCAACCAACTTTTTGGAATATGGCTGCTGGCATAATTCTTATTTGAAAACTCTTGCTTAAAGAGACTGGGAGGAACTCTCATTGTTTTAGATACGTGTCACTTGCCTGTATTGGGGGTGGGGAATGATTTTAAAAAAGAAAAATGAATTATTGGGCTGAATGGATCTTGTGTGCTAAGAATGCTGGATGAGTGAGAAGATTTGGAAAGGATGTTTCTGTGAGAAAACTCTTGAATGAATTATTTGTGTTTGGTGGCGCAGCCCTGACTTTTGCCATGTGTTCATGTCTTGGGCAAGTCATTTGCCTTATCCTCAACAGTTTGCTAACAGTGTAATGATGATTTGTGATTAATTGCACTTTGCCTCAACTAGATATCACTTGAAAGGAGCTTGAAAATGTAAGAAAGAATATTCAGAGGGACATTATTTTATTTTTGATTGTAGGCATTTCACCCAGGAATAATTATTGTCCTGAAACATAAAGATGTATCACCTTAAAGAAAACTCCTCAGCTAGCTGAACTATAGAATGTTTTTAATTATCCAGTCTTTTATTTGAAATATTGATCCAACTGACTGGAACAAATTGACCCTGATACTTAATCAAGCATAATTTGGAAAGGAAAAGAGTTCAGACTCTACTCCAGAAAAGATCACAGAGGAAATATAATTGTTTATTTCAATTACTGTAATAGAGAATATCAAACCTAGCTTCTGATCATCTTTTCCTAAACTATATTTCAGACTAAACACAGTTTTGGAGGGAAACATAAGAGGAAAGACTATTTTAGTTTTTAAAAACATATAAAAGTTTCTAATGTTTTCCTTACAGGTTTATAACAAACTTTAAGATAAGTCAACATTATTTTTGAGATAGATTGTTTGAAGCTGAGAAAAGTGTAATATAATCTAAGAAATAAAAGACTGATATAAGATACCTTATGGTGTACAACTTGGTCTGCTCATCATTATGCTATGCCAATATTTCCTGATTCGTAAAATGTGGAACATTATATTACAGATGAAGATGAAACCAGACTATGTATGTTCAATTGCTTTTTTAAAGTGCTATTTCCCACATTATATAGCTTTATGAAAGCTCCTTTTGAGTCCCAGAGGTGTAGAAAGGTGAATTTTAAATCTTTTAGATAAAATATTTGGAAGCATTGTTTTCAGGTTAATTCTTCTTTATATGTATATCCACTTGACAGAATTCCTTTTAGGAACTGGGGATACTTTGTTAAAATACTGTATCTGGCAAGTCACTACTTATTTCAACATTCAAAGGAATTAGGAAATTCCCAGAATATTTGCATAATGAACACTTGAGGAAAAGAAAAGCAGCCTTTGTACAGAAGCTATCTATTGAGAGATATTTTTTTTTATTTCTGCAGAATCCCAAGTATTTTTTTAAAAACCCATCTGAGCAGAGTTGCATTTGATACAAGCAATGAGGGAAAGCCGGCTTTAGTCACACACAGCTCAGTAGCTGGGCCACGTTTCCATTTTATGTTGCAGGTCAGAGCAAGAAAATTGGCTAATTGGGCAGGGGAGGGGACTGGATCCAATTTTAAAAGAATAAATGAGCTTGGTGCAATGAAATTTATGATTGGGTATAATGTATTGGTGGATGATATGAGTTTGGAGGCTGTCATTGTTTTGGAGGATTTTAAAGAATAAAGATGTGCTTAAGGCCCCTGGGTAACTATAGGGTCCATTGTGAAGTTACAGAACGGGTGATTGTAGATTGTAATAGGAAGGTAGAGAAGGGATTTACACACTGCATTAATTCAAATTATTTTGAATAAAATCAATAAAATTCAATCATTTATTGAATATACACAATTAGCTGGGTTTACTCACCACATTAAACAAAAAACATTAGGGCTTAATGTGATGGATGAATCCAGAGTTGGGGAGCAGGTGCAGATAGAGAACTAAGATTTGGAGTTTATAAGGAACTCTTGAGGCTGAATCCTGAAGCTGTTGCAATTTGTAGGTAGCTGATGCAGATTTTTGTATGTGGAGAGGCTGTAAAGTAGTGGAAGCTTTTCTAAATAAAATACCTTATGAGAGTTTAGGTAAAGGGAAGATTCTGAACAATGTGAGTCTTAGATCAGTATATTATATGTCATGTGAATATTGTCAGCCCACTGGAATGGTAGGTTGTTCTAGGTCTTATAGTCCATGAAACATTTTGGAAGTAAAATTTCAAATAAAATTCCAAAAAGATTCTCAAGCTACTTAAAACAATCTTGTAATGTAACCCTCCTTTTTAAAAGAAAAGGTATAGTTAGAAGGGAACTATCATATTGTACAAAAAATGATTTGCAGGATTAGACTGGTATGATCATTTATACTGGGGCCAAACTTTACAGCTTAAATAGATAGAAAATGATACAAGAACTGATATCATTAATAGGTTGCTATGTGTTTTTAAAAAAGAATTGGCTACACTTTTTCCCCTTGCTCTAGAATAAGTGCAGGTAATTTGATTTGAATTGGGGCCCTGATTGTTATGAGAAAAAGTTTGACGCTTTGGTCCACACTGCAGTTAGGATGACATATCAATATCTGCCACTTACCTTGCCAAAATGCAATTGAATAGTTTCAGCTCTTAAGTATAATTAATCTTGCTTGTAATCCAGACAGGGCCTGCTTCAGGCTAAGGCCAAGTAGTCACTTGTCTAGGGTGCCAAAGCTTAGGGTGCACCAACACCGCCCCTCCTTCTGAATCAATCTAAAAACACAAATCTTTGTATTGGTGGGAGGTGACACCATCAGTCAGTACAGCCAAGGATGCTATATAAACCAGCCTATATTCTGAGATTTTTCTTAGAAGTCCTGTCATACATGTAGGTCTCAGTTAGTGCAGTTAATGAATCCCATGAAATGATCACATTATTTGAATTAGCACTATTTGAAGTGATATTTCTATGGAAAACACAGTAATTGGTTCCCATTCAACAGAAATAGGCAATGAAAATTTTAAACATAAATTTTTAGATGTGTATTAATGAAATATTACAGTAAAGGACATGAATATATAATTTAAATTTATGGTTTACAAAGTCAGAGTAGTTACAGAAACCAAAATTTAAAAAAAAAGTCTACCATAGATTCAAGCATTCCAACATCTTGTCCTATTTTAGCCTTGACCTTGTTCATGTCATTCAGTTACATCAAATTGTTGCAGAACAAGGCTCTTCTTTTTTAAACTTACAGTGGTTTCCTCTGACGTTTTGCACTTACAAAGATTAGCAGTGCTTAAAACCCCAACCACAACTGCACATGTGCTAGCCTCAATTGTGTACACACTAGCCTTGTATTAACTGAATTTTGGGTTGCATTAAATGTGACCTGATACCAATTTACAATTTGCACTAAATTGAATATTGCATTATTCAAACTTGCACTAATCGTGACCTATGTGTATTTGTAACTTCTAAGAAAGACTGTTCTGGTAGAGGCATGAGATGTCAGTTAATGAAAAGCAAAACATGTGTAGAAACAAATATTAAACCATTGCTTGAGGTGTTTTGGAGGATCTGTAAGAAAAGCCCTCTTGTTAGAACTAACAAAAGTGAATAAACTGGGAAGTACAACCACAGAAATGCCAGGATGTTAAATTGATACATTATCATTCATCTGATAGCCATGATTCAGATTTAGAGAATAGTCATTCTAATGGACTGCTGACCCTTCAGTGTAAGCAGCTAACCCACACAAGCAGCACTGGATGGTGAGCAGAAGTTCTGCGTTTAGAAAAATATGTTTCACTTGTTACATCGTACAAAGCTTATGTTTTATGAGACAAACCTCTGAATATACTATGGTAACTTTCAAGGTTAAGAATTTGCCCTGCTTTCTCTTTCATAATACTGATAGGAATAATTAAATTACAGTATAAAGAGTAGCTTAGAATTATTTTCCAGAAGTTTAAAATGTTTTTGTCTTACTTAAATGGTTATAATAAGTGTAGAACCCAAGCAAAAATATTGTAGTCTGCAATATTATTTTAGAAATATTCATTGCAATTCATTGAGAACCATATGAAAAAAGTAGTTCATTTTATTCTAAAGTATAGAGAGAAAATCTGTTGAGCAGAATCTATAAAATAATTAAATTAGAATTCTGCACTTCTGTAGTTTTTACTACCACAACAGTCCATATCACCTAGTAAGAGAGGTGCTTAAGGTTATTCATTTGCAGAAACATGACTAATTAATTGCTAGTTAAAATATGTATTTTGAGTGCTGGAAAAAATAATAAAATTTATTCTGCAAGCTTGCTTCAAACTTGGTTCAGTTTATAATAATGTTACACAATCAAAATAGCAAGCAGTATGGTTAAGAGAAAACAAATATATTAAGTGATCAAGTTATTATTCACAAGTTTGTCTCAAATAACATCAGGCCCTATGTAGTAGTAAAAACATAGCAAGTTATTGATGTTGGCTTTTATCTCTTAAAGTAATAAGGAAGAGGATATGAAAATGGAACATAAGTAATGGAATCACACACTATTGTGGTATAGAAAATTGCTAGAAATTCACAGACATTGAAAATTGCAATATTATGTCTTTGATATAACCTGATTCCATTCATATTATTGTATAAGGCTCAGGATTTGTAAGGTAGATATCACAAAATTGAAAGGTAGTTGGAATATATTTTGTTTGTTCAGAATATTCTTGTGAAATTCAAAACAAGTGCTTTATTTTTTTCAGCCCAGGCATATTTAATTAAAATTTCCACTGTGGGTTTCAGTTCTGCAGCCTCATAGCAAAGAACTCATTTAGTATGCATTGTAATTATCCAGTACTGAAACAAAAGATGAGCTTTTTCTCTTTGATTCATAGGTAAATGAGACAAATACCCAAAACAAAAACTTATAGTGGTTCATGACATGCTAGATCAAAGTTTTATTATATTAAATTTAGGGTATATCTCTCACATAATGTACATGCTTAAATTCATGAATTCAACACATGAACTCAGTGTGCTTCCCAACATGGGACACACACCAAAACTAACACTTGTATGTGGTTCTCAGATATCCCTCAGCATCTCTGATGAAAAAAGTATTACATACTATAGTCTTTTCTAAGGCTGTATCATGCAATGTGGTTCCTTTCCTTTGCATTTTAACATGGCGATGTGTCGTTTCTCAATATGATTTTAGCAAAGCAAAAATCTGAAGACAGTAAGAAATTTTTGGCATAGTCCTAGCAAAAAGTTGCTAATATCATAAGCAATTTGGAGAGAAGTACTGGCGATATGCCTCTTCCTTATAAATGAAAACTATTGGTAGGGCTAACAGGGTCATACTGCAAAAATGCATGGAAATGCAGAACAAGCAAGCTGTAAACTTTAGGTTTGGTGTTTTAGAATTGCTTCTGAGTTTAAGGCTTATTGACTGATACCATTTTTAAACCATGTGTTTCTTGTTCTTAAACATCTAAACTCTGTCTTTGATTCTGTTGTTTGGGATTATGAATTAATTTGAGGTTAGGCTCATCTGGGCTTAAGCCACATGCCATGTAATCATGAATCTGTCAAATTATGTGTAGGAAGATTTCTTTTATTACAGAGTAGCCCTAGCCCATAATACAGGCTTACAGAAGGCTTAGCAGTATCTTCTATAAGAGTGTACACTTCTGATGTTGGTAATGGCTGTTGGCTGGGTGCCTGACAAATTGCTGAGTTAGGGTAGCATGGTAACACAAGCACAATTACACTGCTCCAGTACAGAGGCTTCAAGCAGTCACTTCTGTATCAGTGCAAAACATGGAAGGTCTTGGGACAAATGGAGGAGGGTTTAGGTTTGTGTGATAGAGATGGATTTGCTGGCACTTAGTATTAGTCCACAGCCCCCTCATTGAGTGTCTGGCAGCAATAGTCCTCCCTTGCCTTCGTGACAGTTTCTGCTACGGAGCATAGGCAAAATGGAATCAAGTGCATTAATGATGTGATATGGCTATGGTGATCATATTTTCTTGGAAAAAATAAAGGACAAACCTGAAAAAGGGGCAAACCTGAAAGAGGTTCATAAGCAGAAAAAAATTGTTTATAACTTTGCCTTACAAAGGAAAATTCAAGAGCAAAACCAAGAAAAGTTTTACAGAACCACATACTTTAATAAAAATATATAAAATCAAACGGTGTATGTAAATTTATTTTAAAAAGACAATTTAATTTCCATATTTTTCTCATGAATATGAAAGATTGTGCATGAAGTGGTACCGTTTGTATGGTAAAAGTTAAATGACCGAAATAAAGGACAAAAGTGACTTTTTGGAAAATAAATCTAAAGACAGCTCTCTGAAAAAAGGACTGTCCTTTATAATAAATGGTGTATGGTCACTGTAGGTATGGCATAAGGCTGGTCTGTTGTACTATAATGGCTTCTGCTAATATGCCCAAACTCTGTCTTTACGAAAAAAAAAAGCCTACCAACAGGCATCTTCTGTCTTCGAACTCTTTCTTGAAAATGTAGGCAGTTTTGTGTAGCAACTGTGGTATGTGATATGTTCTAAAGTGTGAAAAAGCATTCACCTGTTTTAAAAAATATTTTATTACAGAATCATTTATTGTATCTTGAAAAGAAAACACATTTGGGAAAGTGTGCAATAGCATGGAAATGGAAGGATTCCCTCCACCACCACCTCCTGAAGGTAATAAAAATATTAAAAATTTGTATGTTTGTTCATGTTGAATTGAAAATGCTTGCATTTTAAAATACTTTTATTTTTATTTATTTATTTTGTGCCTTCAAGTCAGTGTTGACTCCTGGTGACTGTCTGGACTAGTCCCTGCAATTTTCTTGGCAAGATTTTTGGAAGTAGTTTGCCATTGCCTGCTTCCTGGGGCTGAGAGAGAGGGACTGGCCCAAAGTCACTCAGTTGGCTTCATGCCTAAAGTGGGACTAGAATTCATGGACTTCTGGTTTTTAGACTGGTGCCTTAACCACTACACCAAACTGTCTTTAAAATAACCTGGTTAAAATAACCTGGTACATAATTTCTTAAATGTTGTTTTACAATTCTGAATTATATTGTTTTTTTCACTGCATTATTTGTTTTCATAAACTCATAGGCAGAAGGTTCTGTGTATAGCATGTGTTTTGGATTTCCTTAGATTCCATTGGGTGACATCATTCATTGGCACTGGTTATTAAAGATGAGAAGTTGTTTCTAGTAGTTTTTCCATTTGTTATATATTATCTCCTGTCTGGAACTGGATTTCTATTATTCTGAGATGTGATGGGCTGGGTATACTTATTTATTTTTCAAATTTAATACAAGGCTATTTAAAATGCAATTTTTATTTAGGGTGGATAAGTCAATATACTTGTTGGGACAGAGCCAGTGAAAAGAATATGTGAATGTGTAATTTTCTGGAAAATGTTGGCTAACATAACTTGGGAATCTCTTTTCTGTATCAGCTATACCTGTGTGTGTTCTGGCTATGGTTTTAACTGTTTGACATCTACATGGAATCACTGGGTGAGGTCATTGGTTTGGGGTCAGGAATCATCAATATGCTGATGATACCCAATTATACTGCACATCTTGACTCCAGGCCAAAGAAGTGATGCTATCGAAGTCCTTGCCCAGTACCTGGAGTCTGTGCAGGTCTAGATGGGGAGGAACAGATTCAGGCTCAGACGTGACAAGAATTAATTCTGTTTGGTTCTCCCAGTTCTGGAGATATTCCATCTTTGGTATTTGATGGGTTTACTCTTCCCTTTGTGAGACTGGTCACAATCTGGGGGTCGTCTTGGACTGACAGCTCCTGCTGAAAGAGAAAGAGCTTTTGCACAGGTTCATCTGGTGTGCCAGTTACACCCCTTCCTGGACTGGGAAGCCCTTCAGACAGTCACTTACACCTTGATCACCTCACAATTGGATTACTGTAATGCCTTCTACATGGGGCTGCCCTTGAAGACTACCCAGAAGCTACAGCTGGTCCAGAATGCTGTGGTGTGGGCAGTGATGGGCATGTCACAGTATCAGCATGTGTCCCCACTGCTTTATGAGATGCACTGGTTACCAATTGGCTTCTCGGTCCAATTCTACATACTGGTTATTAGCTATAAAGCCCTTCATGGCATAGGACCTGGCTACTTGATGGACCACTTGTCTCCATATGTTCCCACCTTTCCAGTGAGTTCTGGTAGTGTGGACACATTCTGAATCCATTGAGCAAACAATGTCATCTTGCAGGACTCAGAAAGCATACCTTCTTGATGGCAGGTCCTGTCCTTTGGAATATTATGCTCAGGGATTCACACTGCTTCTACCTTACTGAATTTCCACAAACTATCAAAAACCTGGTTGTTTTCCTCGGCTGTGGGATAGGATGGTGGTCATGTCCCTTTAGCTTTTTGATTTTATTTGTATTAAGGCCTTATGTTCAGCTGTACTCTCTTTTTGATATATGTTATTCTCTTTTAATTATAAGTGCCCAGAATTACTGAGGAGTTGGCAGCTTCAAAAATTAAATTAAATTAAAAGAATAAAATATGGTTTGCTCAGTATTTTGATCTTTGGCCATGAGACTCTCTGGCTTTGAAAAAAATGATTGTTTTTCTTAACTCTTAGAGTATCTGAGAAGATGAGTCTATTTAAGGTTTCTCTAACCTAACACGATATTTTTATTAAAAAAACAACATAGCTGAGTGCCTGGTGTTTTGTGTTTTTTTGTAATTACAGTGCTTTTGGTATCTTTCATATTCTCATGGCAGGTGGTGTTGGGCAGGCTCTGGATTCACGTGAATGATGGAATCCATAACACCCTGACTGATACTCACTGAAGGATATCCGATATTTGCTGAAAATTTGCTTTTGCTGTGTTTTATATGATGCTCAGTCAGTGCTGTATGCTCACACATGTAATCGCACATGCCCAAGTGTTTGAAAGGGATCACCACCTTTTAATTCAGCCATAAATAATATAAATTATTATTTTGCTGGAAAAGTGTGAAAATACTGCCCAGCAGCAGTCATCGTTTTCTTCTAGTATGTATGAACAATAGTTTAACCCCAAGTGTAAATAGCTGTCTCTTCTGATGTTGCTGCCACAGACTTCCATTGTACAGTGTACATTATACAAATGCTTGTGAGTCACGTATCATTAGGTCATTGTCTGGGTTATCTCTATGGCTTCCTTGCAATGCAAAAAGGTTTTATTTTTTCAATGTGAGATAGTATATCCAGATCTTCTGGGTCAAGTTTAGGATGAATCTGATAGATTTAATAACTGCATTGTACTATACTGTCTTGTAAAGCAAAATGTATTTTTGTTTCATAACCTGGAAATGCCACTCTACCAAAAAAACAAATTACTTATTTTCTGAAGGTTTGGGAAGGCCTGGTCTGGGTGGAAAGGCATCAAAAGTTAAATCTGTTCTCTAAACCTTTGGCTGTGGCCAGAAGCACTGATACAGCTTTACCAGTGTTCAGAAACTTTATTTGTGGCCTGGAAGTGTTGTGCAAAAGCCTCTGTTGAATGGAGAATGTGAAACTGCAGCTTTGGGTAATAATTTAATGATACTCCCTCTAAAGAAAAATATTTAGAAAAAGTAGAGTACTACTCTGAATTACAAGACTATATTGTATGCCATTTTATAACTTAATGAAACGAAGTCTGACAGCCTGCAATCCTATATATGACATCTCAGAAGTAAATTCTACATATGATTGCAAAGTAGTAATTAAATTGTGCCCTGGATGTTGATCATATTTGTAAACTATGGATTATTAACATTCATGTCATCTGGGATCAGGAGTTTAACAAAGAACTTAATAGGAAGCCTGCATGACAGAGCCTTCTTTGAGGATTGTAAGAATATTGCTTAAACTGAACTTTGTACTGTATGGCATTTGTTTGTGAGAAATGCCCATTTATGCACACAGACAGTTACAAAGGATGGTATAAATAGAGCCAAGATTTAAGTTGAATGAGAACAGCTTCTGAATTGTAGCCCTCAATAGTCTTTTTTGTGGAAGCTGCTGGTAGATTGTTTGGTGTCTGAATTTCTGTTTAAAAAAAGAAGAGTCTTTTATAAAGAAAGGGAAAAACCAAAGTCTTCGTATTTAATTTAAAAAATCAGAAAAATAAACTTAGGTAAACTAGCTTTAATTATTTTTATGTAACAGCTATGCTTTATAACAGAGAAATAGAACAGAAATCTTTTTTCTTTCCCCTTAGTGTAAGCAAGACATTGTTCATTGTTTGCTTATACATGAAAGAACGTATTTCCAAATTAAAGATAAATCTCCCAAGTCATGCTCAGCTCCTGGTGACTTCATAGACATGTCCAGCCAGTTTTCTTGGAAAAAATACAGAAGTGGGTTTGCCATTCTGGGATGTTTTTTTTGACTTCCGAGTGTATCCTGTAGTTTTGATATACTTTTAAGGCCCTAGAAGTTTTCCAAGAAAACTGTTAGTCTTAAGGCGTACATTTTGACTTTAAAAACTACCATTGTATTGATTCCTACTTCAGCAAAGGATCGTTACCTTCTCATGGTGCTGAAGCTTGAGCACCTCAATGATGCCATGAGCTAAACTGTGAAGGGCCACCCAAGACGGGAAGGTCATGACAGAGAGGTCAGACTAAATGCGACCCTGGGGAAGGTAATGGCAACCCACCCCAGTATTCTTGCCGTGAAAACTAAATGGATCAGTACAACCAGAGATATGTCGGTATACCATCAGAAGATGAGACCCCCAGGTCGGAAGATGGTCAAAATGCTACTGGGGAGGAACAGAGGATGAGTTCAACTAGCCCCAGACATGATGACGCAGCTAGCTCAAAGCCGAAAGGACGGCTAGCGGCCAACGGTGCTGGTGGTGAACGGCGAATTCGATGTTCTAAGGATCAACACACCATTGGAACCTGGAATGTAAGATTTATGAGCCAGGGCAAATTGGATGTGGTTATTGGTGAGATGTCCAGATTAAAGATAGACATTTTGGGCGTCAGTGAACTGAAATGGACTGGAATGGGCCACTTCACATCAAATGACCACCAGATCTACTACTGTGGACAAGAGGACCACAGAAGAAATGGAGTAGTCTTCATAATTAATAGTCAAGTGGCTAAAGCAGTGCTTGGATACAATCCCAAAAACGACAGAATGATCTCAATTCGAATTCAGGGCAAGCCATCTAACATCACAGTGATCCAAATATACGCCCCAACCACAGATGCTGAAGAAGCTGAAGTAGAGCAGTTCTATGAGGATCTGCAGCACCTACTGGACAACACACCTAAAAGATGTTATTTTCATCACGGGAGACTGGAATGCTAAGGTGGGCAGTCAAATGACACCTGGAATAACAGGTAAGCATGGCCTGGGAGAACAAAATGAAGCAGGACATAGGCTGATAGAATTTTGCCAAGACAACTCACTCTGCATAACAAACACTCTCTTCCAGCAACCTAAGAGACGGCTTTATACATGGACTTCCCCAGATGGACAACACCGAAATCAGATTGACTACATCCTTTGCAGCCAAAGGTGGCGGACATCTATACAGTTGGTAAAAACAAGACCTGGAGCTGACTGTAGTTCAGATCACAAACTTCTTCTTGCACAATTTAGGATCAGACTCAAGAGATTAGGGAAGACCCATAGATCAGCTAGATATGAGCTCACTAATATTCCTAAGGAATATGCAGTGGAGGTGAAGAATCGATTTAAGGGACTGGACTTAGTAGATAGGGTCCCGGAAGAACTCTGGACAGAAGTTCGCAACATTGTTCAGGAGGCGGCAACAAAATACATCCCAAAGAAAGAGAAAACCAAGAAGGCAAAATGGCTGTCTGCTGAGACACTAGAAGTAGCCCAAGAAAGAAGGAAAGCAAAAGGCAACAGTGATAGGGGGAGATATGCCCAATTAAATGCAAAATTCCAGAGGTTAGCCAGAAGAGATAAGGAATTATTTTTAAACAAGCAATGTGTGGAAGTGGAAGAAGACAACAGAATAGGAAGGACAAGAGACCTCTTCCAGAAAATTAGAACCATCGGAGGTAAATTCCAGGCCAAAATGAGTATGATCAAAAACAAAGATGGCAAGGACCTAACAGAAGAAGAAGAGATCAAGAAAAGGTGGCAAGAATATACAGAAGACCTGTATAGGAAGGATAACAATATCGGGGATAGCTCTGACGGTGTGGTCAGTGAGCTAGAGCCAGACATCCTGAAGAGTGAGGTTGAATGGGCCTTAAGAAGCATTGCTAACAACAAGGCAGCAGGAGACGACGGCATCCCAGCTGAACTGTTCAAAAACTTGTGAGATGATGCTGTCAAAGTGATGCATGCCATATGCCAGCAAATTTGGAAAACACAAGAATGGCCATCAGACTGGAAAAAATCAACTTATATCCCCATACCAAAAAAGGGAAACACTAAAGAATGTTCAAACTATCTAACAGTGGCACTCATCTCACATGCCAGTAAGGTAATGCTCAAGATCCTGCAAGGTAGACTTCAGCAATTCATGGAGCGAGAATTGCCAGATGTACAAGCTGGGTTTAGAAAAGGCAGAGGAGCTCGGGACCAAATTGCCAATATCCGCTGGATAATGGAAAAAGCCAGGGAGTTTCAGAAAAATGTCTATTTCTGTTTTATTGACTATTCTAAAGCCTTTGACAGTGTGGACCATAACAAATTGTGGCAAGTTCTTAGTGGTATGGGGATACCAAGTCATCTTGTCTGCCTCCTGAAGAATCTGTATAACAACCAAGTAGCAACAGTAAGAACAGACCACGGAACAACGGACTGGTTTAAGATTGGGAAAGGAGTACGGCAGGGCTGTATTCCCTCACCGTACCTGTTCAACTTGTACGCAGAACACATCATGCGACATGCTGGGCTTGAGGAATCCAAGGCTGGAGTTAAAATCGCTGGAAGAAACATTAACAATCTCAGATATGCAGATGATACCACTTGGATGGCTGAAAGCGAAGAGGAACTGAGGAGCCTTATGATGAAGGTGAAAGAAGAAAGTGCAAAAGCTGGCTTGCAGCTAAACCTCAAAAAAACCAAGAATATGGCAACCAGCTTGATTGATAACTGGCAAATAGAGGGAGAAAATGTAGAAGCAGTGAAAGACTTTGTATTTCTAGGTGCGAAGATTACTGCAGATGCTGACTGCAGTCAGGAAATCAGAAGACACTTAATTCTTGGGAGAAGAGCAATGACAAATCTCGATAAAATAGTTAAGAGCAGAGACATCACACTGACAACAAAGGTCCGCATAGTTAAAGCAGTGGTGTTCCCCGTAGTAACATATGGCTGTGAGAGCTGGGCCATAAGGAAGGCTGAGAGAAGGAAGATAGATGCTTTTGAACTGTGGTGTTGGAGGAAAATGCTGAGAGTGCCTTGGACTGCAAGAAGATCAAACCAGTCCATCCTCCAGGAAATAAAGCCAGACTGCTCACTTGAGGGAAGGATATTAAAGGCAAAAATGAAATACTTTGGCCACATAATGAGAAGACAGGACACCCTGGAGAAGATGCTGATGCTAGGGAGAGTGGAAGGCAAAAGGAAGAGGGGCCGACCAAGGGCAAGATGGATGGATGATATTCTAGAGGTGACGGACTCGTCCCTGGGGGAGCTGGGGGTGTTGACGACCGACAGGAAGCTCTGGCGTGGGCTGGTCCATGAAGTCACGAAGAGTCGGAAGCGACTAAACGAATGAACAACAATTGATTCCTATCTACTCCCAGTGTTATGTGGAGGCCACTTAGAAGGCCATTGTTTTCCCATCCCTATTTTAAAAGAAAAGGCTGGTGTCAGAGAAATGGATTTTAGTGCTCAAACTACATTGTGCAGCTATTCTATTTTTCAGTCTTTAATAAATTATTTTTCTGTAATGAAAAAATAAAGGCCAAGGAGTGCGAAAACATGGGAAGACTACAAATGGAATGCATACAGTAACTTGAAAATGTTAATGTAGGTGAAGTTCTTGGTAACACAAATTTCTTCCATTTAATTTTAAACATCAGTATAAAATGAGGGTAAGAATATAGTCCTAAGTATACTCTATGAGTAGAAATGTACTCAGAAATAAACAGAGCTATTATACTTGTTTTCCAAATGGCTACAACCTAGATGTCTACTGTTCGATAAATTTGAGAACCCTCTTATATGTTCTCAAAAAGGCCAGACTTTCCATTCTTAATCTTTCTTTTTTTGAGATGTTGATTGAATTTAAATAGATGAGGATATGAAAAGTACTTATTTCCCATTTAATTACTGCAGACATTCCCTTGTCATGGCTCCATGTCAAAAGCAGAAGTTAGGCAGGACCATGATTCAGATAACATTAAATATGCATGTGTTGCTAATCAAGTTCTGAGTTTTGTCTATGTTAAGTATTTATTTAAATATTTTTTTTGTTTTATTGCTCTGAATTGAGATCTAAATCAGAAAAGTCAGAAGAGATCCAAGTCAGAAAATGATAGCAGCTGATAATATTAATGTTTAATGCTGATTGAATGGTAAGAATCAAGACTTTGATCATGTTGAGAGTTATGAATAAAGAACAATATCATCAAGTCCTGTTAATTGCCACCACTGGACAAGATAAAGGTACATAGGATAAATAAGAATGATGCTGACTGGGACAGGGCAAAATCTGATCTTGCTGTAGAGTCAATCAAAATAAACTAAACGTTTAGCTGGAAGGATCAAGAGAAACTGACAGTTCCAGATAGCCTCTAGTATTGCTTTGTTCATTAGAAAGGCAAAAGCTTTGAGAACTTCCCCAAGGATGCTATTAAATAACATAGCTATCTTTAGCAGATTATAGACTTCATCTGTTTTGGAATCCATCTTTATTTAATATATTTCAATACCACTCCCCATAGGTTTACATTTGGATTAAAGTTTCTCTAGCAATATAAAATCTCTGGATGTTATTAGATCAGTTTTTTCCTAGTAAACACCCAAGTCTGACATCACTGATCTTTTGAAATATTCCAGATATAATTTTTAATTAAAAAGAAGCTTATCTAATGTCTTTGTGTAGGTATCTGTTGTCTTTCCCTTGCCCAGTAGTTTATTTCATGTACATACGTGTGTGTGTGTGTGTGTGTGTATATATATATATATATATATATATATATCATGTTATTAAATTAGTAATGTATTGTGAGCCAAGGTGCTAAATATTTTATCAGAGTTTACACTGAACTAACATGTAACTTAAAATTAAAGCACTGCATGCTCATAGTGGAGACATGTTCCATACAATGGGAATATATAGTCATAAGAAGGCAAGCTTGTGAATGTTTCCTGACAGGATTTGTTTGAACCCAGACTGTTCCTTTCAAAAAACCAAATTTGTTTATTGTTTTTGCCAGCATATTCTCATTCCTTAGTAAGTAGAGGAAGTAGATACTTTCCTGTAATAGATGTACAATCACTTTCATATCATTTCCATTATCTTTTAAAAGTACACAGGTTGTCAGCTAATATTTTCTTGAACTCTCTTCACAGGATTGAACTAGAGCGGTGTTTCTCAACCTTGGCAACTTTAAGACATGTGGAGTTCAACTCCCAGAATTCCTCAGCCAACTATGCTTGCTGGGAATTCTGCGAAGTCCACACATCTTAAAGTTGCCAGGGTTGAGAAAAACTGAACTAGAGTATACTTTTGAATTCTTCCTGACCTGAGCGTTCTTTCCATGGTTAATCTAGTATTCTATCCATTCCGAATATTTCTGGTTTCTTGCTGTGCTAGCCAGTCAGAGTCTTAAACCAAGAGTCATTTTGATGTCCAATCCTAGTTTTGTAAGAAAGTAACAAGGATGTTACTTCAGACATAACACTGACCAAGTAAAAGGGGAAGTTTTGACAGGAATGATTAAGAACAATTGGAAGGTATGTATGTTCACACCTACACCACTCCTGAATTAGCCATTAGTAAATCTAGATTTAAATAAAGAAATGCCAGAGATATTTTTCTTGCTACAAAGGTAGCTAGTGCCAAGTCAGTGAAGTCAGTTCCCAAATATGGAAATGCTAAGGCTTTTCACATACCAGTGTATATTCTACATTGTAGGGTTATTGTGGTGATGAAATGAAGGGAAATCCCTGGGTAAACCTGGAAGAAAAATGGGAAATGAATCAAATAAATCAGTGTATTTCAAACTTGGCAACTTTGGATGTGTGGACTTCAATTCCCAGAATTCCCTAGGCAGCATGCTGTCTGGGGAATTCTAGAGTTGAAGTCCACACATCTTAAAGTTGCCAAGTTTGAAAAACCCTGAAATATGTTTTTAAAAAATGTAACATGGAATTTAGTGAAGGAACCAGTGTTGTCAAGGTTTTCTGGCAAATGTTAACTTGTTTCCCTCCTTGCAATGTGAGTCATGAATCTCATCACCTTCACAAATAAACACGGTGAAACCTGCTCCTTGGCATATTTATTTAAAGTAAGTCCTCTTGCATTCCCTATAGCCAAAGGATATGAGAAGTGAGAGGCCATAGAGAAATAATACAAGCACAAAGCCAAAAAGTTGTTCTTCTATACTTTACATTCTCTTAGGTTAAAGCAAATGAGAAAAACAAGAATTTCCCAATCTGATAAATAAAAAGGGAAATTCTTTGATCATGCGGAGGGTGATCATGACCCTCACCCCCATCAGTCATCAAGATACCATCTCCTACAACAGTATTTTTCAACCTCAGCAACTTTAAGATGTGTGGACTTCAACTTCCAGAATTCCCCACCCAGCATGCTTGCTGGGGAATTCTGGAAGTTGCAGTCCACACATCTTAAAGCTGTTGAGGTTGAGAAACACTGACCTACAAGATTAAAGTAAGATTTTTTTTTCTTCTGCTCCCCGCTTTCTCTTCCCAGGGTGCTGAGGAGGGAATGAAATCTGCCAGATTCTGTGATTTCTTGGGGACTCCTTTTAAGGCATAAAGTAGTAATCATTCCTCCTAAGAGAGACTAACATAGGAGTTAGCAACATGGCCAAGATGTCATAAAGATTAAATTTTTTAAATTACCAAAATATTTATTTCCAAATCTTGTACAGTTTTTTTTAACTAAGTCCTTGGATCAGAGTCTGCAATCCAGGGCCCTAAGAAGTTGCAGAATCCTGTTTAAATCATTTCAGTAAGATTTCTTAAGAAAAAAGATTTCCTGCAACAACTTCTGCCTTACCAAAATCAAAATAAAATGGACCTTGCACGAACCAGAAATAGTCGTGTTTATATATTTGAACCAATGTTTTAGCAAGCTCTTTTGACAAAATCAAGAGTTGCTTTGATATGCATGTTGATTCATGCACAGGTAGATAAAATTTGCAGGAAATTCTGGTTAATACGAACATTGGGGTCCTTGGTATGCTTTTAATTAATTGTATAGTTATTGTAAAATGCAAAGAGAATGGAATTTGTTTCATCCAGATTGTTTCATCCATCTCATAATATCTGTTTCCTTAGAATAGTACATTCTGATGGCTCAGTTCCTCAAGGACCTCTATACTGAATGTTGCAACAAAGAAAACATTTAACATCTGCTACATTCACCAATTAGTTATAATTTTCTTGGTTGCCTTTTAAAACAGATTTATTCTGATTATTATAGTGTGTGAGTTCCAGTTGCTCAGTTTTTCTTTATTGTCCACTGTGGATGTTGGTTCAATCCCCAGAGACTTGTAAAAGAGGATATTTAGTTTTTACATTGAAATTCTTTTTGGTTAATGATTTTCTGAGGGCACAGAAAAAGATTTTAAACAGACATAAGAAAACTATATGATATGCTAGCAGGAATGTAATGTCTAGTGAATATTCTTTGTAGTCCTTAAGGGCAATAATGTCAAACAAGCTAATTAAGTAAAGGCATAGCTACAGTGTTAGTAAAATATGCTAGCTCAATTTGGGTGAAAAATATTGCAGGATGTTTGAAAGGGCTCAATTAGTTTCAGTTTTGCCAGAGGAATACGCAGAGCGTGTCTTAGGTGATGAGCAGCTAATAAAAAATTTTTATAGTTCAGGAAAACAAAACAGTTTTGCATGGGTGGCCTTAACTTTGTTATGCTTTTAAAAATATTGGATAAACTTAGTTGCTGATATGTTCCTTTCATAACTGTATTTGGGCCTTGCATGTAAAGCCTTAAGAGAAGTGTTTCTACTTGAAGGGAAAGGTTAATAAAAACATTATAAGAAAGTTTGATACGCAGACACACACAATTAGCAGGTTGAAAGTTTCAGTAAAGAAATTGTGAGCTGCCATAAAAATTCGTTCATTATGGTTTTCAAGAAGTGTTCATGCCATGATATTGGCTATACGGAAAATCACTTGATATGAAACAATTTAAATGTTGAACGTGTATTGGAGATTCATACTGGCTTTATGCACCTTTTGATAGAAGTGTAAGGATGCTGATCACTGAGATTAGATTGCCTGGATTCTTCTGTATCAGATCTGCTGAATTTTTAACATGTACTTCCTGTACACTTTCAACACCAGCTCCAGTCATCAATGTACATTATAATTTTGAAAATAGACATTCTTTGGATTTGAATTTAAGACTGATATGTGAAGCGTACTGAAGCCCAAATGTTAAGTGTTAAAAGTGTCATTGTTACTCATTTCATACCCATTGTTGGTGAAGGTTTTGGTTTGTCTTTTAAAATGTCCACTTTTTAGTTTTAGGAAATGACATACCAATCACTGCTGCTAATGAAGATGAAGAAGAAGGAGAACAGTTTGACTTTGATAGTGGGGATGAGATACCAGAAGCAGACAGACAAACTATTTTGCTGCTGCAAGAAGAGACAAATTTTATAGGTAAATGATTCCATGCAAAATAAGCCACAGGAATGTTAATTTTTTGTGAATATGAATTGCCTTTTAAGGTAACTCTCTAGTCCTTGCAAATATTCACTCCCCTGGGAATCATGGATTGAATCAGAAAGCAGTTCAGCCCCTCAGAAATTAAAACTGTTCATTGCATGAAAGCCTAGATGAGCTCTGTCCCAGGAAAAACTGCACATAGATTACTCTTAGGAACCTATGCATATAGACCACTTTCAATGTATAGATTCAGAGATTCACTCAAATGCCAAGAGATGCAGTTTTCTGGAATTCTCTGCCCTGCCTTCCATAAGAATTTGCAAGGGCAGTCCAAGATAGAAACTTATAGTATAAAAATTGTCATATTTTCTAATGCTCCTACATTAAATAGTAAGAGCTGTATAATTCAGGACAAGTCACTGCTTGAGTTGCTAAAGTTTTCCTATCTATGTCAGCCTGGTTCCCAAGAACCATGAATGGAAAGAAGTTTACAAGATTCAGGACTGTAGAAGAAAATTCTATTTTACTCCTGTACCATTTTTAAAATCTTAAGAGGCCTTTGGGGCCTGAAATGAGAGGTGGGGATTAGCTACAAATATTTTTATAGGTGTTATACAGAGGACCAATAATAATGAGAGTGAATTTAGGTGTCGTTTTAAACTAGCTTGCATACAAGTAGAATCCACAGTTTGAGCATTCAGTGTATTAGGCAAACTTTAGATTAACTGGTTTGGCCTCAAGATTTATAACAGAGTAGAGGTGTTGAGTGCTTCAAATCTGAAGAAAAAAAGGATGTGTTAGAGTGTACAGGGCACTTCTCTGCAATTCCTTAAATCTAATGGGTCTTTTCCTGGGATCGTATGGTGACTGCCCAAGTATGAGGGAGTTCTTTGGGGAAATGGTGCAAGCCACCAACAGACAAACTGATTTTATCTTCCCTATGTTTCCAGGGAGGCTGGAATTAGGAAAATAAGCAAGTTTGTTAAAATTTATATAACTTCTACCTTAGCACTTATTACTAAGCCTATGCTATATACTTACACTAACATCTATGTGCATATCCTATTCCTAAACAGTCCTGTAACAGTTCTGTTCTCCTTTGTTGCCTGAACTAATACCAAAATCTTTAGTCACTTTCAAGATGGTTGGCTTCAGCTGCTGTCAGCCACTGTTCTAGACTGCTCCTTTGCAGTTTCTCAGTCTGTGCTGAGGTGGGAAAAGGAAGGTACTTTACCGCCTGTTGGTTGGCTGTAGCTTCTCAGCACTTCTGCTGGAGTGGTGAACCTGCTGGTCTCTGCTTCTCCTTTCAGCTTGTCTACTGTTAGTTTGCTGGGGTCCAAGCCTGCTCCTCCTTCACCATCACCTTCCTGTTGAGTTGATGACTGCAAATTCTTCCTCTCTCCTTCTCCCACATGATATAAATCTTTCTCCAAACACACCCATGCTTTAGTGCTTTCAGAGTTTTCCTTTTATAATTGGAAACCAGGTGTGGTCCAGTGCTCTTTAGGCTGCCTTAAAGTCCCAGGGGATAGAACAAAGGGAAAGAAGAGCTCACATTGGTCACTGCAAGGCTTTTCTTCCCCAAGAAGTGAGCTGCATTATCCTGGGAAAGGCACAGCTGCTTTAAGGAGCCCCAGACCAGTACTATAGAATTACCCCATGTGTTCGTCAAGCACCTTTTTGCCTTCAGGTCTGAAGTCCAGCACAGTCCTAGAAAGTAGCTTGGTTTTGAAGGGAAGGAGAAGGCATATTGTAGAGGGAAGCTTGGTTTTCTCTCATTATGAGAAGAGTGGTTTTGACAGCAGCGTGTATCTTTTGTATTCAAGGGAATGAAAATCTAGAAAACATAGAAGAAACTGAGAAAATGCAGAGCACCAAAGCAGAGGGCATCCTACCACGGGTAAACCCATACTCTGTCATAACCATTTCGCCAGTGCAGGAAAAGGAGCCATTGCTGTCACCAGAGCCAAGCGCACAAGATGGAACTATAAGTCCCACCCTCTCAAGTGGATACTCGGTTCCGGTGCCTTGTGGCTATGCTGTGCCATCCAATTTGCCATTGATATTGCCAGCGTATTCCAGTCCTGTTATAATACGCAACCTATCTGTGGATGAAGAAGGTAGTGTGGAGCTATGGATGACTACATTCAAAAAGAAAGAATACAATTTTATCAATAGTCCTCTAATTTCTTGAATGTTTTGAAGCCTCCGTGTAATCCAAAGCTTTGCATATTGCTCAGGGGGTTGTGCTTTGAGATTTGCAACCCACAACGCAGCTTAAATATCATTGTTAATATCAGTAAGATTTCTATAGATTAATCCTACTGATATCGAATCTAATGGAGACGGATATGCTGACAAGCGGACCCTGCCATAGCGCGGGAATAACGCTAGGAAGAAGAAGAGTTTTGTGGAGTTGAGAACTTGTTTCTTTTCTACTAGAAAGTGTCTATTTTATTAGGATTGTGTTCTTAATAAACTTAAGAAAGAATTTATTAATAGGAGCCACCCCAAATCTGCTCTTCCCCCTCAAATTCTCTCTGCTTGGTTTGTCAGGCTTTTGGAAAACTTTGAAGGGTGTGCAAGAGGTATATGGGAAGAAGAAGAGGAAAAAAGTCTTTTTGCAGAAGCAGAAGTCTATTTATTTTATATTGGATTTCACTATATAAATCCTTATCTGTATTTCTCAGTTCTTTGAAATGTGGTGTCTATTCCTAAACTACAATTAGATCATATATTTTGCTAACAAGTTATAAAATGAAATGGGTTTTACATGTGTTCATAGAAGGATGTAGCATGTTCTATTTCATTTTGCTTACTTATATGAAATATTTATAATCTTTCCCATATCCAGGGGAGCTCATAAAATGTAGAATTATCAATGGAGGCTTTTAGAAAACCACTGAACTATATTTAAGAGCAGGAAGTTTTACTATAATGAACGTTAATTTAAAATGCTTTCACTTTAATATTACTGTGACTGAGAGATTGTATCTTTTCTTTAGCAAGTGTTCATATTACAGCTGAAGATGGTCATTCAAATTCTCAGAGTTCAGAAGAGCCTCAGAACAGGTAAGTCAAATACTTAACGACATTTATTGTGAAAGTACTGCAAAATTGTAGTCTCAGTGTATCTGGAGTTCAGTGAAGAAGGTGGCAAGTGTTTTAGTCTTAAACTGAGGACATCAGTAGGATTAGTATATGTTCAGGAAAAAGTTAATCCTTCCACAGTCCATCTTTTCATAGTCATATTCCACTTCTTTAACATTGCAGTTAGACAAGACCATGGCCTATAATGCCTGTCTGTTGATGGAATGATATCCATCTATGAAATAGATTCCTGCTCTTCTTCAAGCATGTCCAAAATCTGGTCCAGAGGACTGGTGATGTCTGATTATGTATCGTTGGATATAGGCTGGTATATCTATTGCTACAAATGCCTTATTACTTCTTTGAGGGTAGTCAGGCTGTCATGTCATGCCTATGATATTTCCAAAACTATCTATTTGACTATTGAACAAATAGTCAAAGATGCTGCACTAAATGAACTTTCTTGTCTAGCAGACATATGAATAGAGGTTTTATCCTTTATTTTCTCCTCTAGTACCTACTATATAGCAGATGCTCTTTCTGTGCAAAACCTGTTCTGTTCGTTCCTTCAGCCTGACTTTATCTGCACCTGCGCTTCCACTTGATTATTATTGTGACTCATTTCTGAGTCATCTTCAAAACCTTCCCTTTATAATATGTTTTATCTTTTGTAAGCAGTTTGGGTGGAGATTACCCATTTAGAGCTGTAGACAGTGCTTTTCAAATCAAGGTATTTTGAGGGGGGCGGCAATGAAAGGTAAACATTTGCTAGGCAACATGGACAAAACCAGATTCCTAAATTTAGACTTCTAGTGGAAACATACTGGCAATAATCCACATGGCCTTATTTAAACAAAGGCCACCTGGTCTCTTGAGTCTGTGAAAGCAAGGCCACTTTTGCAAACATTCATTTCTGGAAGAAAGTCCTCCTGTAATGGCTAGAGATTCTGTTTGTTCCTACCCTGTCTCTTCCTACTGACAGAGCTGCATATTAATCCATCTTTTCCATTTGTTTTGTGTGAAGGAGACCATGATGAAAGCAACCACTCTCAGTCTAGATCAGAAAGAGGGTTGAGGAAATGGTTAAATGGATTCTTCAGTAGCTTCTTGGCAGTCAATGCAATCAGAATGTGATTTTTCACACCTGCTAGTGAGTAGTAAAGATGAAGCAGAAATGTAGCACAGACCATTAATAAACAGGCTGCTTTTTACTAGGGTTCTGGAATACTTTGGATTTGATCTCCAAAAGGTGTTTCAGAGTGCCCAGGTCTGCCAGCATGGTACTTCCCTACAAAACTTTAGAGGATCCGCATCTTTTCTAGTTGAGAGATGATATAAAGTGTTGCACAGCCCTGTTTTATACATGCAAGGCCTTAGGTTGAATTAAGACAACATTCTTTACATTTTAGATGATGAATGAATAATAGTATAAATATAGGGAAGGTAAGGGAGGCAGCTGTTTTAAGGCCTGCTGGACTCCCCTTTTCATCCAGTCCTTGTCCTATACTTCAGCATACCTGATCATGTGGGGTAGAGCTGTAATGTCTGAACCGCAAAAATCCACGTGATCCTGTGATGGCAGCAAATAGTTAGATTCTTCTGTATCTCATTGCCATGTCTACTGGTCATCCAGTTGTTGTGCAGCCAAGATATAGTAACCCAAAATGCAGGGCCTCGGTAGAAAGGAAGGAGAACACTTCAGGGATTGCTGCTAGCTGCTTTCTTCATTTTCTCACTCTCTTCCTTCCTCCTTCTGGAGGAATGAGGAGAGGGAAGATAAGCATACCTTATTTGGTCTACAAAAATCTGGATTACCTCTAATCTAGACAGAGGCAAAGAGATATAGAAAACTCTCACTCTGCAGAGTTATAGAGAAGCTTAAGAGAGGGAGGCTGACTAATGAGGGGCTGAGCTGTGGGGGGGGGGAATGCTATGCAAATGTATGACTGTTTTCTAAATGGGAGGAGTGAAGCTGTCCCCCCTAAATCGAACAGTTGAGCATTACTTTAGGTGACTTGGGAGATGAGGGGAGATCTGTGCCAGAGGCCTTGTCTGAAAGCGTTGCATTGAGGCCCAGAGAGCTCTACTGATGTCCCTACTAAAAATATGCTTGTCTGTGTTCATTTTTTTCCTGCACAGATTTCACTTTAGCCCAGTGAATCAGGCTTGCTCGCCAGTTCTCTCAGAAGCAATTTAGATTTTTTGAAGCATATTTTAAGTAACAACAATATATTGCTGAGGACTACATTTCACTCTCTAATTTCAGTAACTTATATTTTAGTAATTAAATGGAATCCCATATTCCCTTAATCTCATTAAACTTAGTGGAGGTTCCAAGTCAACATGCACAAGATCGTGCTTCAAGTCCAATTGAAAACATGAACATTATCCTTATATTCTCTCTGTATGCTTAATTTATAGTGAAGATAATCAGGGGAGCAAAGATGAGAATGCCTTGGCCAAATGGGTGGCTGATCCTGCAAATACAGAGTGGATGGAGAGTGAGTATGGATGATCAACAGTTCTTCTGAAGGAATTTGTCGGTCTTGGGTCAGTGGCTCGAATTGCTGCTTTTATCTGATTGTTTAATTACAGTCTGGACCAACATCTTCTGGATGCCTGGACTGTTTTCATTTATTCAGATGATATTTACAAATTCCAAGTAGGGGATGTAAAATGCTCTGGAAAACATGATAGTCTGAGTATGTAATGAACTGTTTCAAGCAACTTGGGAGTCTTTTAATCTCAGAACTGTTCTGTTCCAAGTTTGAAAGGCTACTAAAATATTTGAAATAGTCTGTCTGGTGCTGGGGTGGGAAATTTCATGACATTTCAAGCTTGTAACAGTTTGAAAGATTATGTTTTGCACACCCTGAATTCAGAGATTGTTTCTCTGTTTGCAGGAATGCTACAGTAGTTCACAAAAATAAATATTGTATTATGTCCAATTATATCTTAGTATTCTTGAGGAAAAATTGTTGCTTGATATGGAAATGATTTACGTGTGCTAGTTAAGTGAAATAAATAAATGAAATTGGAAGGCATATATCTTGTACAAGTTCAGAAAGATGTAAACAAAGCCTGAAAAGCAAAATACTGCATTTGTTGTGTGTTTCCTTGTATTTCTTCAGTGAATCTGGAAAACCTCTTCACTGTAGGGATACCTGATGATTTAAACTTTGGAAATACTAATTTGAATTGACCTTCTGAAATAATATGTGCATTAGAAATTAATTTCCCTTTTTGTTGTAATTACACCCACTTCTTGGCTCAAAATCTCACCTACTAGTGAATATTTGTTCATTTTTTAAAAACTTTATACTATGACAGAAATGAGAAAGAACAAATATGAATTCATAGACATCTGAAAGTGTACTAGAAAGACAAGTTAAGCACATATGCTACAGTTTAAACAATGCTTCTGAAAAGGATGTAAAATAAAAATGGATTGCTTTCTGTAGCGTTTATACTTAGGCTAGATAATGAGGTATCGGTGCTGAAAATGTAAATTGTCACATGAGCAATCGTATAACGTGTGAAATCACAATATAGAATGTGCATTTTCAAATCTAAAATGCTTATTGTTTAATTTTTACAGAGTGCAGTTATGCAAATGTATTTATTAGAACATAAGTTTATAGCTTGGTGAAAGGTGAAAGGTCCCCTGTGCAAGCACCGAGTCATGTCTGACCCTTCAGGAGGATGCTGCTTTTGCGATGTTTTCACGGCAGACTATATCGGGATGGTTTGCCATTGCCTTTCTATTGGCAGATTGCTGGGAAAGCCTTTGGCCCAGGAGAGATCAGAAAAGTCACACACCAGGCATTTCTATAAAAATAATTTATTTACAGAAAGCAAAACAAAAGCAAAACATATTTAAAGGACTCGGCTCTCAATGAGAGCAGCCTGGCTTACTACATGCCTGCACAAAAGGAAAGAGGAACTAACAAGAAGTTCGGGTGAGTTCCTCCCCCCCCAGGTGATGCAACCATTTAACTCATGAAATGGAGACAATTAAATTCAACCTCTTCACTTTCCCAGTTGTCATCTTCCCCAACAAGCTGGGTACTCATTTTACCGACCTTGGAAGGATGGAAGGCTGAGGAAGGTTTCCGAGGAAGGTTTATAGCATAAGTATCCAAAATGCTTATTTAGATATATAAACCATAAACGTGTTCTAATGAATACATTTGCATAACTGCACTCTCTAAGAATTAAATCTTTGCAGATTTCTTTGCAAAAAAATAAAAGTATCTCAAAACTTTAGACCTTCTGCAGATATCTCATAATGCAAAGCAGAAATTCAGGACAGTGCAGAGGAAATCAAGAGGCTAGTTCTGAACATTCCTTTTTGCATCTTGTTAACTCACTTGAAGTTGTGAAGCAGCATCAGATGATATGCTTCTGATTAGAAAAAAACCCAGAATATGATGTGTGTGTATGAGTGTGTGTATTTACCATTATTTTATTGTCCTCCATAAGCTTTCTCTAAGTGTTTGTCTTACTAATTTTTACTATTTTTTAAAGGAATCTCTCCAATAATAATGCACTGAGGGTTTTTTCTTTTTCTTTTTTTGGTTTTAGATCCTCATGAAGTAATATATGATGATGTGCCAAGAGAAAATTCAGACTCTGAACCAGGTATAAGTTTAAATTCAACCTTTAAGATTTGGAATTACTAATATTAGAGGGGGAAATGGACATTCCAAGTAGAATAAATTTTTAGCTTTTCCCTACCTGTCGTTCTATTTATACTTATATATTTATCCTTATCCTTATATACTTGTACTTACATACTGGTCCTTATACTGTATGCTGTCGCCATATAGAATAGTGGTGCATAATTTCCAGGTTGAAGGCTTCATTTGGCTTTAGAATAGCATGCTGGGGACTATGCATCCAAACTGGTAGATGGGGCCAAGATAAAAATGAAATTTTATTTCACTTCATTTGCATATAATTAAAATTATTAAAGATTATTACTCTCCAGGCACATTAAAAATTATGATTTAATAATTGCTGGAGGTTTCTGAAAGTTCACCCAAGGACTCTGGGTTGTGCATCTCTTCTTCAATTTTGTGTTTACAGGCAGATCAATCCTTACTGAAGTGAGAAATTTAGTTTGGGGTTAATTTAGATCAGGGAAATCATTCGGAATGTGCATGTCAAGGTTGGAGTGCATTTATTTATTTATTTGTTGCTTTGTTTCAATAATTTATATGGCTGGCTATCTCATAGCAGTGACTCTGGGCAGCAGCTGTGTTCTGAAGAACCCTGGAACATTCTGTTTTTCTTTCCAACTACAGATAGACTCATCCATTTCAGAAGTGGTTATTATAGTTGGTAATTTTCAGGCAATAGTTTGTGGTCCAGAAAAAATATGGAATGTTCCAGTGTTCCCTGGAATGTTCTGTCACTGGAAGTTTTGTACTTCCCTAGAAATGATACCCAGCAAAAGGAGTAGTCACTTCTCAATTCAAAGGGATGGTCATAACATTTAAAGCCCTAAACCATGCAGCACCAGAACACATCAGGCAACGCCTTGCCAAAATTGAATCTGCCCATCCTGTTTGAGTTCTGTCTGGTCATTGAGGGAGGGTCTGTTGAAAGTTCTGTTGAAATGTTCAGGTTCTTTTGAAGGGTCTGTTGAAATGGAGTGTAGGTACCATGTCAAGCCTTCTCTGTAATAGCCCCTGCCTTACGTTCTACAAACTATGTGCAGAACTGTGTGCAGTTTCAATCCATATACCAGTTAAAGTTGTTTTATTTCAACATGCTTTTGGTCTCAGCTTATGGCTTTTCCTTTTTCCTTGATGTTCCATGCTGTTGCACATCATCCTTCAAATCAAATATCATATTGTTCAAGGCTGAGGGAGGATGCAGCCCTGTTGAAGTGGCACAAATACAATTCTCAGCAGCTGCAGCCACCATAACATTTGGAAGACCACAGAATGCTTAGTCATATGTGTGATGTTGTTGTGACACTATGGTAGACAATGTGATATGCAAACTCCTCACTCTAAGTAGTTCTTCCCCTCTTGTTATCATTACCATAAATCAGGTTGAATATGTATTATTGTAACAGAATGGACTAGCATTACCATCTCTTTTCATCCTTCATCTTATGCCACTTCCCCTCTCTTCTTTACACTAGGGTGGATGGGTAATGTTTTTCTAAACAAGTGAAGGGTTTGCCAAAAGCCAGTTTTATCTCAAACCTATTGTTTTGTGCTTTTGTATATTGACTTATATACAGTTTATGTCTACCATAACCCATAATTTTTTTCCGGGAATACTACTTCATGACCACTTGTCTGATGTGTTGATGCAATGTGTTGTGCTGTCTAGATCTTTCTTCTGGACTTTCATCTCTATATAGGTTATCTTTTATTGATCTTAGTTGTATTTCATACTGTTGCTCTCTGCCATAGTTCATTTAGTATGTTTAGAGTATTTGCAACCTGTTCATACTTTGTGTCTCACGTGATAAAAATCACTGCCAAGGGATGATTCCTTGATTTTACATTCAAGCATAGATATATTTTTTCTGAAATCCTATGTATGGTGACATTGTATGCCGCCAGTACCTACTAATGGGGGAAAAAATACACATACGCAGTAGTCTGACTGAAATCATTTGTTTTTAATCTCAGTATTTAGCTGGGTAGTTCTTTTATAGTGTTACCTATCTTAACCCACCCCACCTCCCTTTTGTTTATTTATCAAATTTGTAAAGGTTCCTAACTCTATGATGACTTTGAATGGTGTACAATATTAAAGACAGATTGAAATAATCAAAAGACCAAAAAATGAAACAATAACGACTGAGTGTTCAGTTGGAACAAAGCAACACACTATCTTTCACAAAACATTCCCCAAGGGACCCTGCTACCTACTGTAGCCTAAGGCCTGGGTGAAAAAAACCAAATGTTAAGAGCTTGTTGAATGAGGTCAAGGTAGGGGTCATACGGAACTCTGAGGATGCTGTTCCACAAGGCAGGTGCTATGACAGAGAAGACCTGCTTCCTGGGTCCCATCAAATGATTCTGTTTAATCAATGGGACACAAAGCATTTCAATTCTAACTGATCACACAGGATGGGCAGAAACTACAATAGATGGACAGTCCTTCAGGTAGTCATGCTCACTGCCATGAAGGTGGTAACCAGCACCTTTAATTCCACCCAGAAACCTAGTAAGCAGGGCAGTTCACAAAACAGATGCTAGATAGACATCCTGTGGCATGCCATAACTGCTTGTGCTGCTGCTTTCTGGACCAGCTATGGCTTCTATGTGATCTTCAAGGGTAGACCCGTGTAAAGCATGTTGTCTAATGTAGTCTAATGCAAGGTGACCAAAGCAATAGCCTTCAATACCACAACTGTGGTATCCCTCACCTGTTTGCAAGGGTTAGGTATTGGTGGCACTGTTTTACAGTGGCTCCATTCCTTCTGCAGTGGACAGTTCCATTTAGTAGCTGTTTTGTTGTTTATTCGTTTAGTCGCTTCCGACTCTTCGTGACTTCATGGACCAGCCCACGCCAGAGCTTCCTGTCGGTCGTCAACACCCCCAGCTCCCCCAGGGACGAGTCCGTCACCTCTAGAATATCATCCATCCACCTTGCCCTTGGTCGGCCCCTCTTCTTTTTCCCCTCCACGCTCCCTAGCATCAGCATCTTCTCCAGGGTGTCCTGTCTTCTCATTATGTGGCCAAAGTATTTCATTTTTGCCTTTAATATCCTTCCCTCAAGTGAGCAGTCTGGCTTTATTTCCTGGAGGATGGACTGGTTTGATCTTCTTGCAGTCCAAGGCACTCTCAGCATTTTCCTCCAACACCACAGTTCAAAAGCATCTATCTTCCTTCTCTCAGCCTTCCATATGGTCCAGCTCTCACAGCCATATGTTACTACGGGGAACACCATTGCTTTAACTATGCGGACCTTTGTTGTCAGTGTGATGTCTCTGCTCTTAACTATTTTATCGAGATTTGTCATTGTTCTTCTCCCAAGGATTAAGCGTCTTCTGATTTCCTGACTGCAGTCAGCATCTGCAGTAATCTTCGCACCTAGAAATACAAAGTCTTTCCCTGCTTCTACATTTTCTCCCTCTGTTTGCCAGTTATCAATCAAGCTGGTTGCCATAATCTTGGTTTTTTTGAGGTTTAGCTGCAAGCCAGCTTTTGCACTTTCTTCTTTCACCTTCATCATAAGGCTCCTCAGTTCCTCTTCGCTTTCAGCCATCAAAGTGGTATCATCTGCATATCTGAGATTGTTAATGTTTCTTCCAGCGATTTTAACTCCGGCCTTGGATTCCTCAAGCCCAGCATGTCGCATGATGTGTTCTGCGTACAAGTTGAATAGGTAGGGTGAGAGGATACAGCCCTGCTGTACTCCTTTCCCAATCTTAAACCAGTCCGTTGTTCCATGGTCTGTTCTTACTGTTGCTACTTGGTTGTTATACAGATTCTTCAGGAGGCAGACAAGATGACTTGGTATCCCCATACCACTAAGAACTTGCCACAATTTGTTATGGTCCACATGGTCAGAGGCTTTAGAATAGTCAATAAAACAGAAATAGACATTTTTCTGAAACTCCCTGGCTTTTTCCATTATCCAGCGGATATTGGCAATTTGGTCCCAAGCTCCTCTGCCTTTTCTAAACCCAGCTTGTACATCTGGCAATTCTCGCTCCATGAATTGCTGAAGTCTACCTTGCAGGATCTTGAGCATTACCTTACTGGCATGTGAGATGAGTGCCACTGTTCGATAGTTTGAACATTCTTTAGTGTTTCCCTTTTTTGGTATGGGGATATAAGTTGATTTTTTCCAGTCTGATGGCCATTCTTGTGTTTTCCAAATTTGCTGGCATATAGCATGCATTACCTTGACAGCATCATCTTGCAAGATTTTGAACAGTTCAGCTGGGATGCCGTCGTCTCCTGCTGCCTTGTTATTAGCAATGCTTCTTAAGGCCCATTCAACCTCACTCTTCAGGATGTCTGGCTCTAGCTCACTGACCACACCGTCAAAGCTATCCCCAATATTGTTATCCTTCCTATACAGGTCTTCTGTATATTCTTGCCACCTTTTCTTGATCTCTTCTTCTTCTTCTGTTAGGTCCTTGCCATCTTTGTTTTTGATCATACCCATTTTTGCCTGGAATTTACCTCCGATGGTTCTAATTTTCTGGAAGAGGTCTCTTGTCCTTCCTATTCTATTGTCTTCTTCCACTTCCACGCATTGCTTGTTTAAAAATAATTCCTTATCTCTTCTGGCTAACCTCTGGAATTTTGTATTAAATTGGGCATATCTCCCCCTATCACTGTTGCCTTTTGCTTTCCTTCTTTCTTGGGCTACTTCTAGTGTCTCAGCAGACAGCCATTTTGCCTTCTTGGTTTTCTCTTTCTTTGGGATGTATTTTGTTGCCGCCTCCTGAACAATGTTGCGAACTTCTGTCCAGAGTTCTTCCGGGACCCTATCTACTAAGTCCAGTCCCTTAAATCGATTCTTCACCTCCACTGCATATTCCTTAGGAATATTAGTGAGCTCATATCTAGCTGATCTGTGGGTCTTCCCTAATCTCTTTAGTCTGATCCTAAATTGTGCAAGAAGAAGTTTGTGATCTGAACTACAGTCAGCTCCAGGTCTTGTTTTTACCAACTGTATAGATGTCCACCACCTTTGGCTGCAAAGGATGTAGTCAATCTGATTTCGGTGTTGTCCATCTGGGGAAGTCCATGTATAAAGCCGTCTCTTAGGTTGCTGGAAGAGAGTGTTTGTTATGCAGAGTGAGTTGTCTTGGCAAAATTCTATCAGCCTATGTCCTGCTTCATTTTGTTCTCCCAGGCCATGCTTACCTGTTATTCCAGGTGTCATTTGACTGCCCACCTTAGCATTCCAGTCTCCCGTGATGAAAATAACATCTCTTTTAGGTGTGTTGTCCAGTAGGTGCTGCAGATCCTCATAGAACTGCTCTACTTCAGCTTCTTCAGCATCTGTGGTTGGGGCGTATATTTGAATCACTGTGATGTTAGATGGCTTGCCCTGAATTCGAATTGAGATCATTCTATTGTTTTTGGGATTGTATCCAAGCACTGCTTTAGCCACTTGACTATTAATTATGAAGGCTACTCCATTTCTTCTGTGGTCCTCTTGTCCACAGTAGTAGATCTGGTGGTCATCTGATGTGAAGTGGCCCATTCCAGTCCATTCCAGTTCACTGATGCCCCAAATGTCTGTCTTTAATCTCGACATCTCACCAATAACTACATCCAATTTGCCCTGGCTCATAGATCTTACATTCCAGGTTCCAATGGTGTGTTGATTCTTAGAACATCGGATTCGCCGTTCACCACCAGCACCGTCGGCCGCTAGCCGTCCTTTCAGCTTTGAGCTAGCTGCGTCATCATGTCTGGGGCTAGTTGAACTCGTCCTCTGTTCCTCCCCAGTAGCATTTTGACCATCTTCCGACCTGGGGGTCTCATCTTCCGATGGTATACTGACATATCTCTGGTTGTACTGATCCATTTAGTTTTCACGGCAAGAATACTGGGGTGGGTTGCCATTACCTTCTCCAGGGATCGCATTTAGTCTGACCTCTCTGTCATGACCTTCCCGTCTTGGGTGGCCCTTCACGGTTTAGCTCATGGCATCATTGAGGTGCTCAAGCTCCAGCAAGGTAGGGGTAAATGATTAACCAGGTGGTCACTCTCCTGTGGGGCACTGTAAGGTTCAGTTCTCCCTTACCTTCTTTTTAATAGCTACCTGAAGATACCAGGTGGAGGTTATATACCGGTTTGAGGTGTAGTATAATCAATATGCTGATGATACCCAACCTTATATTACCCCACCAAACTGAGAGGAGATGCCGTCAGTATTTTGACCTAATAGCTGGTGGCTGTTAAGGACTGGATGGTTTGAAACAAGCTGAAGTTGCATCCCAGCAAGATAGTGCTGCTGCTTGTTCATCAAAGTGCTCTGATAGTTCTAGTGTCACTTCTTGAGGAGGTGTCATGGTCTCTTAAAGAGTAAGCCTATGACTGGGGAGTCTTCCTGGACTGTTGCCTGCTGTTTTATGGCAAGTGGAGTCTGCAGCCTTGTTTTGGCTGGTGTGCTAGTGGTGGCCTTACCTGGGTGGGAGAACTTACAATGCTGACTCATGCCCTCAACATCATATGGCTGAAGAATGTACTTCAATCCACTCTACATGGAGTTGCCCTTGAAGACCATCCAGAAGCTTCAGTTAGTCCAGGCTGCAACAGCCCATTTATTGCCTGTCACTCACTACCACACTCCAAGCCCTAGTCTTCAGTTAAGTTCCAAGTGCAATTCCAAGTGCTGGTATAGCTTGGCTCCAGACTATCCTCAGGACCATCTTTTCCAAGTAGACTTGACCTGGGCAACTCATTTTTCCTGGGAGAAACTTCTGGTAGTCCCCCTTTCCATGAATTATATAGTATGGAGGCTGGTACGGAGTGCTATTCTGTGGTAGCATCTGTACTTTGGAATAGCCTTCTGCTTGAACTGAGGTTGACCTTTACAGTTTTTGCCTTCAGAAAACTGCTGAAAAGCTGTTTTGGAGGACCAGTGCCTAGGATGTTATGTTTTTTGAGCTTTATGATTCTATGATTTTATAATGTAATGATTTTTTTTTTTTTTACTAAGAATGTTTTATTTTTTTGTTTCAATAATATAAACCATCAAGAGTCTTGGAATTGTGGTAGGAAATAAATAAATAAAAATGAGGAAGTAATGAAGTAATGGAAGAAAATACTAATCATTCTTAAACATGCACATAGCAGAAAAATATAATAGCTTATGTCCAAATTATACAAGATTTAAAATTATGACTTTTTATTTAAAAAACAGAAAGAAAAAAAGCTGCATTTCCTAGAAATTATATTTCCTAAGATTCTAAGCCTGAAGCCCAAATTTTAAAATTGGTGGTACGATAATAGACCTTTCTTTATAAATCTCTCATTACTTTTTATTTCTTGGATTGAAAATTGCAAAGAAAATAGTTTTATTTACAGGCATGGAATTTGGGGTAGAATTTTCAAAGAATATAACAAAATTCTATTTTATATTTTAATGGATGCAGAGGAGATGATTTATGATGATGTTGAGAATGGAGATGAAGGTGGAAACAGCTCTCTGGAATATGGATGGAGTTCGAGTGAGTTTGAAAGCTATGAAGAACAAAGTGACTCAGAGTATAAAAATGGAATACCCAGTTCTTTTCTACGTGGCAACCACAGAAGACAAGTATGTAATTCTAATAGCTTTCTCTAGCTTAGTTGTGCTTCCTAAAGCTGTAGTAGGCCAAACTGTATGTTATCCAATTGTTCTCATTATGTAATTCCAAACCATAACAAGTAAATTAAATGAGGAGCAGCTTTGGAAAGAATTATAGGGTTGCAGGAAAAAGTAGAAAATCCCATGGCACTGCATAAATGGATTTACACTTAGGCAGTATTAGAGTCCACCCTAATATGGATGCTCTTATTTCCTGACATTCCATGATGTAGTTTATACACAGTATATGGTAGAAGTTACTCTGTCACCTCGTTATGAAATCTCGATTATTTAATAGAGTGTTTAGTTTATTCCTTTATAACTCTCTATAACAACCAGTTGTACCCTCAAAATAGAGATACCAGTAATGTTCTATGTTTCACAGTCCTATAGTAGAAGTTAACTTCATTTTACTTTTTCAAAACTTGGTACACTTCAGGTCTGGGCTGAAAGAATTGGATATAGAGTGAAGAAAGATTCATAAAAGTAATAATAAGGAAAATTTTGAGATCATAGACTGAGGATAGATATTCTTTACTATACACAGTTTAACAATTTAACAATGATGTATACAGGTATCATATATTTAAGATTATGAACATAAATATGAAAAAGAGTTTTTTAATTGAATGTTATACCAATAACTAATTTTAAATAGTTAGAATAGTTAGAAAATTTTATATAGAAAAAAATAATTTAAATAGTTAGTGCTCCTTACTTTTAAAAACAGCCATAATAAAATCCTAAGCATAATTTGACTAGGATTGTTTCAGGACTAAAACCAAATTGATTGCAATGTTCAAGATCTTAGGGACAATAATTGGCTCCATCTCCTGGGTCCTTCTGGAAACTAGAATCAGCTGTATAAAACCCTAATAAAAGAAGGAAGTGTAATTGTATCACACGCAGCAATTTATTTCAGTTCTCTGAAACCAATAATTCTATGGCTTTCTAGCAGTTTGTAGCTTAATCTTTCTAGAAAGGGGTTCCTAGAGAAGGAGCAGTCCTACCTACTGTCTGGGAGAAGAGTTGTCAAGCTAATTTTGGTGATGACTCAGCTAATATACTGACCTTTGAATTGAATAAAAATCATTCCCAACTACCCGCTTTGTTTCCTTTGAGAATCCTAAATTAATTCATTGAAATTGAAAAACAGAAAGGAAAGTATACAAGTTGCTTAGATGATTTGAGATGAGGTGCTTTGTACTTGCTCCTGTCTTTTGCAGAATACCTCTTGCAACTGTTTTGCATAGCCCTATCACTTACAGCGAGAGCCATTTTGGTGTAGTGGTTAAGGCACCAGGCTAGAAACCAGGAGACCGTAAGTTCTAGTCCTGTCTTAGACATGAAGTCACTTGGGTGACTTTGGGCCAGTCACGCTCTGTCAGCGCCAGGAAGAAGGCAGTGGCAAACCACTTCTGAAAATCTTGCCAAGAAAACTGCAGGAACTAGCCCAGGCAGTCGCCAGGAGTCAAGACTAACTCACTGGCATATATGCACACAAAAACACGCATGCACACACACACAACTTGGAATGGTACAATATTGTGTCTGAGAAGCAAGTGGGTTTCGTAGGGGAAAGATTAATATCTTGGGTTAATGCTATCTCGTAGAAAAGTATACAAGTATTGCCTGGTGTTCCTGCATCTTAAAGGAATGTTCAACTTGTCCCATAGAGAAAGGTTGCAGTAGAGATTAAAACATTTTTCCAAGGACTGGTAATGATTAATTCCTGATTAAAATGCTTCAGGATGATCCCAGGATGAAGATCAGATGGGACAGCCAAAGCCACCTGTCTCTCAAATCCCTAAAAAAGGGGTCAAGCAAGGTGTATTTTAGTTTCAGCGATTTTCATTATCTATGCTAACTCTGTAGTGAAAGCAGTGTCTAAAATGGTGTTTCAAGTGGTGTTTCATACTCCCAAAGTTATTAGACAGTCCCATATCTGTGCTTTTATTTATTGACAGTGTAACCATTCTCTCTGCCACTCAGGTTGAGTAAGTGGCCCGAGGAACAGTCTTTGGGCTGTTCCTTGCAGTGCAAAGATGAAAAATGAATTATAAATCACATGAAAATGAAGCCTGTAGCTTTCTTAAATGGGAGATAAGTTGTAAAGCAGATGGATTATAAATAAGAAAGTAATTTAGGTCCTTCAAATATCTTGGGTTAATTTTCAGTTCTTTGGACTGAAACTCCTTTGAACAGAATAGTAAAAATTTCTATCTGTGCCCAAAGTTCTTATCCAAAGCTTCCTTTTCATTCATTGCAGTTATATACTTACTGCCCTTGAAATTTCTTCTATCAGCCTAATGCTATATGACTTGCATGTTTGCAAGTTGCTGGAAGTTGTTCAGTCAGAATTGTTAAGAACTCCATTTCAGGACCCTCAATCTATTACCAGTGTATCTTTACACTTGGAATCTGGGATGGCCTCCATTGATATATGGATGCTGGCTTGTCATGTTAAATTTTGGCTTCTCAGCAAACCTTTTTAACTGGTTCCCTGATATTTCTGGATGATTTTGCTTTATCATGGATGAAAGGAACTAGAAATTACCTTCAGCATTGTGGATTCTCAGGGGAATGTTTGATTGCCTTGTGCTGAAGTCAGCAGTGGTTGGATATAAGTAATCAAAAATAGTTGAGCATATCTGCTATCTTTCATGGGAAGGGGCTAAAAGAGATTTCTATACCTGCTAAACTGTATATTTACTGTTGCCTGTGTATCACATTGCAGAGCTTGCTTCTTAGCTAAGCTAAATGTTTTCTTCTCAGTGTTTATGAAAGAGAACTACAGCCATATACACATCACAGAACAAATTTGTCCAGATTGGAACAGATTGAAGTAACAGAGATAAATGTACATTGCTATAATGTCCCTCTAATAATTGGTTTAAGACCATAAATAAAGACTATGTCCTGTGCATTTCAAGAATGTATCTTACTAATAAATTGGAATTTATTTTATTTATTTTTATTTATTTATCAAATTTTATCACTGTCCATCTTCCACCAAAAGGGGGAATCAAAAGATTGCTATATATGAGTTTTAGAAGCAAAAAATACATATTCTTTCATGTTACCATTCTTTTTGTTATGTGGCCCCCAGCATGCATACTACAGCACAATCACTTTAAAGTAAAGTTTAAGATTGTATCTTTTTGTATGCTATAGCTCTCTCATGACCTAACCCGTTTAAAGGAGCACTATGAGAAAAAGATGAAAGATTTGATGGCAAACACGGTGGGAGCAGTAGAGATTCAGCAACTAAAGCAAAAACATGAGCTGAAGGTAGCGTAGTTGATTTTTGTGACCAGATATATGTTAAAATGATTGTTCTTCAGACACAGTGAATGTGTGTTTTAATAAACAAAGCTGATGAAAACAATTAGTATGTTTTCAAATTGTGCTGTTTGCATTACTCTCACCTTAAAAGAACTTTGTCAAGGATTTTATGCCAGCTAACTTCTCTTTGGACTACTGTTTTTGATATTTAGAGAATGAAAACCAAAATTAATTTTCTGTATGGATTTTTAGCTATGCTAATGCAGTCTAATTCACATAGATGAATTAATTGTTACTAAGGACTGCTTCAGTGACTAAGGTGGATGTCTCTCTGGAAGACCATATAGGTTTTAACTGTTTTGGAGTTTGAGTTTAAATAAATATGGTGGTTTTTCTTTTTCAGTTTAAATATGCTTTAGCATAAAGTAGTTAACATCTAATTGGGGATACCAGCATTACTTTGTCTTGTTATGGAATCAGAGGGGAAAACAGTTTCCATGAAGGAACAGAGATATTAAAACCGCAAATGCAAGCGAAAATTGAGAGCACTGTCCCTCTTTCTCCCCAAATTCAGCCATGCATGGTGAGCTGTGCAAGGAAATTCTGATACTGGTTGGCCCCTTCCCCAGTTTCTAGGTCTAGAGATTCTTGCAAACAAAGAAGGAGTATGATGATTTTTATAAATGTTAATTTGTTCTACTTATTCCAGAATTAGAGAGCTTCACAAGGGATCTAAGTTCCATGAAAATAAACCATAAGCATTAGAAGGTGCAGCAGTGTTTCCGAAACACTATAGTTCAATGTTCTGATCTCTTTGAGTGCATATTAAAGCTAACCTGGAGATATGGTGTCTCAATATTAAGATAAGTCTAGAGGGAGATGCAACAGGTGTGTGTAAGAATTGCAAGCGGGAGAATTTTTACTTAAATTCTGTTAAAGAGAAAAATGCTGCTGTTAAGGGAAAATAAACGTTGCGCATATAATTTAATTGTCTCTCTGTATAAATATGGAAGATACATTTAAAAAAATACTATAGAAGCTGGCATATTAATGACCAGGCATTAATCATTAGCATAGACTATTGACTTTGGTCTCCAGAACTTGACACCGTTCTTTTTACAAGCAATGCTTGTCATGTAGTATCTGCTATAACATTTGTAACATTTTGAATTTGACTCTTATTGTTTACTGAACTTGCAGGATCTGTTTGTCGCTGTCTTGCAGATGCAAAAGCTCATGAGAGCAGCAAGGGAGGGCACCAAAGATGGACTTGAAAAAACTAAAGCTGCTGTGAAGAAAGGTCGGTCATTCATCAGAACTAAGTCCTTTATTAGTCAAGGTATGCACTGATTGTCATTACTTTTTTAGATGGCTATACTAATTAACAATTTATGGGAAAATAGTATTAAAATATAATATAAACTGTTTCTCTTTCAAACCACATGTATTAAAACATTGCTTCAGAAAACTGAATTAGCTCATATGTATCCTTATGAAATATCATCCAGATTTTCAGTTAAGGAAATATTGATAAAGTATGCCCCAACCTCTTATTTTTTGAAAAAAAAATAGAATTGATCTTAAGATTCATTCCTCGTAATGAACCACATGCTTCCTACTGCTACCTTTATACTAGCATTGCAAGTCTTAAAATGTCCATTTCTGCATCTTTAGTAAACATTCTAAGATATACAAATCCTTGTCCTTGCTCTAATATTTTGCCCTTTATGTAGAACTGGCAATTCTTTGTTCCATTTCCCTGTCAAACCTCTACTTTAGCCTTTGATATATTAATTTTCAGATCCTAATTCCTTGTTACATCATACAGTTTATCTAACATTCACTGCAAAACATCTCAGCCAACAACCAGAATATGTCTACATAGAAAAGCACACAGACATTCATGTCCCTGAATACATGTTTCCATGAATACACCACAGATCTGTCTTACTCCCCATTCATTGTTGAAACACTTGCTAAATGTTCCATTTACTCTTCCACGTGCTGTCCTTCCATCTTACTCTGAATCACAGTCAGTGAACAACCTACGACTCTGTAGTTTCCCACAGTTTCTGTCAGTTAAGCCTTTTCATGTTATCACTACCTCTTAATCAGAACATATACAGTCAACCTCCTTTCTCATTCATATGTCTCCCAATGACTTGGTGAAGAACAACTATCTGGTCTGCATAGCCCCTGCCTGTGTATACCTGAACTGCACTTCCCAGATGCATGGCAGCATTCTGTATATTGTAGATTCGTGGAGGGAGTATATAGAATTAATTTCCTACTTTAGAGGATTGGTTATTCAAAAGAAATATTGCTGCACAAAAATTACTAGTAAATTTATCCTGAACTTTTCTTTAGAGCAATAAACACAAACAGAGAAATTGGACATTGTTACTCAATAATGGTGAAACAAATGCAAATGCTTACCTGAACAATTAATATTTTCCAGACTAATTCTCTTAATATATATGTAGATGAAACTGTAGCATAATAAATCATTTCTAGATCACAGAGCTACCTGTCTGGAAGAAGAGGAGCTGTTTATTGATGTAGATTGCATGCACACAGAAGCAATCATGACTCCAATGCCAGATGGATTATCCCAACAACAGGTTTGTGTGTCGGATGCTATTAAAATCCAGTCCCCAATCTTTCTGCATGTACCTTAATCTCTAATAGTCATTTGTAGATTCACTTTGCTACATCTTATGTCTACTTTATGTGCATTTGTCTCTGACAAAATTTAAATTCAAATGCAATTGATTGTCTTGATTGGTGAGGCAAATCCTGACATGTGATAAGGCTCTTAAGCAGAGTCTTTTAAGGGAAACTAAAATACAACTTAATTGCATGAACTTCTATAATTCTGTTGAACTCTGTGTAGACTTATATTTTGACATGCTCTTTCCTTATGGTGATTTCCTGCAAATCTGCAAGTTTAATCTTTCAATTAGTAGCAGACAATTCAATATATTATGGGGATGAAAGATACTTAATTATGAACATGTAGCTGCTTGCCACCAGGTGGCATAGTTAATCACATATGTGCGTCCTTTGCCACTTCCTGAGATAAGAAATGCTAGATCAAACAATTTAGTACAAGTATGAACTGACCCAAGATCTGGGCCCAGTTTAGCACATTAGAAAATACCTTGATTTATTTTAGGGACTGACTTCAAAGTGAGATTTTTGCCTTCTTCAGCTAGCTTGGGAAATCATGAAGGGCTGTACATTTTTATTTTTTATTTTTTTTAATAATTTTATTAAGTTTAAAAGAAACAATAAAAACTACAAAAAACAAAACACTACAAAAAAGAAAAAATAAAAAGTGCGAAACACAAGAAAAAAGAATTTTAAAGATTACATAAAGTGACTTCTGACTTTCAACAACAGGAATATACAGCAATTTCCATATTCAAACCCTTACTCTACATCAAACCCAGCTCACATTATTTCTATAAATCCTTCCATCAGCACATATACAAATCACTAATACAATTGCTCCTTCCCCTTATAGAAAAAAAAAGAAATAATACGTAAATCTATAAATCAATTTCCCTTCCTCTCAAAAAAAACCATTTAATTATTTCCTTCCTGTTACTACAATACAATACTTTATTGGCCAAGTATGATCAAACGTACAAGGAATTTGACTTCAGTGGAAGAGCTCTCAACATACCTACACAACATCAAAAATAAACAACAATAAAGCAACAATGTTATTTACTAAAACCATACACTCAAGAAAGGAAAAAAAATGAAGGAAATAACACTACAGCTATCAACCAACACACACTCATATTTAAAAGGAGAATTAAGGGACGGCATACTGCATCTGTTGTCCAACATATGTTCACATCCAACAGAGCATTACCGGTCACATCCAAGCAGTCATGTCTTACCATACATTGTCAATCATTATATCAGGCTACATTAATTAGGAATTCAACAGAGCAATGGCACGAGGAAAAAAACTGTTTCGATGTCTAGATGTTTTGACATACGGTACTCTGTAGCACTGTCCTGATGGTAGAAGTTGAAACAGTTTATGTCCAGGATGTGAAGGGTCTGCAGATATCTTCTACTATTCTATATATTTCTGTCCACTAGAACAAATATCAAACCGAATATATATTCTTAATTTTTTTTATCCCACATCAAAATAATCCATAACATCTACTTGTCTCCATGTTACACATAAGGCATTTTTCATAAAAACATCAAACAGCCCAACTGCCACCCTTAAAGAATCAAACTGCTCAGTAGAAATCCTTCCCCAAAGCAAAACATTACATTGGCCCGCCCCACCCGATCATCCAGAGAGGGCATGTTGCAGACCCCATCCATAAGAGAATTTCATCTGGCGGGGTCCAGGAAATGGGCCTTCTCTGTAGTGGCCCCCGCTCTCTGGAATATCTTTCCCCTGGAGGTGAGGCAGGCCCCCTCACTCCTGACCTTCCAGAAGGCCCTTAAGACCTGGTTCTGCCATCTCGCCTGGGGCAGGAAAGTGAATAACTATTCTTGGGGGTGGCTGGCACCCTAGAGTCCCTCCCACCAGCCTGGATTTTATACCTTTCTTGGATTCTATATTTATTTATGGTATTTTATAATAATTGTTTTTGTGAGATTTTAATGTTTATATTTGGAGCCTGATTTTATTGTAAACCGCCCAGAGTCCCTCTTTTGGGGGAGATGGGCTGTGGCTAAATTTGAATAATAAAATAATAAATAAATAAAACCATTTTGTTCCCAAAACAATCCCTTAGAGGAAAAAGCCATCAGTATCTTGCAAGTCAGACTGTAATTCCTTCATCACCAAAGTGTATTCATCGCCTGGCATTTCTTCGAAGAGTTCACTGTCGGGAGAAATATCTTGCTCTTGATAGAACTCTTCCTCTCCTTCCAGAGCATTCACAAGCAACTGACACATTTTGGAGCAGATATTTTCTAAAATATCCCGAGTATCTTGCAGAAAAACTTGAAGGGTATCATGGAGAGTCTCTCTGAGATCACAACGAAACCCAGAACGAAGCTCTGAGAAGATTTCCTTAAGGTCGTCCATCTTTCAGGCAGTAGATTATGGCACCCCTGGAAGCTTGGCTAGCACAGATCACAACTAGTGGGCTAATGAAAGGCTTCCAAAAGTTATTGAGTGATCTTGGGAGATACTGACAAAGAGAAGGTGTTCTAACCAGCGGCTGCAGCGCCCAAAGGAAGTGGATAGAAAAATTGAAGACTCAACATGGCAAAGTCAACGTGTAGGAGAATATTAAATCCTTCAAATTAAATACAAAAATAGTAACAGGGAGATGATTATTTATTGTCAGTCCTCCTTAAAATTTAAATGGGAAATAAGCTAACAATTAAAAAAAAGTTTTAAGATTAATCCAGAAATAACAATAAGCACCAAGAGATTCGTTTCTTCTTGCTGTGGAAAGCCTCTCTTGGGGTAGAAAAACTTAAAAATATATACATTGGGTGATTTGGAAATGGGAAAGGCTCGACCTAGTGTCCCATTAGGCTGCAGCGTGGTCTGGAAAATGATGGCATCCCCGACTCCTATCGCCTCTTACCAGATTGACACAACGCTGTTTGTGGTCCTCAGGCTACAAGGTGACATTCTGGAGCACAAATGGGATGATTCCAAGCATTTTCTGTCCATGAAAATGCTCTAGGGCATCAGGAAAAGCCTGCCTGCGCCCTCAAGAAACCCCCGCTGTCAGGTCTACTCACTGAGCTTGTGAGCAAAGCTGTTCAGTCAGCCATATTCCCACCAGAAATCCCAGGGCTGTACATTTTTTTAAGTGAAGCTTTTAGCAGAATAGGATTAAACTTGGAGGCTCAGTAGGCCCTTCTGGACAGATGGAATTAACCCAGTTTCATAGAGAATATAAAATACTGATTTAAGGAGAATAGAGTGAGATGACATTTGCTGCAAAGGATTGTCCCGAAGCAATGTGATTGGAGAATTCTGATAAATGATTCCAGAGACTGGAAAGTAGACTTGTCAGTCACTTGTCTTCATTCTTTGTAGGCTTCTCATCCTGTCTTTTTTTTTTTTTTTTGCTGAAATACTAACCTAAATGTAGCTATTACAACAGACATATGAGCCTGGTTCACAAATAATGCTAAGCCTTAATGTGGATTGTTCTTAGTTTACTATGATACATGAACTCAGTTACTGTTTTAAAAAGTCCTAGCTGATACATACAGATGTGTGAGAAGTGCTGGTTCCTGCCCTACAGTCCTGATTTTGTTCAGGTCACCCTGTAGGAATCTGCTGTACCTTCAGAGCTGCAAAATCAGCTGCAGCCTTACGGTATAACTCAGGATTTCACATCCTGCTGGACTTGATGTACTGTATAACCACACTTTCTTTTTGTTAGTTTAGAAAGATTTTTTTGTGAATCATTGTTTTAAAAAAAACATTTTTAAACTCTTCTTTATCTTATATCATATTGTTACTGAAATTGTATGCAGTAGTTTGACCAAAATAGTGAACAAAGATGATTTGCTGGTATTTACAGTTGCAGCAGCAAGGAATGAAGAATCTTCCCCCATCACGTTTTTTTTGTTTCTTATGTGCAAAATATTAAATAAATACCCTTTATTTAAAAGTATACGAACTCCAATCATGTAAATACATGTTGCTTGTAAATACAAGTAATTTTGTAGGTTTAGCGGAGATTACCTTAAAAACTACAGTGGCCATCCATCCTCTTACAGATAGGATTAAAATAGCTACTAGCACGTGTTCTGGAGTGCAATTTCCCCATCTGTTTTCATCTTTGTGTAGAGTGGTGTATAATTAAGCAAAGCAGCAGGTTTAGTTGTCTGTGAATGTGAGGCTGCAGGAAAAATATTTTTTTTAATGCAGTGCAGACAAAGGTAATTCTGGGTGTGAGAAGTTCAATAATATGGCTTACCTATTGTTGCTATTACCAACACATCTTTTAAAAAAAGGCTGGATGTCAGCATCATGTTAGAATAAGTAAATAACATGTCTGTTTCACAGTGGAAATTGATTTTAAAAATATGCACTTCACTGTGAGACAGGCATGCATTAAATCATTTTAAATGACAGTACATCTTCAAATTGTGAAATTAAATTGCAAGCAGTGAAATTTTACTCCCTGAATATTACGTATAACATTAGCTGCTTTCCATGATAGACTTTTTAAGACTTTTTAAGATGTCAGTTTGCTAGATAAGTAAGATTTTAGCTTCTGACTGTTTTTTTTCTCTTAATTTGAGCCTATTTTTTGTTTCTCCCTGTTTCTTTCTTTCTGAAAGTTTTTTCCCATGGTTTTTTTTATAGGGTAAATTTCCATAATTTAGATGTCAAATATAGAAGATTGTAACAAGAATGGTATACGTGCAGTTGAAAGATAAGGAGCAGGCCTCTGAAATAGTGGATAGGCTCTTTCATTCATGAAATTCTCTTCCTGCCTTCACTGAGTTATCATCTGACCAGGTTCTCCTCTTAACCAGACAGAGGTTGTGACAAAGATTGTTTGAGGGAAAATGTAGTACGTAAGTGGATACCTGTGCAGAGTTATCCTTGAATGGCAGTTTAATTAATTAATTAATTAATTAAATTTATCACCGCCCATCTCCCAAAAGGGACTCTGGGCGGTTTACAATAAAACAAAAGTTTAAGTATGACTGTCTCTCTTTTAATATAATTTAACAGGTCGTTCGAAGATACATTTTAGGTGCTGTGGTTGACAGTGAGAAAAACTATGTGGATGCTCTCAAAAGGATATTAGAGGTAAGTAACTGCCATTTTGAAACCAAATAAATATGAGAATGAACAAATATCATTTGTGTAATTCATTATTGCTTCTTTGTACTTGTGAGAACAATTCATTTGATTATTGCTTTTGGTAATTACTTGGTGTCTTTTAAAATTTTAGCAATATGAGAAGCCTCTTTCAGAGATGGAACCCAAATTACTGAGTGAGAGAAAACTGAAGATGGTCTTCTATCGAATCAAGGAAATTCTTCAGTGCCATTCAATGTTTCAGATAGCACTGGCGAGTCGCGTCTCTGAGTGGGATTCTGTCGAAATGATCGGGGATGTCTTTGTTGCATCAGTATGTAAATGATCATAGCTTTGGGGTCACTCAAGTCTGTTTAATTCATAAATGAGCTCAACAAGTGAAATTCCAAAGAACAAAAACCTCTGTCCCAAGCTCAGATCAGATTCCTTTGCACTCCTAAGGCCAGCAGGAATGCAATGGTTGCAGCATTTTGCTTGTCTTGTTCCTATTTTGGTTTTAATTTTATCTTCCTTTGGCACTGGGATGGATTATAAGTATTATGAAGTAAATAAAATAAGTTAATAAAATTTTGTCCCCAGTCTCTGTCACTTTCGCTTGGTTTTGAAGAGTTTGAACTTGGCTAACTGTTACGAATCTATAGTTGCAGTATTTAGGAAACCATGAAATATCTACTGTGAAATAATGCATTTCTACATTTATTGAACACAATTTTAAATGGCCTCAGTTTTGGGTTTGCATTCAGGATCTCAAGATCTTAACAGAAGCTGCATTTTTCAAACCTTGTGTGTTATTAAGTCTTTGATAATGTAAATAACAATTTTACATTAGGTAAATAAGCTCAGAAGTCATCCCACTCCAATATCAAACAGATTTGTATACTTTTGAAAATATTTTTCCACTGCTAACTGGTTCATAAATTTAGGCTAATCATCTTAATTTTTTAAAAAAAAAATCTTAACCACATATCTTTCAAGTAGGAAAAATTAAATGTGAATCCTACGCAAAATAAAAGAGCCTCATGTGGCGCAGAGTGGTAGGCGGCAGTATTCCAACCAAAACCCTCCCCACGACCTGAGTTTGATCCCAGCAGAAGCTGGATTCTTGGGTAGCTGGCTCAGGTCGACTCAGCCTTCCCTCCTTCTGAGGTCAGTAAAATGAGCACCCGGCTTGCTGCGGAAGGTGACAACTGGGGAAGGCAATGGTAACCACTGTGCTCTATAGTCTGCCAAGAAAATGTTGCGAAAACAGCGTCCCCACAAAGGGTCAGACATGACATGGTGCTTGCACAGGGGACCTTTCACCTTTCACCTTCATGCAAAATAAAGGTAAAGCCTCCATATCCATCTTGTTTTCTTGGCAATAATGTGGAAGTGGTTCACCTCTGCCACCTTTTTTGAACTTCCCAATCTAGTTGACAACCCCAGGATTTCCTCTTCCTCCTCATCTCCCATCGAAGTACTAACCGGATCTGTCCTTCTTTCCCTTTTTCACCATCACTGAAGGTCAGTTAAGTCCTTATACCTGCTGGGCCAAATCAGAGTTACCATATACCATATTTATTGTTCATTAATTGATAAGGAAATCCTTTTAAGCACACATTTGAGTAATACAGTTCTACATCTTTTTAGTCATTTTAAAGCTCAGCTCTTTATATAGATACTTTCCAAATGCCCTTGCTGTCTATTTTGCTTAAGTTCCAGGTATTAGCATTCATATTTTACGCCAACATCAGTTGTTTCACTCTTTGAATTCCTAATTGCTTCTTGTTCAACTACTTAGGGGAGCTGGGCAGTGCCTTGCATGGACGTCATATCTGCTGACAAGGCTTTAAATTAAATGCATCTTTTAGATTCATCTGCTTTAATGAGTTCCTAACAGGTGGTTTGTGAGTGCTCCTGCACATTCCTAAGCACTTTTTCCCCCCTTTGATCCAAAGCTCTACTATGTAATTGTCCAACACTTAGTTGTTTCAAAACAAGCAGCTTTTGCATTGTTTTTGGAAGGGGGAGATGGGAAGGGGTAATTTTGCAGTATGTAGCCCATCCTGACACTTCCAACCTTACTGATAGACAGTGACAGCAGCAGGGAACTCTTGCGGGAGATTTCTGCCCTGAATGCTTCCTGGGCCACAGCAAGAGTCCCTAAAATAGCCTTCCCCATTTATATGCATTGGAGCACAGTTCTAAGTCAGAATGGAAATTTTCAGGAAATAAGGGTGCTTCATAGCTAACAATGAACTTGGGCACCCTGAAGAAAATGCATCAACCTCTATTGTTAGTAGTTAGGATTTTGAAGTAACTTCATGGGGGGCGATACCAACAAAAATGTCTGCAAATAACTAAGATCTATTTTCTGTGATTATTACTGCCTTTGCCACCAACCTCAAATAAGTGGTGATGCTGGGAAGAATTTCTCTCCAGATTTGACTGAAATTTTAAATAAAAATGAATTCATGGAGATAAGATATTACCTCATTTAGCACATGAGCTGGCTTATTTGAACTTTCATTAACATGACATCCCATTTACTCTGGCTACTTGCAGACTGCAAGTTGACCAAAAACATAGAACATTTCCAGGCATTGCCATCCAAATAGGTGGATGTACTGAAAGGCTTGGATTCTGCAGAGCTGCTGTACCATTATGAGTTGCTGTGGTTCATACTGTAGATGGTGACATCAATCTGTTTTTAAGTAGTTAAAAGTCATAAAGGTATAAAACATGTTTCAGAATTATGTTTTTTCAGACCTATAGCATCATGTCTAAGACTCACATTGTATGATAGATTTTATGAACTGCAGCTCACTTTATCGGATGGAGTGGCTTAAATGATACAGGATTGAACCAGATGTTCCTTGATTTTTTTTTTGCTATCGTAGTCTACCCTGGCTGTCGTCCTAACAATACCATAATATCTGTGACACTGAAATTATGAGGTATCATTTTAAAGGCAAACACAAAAACAATATCATTTTAGGGAAATAACATGTTTGAGATTTCTTGGCAAAAGCTTGGTAATTCAGCCATTTGTATAGATTCTAAAAAAGTGACAAATGTTTTTAAACAAAAGTTACGATTTTTGATTATATGCTGCATAATCTTTTAGAAACGTGCTTTGTATTGTAAGTGACATAACATTTATTTTTATTGTGTCTTTTAGTTCTCTAAATCCATGGTGCTAGATGCTTACAGTGAGTATGTAATCAATTTTAGCACAGCTGTGGGAATTCTCAAGAAAACATGTTCTACAAAGCCTTCCTTCCTTGAGTATTTAAAGGTGAGCATTTTGGATTTGAAACTCCTTAATTTTGTGGGGACAGTAGGGCTTCACAAATTGAAGGAAAGGACCTAACTGTATAAATATGACTAATGGTTCAGTTTTGATAGTTTGTGGACCACCGAAGCAACCATGACTATCTGGGAGGGTCATTATTTGGCAAATGTTGAACATCCAGTGTTTAGTTCAGCTTTAAGACTATGCATGAGCATGTGTAAATGCACATATATATAATTTACATATATATCTGCTCAAGAATCATTAAAGCAGTGCTAGTCAAGACATACATTTTATCTGTGCTCCTTTGAGAAAATTGTTCTGGCTAATATAAAGAAAACCCTTTTTTTCCCCCATTACAGCAATGTCAAGAATCTAGTCCTGATAGAATCACTCTCTATGGCTTAATGATGAAACCCATACAACGTTTTCCTCAGTTCATCCTTCTATTACAGGCAAGCCATGTATCGATTTTAAAATTGCTTGAATTTGCCATCTTCCTTGGTTGTTCGATAAATTTTAGTGGCTAAAACACTAACATAGTAATAGGATCTGATTGTTAGTTGTTTTCTCATTGGAAATCAATTATGTGATTAATTCTGAGTTCTACCCAAAAGTGCAGAATTTATCCTTTAGTTCATGGGACTGTTGTCTGGTTTTAGAGTCACCCAGGTTGTTGTACATAGATGGCAGTCGTAACTTCTTAGCCATTAATTTCCGGGAGATTATGTTTCCTCTAGTGTTCTTGTAGAACATTGAAAGGAACTTTGGGATTGTCTTTCTGGATTTGAACTTTTTTTAAAATCAGTATCAGTTTGAGTTTAGGATAGGAGTACGGTATGTAGACTGCTCTCTCTCTCTTGTCAAGTGATGGTCTTGTACAGACTGTCCATTCTGTTATTGTCAGATCTGTTGGCCAATTTTGATACTGTTCACCAAGGATTATTTGTGAGGAGGCTAGTTTGGACCCTAGATTGGCTAGATGGCCAAGCTTTTATATTGTTCCAACTCTGTTTGGAGGACTGGACCCTGTAAGTAATGATGAGCACCTTAGATTCAGGTTGGTAACTTTCATTCTTAGGAATCAAGACAAGGGTTCTTCCAAATCTTGAGAGCTGGGTTTTATCTTATACTATTACCATGTCATCTTAAGAGGTAAGAGTTGTGATCCAGAGCTGCTTCTCTCAACTCTGCTCTTCAGGTCTACTCTGCTCTTCCACATACTGATCAAACCATGATCATGTATGTGCAGGCATAATATTAGAGTACTCTGATTTATGCTAGGCTTCCAGCAACTTCAGGCAGTGGAGAATATAGCAACTTGATCGGTCCAAGGATCCCAATTTTCTTCTCTATCATGCATTAGTCCTCAAGAATGTTCTTCAGGGTTCTACTAGCTGCATATAAAAGTTTTTATGGCTCAGGACCTGCCTACCTTGTAGGAAATGCTCTGATTGTTTCATGGCTGGAATGTACATGAACTAGAGCTTTCTCATATTAGGGCTTAGGCAATAGGATTATTTCCTTGGAGGTTAGACAGGCATCAATGCTAGGTTATTTTAAACAACTTTGGAAAGCTTTTAAAAATTTTATTTTGATGTTTAATATTGAGTGTATATATAATTATTCAGCTGTTTTATGATTCTACTTAAATGTCTGCTAGATGTCGATGCAATTGAGTGCTATATAAATATTTTTTTTTTATTATTCTGTCAAATCCTAAGCCAAGGAATGGTACAAATTATGCCCCATTTTCACCTGCATGAAAATTATAGTTACTTTCAAAAATTGTAAGAGAAGTGGAATGCAAGAACATTCCCCACCTGGTAGCTACAGTAAAAGTAATGGTAATAGTTGCATACTTACATTGGTCACATTAAATTACAGTGCTATACTCCAGTGTCAGACTCTCTTGAGATAAGAACATAAAGTCTTTATCCTTTTGTCCTCTGCTTTTTCTGTCCCCCGAATGGCTTCCTATTGATGAAGCATATCTGTAGTACAGCTGTGAAGATTACTAAGTTGATTATTGTTGCTATTAAAAGAACCCATAAGATCTTTAGTTTCTTGGCAACCGTACCAAAGTGGTTTGCCCCTGCCACCTTCTGAGATGATGGAAAATTCAGTTGTAGAAATGGAGGTACCATGAACACTGGGGGATACTGAAGTTGTTTAAGGGAAACTAAAACTGACTCAGGTCAATATATATCTTGGACTTCAAAAAAAGCAGCTTTTAATATACTCAGAAAATAGAAGAGTAGGATCCCATGGAATGAAAAGCCCAAGGAAAGGAACTCAATAAGGGTGGGGATTTCTAAAAAAATGAGATAACTAGAGGCATAATTACAAACAGTTCCAGTGAAGGGTGAAAAAATCCAAGGGCAGCAATAGAAGCCACAAGTTTAATGAGGATCTGAAAAAAAAGTAGGACACATGGAATGGAAGGAGGATCAGGTCACAAAGAAAGAACACAGACATATAATTTGGAGCCGGTATCAGGGAAGCAGAAGCTCAGAATGAACTGAGGTTAGCAAAGGATGCAAAATATAAGGCTTCTTAAGCATGTTCAAAATAAAAAGAAAAAATACTGAACTGTTTTATTTCAGTATCTTCCTACGGAAAAATATATATTCCACTAGGAAGTTATGAAAGGCAGGTTGAAGGTGCAGAGTTGAATCCCGAGAATAATAGAAATGTCAAGGAATATGTTTCAATGATTTTAAAACTGCAGAACCAGGTGGAGTGCATCGTTCGGTAATGTAGGAGTAAATTAGTGAATTGGTTAGTCTGGCCAAACCCTTATGTATTATTTTTGAGAAATCTTACAGAACTGATGAAGTGGCAAATCACTGGACAAGGGCAAATGTTGTCCATGTCTTCCAAAATGAGGGGGGGGGGGAGATCTGATGGGAGGGTCCTAGAACAGTTAATAAAGAGATGGACCTGTTAGCTCCTTAAAATGAATACAGTACAAGAAGTTAACATGGACTTGCCAAGAACAAATCTTGTCAGACTATTCTATTCTCATGTTTTGGTTGGGCAAACGTTTTTGGATATGTTAACAGTCCTTAATGGACTGTTGTAAACATAATGTATCTTTATTGTAGTGAATCACTTTACCAAGTACTTCATGACATGCTGATCAGCAAACTAAAGTATGGGATGGATGGCATAATAGTTAAGTGAAAATATGTAAGCCAGCAGTGTAATGTGGCTGCAAAAAAGGCAAATGAAGCGTTGGGCTGCATCAGCAGCAGTTAATTTCAAATTATGGGAAATAATCATTCTGTTTGTTCTTCTTTGGTCAGAGAAGGGTAATGAGGAAAATTGGGAGAGTAGACATTAAATCTTTCAAAGAAAGATTGAAAGAGCTAGGTACATTTAACCTTGTGGAGGGAGGAATATGATTGCAGTCTTCAAATTACTTGAAATGATGCCATACAGAGAAAGGTGAAGACCTGTTCTTTCTCATTCCTTTGGAATAATGACTTTAAGTTACAAGAAGGCAAATTTGAACTGAGTGTTAGCAAAACTTCTTAAGTTATTAGGAGCAGTTCGATGTTGGAACCAATTACCCAGAGAGATTGTAATTGGACTGTAAATGGTACTTTGTAAAATCAGGTAAGTGTATCTCACGTGATATAACAGATATATTCTGAAAAGGATTCTCTTAGCTTTGGAGATGGTAACTGTGAGACTGATAGGGTGAAGTGACTTCCTTTTTCTAGACAAGAAAAATAATCTGAATTAGCTGGGGTCAGAGCATGACAATGGTCTTTTCAAAACCCTTTTTTTTTTTTTGTCTGACCAGGACATGTTGAAGAACACTACTAAAGGCCACCCAGACAGGCTGCCTCTACAGATGGCTCTCACAGAGCTTGAAACATTGGCAGAGAAATTAAATGAAAGGAAAAGGGATGCAGATCAGCGCTGTGAAATAAAACAAATAGCCAAAGCCATGAATGAGCGTTATCTGAACAAGGTTTGGAATAGCACTGCTTGTTTTCCCTTATTTCTTTTATAAAAGATGTTTGTTTGAAAAATTTGTATAGCCGCCTATCTCACAAAGATGACCCTGGACATTGGACAGAGTTTGAAACCAAAAAACAACATGGTTCATAAAATCAATACACAAACCACATTATGACACATGTTGGGATTGAAAATCCATTCCCCTTCAATCACTAAACAAAACAATCAAAGAAAGGGGCTGGCCCCACCTCTGGGCCCAAATGCCTGTGGCAGCATCCAGGTCTCTAATGCCTTGCGAAAGGCCAACAGGATTAGAGCCATCCAGATCTCTGAAGGAATGCTGTTCTATGGGGCAGGTGTGGTGACAGAGAAGGCATGTCTTGTAGGTCCCACTGGATGACACTGTTTAATAGACAGACCTGGAACATGCCATCTCTGCCCGTTCTAGTGGATTCTAAAACATTTAGGCTTTCTTAAATAGCTATTCCCAATATATATTTTATACAACTAAATTCCATTTGTTTTATGGACACTAACTGCCACCATGTTGATAGTACTGAACTTTGTTTTTTATCCCAAGTGGGAAACAGAAAAAAAAAGCCAAAATAGGAACATGTGCAATGAAGGTGCAAGAGTAATGGATTGCTGTATTCATTTGATAGGTTTGCAGTGCTCTGAGCATCCTCCTTACATTATCTCCATTGACATTCCAAAGACTAACCAGTTCTATTAACTCAAGTTTTCATGAATCATGACCACTTTATTAAATGAAGAGAATAAACTTCTCTGCCACTTTTTCCCACCAGGACTCATCCCATTACTCCTGACTGACCGATTTCAATTTTCAGGGCAACAAGCAATTCTGGGGAAACTTATGGCTTGCCACTTGACCTACTGTTTCTTTTGGAGTACGCTCAGGCCAAAAGAATTATTCAAGAAAGGGTCCTAGATAGAAAATTCCGGAATGAGGTCAGCCATATTCCTGCCCACCTTAGAGCTCACATAATTTATTCTAGATGGGAACTGGGCAGATACTTAAATACTTTAACCTCCCCTGCCCATCAAAGAAGCCAGGCTTGATGTTTTACCCTCCTCAGTTCTTAATTGGAGGCTTACCAAAGTCCCCGTGTGTATGAGAACCTGTCCATGTAGCACAAACGCTATTGAGACCATTACACACCCGCTTTTACACTGTCTTTATTACCTACATAGTTGAGGAACTTTAATTCTTCCTTTATTGACATGTGTTATAAGTCACGATGAAAGTTTTCCTGATTTTCTCCTCTCAGATAAGGAAACATTAATTACATACAAAGTTGCTAGATTTTGCCTGGCAGCAATTAAAATTTGCAAACAGATAATTAAGGGTACTGGGCATGAGTGAACTTATAGAGAATTCCTCTTTTATTTTTAGTTTTTTAATCTTCACCTGTTTTTACAACTTTTGTGGACCTTTAGACCCTCCCCCCCGCTTTGGTCCATAGTACTACTCTTGATATTAAGAATTTATCTGGAGAGATCTTATTGTTTTAATATTATAGTATTGTGTCAGCAATACTAGCTTTTACTTATCTTCTATCTCTTTTAAGTGTCAAGTGTTATTATTTAAATGGGTGTAATTTTTCCTGATTGTATTTTACGCTTATCTGTGACTGGAATAAATATTTGATTGATTACTGATGATCATGGCACTATAGATTCAACACTGTAAAGGGAAAAATTTATTACATAGCAAAATTAACAAAATACTATGGACTCATGAAACTGGTTCATATAATTTTTAAAGCAATACTTGTGCAGGTGTGAAAGTGTGTTATGAAAACTTTTTTTATTATTCAGTTACTCAGCAGTGGGAACAGGTACCTCATCCGAAGTGATGATATGCTAGAAACTGTTTATACAGACAAAGGAGAAATCATGAAAACCAAAGAACGACGTCTGTTTATGTTAAATGATGTGCTGATGTGTGCCACTGTAAATATTCGGTAAGATTCTAATCACATTCTATAAAATTATTGCTAAAAGCATAAGAGATAAGACACATGAACTGGAAACTTCCATTTTTTGTTCTAATGACTCCATTCTGCACTGTTTTCGGTTATATGTATACAGTGAATATAGTTCAGGCTTCTAGCTCAGTGGCAGAGCACATTCATTTTACACAGAAAATCCCATGTTCATCTCTGAGGACTTTAGGCAAAACTGCAGTATAGGATGCACTGAGATGAAAGGCTGAAAAGTTGTAACTGGATAATTATCCTCTCCCCCCCACATTCCCCAAAGAAAGGTTTGAAATTCAAAGAGCAAAAACAGTATATAAAGGGGTGTATGGACCTAATGGAAGCAAGGATGTTTTTCAAGGATAGAAAGGAATGAAGAGATATAGCAAAAGGTATTAGGGTAATATAGATTGAGTTAGAGTTCCTTTTCTTTTTTCAGTTATATTGTTATTACAATCAACTTCTCTTCTAACCTCCATTACATTTCCCTAATGAACGAACACTCAGCATACTAGGAAATTAAATAACAACGCTAAAGAAGATGGTATAAGGGCTGGAATGGGATGGGATTGGTACTTATTAAATAAAACTGATGTAGAGACAGATGTGTTAGAGATAATTTAACAGCTAGAAGCCTTTCGTTAATTCCTTAACTTCAGGAAAATAAAAGAAAATGCAAATGCCCAGTTGTCCACGCAAATACAATTCACCAGTCATATAGGATTAGAAGGCCTTGATGTGATAAGATCCAAAATTTCACAGGACTGTGTTCCACTACTTATTCATGGCAACATTTTGTATTTCAGAAAATAGTCTGGAATATCCAGATCTAGAGGAAATTGATGCTATATTACTTAAATCTTTCATCTCCAAAAAGCAAAGGTGTTTGTATCTAGTTAAAGCCTATTCATTGAAAACTGCTTTTGTAAACAATCAAATCTTCCAATTCTAAAATTGTGAGATTAATGTCAGTCAAATATTTTGCAAATCAACTTGCTACTTTTTGAACTGCTGCAATGTGTGTGCATCTTTATGGACATCTCGCCCCACCCCCAACACTTTGCTTCATTTTTCTTCACTGGAATTAGACTGGGAATGTGCAGCGTATGCTTGTACGGAAGGAAGTAAAAAAACAAAAACAAACTGTTAGATCACATCCCTCTAAATGAACTTTTCAATGATTGGTTTTGCACTCAAATCATCACTGATATAAATGATATAAAGCACTATAAAACCAAGGTAATAAAAATAAGGTCTATGCCAGAGTTCCGCAAAGTGGTTAGTATCAACCCCCAAGGGTCGATGGGACCATCCAAAAGGTTTGTTTATTTATTTATTTTATTTTTATCCCACTTTTATTATTTTTATAAATAAGTCAAGGCAGTGAACATACCTAATACTCCTTCCTCCTCCCATTTTCCCCACAACAGCAACCCTGTGTGGTTGAGCTGGGCTGAGAGAGAGTGACTGGCCCAAGGTCACCCAGCCGGCTTTCATGGGGACTAAAACCCACAGACTCCTGGTTTCTAGCCCATTGCCTTAACCACTAGACCAAATGTTATTGTTGTTCTTAATCATTCTTATTCATAGTACTATTATTTAAAGTAGTATTTATTAAATTATTTTCATTTAATAAATGTTTGGGGGTCGATGAACAATCTGAAACTTCATGAAGGGGTCAATGAGCTGAAGAGTGTGGGGACCCCTAGTCTATGCCAATATGAGAAAAACACAAGTCAACAGTTTTTGATTGAAACTGCCACATGAAATGCTCTCCCTATGGACAGGGTCATATAACAATCCTACGTATCTGCTGCATTTTGTATCCCTGCTGTGAAATTTGTTGTTCTGAATTTCATAGTCTCATTTAATGATGTGGGTGGCATATATCTGCAAATGTAGGCTAGGTGGATCTCTTGCTACACAGAAGCTCTTTTTCAGCAGCATTCCTATGGCAACTGAATATGTGCTTTGGCTCCACTATCTTCAAGTAAACAGACCATGCTGGGGTAAAATTTCTCCTGGAATAAAAATGTGCACTCAGGAGAGCAAAGATGGACTCACTAAAATAGCCATATGTATGTAAAAGTGTGGGAAACTAGATTTATTACTTCCCCAACCTTCTCCATCAGTCTAAAATCAAAAGTCCTGTGGTGATGAACATACTGAGTTCTTTGGATTCCAGTTCTCTTTTGCTACTTGCCCCCTCTTGGATTTTTGAAAGATTTTTCTGCTTCTGTTTTTAGCCCACTCAATTAATACTTTCCTCTCCCTTCCTTGCATGCTTTGTGTGATCTGGGAATATTACACACGCATATTTTGATGTTTTTATGCTTTGCATAGCCCATCTGTGTTCAAGATCTCGGAACAGTTACACAAAGTGTTTCCTCAAAATGCAGTGTCCTGTGGAGCAACAGGAATTAAACGTGGCTTTTTCCTTTTGGTTGATAACATTCTGTACTTCATACAGAAATTAATCCCCCCATTTTTTTTCTCTGGAAACTTTTTCTCATTAACAAAAAGGTAACGTAGTGGAACATTTACAGGAATTTTGTTTTTGTTTTAAAAATGAGAAAGGTTTTCATGACATCTACAATTTATTTTGTAGTTTTTGTTAATGCCAAACACAAAATAAGGTAACAGCAGTGAAAATCTCTGTGCATTGGATAGTAAATCCAATTTTGCTCAATGGGGCTTTTTCTCTGGGAAGTACATGTAGAATTAGAGCAAAAAGAAATCTATACACTGGGGAGATTTATGTATGAGAAGAAAAAAATGTCTGAAACAATGTAAGAAATAAAAAATGACCTGTTGTCAAATATTTCTGTGGCTTTCTTTCAGTTCTTCCCATGAAAGTAGTGGTGTTGTGAGTGGCCAAAGGTACTTACTGAAATGGAGTGTGCCACTTGGGCATGTAGATGTCATAGAGTATGGGAGTAATGATGGTCAAGGCGAGAACTGCAGATTCCCTTTGCAACCATCTTCTGAGATTATTGTTACCAATGCCAAGCCAAGTAAGTAGCAACTGGTTATTATTTGTGGATGTACTTCATTACTGTAGATGGGCTTGAAATGCTTAATATGACCTTTACATTAAGTTTTTTTTAATGTTAATATTCAGAAAGCATCTTAAGGATTTGTCATGAGGATGGAACACATATATTTTATATCGGTAGTATGTATTGTGCTGGGCACCTTGTTCAAACTAGTGATTTCTCTTTTTGTGGTTGAGCTACATTGGCATTTATTCACACAAGTAGCTTGCAAACTAGAGCAGGCCTCTTAAACTTCCACTTTCAGTAGCAGTTGTTATTAATCTGGATTAACAGATGGAATTTGCAGAATTTCCCATTTGGAATGGATCCACTTAATCTGAACCTTTGTATCTTCTGAAGTACATTGCTGTGCTTTCCCACTCAACATAGGTTAGAAAAGGCTTTTAAAGTTGTCTTGTTAGGAGTAATTTATGCATTGTTGGATTCTTCTTAACAAATCAAAGCAACAACAAAAAACCTCTGTTCATTCTGAATAAATACTCTAAACAGAAGTATTATTAAAGTACTAGCTACTGCCAACAGGTTCAAGTTTTCAAATTGACACCAAGTCTGAGTGTGTTTATGTTTTTTATTTAAAAGAGGCATGAGGGAATACTTATTTTAATGGAAGGAGAAGGTTTGAACCTTTCCCCTTGTCTCATGCATAGTTTTCATGATATAAAATGTACCTCCTCTCCTCAAGCTGCAGGGGTGAATGATAAAAAGCAGGTTTGGGGAGGCTCTTGGGATAGCAGAATAAAGTGAAGGGAAAGGGTTACACCCCCCCCTTTCTATTTTCTCTTGTTTGATCAAATTAGCAGTAGTCACATTTATTTATTTTATTTTTATCCCACCTTTACTATTTTTATAAATAACTCAAGGAGGCAAACATACCTAATACTCCTTCCTCCTCCTATTTTCCCCAAAACAATAACCCTGTGAGGTGAGTTGGGCTGAGAGAGAGTGACTGGCCCAAGGTCACCCAGCCAGCTTTCATGCCTAAGGCGGGGCTAGAACTCACAGACTCCTGGTTTCTAGCCCAACACCTTAACCACTAAACCAAACTGGCTCTCTATCTATTGACTGCTGTGTATTTTTCTTAACCAAAAAAATGACAATGTCTAATCTCATGTTTGCTTTTTCATGCTTCTGAGAGAGTAGTTCATGTGTTCACTCTTTGGAAATAAATACATTGCCTAGTGATCAGACATCTACTTGTACACTGGGATTTTCCCCTATCTTTCTGATTTCTGTTGTCCATCTATGCCACCAAGTCTCCTCAAAGTGTTCCTCAACAGTGGGCTGGTAGAAAACTGCTTTTATTTTTATTGTAGTAGGAAGTGTATTATTTGCCAAATGTATGCATATGGTAGAGCCAGTTTGGTCTAGTGGTTAAGACATCATGCTAGAAACCAGGAGACCGTGAGTTCTAGTCCTGCCTTAGGCTCAAAGTCAGCTGGGTGACCTTGAGCCAGTCACTTTCTCTCAGTCCTAGGAAGAAGGCAGTGACAAACCACTTCTGAAAAAGCTTGCCAAGAAAACTGCAAGGACTTGTCCAGGCAATCTCCAAGAATCGGACGCAATTGAACTGATTAAAAAAAATGCATGTGGTAGAAAAGGGTAATAAAACATACTTAGAGTTTACATTTTTGCCATGTCTTACTGCACTCTCAAAAACCACCTGAGGTAGTTGCAGAACTGCCCATCCCTGATAGTTTTCCTCATCTTGCCATATCCGGCAGAGTGAGCAGGCTCCAGATCTCCTCAGTGAAACAATGTCACTTGCTGGGGCCTCAGAAGCCTAATTTCTGTTATGTCACCTGCCTTATGGATCCGCCTCCCCCTGGTGATAGGGATGGCCCTGAGCCTGTTGGCTTTCAGGAAAGCAGTGAGGACCTTGCTTTTCCCCCGGGCACTGGAGCCAGAATGTTGATGGAGCAGGCATGGTGGGGATGATTTATGGATGTGAGTTTTATCAGGACTTCAAAGTTGTTTTTCATTTTGAATTTTTTAAAAGAAAAAATAATCACATTGCATTTTTATTCTTGTTCACTACCCAGTTCCTTTTATTAGACGGGTGGCCATAGAAATTTGTTAATTAAATAAATAAATTTTGTGTAATGCTAGAGTTCTAAAGTTTTCATCAATCTTCTGTTCAATCCCAGTGTGTTCCATTCCTCTCCATCTTCAGATACTAAAGAGAGTTCTAGCTTTGCAGAAAAAATGAATTATTCATAGTCCATGTCCTAACAGTCAGAAATCACGCTGAGACAAGGCGTAGGTCTCTAGTGTTTATTACTGCTACATTAAACAGAATCCTAACAAACTGAAGAAGCGTGGGAAAAACCCAGACATATAAACCCCAAAAGCTAAGGCGGATCTGATCTGTGTCTCTTTGAATGGCTGCTTAATTCCTCAATACTACGCATGTGTTTTCCACCCTGGATCGAGGCCCTCTCCTGCTCGCCGTCAGTACTCATGACAGTCCATTTGTTTTTTCTGCGTATCAGGTAATGCCACAATAGTTTTCCCTCTCCAAACCTCTGTAGCAGTTTTCCAGTCTTTTAATTTTTTAAATAAATAATCTATAAATAAAACAGGTGGGGGAAGATAGGCAATCTTCTAGTAGTCCCAATCTGTTTTCCACAATAAAAAGAACATTCTACTTTTGTTGCAAAATTGGTTTTACTGTATGGCTGAAGGATGACCCATCTTCATCCTTGTTAGAGAGTTGCCAGAATCAAAGACAAACATTGCAAGAACCTGTTTACTCTGGGTTGGCTTTTGGTAATGGGATAGTGACATAATTCTTCCTTTACATATTAAGCTTAATTTGGTACTTATATTAAGGTTTCAACAGGTGGCAGCACTTGGCCTACCCAGTGTGGACTCAGAAGCTAATCAGGGTTGCTCCCAGTTAGTACTTAGATGGGAAATCTCCAGGGCTGTAAGTTAGACTGGAAGGTAAATGATCTCAGAAGAAACCAGTAGCTAACTGCTTCCATATTGCTGGCAAGAAAACTACATGCATGTAGTATTTTTCAAGAGTAGATCTCAACTTGAAGGAGAATTTTCTTTTTGCTTTGTATAAACTTATCTGTACTATCCTCCAAGTAGCTTAAATAACATAAAAAGCATGCAAAGTTTTTTTTGAAACCCCCCCCCCCTAGAAACAATAGAGTCCTGTCTGTCCTTTCCATTTCAGTTTTGAATTGAGGACAGCCACTATCTGCATTGCTTATTCCAGCTTTTCCATCCTGGTGGTCTCTGGATATACTAAGACAAGAAAAATTCCCAGCTATTGTAACCAAACTGGCTGAGAATGGTTAAAATTGTACTAGTAATACAACTGGAGGGCACTATTTTCTATAAACATATTGCTCAAGTTCTTGTTGATTATGTCTTCTTTGTGCAGCTTTTTCTTTGTTTTATTCCATACTGGTGACAAGAATAGATGCCTTCTAGACACAAAATGGAGTTGTGGACTATAGAGAGAGGAGAGAGAGAGAAAGAGAAAACACATAAGCATGTTGATTAAATAAGACAATACCCCACTCCTTTGGTCTGATCAGTATCCAATGTGAACGAAACGTGGCATTCAGGGTATACTGGACAATTTAGCCACTGTGGAAATTATGCAGCTGGGTGGGTTGCAGTTTTATTTGATATTATATGACATTACAGTGAAAGAAGTAGCATGACAACTTCCTTAGCACCAACACAATTTGCTAATAACTTTATGAGGCAATTTGGACTACCTAAGAAGTGCACTTCTTTGCAAAGCCACTTGAAATAGCAACATAAAATTATTCTTTAGAAGCTATCAAGTGAAGTGTAGGAGTAGTATTTCTCAAACTTGGCAACTTTAAGAAGTGTGGACTTCAACTCCCAGAATGTCACAGCCAGGGTTATTGCTTTACTTTGGCTTGCCTTATGAATGAAATCTTGCCGGGAACAAAGTTCACATTCCAAAAAGCGAAAGAGGAAGTTCTGGGTGCTGAAGCAACAGCACGTAGCCACAAAGTGCAGTTGGCATGGAACCCACATGACTCAGAAATCTTGACCTGCAAAAACAACAGTCAGAAGAAATCCTGTCAGCACTCTGGGTTTGGATGAGCTCCCCTTGCACAGTGTAAGAGTTAAGTGCACACAGTAGTTGGGTTCACACATTGCACTAAGCTGGGATATGATTTGTTTGTAAATAATGGATTTCACCTTATCACACTGAATTGAAGCCAGCCAATTTTTATCTATTCTCTAAGCCACTGTTAAGCAAACAGTAGCTTACTGTGATGTATGAACCAAATCAGTAAATATCTACTGTATGTTAGTTTTTTCATATGCCATTTCCAAACTCTTCAGTTCCTTGGAGAAAAGGCAGCTGCTTTATGCTGCTTTTACAGAGATTGTGAGATTTTCTAAGAAATGTGAAGGGTTGGGTGCTTAATTTATTGTTATGAAGTAAAAAAAAGTGTGTATACGTGTATCTGTGTGCTCTTTATTTTACAACCCGTGTTAAATTCTGTAGTTCTTTCAAGGCTCCCAGGCTGGTTGTGCTTCCTTTAACTGATCCCTCCACCCCACTGGATGTAATATCATCACTTCCTCCCTTGAGACATTCCTGTGCTGTTGCTGTTCAGCTTGTGAAAACTTTTGGGGTTTTTTTTGGTTATTGTTAAAGTAAAGAGTATTCTAGAGATTGTACACTTAGAGCAGTATGATGAGCTTTAATAAAGACAAAGAGTCCTTTTAAGAGCAACAGAATGTCCCACATCATTATGCTAACCATCTGTCATATGATGGTAGGTACACTAGAAGGGTCTTCAAAAAAAGTCTCAACATGAAAGAGCGTTCCTCTTGAGATCCAATACCCTATATTGATTGAAATATATAAAGTGTCCAGCTATCTGACTTCTTTAAAAAAATATAAATTTTATGTAAATATGGCTTGCTTGTAAATGGTGGTTCCAGCTTATCAGACTGAGTGATTTTGATCTATTCAGTAAGCAGGTAAGCTGCAGTAAGCTGAGTTCACTTGGGACTTCCAATTGATGCTCTACTCATTTATTTCTCAGTGCCCTGTTGCAGCACTTGAGAGCCACATTGGTGTAGTGGTTAAGGCATCAGGCTAGAAACCGGGAGACCATAAGTTCTAGTCCTGCCTTAGGCACAAAGCCAGCTGGGTGACCTTGGGCCAATCACACACTCTCAGCCCTAGGAAGCAGGCAAGGGCAAACCACTTCTGAAAATCCTTGCCAAGAAAACTGCATATGTAGGCCTGTATATATGTCAGGCCCAGCCCAAGAACGACAAGTCAGTGCATTCAAACTCCAGTTCTTCATTTGCTCTCATTGTACAGATAGAATCTTGCCAGACTAAAGCTAATCTAACGGACTCAAGGGGAAATAACCTGGGAGACTCTAGGGCAGGGCTATCCTGAACCTCTTTGTTCTTCCTCCATTGCTTTCCAGACTGTGAGTCCAATTATCTCCTCCTTGCCCTTGGAATGTGCTCCCTCCTTCCTGAGAACCAGTGGGAGCACCAAAATCCACCACAATATATGCATTAACAGTGTTCTTAAACTAAAAATAAAGAATGAAACTTACCTCTTTAATGTGAAGTTGCCTGAATTTGAAATAATTTTTTAAATAAATTGTGATCTCCCAGGGAACCCCTAGTGTTCTGTTGCAGAACCCTAGGGTGCCACGGAACCCTGGTTGAGAAACCCTGCTGTAGAGAATAGATTTAGGTTAAATATTAGGAAGAATTTCCTGACAGGAAGAGCTCGCAACAGGTGGAACAGGTTTCCTTATGAAATGGTATGTTCCCCTCATTGTAGGTCTTCAAACAGAGGCTATACCTATCTGATGTGCTTTAACAGATCCTGCACTAAGCAAGGGATCAGGCTAGGTGACCTCTGAGGTAACTTTCGTGCTATGATTGTATGTATTGTAAGACTTTCAGCATCACCACTTCCGCTTGCTCCTAAAAAAAACTGATTTAGATTTGCTTTGCCAGTTTTCTGGAATCTATGAGTTTTAAATAATAGATTAATTGAGAAGATTAGTTTGGTATAAAGTTTAAGCTTTTATATCTATTATGAGAACAATGTTTAATTCCCCAAATCACTGAATTATAACTCTGTGAAATTAAAGTAAATATGATTTGATCAAATTTCAGTCTCACTTTAATTCCTGTCATCATCATTTGTGAACTTGTTTAATACATAATCATGTTTCGTTCCAATTGAGAATGCAGGTTTTTTTGTGAATTATGTTTTGTAAATATAACTGGATTTATCATGCCAAGCAAACATCAGAATCTCCTCTGCCATTCAGGTTGTTCATTTATTGGGCATGAGAGCCAGGAGTGGGCGGCACTTTCAGAGGTAACCAAGGAAAAGCACAGGGCTAGTGGCAACTATTGTTGAGGGTGTAAACAGCTTATGTAACACACACACGAACACACATACACGCACGCAAGAAGTTTGTAGAGCAGGAAGAACTAAAAATACATAGTTGCTTGATCCCTAACTTCAACATTAATAAATAATATTTTATGCCAGTCTGTTGGAGATTGACATCTAAATCATTACTGAAAGCTTTCCTTCATTTGAATTCTGTTTCTGTAGGATTTTTGGTTTGGTTTCTCTTTTGTAATAAAAACCTTGCTTCAGAATGCTTGATGAGGTGAAAAAGTGACATTCTTATCTAACTCATTCTTGCATTTCAGTATTATAAGTGGATCAGGTCTACACAATTGTTGGGTCTCTAACAACCACAATTATTTTCATATTATTTAGATCACAAATAGTTTCATATTAGAACAGGGGGCATCGTTTCGTTGGTCCCATGTTGTTGATCTGTCTATGTGAGCATGTATGCACCTGACTGTATTCAAGGTGGTTCTCACTTATTGGCCAGTGGTGCATATTTATACAGAGTGGAAAAAACTGGGTTGAAACACGGCTTTCTAACCTGCCCCATTTCTACCCTCACATAAGCTATTTTAATTGGCACAGTCAAGATCCTTTAGTACAGAATTCAGATAACTTAATTCTAAAATGGTAAGAATTCCACATTCTTAGTATAGGGCTTCTTACCAAGAAAAACCTTATGGTGCAGGATTCCTTAGGTTATACCATTTCAAGAGACAGGTGCATAAAATTACATAGCGAAATGTTGCTAGGTTTTTGTATGTGCACAAACATATATACCCTGCTGAAATCATTTGTGTTGAATCAATCTATAAATAAACATGTACATAGATTGATTGACTGATTGATTATGTGCCATTATGTCATTTTCAACTAGCAACCACATAGTAGATAGATTTTCTCCATGATGATCTGTCCCTAAACTGGTCTTTCAGGTCTTTCAACATTGCACCCATCACCATGGTAACTGAGTCCATCCACCACATGTACACAGAGGCTGTTTTAAACATCTTATTAACCTGTTTATTTAATCATGTATTATTGAATGGGCCATCATTGCTTGAATTCATACAAAATGCTAAGTCATAAACCATGATCTACAAATTGTAATTATTGAACTGACATTATGTTTTAAGTGACAAACAACATGGCCTAGTGAAAACTGTACAGTCTGTGACACCTTCACAATATTCTTCACGATTACCATCACCTTCAAGAATACAACTTATTTGTGTGTCCCACCTTAATAATGTCACCCATTCTCAGGAATATCTTAACTTCTTTGAGTGTCTATTACATTTAGCATATGTATAGTAACTGTCAATTCATTGAACAGGAAAATTGAACTCAGTTTTTGTCAAAAGTCCAAAATTCAACCACTGATGCCTAATGGTCCTTGGTTCTTCCTGTGCTGCTGTTTCTATATCATTTATGTAAAGGCTGTATGACTGCATTAATTATATATGTGTTTGGGTAACATGATTAGCATAGGTTATGATTAGTTGTAAACGTACCCAAATGCAGCTGGCATTTCCCTGAATTTTTGGAGCACATGGGAATACACATGTAGAACCATAAAGAAGCTTTGTCTTTTCCCAGAAATATGTGGCTGCTGCCAGCAGCACCACGGGAGTGATTTCATCTGAACATTGTTATATACACACATGCGGAAATTAGAAATAGTAACATCCTCTTAAAATAAAAGTTAAATTTATGCTGAATCCCAAAAGATAAAAGCAGTGTTTCTAAATTTGCATTTATTTCTGTTGGAAAAGTTGCAGATTTGGAACGAACGGCAATAATTTAAATTTCTTTTTATTGAATAGTGTATACAAGTAGACTAATCTACTCCAATTTATATGTTTAAATGGCAGACTGTCCTACTAAGTACTACTTGTTCAGAAAACCTAACCAGAATGTACAGATTCTCTTTCTAATTACTGAAACAAAATAATTCAGCTTGTGCTTCTGCTGATTCTGGCACTTGCTTTTGTTTAATGCATTCCCACTGATGCTACCATTCGTCATTTTGATATCAGATGTGGACTCTTTATTCTGTTTCTGGTAGAAAACAACAAATGCCTGTATCTGACATGCTTAAAAGACTGAGCAAGGCAGTTCTCATGGTTTTTCTCTGAAAAACATGGCTATAAATTAAATTCCAAAATATGAAAAGATCACATTATTTCCTGTTCATGATAAATAGCTTATATTTAATAACTTAATAATTAAATTGTATTTAATTCTTGCGGCCTAATACTTCTTGCTGTAATTTAGGATTGGGTTAGGTATGATGTTTGGATGGGTTTTTGTATGTTTTGAAGGAATTAATAGGTGCATTGAAAATAGAATCTGTATTTCATAAAATGGAATGGAGAAAGCACTTGTTTTTACAGCATCTATTGCAGCATCTATTAGGTACTGTTCTTATACCTTTAGTTGCAAAGTTTGCTGTATGACTAATAACTGTCTTAAATTATGCACACATTTAATTGTATATTCTTAATGTGTTTCAGACAAGCTTTATATGGGACCAGGGCAACTTTACCATGATTTGCAGAATCTCTTACATGACTTGAATGTAGTTGGCCAAATCAGTCAACTAATATGCAGTCTGAAAGGAAACTACCAGGTAACAAGTAATGGATATAGAATTACGTTTCCAGATCAAGCAAACACCTATACTTTTTTTGTATGCTAATGGGATTATTGTTAAATGGTAAACCGTAGAGTTGTAAGTAGATTATAGATGCCTTGCTGAGTTTGTTGTATTCCTCTACTTGCATATGTGCAATCTAAGCATAGGGTATTTTAATAGGGTATTTTTATTCAGTGATGTTAAGAAAAATCTGTCATGTACTTACACCATGAGTTAATAGCAATGTTTCTTTAGCATCAAGCGTTATGCCATCAGGTCTGTTTAAGCATTACTTAATCCTGACAAGTTTTTTTCTCTTGTTTTAATCCATGCTGTACAACGCATGTGTGCATGTGTTCCTTTCAACTAAAAAATTACATAGATGGCAGTAGACTTGTATTATTTAATGCAGGCCTCTCCAGATTGCAACTGCAGTGGAAACTTCAGCTTAAATTCTAATGGTGTATCTTAAATGGATTGTTGCCCAGCTTCACAGGTTTTTAAGGTTTTTGATACAACAGGAAAAATAAACTTAATGTAAAGTTTTATTAACTTGAACATCCTTTTTGTTGTTGTTGTTCCATCAGAATTTAAATCAATCAGTGGCTCATGACTGGACTTCAGGTTTACAGAAACTCATTTTGAAAAAAGAAGATGAAATCAGAGCTGCAGACCGCTGTCGCATTCAACTTCAGCTTCCAGGAAAGCAGGACAAGTCAGTAGCAACCTTGAACTAGAGAGAACATATATTTTCTTGAAAGCACTTGAGAGGTGTAGGGGCAGAAGTTGTTATGAAAGCCAACACAGTAAAATGTAGCTTCTGGGCAGGATGAAGAAGGATCATGTTTAATGGTGCATAATAATAATAATAATAATAACAATAACAACAACAACCAGGTATTTAGAAGCAGGTCTTGATAGGATCTATATTTACGCATGATACATTTTTCTGGCAGTTTTCCAGCACTCCATTGCTCTTCAATAAGCTCCAGGCAAACAGTACATCATAATTTCTGCTATGTTCAAGATGTGAGTAGGAGAAATTATAACTCATAAATACAGAAGTTAAACGTTTTTTAGGTGGTCAAGGGAACTGAAATGAAATCCCACTCGCTAACTGATGCTGTGTTTGTTTATTTAGTCAGTGTTCTTTCTGTATAAATGGACAGGTTTGAGCCACCTCTCTAGACATTTGATATAGTTTAAAAAAAGCAGAACTTCATAAGGAATCAAATGTTTCCTTCCCACATATGAGAATGGAGAGTGGGCAGTTGTGCCTCCCCCCATCCTGACTGCTTATTACTTTCTTATTCTCTAATGTATTTCAGAAGTTATAAGAAACCCCAGTCTGGTCAATTTCTATAACCATTTCACTATGCCAATACAGAAGTTCTAGCTTTGATTTTATATCAGCAGCACCCCACAGGTAAAAGAGAAAGAACTACAACTCTGTCGCAACTTGTATTCTTCAGTGTAAGGAGACCACAATTACCTGAAAGACTGTACAAAGGTTACAAATATAGAATATTGTTCACTTTTGCTATGAATGAAGTCAGAATGATGGGATACAATGACTGTGTATATCAGCCTCCTGTCCTAAACCACAGAAACAGGAATATTTTCATCCCTCTCCCATCTGGGAGAGTTGATGGGTCTTTATCTAGTATTAAATAAAGCCTACTTTCAAGTTATGGTATGTTCCTCTCAATGTTAAAAGAAATACTAATTCTGTTGCATAGAACGTCTAGTAATTTATTTTGTGCTACAGTTGCAGCTAATGAATCTTTGTTTTCTTCCTGCCAAAAGAGTATATGGAATATTTTTATTTTATGTGTAACAGGAGTATGTACTTGTTTTCCTTTATTCATAATAGATCAGGACGGCCTACTTTCTTTACAGCAGTGTTCAATACATTTACACCTGCTATTAAACAATCTTGGATCAGAAATTTACAAATGGCGAAGCTTGCTTTAGGTAAGATTTTCTTTTGCTATGCTTAAAACAATTATAAATTAAACTGAAGGTGCCTTATGAATAATTGTGAAGGAGAGAAACACTCACAGAGAATCAGCTATAAAAGAGTTAAATCTGTTATTTTGGATGGTGACCAGGGCCCAGCAAAGCTTAGAAAGCTCAAAGTCTAAGAAACCAATTGGGAGAAGGGAGATTTTTCTTTTTACTTGAGCAAAGGAGGGCAGCTCTATTTGCAGGGAATCTCCTTGGCTGGCTTCTGCTGCTAAGAACCAACCATTTCAGTCCTGGAATAGGGTCAGGCAACTCTGAAGAAATTATCATCTAAGGAAAACATGGAGCTAGATGTAGTCAGGCTTCTTTTGCTAATCTGTATTATGTATTGATTTGAGCTTCTTTGTGTATCCCTCTGCTATTTTATTCTATGTCTATGCATGGTGGGGTTCCTCTTGCTGGCAAAAATTCTGATTTCCTTTTTTTCCCTTCTCTCTCTCTCCCTTCCCCATTATTCTTTTAATGCAAAATTTGTTCCTTGACTGCTAGTATACATAATAAACACTATATTCTAAACACTTCTAACAGAATGTGACACAGCTTGTTAAGCAAGTCTTTCTTTCTTTGTAGTTTCTATCAATTTCTATTAACCAAAGTTCCTAATCAAACCTTTTCATTACAAAATTTTTTTTAGAGATTTTATAAATATTGGTTATCTTTTAAAATGTGATTTATGAATGCATAAATGTTGCCTACTGAATTTAAGCAGCATAAGGCTGCAGAGTTTTTCTAGAACTTCCCATTATTAATCTTAACCTCTATGCCCTTATGTATTAAACACCTTTGTGGGTATTTAAAAGAAAACATTTGATTACTTGCTTATTCTACAGAGACAGTTACTAGAAAATATGTGCCTTATTTATATTTAAATGGTAATTTGAAATATAAATACACTACAATAATTTATCAAAAAGAAAGCTATTACTTTTTTCCCTTTTGCCATTATAGCTGATGAAAATCTGCTGGGTTGGTTCTGTATAGATGATGATGGGAACCAGATTAAAAAAGAGAAACACCCACTCCTTGTGAAGTACATGCCTGTGATGATGGCCAAACAACAGGAATTTAAGGTAAATAGCATTAATTTTGTTTGCTAAGTAGCTAACGTACTGATTGAAACACGCATGGGCTGATTTACTTTACCTAAAGTTCATTTTTTCTTTATTAATGATTTGGAATGAAAGTACTTTATTACTTATTTATTTAATGTCAAAAATCCAAAATTGTCATATAACATAAAAGACTGTCAGATTATAAAGCTGGTTAATAACAACTTTGTACTTACATTAGACCCAAGTCTAATGTTTGTTTGGGACTGCTCAATTCAGTTTATTGAAAGCAACTTTTCTTCAAATGAGTCAAGGTTTATTATGCTTTCTAATATTTTTTAAAGCTGTCTTTTATCATGAGTGCTGTCATAGCACAATGGCTGTAATTCTTGCTTTACGGATAGAAGGTTTCTAGAAAGTGGCAGAAAATAATAAAAAAAAAACTTTCCTTTTCCTGAGCTGCCTAGTTTTCCCTGTTTTTTCTTGTTTTTTAAAAAAATCCTCAGATGACTGGAAAAATAGTAAAACAATTCACGACTGTAATTTAAAAAAATGTTGATAGATATTTAATCAACAACCATATATTTAAAAGGTAAGAGTTATAGCCTTTGTGCTCAGAGGTTTTTCTGAGGAAAGGGTATTTTTAAAAGACAGTAGGAAGAAACAGGGCAGATGGAAAGGGTTTTTTAAAGTCCTTGTCTGCCTGCATATATGTACATTTTAACTTTGAATATATACTTCCAATTTAGCTTTGCATGGGTATATACATATACGCACATGCACATGTACATACATGCACATTTAAAAGTTTATATATCAGGAAGATCCATCCACAAGAAGGAAAGTTATTGGCTATTACTTTCCTGAAACCGAAAAGTGGGAGGGCAAAGCAGCAGAGGAATTGTCCAGTGGGCCAACATAGCAGCCTGCAATCTGGACTATATACCTTGCATGTTGTTGCCAAAGTGTCTCAGATTGCTCTGTATTTTCTAAAACTGGTTAAGAGTCAAGCCAGCATGAGCATAGAAGAGTTTAGAGAATAAGTATGGATTATCTAGACCCCTTTCAGTCAGGTTTCAGGCCTGGATATGGGATGGAAACGGCATTGGTTGCACTTATGGATGATCTTTGGCGGGAGCGAGATGGGGGAAGTGCATCCATCCTTGCTCTTCTTGACCTCTCAGCGGCTTTCAATACCATCGACCACGGTATCCTTTTGGGGAGGCTCAGGAAGTTGGGAGTGGGCAGCGTGATTCTGCGCTGGTTCACCTCTTTCCTCCAGGGCCGGTCCCAATCGGCGGTGATAGGGAGTGAGAGATCCGACCCTCGACCCCTCCTTTGTGGGGTGCTGCAGGGTTCAGTTCTCTCTCCTCTCCTATTTAACATCTACATGAAACTGCTGGGTGAGATCATCCATCACCATGGGATGAGGTATCATTAGTATGCTGACGATACTCAATTGTATATCTCCATCCCGGGTGAACTAAGTGATGCTGTGACCAACGGCTCTTGAGTGTCTGGGGGCTGTGGGAGTCTGGATGGGGAACAACAGGCTTTGGCTGAACCCTGGTAAGACGGAGTGGCTGTGGGTTAAGGGCTCTGCCATATCTGGGACTTTGTCATCTTTGGTTCTGGATGGGGTTGCACTGCCCCAGACAGACCCGGTACATAACTTGGGGGTCCTCGTGGACTCACGACTCCTGCTCGAAGAGCAGGTGTAAGCCGTGGCTAGAAGGGCCTTTGCACAGCTGTGTGTTGTGCACCAGTTGCGCCCTTTCCTGGATCAGGAGGCCGTTCGGATAGTCACTCATGCCCTTGTTATCTCCCATATAGACTATTGCAATGCGCTCTACATGGGGCTACCCTTGAAGAGTATCTGGAAGCTTCCGCTAGTCCAGAATGCGGCTGCGCGGGGTATTTTTTGTGCCCCTAGAAGGGTGCATATAACAACTTTGCTTCGCGAGCTGCACTGGATACCAGTTTGCTTCCGGGTCCAATTCAAGGTGTTGCTTATCACCTTTAAAGCCCTACATGGCATGGGACCGGGTTACCTGAGGGACCGCCTCTTCCCAGCTTCATCAGCCCGTCCCATCCGGTCATGCAGAGAGGGCATGCTGCGGACCTGTCTGCAAGAGTATTCCATCTGGCGGGGTCCAGGAGGCAGTCCTTCTCTGCAGTGGCGCCTGCCCTTTGGAACATCTTGCCCCCAGAGGTGAGATTAGCCCCATCACTCCTAGCCTTCCGGAGGGAATTGAAGACCTGGCTCTGCCATCGGGCTTGGGGCAGGGAGGAGAATAATCATACTTGGGGTTGGCTAGTGCCTTGAAGTGCCCCTCCTACATAAGGATTGAATGAGACCATAGCCATCAGGATTTTATTTTATTTGGTAATTTTTAAAATTGTTTTAGTCTATATTTTACATTGGAATTTTATTGTATAGTTGTTGTTTTATGCTGTAAACCACCCAGAGTCCCTCCGTTCGGAGGAGATGGGCAGTGACAAATTAGATAGATAGATAGATAGATAGATAGATAGATAGATAGATAGATAGATAGATAGATAGATAGATGATAGATGATAGATAGATAGATAGATGATAGATGATAGATAGATAGATAGATGATAGATAGATAGATAGATAGATAGATAGATAGATAGATAGATAGATAGATAGATAGATACGCTCTTAGGAAGACAGGCCTAGGGATAAGTCTTAGCCTTCCAGCTCCAGTGTAGTACATCTACTTTATTACTTTTCTGGTTCAGGGTTTTTTAAAAAACTTTCCAAGGTCTTTTGAATATGCTAATACTTAAATGTTCTAACATTTAATCTATTGCTTTAATTGGCAATAGAATTTTTTAGAATATATTTTCTGTGTTTGAATGCTGTTTTTTGGCTACTGAGTTTACATTTTAAACTGTTTTTAGAAAGTTGTAAGCCACTTGGAAAAAAATACCTTGGTTTTAGAGACTTACAATGTTTAATAAATAAAGTGATCTTGAGTTGGTTAATTAAAATAATTATTGGAATTACTTTGATTTTTTTGGCATTGTTACCACCAAATTCCAGTCCTGAGCTGTATCCAATATTACACAAGCTGACTTTCACTTATGTACCATCCATGCCTTCTCCTTGTTCTCCTTCCATCTGAATTATCTCATGTAATTTCAGTTCTCTGAAGGCTCCCCAAATCTCTGAATGAGATTGGAGTGTATGACATGAGGCTGCAAAATAGGAAGCACTTTTCTTTTTCCCATTGTCTTCAGTTTTACTGGCAAAGAGCCAGAAAAGGATTATTATATTTTTTGATAAAGCTTAGCCAAAAATATGATATTTTTACTAACAATCTTTATTTTGTGTGTTAAGGTTGAATGTGCTGCTTATAATCCAGAACCTTATTTATGTGAAGAAAGTGATCCAGATTCTCTATCTACAGAGTATGGTTTTCTTTGGGTAAGAATTTAATTTTTTTCAAAGTTCAAATAATAGAATTTATAGAGAATAGAATAATATTCTTGAAATTAATCCAGTTTTGTAAATTCAGTTTCACAATTAGACTTGGGACCAAGCTAGATAACTTACTGGTGATTCTGTGTTCTTAAAAAAAGTCTGCTCATTTGTTTTTTGTTTTGTTAAGATGAAAATTTAATAAAAGACAGTTGATGTTTAGTGCATAAAAGCAGCAGTGCAACTTTCCCAAACTTTTCTTGAGGCATCTTTTCTTGGAAATGTTTTTAGAATGGGAGGCACAGCCAGGTTAAGAAAGATTTAAGCATCCATTCTACCTGATTTGCAATCATGCATATTAAAACTGTTTTAAACCTTTAAAAAAATTGATTATGGGCACAGAATGATTTCCTAGTATCTTGTCTACTTCGGCCCTTGACCTTCAATAATAACAAGAAAGTTACTGGTATGGCTGTATCCTTTGAAGTTACGCAACAGTGTATCTTGTGGCCTGAAGCTGAGATAGATTTCTGTGACCCACATCCATCTATATGAATTTTTGCAAATCATCACTTGTTCTCAAAGTGTTATCCCCCTAACACTTCAAAATGTTTGGGACATTTGGTGATGAGAAAGAATGGGGAGTGTTCAGGGAATAACGTGACAAATCAGAAATAGTTGTGGGCATATGACTCTTTTTTTTGTACAAGTGGACTGAGATGTTTTTAATCTTAGCAGAGGTAGGAAATATATTTAACAACAGAAATCATGGAAGTTAATAATTTCTTAAAACCTGGTCATTCTAAACCATTGTTTGCAGAGAGTCACTTGTAGGGTGATCCATTATAGAATTATGTATGTACTGTTGGATTAACAAATAAAAGCTAGAAGTGTCAAGCATCATAGCTCTCAGAGCAAGAATTATAAGGATTAAAAAGCTGCTTTTCTAATAAGGGTCAAAGATTTGTATAGATGAATCATCTGCCTATGACAGCAGTCAGCCAAGTGTTTTTAATGTATTTTAACACATTTCAATGTATTCCTTTTAAAAAAAAAATGTAATTCTGGTCTGTGACCGTATTAAAGATTGATTGATTGAAGCTAGACGTGTCACTATTAGCTGAATATTATACATTTGTGTGTGTGCGTGTGTAGCACATGATGCTGTTAAAGAGATAGAATATGTTTCTTTTAGGGAATAGAACTCTGGTTAACAAGTGAAATATTTTTTTCCTATATTTTCACTGAGTAAGGTAGACATGTAGTATCATTATTTTCTTTTAATGTCCAGTTTCCAGACAGACCTTAATTTAACTGCTTAGAACTTAATGATTTTTTGTAATGAACTTTGCCATGTATGTTATTGATTGTAGAGTTGTTGCTTATGAAATAAATTAAAACTTTTCTCTATAATACAGATTGGAAGTTGTACTAATCAAATGGGCCAAATCGCCATTGTATCATTTCAAAACTCCAGTCCAAAACTTATTGAATGCTTCAATGTGGAATCAAGAATTCTCTGTATGGTCTACATTCCAGAAGATGAGAAATCCAAAGAATCAAATAATATGTTTCCTGAGCCTGGAGAGATGTCTACAAAACCCATCAGTGTGCCTACTATTTGTCTAGGCATGGAAGAAGGAAGGTATTTTTCATATTTGTGTCTCACCTCTTTAGATTATTTAGCTCTATATGCTACAGAGAAAGATAGCTAAAAATGCAAGTATCAAGTATCTGCTGCACCAATTGCATATTTCTGGTGAACAGCTAAATCTGAACGTAGTTATTTTGAAAGGTCTAATTTATTTAGAACTCTGCATATCCCTATATGAAATGTTATGTTCTATTTAAACAAATGAGGATGCTTTCCCATTATTTGCAAGCAATGGGATGTACTCAGAATTAAAATAAATGGAAATGGGTGGTGATAAAAATATGATAAATTAAATTAAATAGCATTTTAATTATAATTTGTTACTATTAAATTAAGGCTAACTCATTGACTATTCTATAGTAATATGGCCTTAAACTAGATAAAAAGTTTTAGGTGTTGATGGTCAATCTTTTACCCCGTCTTTCTCATTCTCTCACTAATTCCATGCACCATGGTTCCAGCTGTTATGTAGGCCAACAAAAAAGAATTAATCTTTATTCAAAAGCCTAAGATATATGAGATGCAGGTTTAGGTATTGAAAAATTCTACATGATAAAGAAAATAATTGTCTTCCAAGTTGAAAGCATTATTTTACCTGCATTAGAAGAAATATATGCTTCCCTCTGTTCTTTCTGAGTCTTCTGTGTAAGTGTTTCAGCAAGCATGCACTGTGTTTTTGTAGCTGACAAATTATCTCCTTGTAAATTCTGAAATAGGATAGAAATTGAGTTTGTAGAGTGACATAAGCTTTACTAGACTCTGACTTGGATCTAGAGGAGATACAATGTTATTTTGAGACAGTGGACATATTTAGAATTGCGAGTGTCCCAGATACTCACATATAATTTCCCTTTCTTGTTGCATCTAATACAGACAGTGTATGCCATGACATCATTGTGTTGGGCTACCCTGCACATCATTGGTATCACATGTACTGTATGTGTCTATATGTGTGTGTATACGTGTGTGTGTGCCCACACATACATACTGCCCTGCATTAGGTGTTACAAAAGGCAACGAGTAGAGAAGCATAGAGAGGAAGAAAATTTTGATTAATGCTGAATCTGTATCCCTTTTTGTTTTTATATCATGATTTTTTAAAAACATTTCCTGTTCTTTTTAAATAGCATCTCTGTTTACAAAAGTAGTCAAGGCTCCAAGAAAGTCCGTCTTCAATACTTCTTCACTCCTGAAAAGTCTACTGTGATGAGCTTAGCATACAAGACTCACCATTTATTTGCTGGCCTAGTCAATGGAAACATTGCAATCTACACCAAATTAGAAGGTACAGAAATTTTATGGGATATCCAGAAGGGTTTCTTAGTTGGAGTATTTACAAACAGATTTCATTGCTCTGTTTCTTTCTTTTTTCCCTAAATTCATATTGCCAAATATTTCTTTTTCACCATGGCTATAGATTACTGTTGGCACCATTGGCCATCAGAAATTACATACATACATGTTTGAAAATCTGCATAGGCTGTAATACATAAGCAGTATGTGTCTCAATTTTTCCATGCATATTGAGAATAGGAATTCTTATATTAGAAGCAGGTCCCTGGGCTACATGCATCCATTGAATTCCTGATGGCACTTTTTCCAGGATTTAACAGATCAGATAGTCTTCTACAACCTAGAGCATTCAAATGTGCTGGCCCATTTCTTGTAAGCCATTTGCTCATCGGGGCTGGGAATCAGGAGAACTGTAGCCTTTTCACAGCTGGAGAGCAGTAGGATGGTGAAGTCTGCTGTAGAGACTGCATTTTTAGGTCATGAAGAATTAATTCCAAATCTTTCTATGAGATGGCATGAAAATATCTATTTTAAGGTATAACATAAAATGGCTTTCAGGTTATGTTTTGGGTATGCATGCACGCACTCTCTTTAAAGTATCTATTGTAGTATTAATTGAAAAAAAAGTAATGTATATTTAAATGTTGAAGCCAGTAGTCTGCCCTAAAACAACATATTTTTAAAAGTTCTTTTTTATATCACAGATTCATTATTTTGGCCTGCTAAATTTGTTTGTGCATGTTTGTGTGTGTGTGTGTGTAATTTTCCACGTTTTCTTTTCAATGTATTTCTTGTCAATTTCATTCAACATTTTATTTATTCATATCCTTTTGAAATCTCTACCGATCTCTTTTAAAACAAGATTCCCAGCACAGTGACTGTCTTTGAGCTTTGCTTTTAATGCATCTGATTAGATGCTGCCATGAATTACAGCTACTCATCCACCTCATCCTCCTCTTGGGGAACAAACCAACCCTGCAGCCAACTTCAGGAGAAGAAAGAGCTTCTTTTCCGGTTGCAGGAGAAAGTGGAAGCAGTCCAGGGGCAAGGAAGCACCTGAGCAGAGCAAATCCCTTTGCTGTTTCCTTTGCAGTTACCACTGCTGACATCACCAAATCACATCTTGCTGCTGCTGCTGCTAAGAAAACCCCAGCGCCCAACCTTTTTAGATAAAAGGACCACAGACTTGCTTATCTTCATTTCAGAATGATTCCACCCAGAATGATAACCGCCCAGAGTCCCTCCTTGTTGGGGGGAGATGGGCGGTGATAAAAATTTGAAAAATAAATAAATAAATTCTTTCTACAGGAGGTGGAAGCCATAGAATAGCTAATCCAAGTTTCATTTCTGAATAGGCCATAGCTGGGTATATATTAACAAGAGAGCTCAAAGCGCATCCACTGCATAGGGACGGACTTTCTCTAACGCAGCTCTCTGTTCAGCAGAGCTGGGTTGTGCTTTACTTAAAGGCTGCTGTGATAGTGGCTCACTTTGTGTCTCAAGAAAGTACATGCTGTTGTCTTCAGGCTCCCTTCTTCCCAGATAAGCATTTGCTTCCTCCCAGTTTGTAACTATAATCTTTGTAAGGCTCAAGCTGCTTTTCCAATCATGCCTGAAGGGGCAGCTTAATGAAATGCTGACCTATTTTGTCAGATGTATAAATAAAGGCTGGGACAGAGAATTTGACCCAATAATAATTGGTATGAGCTGTTACTGGAGAATCCAAGTTGCACTACTTAATACTGCAATTCAAAATATTTTTCATCTGAGTTTGCCAACAATTCCTGGTGTTGCCAGTTTTGTGTAAATATCAGCAGAAGAAGAAAAAATGAAATGCAGATATATTTCTGTCGGCCTCTAATGCTGGGTAACACTCAAATTCAGTCAGAGAGTCCATGTGTTGCATTTCAGCTGCTCCCACGCTGCAGGGAGAAATAATCTGGCCAGTCTTTAATGTTCTGCCCACAAAGCACTTACATTTGATTCAGAGATAGTGATTCCATGAACCTTGTTCTGGTGATATCTCCATTTATTGATCTGACATATTTATAAATCAGCCTCCCATTAGCATTGAAGGCAATGTACAAAATTCAGGCATTTTGTACCAATTAAAAAAAAAAGCAATATATTCTTAACCACACCATAAAAATAGAAGCAGGAGAGCGTTTGTCATCATGAAACCAGAAAAGAACTTTAAAAACCATTAGAATTTCAACTTGACAATCAGTTTTGGTCATCTGGAGTATAAAGCCAATGTGGGCTAGTCTGATCTCTGTTGGCAGAGTTCTACATTCAGGGCACTTCTATCAAAAAAAAATCTGCCACTTTTGGAGTTCATCAGTGTAATTTGTCCAGGTAGAGATAATTACTTTAGAAGTCATTTTGTCTGTTTGGAGCAGATTCGTGTATCTCAAGTTCTTTAGAGCTTTATAGATTAGAATTGGCATCTTGAACTGGGCAGTTTTCAGTGTAGAATCCAGTAAAATGATCTGTTAAAAGGGTCTTATTTTTCAGAGAGACTTGTAGTGGTGAAAGGAGCAAATACAACTCAATTGTTCTTTGTTATTCTTGCCCAACTAGCTATGTCAGTTGAAGAATTAAAACACTGAATAGGGTCTTGTCTCTTCATTAGGAGGAATTGCTACAATGGTAATATCATGGAAAGTTCTTGTTTTGCCCTTGGTATATATGGACCCTTTCAACTGTTGATGATAGTTGCAATTCTGAATAATCATTGAAGTAAATATTAATTTCAAAAGTGTTAAAACTAAATTTCTTTAAACTATTACTATGTATTTTTAATCTTGCTCCTCTGAAATAAAAGCAAATGGTTATATAGTCACTATTTATGAGATTGTTTATCTGCCATTGCACTACTCAATTAACAATCTCTATTCACAGGGTCAATTTAGCAGCTCTGTTGAAATGCCAGTGGCGCTACAGAATAGGGAAAAAGAAGGAAGATACTGAACAATAAGATGAATACTAGCTAAATCAAATGGAAGAGAACTCTTCCCCAGACATTGATGGGAGGGAGGGGGGAAAGGGGGATATTATATTTAATTAAACCTAACAAATCATGAATTACTGTCCAGAATTAGCTTTATAGAACTTTGAACTTCCTTCTTCTCTTTCTGTTGTGAATGTTGTGCAAAGACAGCTGTCAAATGTGTAGTGGAAGGCAGGCAATTAGTAGAACAGTTCCAGTTTAGAAAATGAACCATTGGGTTAAAATGCTAATGCGTGACAACAACTTCTATTTTGTTTTTAACAATATAAATCATCTCCTCATGTAATATTTGGAAAATAGGCTTGAACAGCTTTCCTCCTGACATGAGAGGGTGGCCATTACCTCTTTAGGGTTCCAAAGAAAATGCAATAGAATTGTTACTTTTAAATACCCACCCCATGGCTATAGACTTTGGTCAGAAATGATTTTGGAATAGCACAAAAGCTAGAAAAAGTCCAGCATGCACTTTAGGCAAGAAGATTTTATCAAAAGTAAGTATGGCAAGGTAATTAGCTTATACATTAAGTGATTTAAAAAAAATGTCTTTCTTCCTTTTTTTTTTTTGCCAAAGATGGAACCTGGAACTCAGAACCTCAGAAAATAGTGAAATTGGGAGTTCTTCCTGTCAGAGGTCTTCTTGTCATGGAAGACACCATATGGGCTGCTTCTGGTGGACAGATATTTATAATTAATGTGGAAAGTCATACTGTAGAGGTAAAAATAAATAAATTTCCTAATATAAGCACTTTGTTTTGTGGCTTTTAATGTCATTTTCTGTATGAGGTATATGTTGTTGAATAAAACTTGCACATGAAAATAGGGAATATTAATATTCTGGTCTGATCATGTGGCACATAAGTACGGATTCCTATAAGAGACTAGTACTTTCTATGCTGAATGCAGATTTTTTGTTTACATTTACTGGCCCTGTCTAAAACTGTCAGTCTAAATAATGAGTGAACTAATATGTTGGATGCTTATATGAATCAGCCGTGATTGAAGCTGTGCTTTCAGGTCTATGCCTCTCTTTTCTATCTCTTTGTATTCTTTCTCCACTTTTTAAATTGTCTGTAGTAGACTTGCCACCATCCAGTTAAGTTGTGCTGGGACTGCAACTCCCAGAATTTCTAGGGTATCAACTTGGAGAAAGCTGGCATATCAGCTCAGAGATGAGAAAGGGAGCAGACTGGTTATATTTGTATCTCCCACGTACTGAGTGTGGATAAATAATCTGAAATCCAAGTTTTTGCTTTTAGTGAACAGCTTTTTTATAAGTTTGAATCTTTGTCTCGGATATCTCTGTTGCCTTTCCAACTCTGTAGACCTTCTTTTGAGGACTGTAACTTCTTGATGTCATGAGCACTGATGGTGAGCAGGAGGGGGCCCCTATCCAGGGGGGAAAACGCATGCGTAGTAGTGGGGAGTTGAGCAGCCATTCAAAGAGACACAGAACAGACCCGCCTTGACTTTTGGGGTTTATCTGTCTGGGTTTTTCCCACGCTTCTTCAGTTTGTTAGGATTTTCTGTCTAATGTAGCAGTAATAAAACACTAGAGACCTATTCCTCGTCTCAGCGTGGTTCCTGACTGTTAGGACACTTGCCCCCTGCATCAGATTTTCACGGGTTGTTGAATTTGGAAGTACTAGGGACCTGACAGACCTGTTTTTCAAAGAAATTTAATTCAGTAGAAATTCCTCTTTGTATGTGTTTTTCTGACTGCATTATGGCTTTTGTTTTACAAAGATGTCTTCCTATATGATTGTTGTAGTTTCCATCTCAAATAAAAAAGAAAGTGTTTTTTAGTGAGCTTTTGACGTGAAAGTGCAGAAATTAGTCTGTAATGGATGACTTTAATTTCTGTGAATAGTTATTACAGCATTTAATCATTCAGAAGGGATGAGATATACCTTGCAATACATTTTATTTTTGTAGAACAATCTTGGCCCTTCCATCCTATGTTCTTGCCTTTAGGAATACCGTTAATATCTCCTTGCCCTGCAGCAAGATAGAAAATGAAATACCATGCATAACATACAAACGTCACCATTTTGTTGCAAAAGATATACTCACTGGTATTCTTCCTTTCCTCATTATCAGTTCTCCAAACTTGGATAATCATAATCCTGGAGTATGTCATAACAGAACTGGTTTCTTCCATGGCTCTGTGGTGGTGGGGGAGATGGGCGGTAATAAAAATATTTATTTTATTTATTTATTTAATTTTTATCCTGCCTTTATTATTTCTATAAATAACTCAAGGTGGCGAACATACCTAATACTCCTTCCTCCTCCTATTTTCCCCACAACAACAACCCTGTGAGGTGAGTTGTGCTGAGAGAGTGGCTGGCCCAAGGTCACCTAGCTGGTTTTCATGCCTAAGGCGGAACTAGAACTCACAGACTCGTGGTTTCTAACCCAGCACCTTAACCGCTAGACCAAACTGGCTCTCTTGCAAACATGCAAGGAAAAGTAGGTACAGGGGTGCTTTTATGATTCTAGGAAGCACAGCTTCCACTGTGGGCAGATTTGTTACTCGTAGTGTAACAGAGTTAAATTTGATTTCCATTTGGAGTGCAAAAGATGCAGAAGACAATAAGCCGAACAATCTGAAACCCAACCTTGTGTGCCGCAGAGTGGTAGGTGGCAGTATCGTAATGGAAACATTCCCCACGACCCGAGGTCGATCCCAGCAGAAGCTGGGTAGCCGGCTCAGGTTGACTCAAACTTCCATCCTTCCGAGGTCGGTAAAATGAGTACCCAGCTTGCTGGGTAAGGTGACAACTGGGGAAGGCAATGGCAAACCACCCCACTCTATAGTCCGTCAAGAAAACGTCGCGAAAGCGGCATCCCCCCAAAGGGTCACACATGACTCAGTGCTTGCACCGTGGACCTTTCACCTTCACATGTATGTATACAGTATGTGAGTATGGATGAGAGTCACTGTGGCATAGTGGTTAAGGGACTAGAGTAGGAGCAAGAAGACCCAGGTTCTAGTCCTCCCCTAGACATGAAAACTGGCTGAGTTTGGACTAGTCACTCTCTCTCATCCCTGGACTGGGAAGTGAAAAAACATCTATCTACCAACCCACAGTGGGCCATAATGGTCCATAACCTTCAATGGCTGCAGTGACTTCATTTGGGTTGATATTTGTATGTAAATAAACAAAATGTATAAGATAGGAATGCAAGCATATTACCATTTCAGCCTTCCTGGGTGAGAATGGGGTAAGGCACAAGCTAACACAGACTGACACACACTGTCCTCAACTGATCTTTTTCCTGTGAGCTACTCATTGTTCCCTATTGCCTGACCAATTTGAGTCCCAGGAAACACTACCTTAGATAAAAGCACCTATTGCAGGAAATATTCAGTGTCCAGAAGACTAGTTCTCTTTTCTCACAGCACCACTGAGGAAAACAATGCTCATCTGAACATGTGCATTCTCTCTCTCTCTCTCTCTCTCTCCCCCCCCTCTCTCTCTCTCTCACACACACACACACACACGCACGCACACAGAATTAACACTCTTGGTAAGACTTCCTTCCTTGTGCTGCTAGTCAGCAGGCAGGGGAGTCAGGAATTCAGGGTCGATGAATAGGCTCCATGTGCAATAGCTATGCTTTTGATTTGATCAAGCTTCATTATTTATGCAGCCTTAAAGTGGTGCAAAGATATGGCTTCTCCTTGCTTTATTCTTCTTATGCCCTGTCCAAAGCGGTGCCTTCCCAATTCTGGGATGCAACCAGTTGGGATCCCCACACACATCATGTCTATCCTGTCCTTTTATTTATTTATTACAATATTCATATACTGCCCTCAATCACCAGACTCTGGTGATATATAATCAATAAAAACAAATAGTCCCATACAACCCTAGATTCCCTTCTAATAATCTTCATAAAAGGTAAAATAAATAGAATATAAAATGAAAAAGAAATCAGGAAAAAAGGCAGCCCAACAAACACATGCTCATGCCCCAAATGACCAGCAAAATGAAGCTGTCTGCCATCTCCCTAAAAACAAACAAGGTGGGGTCCATCCTGACTTCTGAAGTTAAGCTGTTTGATACTGGTGGGGTAGCCACTAAGAAGGCCTGCCTCTAGATACCTGCTCATACCAACTTCTCCCCGATCATTGTTTTCCCTACTTTTCTAACATAATTGCAGCCATGTTGCTGCTTAAATTTGGCAATAGTTTGTGCTAATAAACAAGCACAAAACAAAGCCCTTAGGCAGTGTTGAGCCTTTCTCACATACTCAATATTTTCAAGGCAAAAGAACAAATTATTTGGCACATTGCTTTGTGTTGCTGTTGCTTCCTACCCACTGTTCCTTTCTTGCTGTGTGTTTATGATGCTTGGACTCTTCCTGGAATCCCAGATTCAAGCTGAGGTCAGCTACACTTGAAAATGTTTTTGGTCTAAGCTTCATGCCAGCCACAGTAATAAAACTCATTTCAGTGGTTACAGGACACGTATTTAACTAGAAATAATGTTATATTTTAGGAATGATTGAAATATATTTCAGCTTTCATAAGCACTGCCCTTGGCTAGAAGGGAAGTTTTCCAAAGCTTTTACCCCAAACAGAGGCTAGCACAGCCATGAGCCAGTGTCTGGTTCCACTGGAGTTGAAACACTGTTCATGAGAGAGCCAAGATAATATATGTGTTGGCAAGAGAGGGGAGGGACAAGGCTGTGCCCTGTGTGGTATCCCATACTATTTATTCCTAAAGGGGTCTATGCAAGCACAGCAATATATAGGACTTGGTAAAGTGAAGGTGCTGGCCTAGAAACCAGAGACTGTGAGTGCTAGGCCTCCTTAGGCAGGAAAGCCAGCTGGGTGACTTTGGGCTCGTTACTCTCTGTCAGCTCAAAGGGTTGTTGTTGTGGGGAAAAGAAGAGGCAGGAGTATTAGGTACGTTCATTGCCTTGAGTTAATGATAGACAGATATTATTATTATTATTATTTTAACAATTTGTTATAATGTTTCTTTTCGAAGTAAGGTTGTTCAAAATGAGATTTCACCACAGTCATGGACTCAAGGTACCTGTTCCACTATCTGTGATTTCCGGCCTATCATTCATGTTGTAGCCTTTATATTGTCATGCTAGCTTTCCCTCTTAACAGTAATTATATATTGTCTCTTCTATAATTATATATAATTATAAAAACGAAAGATTATAATTTATAATTTAAATTTTCCAAAAACAAAGCCTGAAATGTGCCACATAAATAAAAATATCCCATCTTCCTTATTAGTATACATAAACACCACTGTTTCTTAAAAAGAGTAAAAGCCCTTCGCTTTTCATGAACAATGAGGCCCATTATACAGAACTTGCTATGCTTGAGAAAGCATTCTGCAGTCCTTGGCAGAGCTCTTCAGACTGAGAATCACAAAGGATTTTGTACTGTGTATAAATAGGGGGGAAGCAAAAGATGCAAACTATGCAACGTCGTCTTGTAGCAAAAAAGTGGCTTGTTCTCTCAGGCGCCACTGTGATAAAAGAATTGGCTGTAGCAGTGAAAATGTGTGCTGAAACCCTTAATGTTGCCATAGTGTTTGAGGAAAAGAGCCTGACAGAGAAATACCGGGCTCTTCGGTCTGAAGGAAAGGGAAGATGGCATGGAAGTACGGATGAAACTTGCTTACGGCTAGTGCTGCTTCATATTGCAGAGAAATATCTTGGGAGCATAGCAACAACTATAATGGTTTATCATGGTCTGTGTAAAAGACAGAGGAACAAGTGGAGGGTTATGGCTGTTCACGTGCATGTTTTTTTTTTCCTGCAAGAAGAGAAAGAGACCCTCACCCAGCCATCAGCAAGCAAAATGGTCATGTTCTCCTTGCATGGGAAACAGGATGGTTCTAGATGTTCTCTCTCTGACAGAGAATGAGAGAAATTGCCTGGGGCAAAAATGATAAATAGGAGGAGGAATGAAAAGACTTCACATTAATGTACTAATTTGTAAGAATTGAAATATATTCATTAATCATTGTGCATAATGCTGCTAATTTTTAAAATTTTGCTCTATGCTTCTTCAGTACTGTGATGTAATCTCTGTCAGTTTCAGTTCAATTAGTGAGCTAATTCTTGCAGGACAGAAGTGTAGGACACACCATGAGAGAGCTGCATTAGAGCTATGTTGGATTATAGTGGATCCCCACGCTCTGGGTAAGGAGAGGTCACAGCTTCCTGATACTTGCTTTATAGCATTGTGCAGATGTATTGTCCTAACAGTCAGGAACCACGCTGAGACGAGGAATAGGTCTCTAGTGTTTTATTACTGCTACATTAGACAGAAAATCCTAACAAACTGAAGAAGCGTGGGAAAAACCCAGACAGATAAACCCCAAACAAGGCGGGTCTGATCTGTGTCTCTTTGAATGGCTGCTTAACTCCTCAGTACTACGCATGCATTTTCCCCCCTGGATAGGGGCCCCCTCCTGCTCACCATCAGTACTCATGACATCACCCTCCCCTCCAGATTCACATTCCATGTCAGCCCCCTCCCTTCCAGAGTTCCTCCCTCCCTCCAGGGTCTCATGAGAGTCCATCTCCCCCTCCAAGCTCCCATGGGAACTGGGCAACGATGGAAATTCTTCAAAGGAAAACTCCTCCAAGGACGAATCAGTGCTGTTCTCCAGGTCTGATAATGCTTCTGGCCCAGGTGGCTGCTGCTGGAAAATAGCTAGATAATTAGAAGATTCTTCCCCCCTCCCCCTTGGGAAATGCAAGCCGGAGGTGGAGGGCTGCGGCTCCCCCTCCTCCTCTCTCTCTCTGGCCTCAGAGCCTCTGGCGGGGGTGGAGGTTGCCAACTTACGAACTCCTCTGCTTGGGATTCCTCTGCTTGCTCAGTCAAGTGAGGAATCTCTGGTAGACTGCGAGGCTTGGGTTTGTGAGGGAAAAGCTGATGGAATCGTTGAACCAGTGCTGGTGCATGCACATCTCTGGCATTTTCCCACGTGCGTTCTTCCTCAGGGTACCCTTTCCAGTGTATTAAATATTGGATGCCCCTTCCCCTCCTCCTAGAATCCAGAATTTCCTTGACTTCGTATTCCTCCTCTCCCTCCACAATTACTGGAGGTGGGGGGGACATTTGCGATCGTAAGGTACTTGGGGGAGGGTCTTTGGCTAGCAAGGCTCTGTGAAAGACTGGGTGGATTTTCATGGATGCTGGCAGCTTTAAGCAATAAGCCACTGGATTTATCTGCTGTACCACAGTGAAAGGGCCCACAAACTTAGAGTCCAACTTCTTGGAGGGCCTGGTAGAGGTCAAAAACTTGGTAGAGAGCCACACTTTGTCTCCTACTGCAATCGCTGGCCCCTCTTGTCTGTGAGCATCTGCAGCTCTCTTGTAAGCACTCTTTGCCCTGTTCAGCTGCTCCTTTAACAACTCCTGTGCAGCTTGTTGCTCTTTAAGAAAATCAGCCACGGCTGGAACAGTTCCCTGCTGGGAGGAGGTGGGCAACACCCAAGGGTTAACCCCGTAGAGTGCTTGGAAAGGAGACATCTTGGTAGAGGATTGCACAGAGTTGTTATAAGTAAATTCTGCCATGAGGAGCAGGGCTGGCCAATTGTCTTGCTGATAAGTGGTGTAACACCTGAGATACTGCTGTAACCATTGATTAATTTTCTCAGCTTGCCCGTTACTAGCCGGATGATGCAATGATGATAGGTGGATCTGGACCCCTAATGACTGGAAAAGGGCCCTCCAGAACCTGGAAGTGAACTGAGGGCCTCTGTCACTCACCAAGTGATTTATCATGCCTCTATACCTAAAAACATGGTCCATAAACAACTGTGCTGTGGCTTGCGCAGATGGGAGGCCCTTGCAAGGAATAAAATGTGCCATGTTAGTGAAAAGGTCCAGCACCACTAGTATGGAAGTCAGCCCCTGGACCGGGGGCAAATCAGTGATGAAATCCATGGAGATTGTATCCCAAGGCCTACTAGGGGTGTGTAGGGGTTGCAAGAGTCCTGTGGGCTTCCCTGGGAGAGGCTTGTCTTGTCTACAGGTATGACAAGAAGCAATGTAACCCTTTATGTCTGCAGTCATCTTAGGCCACCAGTAGTCTCTCAGAGCTCTATGGAGAGTTTTGAAAACACCTCCGTGGCCTGCCATTTGATGGTCATGGCAAAGTCTCAGTACTTCTTCCTTCAATGAGGAGGGAATGTATAATCGCCCACTATGCCAGAGGATTCCTGCCTCCACATTAAATGGGGAGGCAGTGTCTTGCTGGCCCCTCTGGAGGTCATCCATCCTGGCCCTGGCATACGGGTCCTGTTGCTGCTGAGCTCTGACTCTTGTAAATAGGTCCTCTGCTTGTCTGCCTGCTGTTAAAATCTCTGTCTGGTTCCCCCTCATAGACTGCTGAAAGTTGTGAGGTTGTAATATCGTAGCCTGTACCTCCTGGTGAGTAGCGGGGGTTGCCTGAATGGATCGAGACAGGGCATCTGCCAAACAGTTCTGCTCCCCGGGAACATAAGAAATAACAAAATTGAAATGGGAGAAAAACTGGCTCCATCTGATTTGGCGTGGGGTGAGAGATCTGGTGTTTTGTAGAAGCTGTAAATTCTTGTGATCAGTGCAAGATTTCACAGGAAAGGTTGCACCTTCTAGCCAGCGCCTCCACTCTTGAAATGCTGCTTTAATGGCCAGCAACTCCTTGTTAAAAACATCATAGTTTCTCTCTGCTGCTGAGGGCGTGCAGGAGAAAAGTGCACAAGGGAGCAAAGTATTCTCTGTTTTGTTAGTATATTGCAATAAAACAGCCGCGATAGCAAAATCTGAAGCATCTGAATGCATTATGAATTGCTTCGTGGGATCAGGGTGCTTCAAAAGCGGCTGGGATGCAAAGAGCTGCTTAAATTCTTGGAAGGCTACTTGCTCCCTCTCCCCCCAAATGAATTTTGATCCTTTCTTCAAAGGCTGTGTGAGGGGTTTAGCCCTGTCACTAAATTTATTTATGAATCTCCTGTAAAAATTGGAGAATCCTAGGAATTTTTGTACCTCTGTCACATTCCGGGGGGGTTGCCAAGAGAGAATTGCCTGGACCTTAGAAGGATCCATGGATATGCCTTCTGTTGATATTTTATAGCCCAGGAAATGTAATTCAGTTAAATCGAAGGCACACTTCTCTAGCTTGGCAAACAGCTTGTTCTCTCTCAGTCTTCGTAAGACATTACGTACATGGGTTACATGAGTTGTAGCATCCTCAGAAAATATTAATGTGTCATCTAGATAAATGACCAGATACTTATCTAGTAAATCAGAGAAAATTTGATTCATAAATCGGGAAAATATGGCTCCTGCATTAGGCAAGCCAAAGGGCAAAACAAGGTACTCAAATTTACCAAACCTGGTATCGAAGGAAGTCAGATATTCATGCGCCTCTTTCATCCGGATCAGATTGTATGCATTCCTGAGGTCCAACCTAGTAAAAATGTTGTGCTTTCTGTAAGCGATCCAGCAGATCAGATATTAGGGGAGTGGGTAATTTTCCTTGACTGTGACTTTATTGAGGGAACTGAAATCATGCACCACTCTCATGGGTGCCTCCTGGTTTGCTGGTGCCAATGGGTCAGGCTTCTTTGGTAAGAAGAAGGTAGGAGCAGACGCTGGGGAAGTAGATGGTCGGATGAAACCCTTTTGGAGATTGGAGTCCAAGTAATCCTTTAAGGTGGCTAGTTCCTTGGGGGACATGGGATATTGTTTCCTTGCTGGAATCTTGGCTCCTGGTATCAACTCAATGGTGCAATCACAGTCCCTATGGGGGGGTAGTGCTGTGGCCTCTTGTTCGCTGAAAACGTCTGCGAAATCTGTATACTTGGCTGGCAACTGGACCCCCCCTGCTTCCGTGACTGTGTTGGTTGCTGGAGAGAGAAGAGCGGCTTGAATCTTGTGGTGCTGGCATTCCTTAGCTGGGAAGGAGACTGCTCCCGTAGTCCAGTTCAACAGTGGGTTGTGGATCTTCAGCCAAGGTGTGCCCAGGACTATAGGCACATCAAGTGATCAGTAACATAAAGTTGGATCCACTCAGTGTGGTCTCCCGTTATTAGCTGCAAAGGTTCTGTGAAACTTCTAATTGGCCCTGCCTTGAGGGGCTGGCCGTCAATGGTCTCAACTTCTATGGGACATGGTAATTCTATGGTCGGGATGTTGAGGTCTTGTACAGTCTGTACATCAATAAAATTGGTGGAAGCTCCGGAATCCATGAGGGCCTCTAGCTTGACCTGGTGCTCTGGGTTTACGTGCATTATGACTGGTAAGTAGTAAAAGGATTGCCTGGAATCCTCAGAATGAGCCCTTCTTAATTCATTGATGGTTGCCCTGCTGAGCTCTGTGGAGGGAGACCGACGGAGTTTCCCTGGTTGGAAGTCGAGGTGGAGGTGGCTCTTGGTTCTGCTGCTTGCCCTGGGGCTCTTACGGAATTTGCTTGGCTTCTCACTGGGCAAGCTCTCACCATGTGCCCCTGGACTCCGCAGTAGAAACAGAGGGCTCTCTCTCTCTCCTTCTCTGTCTCTCAGCCTCGGAAATAAGCCTCCTGCTCGCCCTGATCTGCATCGGCTCCTCTGGTCCTGAGTAAAGAGATGCTGCGGAGAGAGCTGGAAATCCTGGAAGCGCTCTGAGGCCCCTGTTTCTCCCCGGCTGCATCTGTCTGAGCTCTTCTAGCCTGGCATCTATGACCACAGACAGTTGATATAAACCTTCTAGGGTAGCTGGTGTTCCCTGGCGCAGTAATTCATTTTTAATTTCTTCATCCAGCCCCTGTTTGAATTGGTCTTTCAAGGCACCCTCATTCCAGTCTAGATCTCCTGCTAACAGCTTGAAATCAGCAATGTAGATTCCCACTGTCTTGTTGCCTTGCTTGAGCTTCCGAATTTCCCGGCTGGCAGTGACCTCTCTGATCCGGTCGTCAAAGTGTGCTCGGAACCCTGCCAGAAAATTCTGGTAGTCGTTGAGAATTGCGTCGTTGTTCTCCACCATGGGAATAGCCCATTTGGCTGCTGGGCCCTTTAGCAGACTTAAAATGAAGGTGACTTGGTTCTGTCTGTCGGAAACTCTGCTGGTCTGCTGTCGAAAAACATTATGCACTATGTGAGAAAGGTTCTCAACTCTCCTGCTTCTCCTCCAAACTTCTCTGGTAGACTGCCCTGGAATCTCAAGACTATTGGCGGAGCTGCTAATGGGAGCTGGTTGTTGTAACTGCTGTAGCATGGCTGCTTGTAATGTGTTGATCTGGAGATCTACTTGTTGATGTTGTTGTAATGCTGCTGCCAGTTGTTTGATGGCTTGCCGAATTTTCTGGTTTTCTGAAGACATTTTCCCAAATGTCTCTTCCTTTTATTTATTTTTTTGTTCCTCCCTCTTTCAATGGGAGTAGTAGAGTTTGTTAGGATTGACATCCTAACAGTCAGGAACCACGCTGAGACAAGCAATAGGTCTCTAGTGTTTTATTACTGCTACATTAGACAGAAAATCCTAACAAACTGAAGAAGCATGGGAAAAACCCAGACAGATAAACCCCGAAGTTTAAGGCGGGTCTGATCTGTGTCTCTTTGAATGGCTGCTTAACTCCTCAGTACTACGCATGCATTTTCCCCCCTGGATAGGGGCCCCCTCCTGCTCACCATCAGTACTCATGACATGTATGTGCTATTGCCCGAGGTCCTTCATTCTCATGTGTATTCATGTATACAGGAATGACTGGAGCCAGACTAAAAGATCTTTTAGCTGAAGAGTGATGTGCATAAAGTGTCAATTTTACTATTTGGGTAAATAATTTGCCGATACATTCAGAGGAGCATGAAAAGTGACACTAAGATTTCAGAGAAAAGGAAAAATTGGACTGACTAGTTCACAACCCTTTCAACAACTCTTCCATTTGCAGAAGGTAAATGAGAAACTAGCTTCTTAGAATTCTCACAACATTCAGTGTTTGACTAATAATAGTCCCACCTTAGGCATGAAAGCTGGCTAGGTGACCTGGGGCCAGTCACTCTCTCTCAACCCAACTCATCTCACAGGGTTGTTGTTGTGGGAAAAATAGGAGGAGGAAGGAGTACTGGGCATGTTCCCCGCCTTGAGTTATTTATAAAAAAAAATAATAAAGGCGGGATAAAAATTAAATAAATAAAATAAAATCTCATTTATTAAGAAAGTAATGCCAATGTATTAGTCCCCTTCATAAAAATACAAGTGCATTTGTTTAGATGACATACCGTTATAAGATCAACCCTACAGTGAACATTATGGAGCTGCTCATAAAGATGACTTCAAAGCCTCTAGTTAAGAAGAATATTATATAATCTCTAGGTTGCCTCCTAGAGATAAAGTATTCCAGCTTTTGAAGTGGTCTGATTATATTCTGTCCTATTCCTCACTATGGGAAGAGGAATGTTGGAGAAAAAGGCCTAACTGTGGCAAGATAATGGAGAAATATAAACATTTCTTTATCTGTACTTCTGCTATGCTGATTTCCAAAAAGCATGGCCTTGGGCATGTAAGAACACTCTGATAATAGAGTGGTAGTGCTGTGCCATATTTTGTATTTCTGCCTCCTTGTAAACATTCTTCCTGTCAGATGTATTGTTTGTGTATTGTATGAATCCATAGACAAGTTCAGATGACTTTATTACTATTTTTAGGATAAACTGTGGATGTATTTAATTTCTGCCTGCACTATTACTATAGTTGGGGAAGTATTATGCCTTGTACAGATCATCAGGCATAAATTCACAGGGGCATTTTTATGAAGTGATTAGGGAATGTTTGTGGACACATCTGTTCTCACTCAGGTTGAGGTTTTTCAGTGCAAATGTGGGTACATGGACTATAATGTATAAATCATCTTAATGTGAGTCTGAAAATGCTTTATGGTTTAGATGATTCAGAATTTAAAATAGTTATCTTAAATTTTAAGTTACAAGTTCCTTGAAGTTTAAAGCAGAAATGAAAATTGCAAGCATTTTAAACTAAAGTTTACTGTTATTGGTGTATTTATGCAGATAGGGACCCTGCTCAGCAGATTCCAACCCAGCTTTGTTTTTCATTCCACATTTGTTTTTTATTTTATTTTAAAGAGGCTCCTACCTCCTAGTAGGAGGTTTCTGCTTCCAGCAACCTTTTGACTACTGCTGACGCATCGGTTAGCTTTCCTCTCTGGAGCTTCAGCAATTCCACAAATGTTGTTTGTTGTAAAAAGAAAATGTCAGAATTGCAGTATGAAAGCAGTGAACAAGATATTGCATTAGTTGTGTAACTAATAACAGACAGGGCATGCCAGCAGGAACAGAAACTGATGGAAGAGCTGATTTTAAAATGCTGTGCTTGTGAGCAAAGGAAAAGGAAAGTGACTGAACGGATGTAGGGCCAGAAGGAAGGTGGTTGCTGGAGAAGTAAACTGAACAGAGCTGACCTCTAAGTAAACGTCATGGCCCAGTGGTCTATTTCCTTACTTTGCTGAAAAAAATACATGTTTCGCTCTAGCTGAAATCAACATGTTGCTGGCACAAAGCTTTTTATGAACAGGTACTTGTCCCCAGATATGAGAAAAGTATCTTTACAATTATCATTACTTATGTAAGGGGTAGAGTCCAGAATGCTATGTATCTTTCACAAAGGGATGAATTTCCTGGCTGCTGATACCAACTATATTAGTAGGTGAAAATTCATCACCTTCATAGATTGGTTTATAAGTCAGACAGAGGATTCTGCATTTTTCTCAAAACAAAACAAAACAAAAACAGGTAAACAGACAAACAGTAAAGCTTTTAAATCAGTTCTTTAATCCAGTGTTTTAATCCTTTTTTAGCATTTTAACTTGGAATAAACATCTTTTCAAGGCCCCAAGAAACTTTTGTTTCCTTGAAGGACAAGCTTTGAAATGTTTTAATGTTAATGTCCTCTAACCTGTAATATTGTAATCATGAAGAACATAGTAATGCTGCACACTATCATATGATATGTCTCACAGCGACCTCACATCCAAAAATAACCCACCTTTAAGGATTTATCCTTAACAGCAACCTGTCATGTTCACTGATTCAATGTAGTTTATACATCGTAACATTTCACATGCCATGGCGCTGACGCATGTTTCTGTTTGGGAGGGAGCTGCTGTGAGACCTTGTACCAAGCCCTGTATGTGAAATCAGTACAATGGAGTGTGTTTGGGTTATGTTATCTGTTCAAGGCCTTTTCCCGCAGACCATCAGAAGCCGTTAGGAGCACCTGGGATTGTGAACTTGGGAAGACTTTATGGGGGGGGGAGGGATTTCATTTGCACCGAGGGTTTTTAGTTTGATTTTGGTGCGCTTTTATCATTCTCAGCTTTCTCTGTGATCCTGCATACTATTCTTTAATAAATCAGATATCTTTGAATTCCTGCTCATGAGTCTGATGGTGTTAGAATAGGCAACCATTACACAACCTTTTTTCCCTTATACACTTTATTTTTACTTAAGTATTTTTAACATACGGAGTTCAGTAAAGAAACTGAGGTTAATTAATTACCTCTTATTATTTAGGCTTTTAAAAATAGTTTAATAATTAATGTTAATGATTTGACAAAATAAATGTAGCTTTCTTGGCTGTCACCCAACTGTTACTTGGGTGGTACCATCTGTTTCTGTAGATTTGAAGGAGAGGAATCACAACTGTTTTGTTTTTATTTTTTCCTCAGAAAATTATTGGAATCTTTATATTTTATTATTCATTGGACTATTTGATTATTCCCTTTAACAATAAACTCACTATCTTTTCAGATAAGCATAAGCCACATAGATAAATCATGGGATTTGTTCTGTGATTACTGTAGGATTTTATTGGTTCCATTCTTGTAAAACATTGGAGAAATTTGTGAATGACTCGTTCTCAGTATTACCATCATCACTGCAAATGGAGATATTTAAAGAGGCTTTGAATTTTTACAATGTCTTGAAGGCAGATAGCTGTCTCTGAAGGACTTTGGGGCAAAAAGGTTTTGGGAGCAGGATAGCTATCCTAACTCTTAATTGAAACTGCTTTAAATCCTTCAACTGCTTTAAATACAAACCTTAATTGTAAAGTTTCTGGAAAAAATATATATAAAGTATTTTTGTAAGATTTATTTATTTATCAGATTTATCTCTGCCCATCTCTTCCACAAGGAGGGACTCCCAAATATATTCTGCTTTCCAATTTGCAATCTGAATATCATACTAGAAATATGAAACAGGAAAATCTGGGTTGCAGTTCACTTAAAATGAAAGTTATGAATATCCCACAAGTATCATTTTTGGGGTGCATGTTTTAGTGTTTAATTGTGCTTTATTACAATATTTTGTGGTGTTATCTGAGTGTTGAAAATACATATTACATGATCCATTGTTAATAATGCATATGCAGTTAGAGCACTTGGGGTACAATAGTGAGTTAGTAATTGAGAAAAGATTATATTCTACCTACATTGAGAAAGGTCAGCCACTTCATTAACTATATTTTATGTCTATTTTTGCTAATTATTTTCATTCTGCCCTAATTTTATTCCCCCATTTTATCCTCCCAACCTTATGGTGAAGTAGTTAGGCTTAAATTAATGTTCTATTACCACCCATTTTGCTTCATGGATAATATACAGTTACTAACTACCTCCTCCCCCTTTCCTCATTTTTTTTAGCCACTTGATACCCTCCAAATGTTTTAATTATACTTTTCATTAATGCTCATCATTGTGGCCATTGGTTATTGTTTATGAGAACTGTAGGGAACTGTATGCCTACAGAACTGTAGGCCCTGAAGACTTGGTTCTGCCATCTCCCTTGGGGCGGGAAGGTGGGTAGCCATTCTTGGGGGTGGCTCACACCTTAGAGACCCTCCCACCGGATTGGAATCTTTAGAGTCACTAGGATTTTATATTTATTTATTTATATTGTATTTTATATTTGTAACTTGTTTTTATTTTTATGGGATTTTAACTTTTATTGTTATCGTATTAATTTTATTGTAAACCGCCCAGAGTCCCCCTTTTGGGGGAGATGGGCAGTAACAAAATTTGAATAATAAATAATCCTGCATTCGATTTGAGCTGACGTCCTAGAACAAAAACCTTTAGGAAAGAGGTTATGGGTTGAATCAAAACTTGTAATGAGGGAAGTTCACTGTATGCCAAGAGAAGAGAATGGGAAAGCAACTTTTGCCAATGTCTGACCTCTTATCTTTCTATTCTGGAAGATTAGTATATTCTTTGGAATTCCATGGGAAAAAGATACTAGAGGCCACGAGTCTCGGGGGGCGGGGAGAAGGGTCAACATTTAAAAAATGACAGATATATTGTCTTCATCCATGGGTACTGTCATGAGTACTGATGGTGAGCAGGAAGGGGCCCCTATCCAGGGGGGAAAACACATGCATAGTACTGAGGAATTAAGCAGCCGTTCAAAGAGACACAGATCAGACCCACCTTAACTTTTGGGGTTTATCTGTCTGGGTTTTTCCCACGCTTCTTCAGTTTGTTAGGATTGATGTCCTAACAGCCAGGAACCACGCTGAGACAAGGAATAGGTCTCTAGTGTTTTATTACTGCTACATTAGACAGAAAATCCTAACAAACTGAAGAAGCGTGGGAAAACCCAGACAGATAAACCCCAAAAGTCAAGGCGGGTCTGTTCTGTGTCTCTTTGAATGGCTGCTCAACTCCTCAGTACTACGCATGCGTTTTCCCCCCTGGATAGAGGCCCCCTCCTGCTCGCCATCAGTACTCATGACAGGTACAGTGTTGACACACAGGTGCTAAAAGGGTGGGGCTTGGATTGCAATGCTGCTGTACCTGTCATTTTGCAGATTTTGATGCAAATGGACAGACAGCCCCACAGACACTGTTGATAGGGACTATATAGGCCATTAGTGAAAATTGTTGCCCCTCCTTTCTTCAGCAGGGAGCAACTATTGTATGTTAAGTTCTGCATGATAAACATTTGGATGTCCTTGTGGCCATCTCTCTTTTCAATCCATCCTTGTTAGAAGGCAAGATAATGTTTAATTCATGGTACACTTTACAATAGGCACACAGTTATTTGTGAGAAAACAAATAAATATGGGTTATTGGTATTGCTCTTCCTACTGAATGTGTTTTAATGCCCTCTGTCCATCATCCAGTGCCATTTTGAAGCTCATCAAGAGGAAGGGATGGTGATCTCTCATATGGCTGTTGCAGGAGTTGGGATCTGGATTGCCTTCACATCAGGATCTACTCTTCGTCTTTTCCACACTGAAACCCTTAAACATCTCCAAGATGTTAACGTGGCTACTCTTGTTCACAATATGTTATCAGGTACCAATGTGATTTATTAATTACAAGACTGTTTGGTTGAACAACTCTTGCTTTGTGGGCCTGACATTAAATCTGAAGTGTTTAAACCTGGGGTGGTCATCCTGGACTCTCCAGATGTTCTCTACTACAGTCTCTTGCCATTGGCAGTTAATATCAAAAACATCTGGAAGGCACCAAATGGTCTAGTTTTGCTATCATTCGCAAATGTGACTTACCTTTTACTCATAACATTGGTCTGAATGGAGGCCTTAAGTACTGGCCTCTGGAAGTCAAGTGTTAACGTAATTCTAAAAAACTGCTGGATGAAGAATATAATAAGGTAGAACATCAGAGAGAGCTGGTTTGGTGTAGTGGTGAAGGCACCAGGCTAGACACTGGGAGACAGTCAGTTCTAGTCCACCTTACACATGAAGCCAGCTGGGTAACCTTGGGCCAGTCATTCTTTCTCAGCCCTAGGAGGAAGGCAAGGGAAGGCCATTTTTGAAAACCTTTCCAAGACAACTGTATAGGGATTTGGCCAAGGCAGTCGCCAAAGTCAACACTGACTCAAAGTCTGCACTGCATGCTTACTAAGGGTTTTTGAAATCAGGCTGATGAGCACTTGTGGCCCTAATGACAGGTTATCTACGCTAATGGGAGAACATCCATATCTATTGCCAGTTCTTTGAAATGTAGTAATTTTATTAAATGTACACTTTGCCCTCCCCTCTTTTAGTACTTTTAAAAGCCCTTAACTATGGGGCTACCTGATCACATGCAAATCAGCCATTTGTGTTTGCCTCTCTCCTGAGGATCAGGAGAATATTTCTTCAGTCTGTTGTCACTGTGCTAGAGGATTGAATATTTTGCCTGCAAGAGGTAAACTGTTTCTGTGTGTGCTTTAGAAATAGGTATTCCTGTGTGTTTGAAAAAATAGTTATTTGGAACATTTCTAATCTTAGCTGTTACTGAGAAGAGAAATGTAAACTATGCTTTCCTGCTGAAGAACTTGAGATAAACATACACCATTACAATTACACTTCAGCTGCTTCTATTTATCTGAAAAATACCCCCACCCACAATTTCGGCTGTTCATGTGACAGTTTCAATAGAGTTTTTTGTTTAGAGTAACAAAGATTAGGGTGTAGCTGAAATTCATTCGATGTGGAACAAGAAAAAGGGGGATCTGTTTAAATTTACTTGTGACATAGTCAAAAGCTGGAGAAAGTTGAAAACAAAACAGCAAACACATTGATCTGTCGGTAATAGACTTCTGAAAAGGGGAAAATAACAGAATAAAAGGAGTGTGCTTTTAAATGCATTAACACATAGCTCTATTGCTACATACTTTACTTGCACTTCTAATTCAACCTATTTTGGTATGGAAATATTTCCTTCATAAAGAATAGAACGTACACGTATACACACAAACACCTGTGTTTCCAAAATTAAAGTGCAAGTCTACACTCTGTAGCTGTACTGAACATGTAGGAGAAGGCAAGCTGTTGCTAGGGAGCGCAGATAGGCATTGCTAGATGTAGATATATTCCATGGACCATTATTTAAAAATCACTAGGCAAGAGGAAGGCATAAAAGCTATTGTGAATCACTGCTCAGTATTTAAAGGTTATGTCCTGCTCAGGACTGCTATTTTAGTTAGGATGACACCCTTCAGTAGTCATCCTGCCTGTTCACATACACATTTTGTATGTGAACAGGCAGGCATGAAGTTAGCTTTCATGAGTTCGTCATCACCATAGTTTGGTTTTCAGCTAAAGGTATGGTAAGATCTTTCTCACTAACAGAATACCCAGAACTAGAGACTTAATTAATCTCTAGTTAAGTCTTAATTCTAGAATTAAGTCTCTTAATTCTATAATTCTCACCAACTACAGTAGTCCTTGACTTATGACAGCAGTTAGGACCGGAATTTCTGTCACTAAGCAATGTGGTTTTGAATTGTGACCACATCGCTTAACAACAACAATACCTGCAGTCTTGGTTGCTGTTGTTAACCGAATTCCATGGACGTAAGGCAAGGCAACTTCCTGCCGGCTTCCCACAACCAAGTCAGTGGGGAAGCCAGCAGGAAGTTGCAAGACCCAGGCGGCTTGCAAGCAGGCCAGCAGGCAGGTACGTGGCTGCTACCGGGTGGGGGAGGGCATGAGGGTGTGCACAAGGGTGCGAGGGAAGTGCGGCAAGGCTTAGGGAACATGCACAGGGGTGTGAGGTTGTGCATGAGCGTATGAGGGAGGTGCACCAAGGCTTGAGGGTGTGCGAGGGTGCACGGCGGGGTACGAGTGTGCAAGGGAGGTGTGGCAAGGGTTGGGGAGGGTGGTTGGGGGTGTGTGAGGGAGGTGCAGTGAGGCTCAGTGAGGGTGCGCGAGGGTGCGAGGGAAGCGCGGCAAAGCTTGGGAAGGGTGCATAAGGGTGTACAAGTGGCGGGGAAGGTGCAGTGAGGCTTGGGGAGGGTGCGGGGGGTACACGAGTAGGGCACAACATGAGCACAGAGGGGCAGGGGGAGGGTGCACAGGTGGGGGAGACTTACCTCAGCAACTTGTAACCTTCCCTGCCAGCTTCCCCATTGACTTTCTGGGGAAGCTGGCAGGGAAGGTCGCAAATGGCGATCATGTAATCACAGGGCATTGCAATTGGTCGTAAGTGCGAGCCTATTGCCAAGTGCCCATATTGTGATCACATGACCACTGGGGTGCTGGAACGGCTGGAACTCCAAGGATCGGTCATAACCACCATTCATTCCACACCGTCGTAACTTTGAATGGTCACTGCATGAATGGTTGTTAAATCGAGGACTACCTGTATATCAGTTAGCTTTGCTTTCATCATCCCAATATCAGTTGTACCACAAGGAAACAGTACTTTATGATAGGATCTAATAAGGGCAGTTTTGATGATTGATTATGTGCCTCTTATGTTTTAAAAAATAGGAACATGTAAATACAACCCAGATTATTTAATTTACCCAGGCAGAGCAGAATAGGAGTAAAGCACCTGTCTAATCTCATCTAAAGGTATGCTAAGGAAAGAGGTCCTTAAACGATAGCAGATTCATATTACTTTTTATGGAAAACATGAAAGAAGGGAACATACTGTACATTCATCTAATACATACACTTCATTTGGAAATCACACCCACAATTTGTTCATCTTGTAAATAATTACACGTCAACTAAAGTGAGGGATCCAAAATGATTTCTCATCCAGCAAATTTATACAACAGGTGCCAATAGGGGCATCTTTTAAATGCTGTGTGCTCTCTGTGGTTATGTATGTGAGTGTGAGTCAGTGGTGATATTTTAACTTTTAATTTTTAGACGGTAAAATTGTTTTGTATTTTAACTGGTTATGCATTGCTGTGGTGTAGTATTATTAGTACTTCAGAGTTTGTCAATACAGAGAGTATAATATCCAGACACTTAGGTGTTCCCTGTATAATGTCTACAGAGATCCAAAGTATGTGGCTATAATCGCATGAGATGTGGATACGGGGTCTCTCTAAGTCTCATGCAAGAATGCTTTTATCTTGAGAGGTTTGATAATCTTGATGTTTCAGATAATTTTTTTAAATTTGGAGTGGGGTTGCTGTGACGTTGCATGAAACTATGAGATGGTGACTACTCACACCTGAGAATATTGCCTGTCATGCAATTTGAGCGCCATTAAATAAAATACACTTTCAGATAATACCTGCTCCTGAGGTGAAAACATTTTAAGTGTAACTTGTCAGCATTCTAGCAAGTGGCCCAGCTTGTTTGACTTGTAAATATTTATAGCCACTGAAAAAAGCTTGAAGTCCACTAATAACTAGAACAATGGGAGCCCTTCCGGTTTGTGAACATCTTATGTCCAGTCCTATGAGAAAGAGGTGACTCAAATAAACTTGTGCACAGCATCTTACATTAGCTTCAATAAAAAGGTATGGAGGATTCTGTTCTTCAAAACAAACCGTGTAATTCCCTGTGACAAAGCAGTTCACGGTACCTTGCACCACTTCAGGCCAGTGTTGCAAGACAAGGCTCCTCTCAGCCTTGTCCTCTAGGGCTGGCCAGAGCCCTTCCATGTACAGGTATCGGCACGTGATCAAGGGTGCAGAGTGCACTGAAACTGTTATACTATTTAAATTTAACCCAATTTAACACCTTAGGTGTTTTACTCCAGGTTGTAACTATTTGAGTCCAAAGTGGGATTAATTTATCCCAAAAGTACTCACGGGAAAGTATTGATAAACTGAACTGATTTGGAGCCATTCCTGAGAACTAAAAAATTGGAAAACTACACAGCTGCAGCCACTCTGTACTTATCTAAAACAGTGCACAGAAGTAAACTTAATGCATTTGTCATCTTACATTAATTTTACATTTCAGAAGTTCATGTTCTCAAGCAGGTGCTTCCCAACTGTTCCATCACATTAAAAGCAAAGGATTTCCGTTTGACTTCACCTTGAATTGTTTGTTCCCAAGTCTGCCTTCTGTGTTCAAAATGTGAGCATGCAGGATAATTGATAGCTGTTTTCACATGTGAAAACAATGTTATTCAACTAATATGACCCAACAGTTAGACATTTCTGTAGATCCTAGGGTCATGACAGGCCTTGAGCCTTCCTTCCTCCCTCCCCTTGATGTTAATGTCATCAAAATACTGCAGATTAAAACTAGGCAATGGAATATGCAGGTAATTTTGGTCATTATGGAGTGAAGATAATCATTGCCTCTGAAAAATACACAGTATCTTTATAATAGGCAATACATTTAGAATGAACACTATACACATGCTTATCCTTTATGGGATGGGAAGATTAAAATCTCTCTCCCCAATCTGTTCTGCAAATGTGAAAAAAACAAAAACAAATAGTAGATACTTTCATATTTTACACTGGATGGATATGTAAAATCCCAGAGAAGGACAGATTCAACAAGGAAGAGATTCACGTTCTGTTTATTTAAATCATCTAAGCTTTGAAATTAGGACCAGAGTACGGTGATTCATACCATATGGCTTCTAATAAGCTTGGGGTATAAGTTTGGAATGTGATTTGGATATAGGAGATACTAACATCAGCACTTTATCATGGTCAGATCACTCTCTGATTGCATTAGAGTTCTCTTGGGCTGTCCACCTACAACAGGAGGTATGACCTATTTAATTGGTTTATCCTAGGTACCTAATAACGAGAGCCAGTTTGGTGTAATGGTTAAGGCAGCAAGCTAGAAACCAGGAGTCTGTGAGATCTAGTACCGCCTTGGGTACAAAGCCAACTGGGTGACTTTGAGCCAGTTGCTCTCCCTCTCAACCCTAGGAAGGAGGCAAGGGCAAGGCACTTCCAAAAATGCTGCCAAGTAAACTGTAGAGACTTGTCCAGGCAGTTGCCAGGAGTCAACACTGGTTCAAAGGCACACACACGCAGGTACCTAATAAAGCCTAACTGGTACTAGAAGTAGCTTGGAGTTATTCCTGAAGTTCTGGTACACAATTCAGCTGAAGCCTTGGTCATAGCTTGGAATGAGAGCTGATGATGGCCTTGGATTAGAATACTCCTTGCTGGTGGATACCAGAGATCCCTCTGGTTTTCAGAGGAGTTTCAGGAGATGAAGCAGCAGAAAGAAGACTTTGGAATCTAACTGAATGTGTGCAAGAGACTTTATTATGGACTACCTTGTGGCAATAAGAGCAGTGAAATGTAATGATTTCTTTACTCTTATTGTGTCTAAAGATTGCAGACTGGCAGCCCTGTTTAAGGTGTCCCAGTCCCTCTTGGGGAGAAGGGGGCCAGATAAACTCCTGAAGGACCACTGAGAGGAATATTGTAGCCATCCGTTGGATAAAATTGCTTGAATCTGCTCCGAGCTGGACTTTGCAAGTCTAGCAAGATTGATCATGGTCATACCTAATTATCTGAAAGGAGCTTGAGGCTGTTGATCTTGAGGAAGTGGACAGGATCCTTGGCATAGTTAACTGGTTAAAGCCTCCAGGGGAATGACATGTAGTTGGGTCCAAGCAGTTGTGAATTTATCCTTGAGTGGGAGAGTAGCCTTTGCACAGCTCCATCTTGTATGTCAATTGCTCATTTTCCTAGGCCAGGAGGCCCTGCTTATGGTCAGTTGGCTTTCATCACCTCATATTTGGGCTGTTGCAATGTGCTTTACATAGGGCTGCCCTTTAAAATCATCCAGAAGTTGCAGCTAGTCCATAATGCAGCCACATAGGTATTTATGGGTTTGCCCTGGGTCACTCATGTAATACCTCTACTTTGTGAACTGCACTGGCTCTCCATGGACTTCCAGGTACAGTTCAGGGTGCTGGCTACCACCTATCAATCCCTTCATGGCATAGGGACCAGGTACTTGCGAGCCTGCCTGTCTCCCATTACTTCTGCTCATCTCACAAGTTTGGACAGGGTGGGGATTCTCCAGGTCCCCTCTATTACACAGTGCCACCTAATGGGACCTAGGAAGTGGGCCTCTTCAGTCACAGTGCCTATCCTAGCATATCCTCTTCTCCTGAGATTTTGATGGCCCTGACTTGGTTTGCCTTTCAGAAGACCTGGCTCTTCCCCTGAGCATTGGGCCTAGGTATTGGGTGAGCCCATTTTGTTGTGGCAGTTGGGTGGGGTTTGCTCCATGTGTGTTTATTTTTACTTCTTTTAATCATTATCTTGTTTATCATATTTATTGTTAGCCATCTAGAGTCATATGATCGTTGGGCAACCAAATCAGTCAGTCAGTCAGTCAGTCAGTCAGTCAGTCAGTCAGTCAGTCAGTCAGTCAGTCTATCTATCTATCTATCTATCTATCTATCTATCTATCTATCTATCTGATAAATAGCAGCATTCATTTTGAGCTGCTCAGCTGTTTTTTCAAACTAAAGACAGGAAGGAAGGGAGTACCCCTCCCTCAGATTCAAGCTATCTAGAATCACACAGCTTCCTCAGTCTATCAGCAGTCTATCATCCTATCTGTACTTTAGTCATTTCAGGATTACTGGCATCCAGACCTTTCACACTACTTCCACCTCAAATATCAGAAATGGCAGAGAAAGAACAGCTACAATAGACCATTATGAAGGCATTTTTGTAGGCCATTTTTGATTATTATTATTTAATTAATATCACTGGTTGTCTGTGGAAGTTGAACATACCAGTTTTATACATAAGTTAGGAACACATTGATTTCAAAGTATACTTTTGATAAAATCAGGGTTTTATTTTATATTTACATGCTTATTTATTTTATATTTACTTGCTAATGAAACAATAGGTCTGTCAGTTGTTTTCTGCATGAGGCATCAATCCTGTTTTTGTTCCCTAAGAAAATGTTTTATTAAGGCATTTTTTTCCATGAATAAAAGTAGGGCTGGAGCTTTTGACATATTTTCTGGTGCTGTGATCATTTTGTGCTATTCATTCACCTTCTGGCTACAAAAGGAGACTTCTGTGTTTCATTCAAGATTGCCCCTCTTACTAGTTCTGATGAAACACTCTGGCATTCTACTTCCCTGACAAGCAGCTTTCCCTTTGATGAATGTTTGTTAGTTAATTTTAGAATCGGTCCTTAGGGCCATTAGTGATTTCCTTTAAGCACAGAATGAAATGTTTAGTTCATATGTCGTGTCATGAATTAGTTTTCCCCAGCCCTGATGTGTCGGGTCAAGAGTTTCCAGAATTCCCAGTTAGATGCCCAAAGTCTTAAGAGTGAAATTGAACTCTGTAACTCCACAAAATCCTATTACACAAAACAGGTAGTTTGTAAACTGAAGAAAATTGAAAACAATTCTCCAATAAATGTGGCTGCAGTGCTTTTTAAGAATCTTTGACAAGAGTTTAAAAATAGCCTGATTTGTTTAAAAGCCCAGGTATTTTTTTATCCATACAGTTAATTTTGTTGTATGGTGTGAAATTTTTATTCCTTTCTTCCTCAGTTTTGGAACTGGGATAGCCATTGTCTTAAAACTGCATTTCTGCCAATTTTTTAAAAGATAGCTAAGTGGTCTTTCAGTTAACAGAGATCTTGTTGTAAGGCACGTTTAATGCAAAGTTGAAAATGTATGTTTTGAAAATGAGTCCGGGAAGAGACACTAATGCAGACTAAAATTACATTAGATTATCGGAACTCTGAAATCCAGGTATAAGTTAAAGCAGACACTGATTAATCAGATTTTGGATGCACTGGGAAATATCTGGTTGTACCCTGTATTATTTTTGTACATGAATAAAATGCCATTTTGAATATGTGTAAATATATAAAATATGCATGCATAAAATCCCATTCAGATTTAATGGACATTCTGCTTTAATGGACACCTGTTGCTCTGTTAGTCTGCTAAATTGATGGATTACACTTAGACTTACATCTAATCTTACATATCAGTTCAGAAGTGACTCCTGTGGAATTCTGTATCACCATATAAATGGATACAAGATTAACCATTTATAAATTGGGTTACAGGTTTGCTAGATATATTCTTATAGTGCCCTAAAGCAATAATTTCACCAGTACAATAAATTGAAGGCACTCACCTACATGCTAACCTAAGCTCCAAAGGATAATGCTAAAAATGTGGTGACTTAATCCAGCTGGGAAGCTGTAGCTCTGCCTAGCATTACATGTTGGCGAATTTACACTGAACATTAATCAATTCATAACAAACTGCCAATGTACTCTTGACCATTTTGCATTAGTATTAGGTACTTTTTAAAAAGTGCATCTGTACAAGGATGCTTGTTTTGTCCCTCAAAAGCAGGCCTGCACAATTTGTAGAGGGGCAAGGAGCACCTTGATGAATTAAAAATGATCATAGGCCGCAAAGGAACAGCTGGCGTGCTGATCAGCTGTTTGGCGGCTAGAGGAGTGGTGGCAATGCTGAAGCTGGTGGCGTTGGCAAGGCTTGGAAGCACTCAGCAAGGCGTCTTTGGGGGGGGAAGATCTTTCCTGGCAGCGGTGACAATGTTTGGCAGCAGTGAATTCATTGAATTTTTAAAAAACCCGAGTCTTGAAAATAGAGAGGAATTAGAAAACGAAAAAATGGGATAGATTATTGCTTGGCTAAGTGACCCTTATATTAGAGTGATTTATTGTGTGCTTGGAAAACTAATGAAACCCACAGTAACGTTTTTAAATCTGTAGGAGAAGTTTGTTTGTTTGTTTGTCTGTTTTCTATCCCGCCTTTATTATTTTTATAAATAACTCAAGGCGGCGAATACACCTAATACTCCTTCCTCCTCCTATTTTCCCCACAACCACCACCCTGTGAGGTGGGTTGGGCTGAGAGAGAGGGACTGGCTTCATTAAACAGTGTCCTTACAATACAACCATAACAGCAAGAAACCTGGTTTGGGAGTAATGTAATGTTCTCTAAATCTTGCAGGACAGCAGCGTGTTTCAGTGACTAGCCTCCTAGTGTGCCATGGTCTGTTACTGGTTGGAACCAATATGGGAATTATAGTAGCACTCCCAGTTCCTCGTTTGCAGGGAATTCCCAAAGTAACTGGTGAGTATAATATTCACAGTGCAAGTAAAAAGCAAACTATTATTAATACAAATGATGGTTCTTTCATCAAAAGTGCAGCAGTCAGTACAGGACAGATAAAGGAAGATTTATATGAAAAATGTTGGCAAACGAGCCTTTGCTGTAATCTTAGCATCTTGTTTCCCTTTTTTTATTTAAAGGACATTTGCAAACTCTAGCTCTTCCCTTTCTTTTTGCTTCTCTTGTTAAAAGACCAAACCACTGAAAGTTCAGGACACCTATGTAGCAAACAGGGTCTACTGAAGGGCAGCTCTGCATTGGCATTATTCAGCCCACACAAAGTAATTCCATCTAAAGGGAAATTCTCTATAGTATACATACAACTAAGTTAATGTTCTATGATCTTTTTATATAAAGGAGTGTTTAAACATCTGGGATAAAATTAAAACACATTTAATGTGGGTCTGTTAGCCATGATACATAGAGGGCATTTGGTAACCAGGAATACTCTCCTGAGGATTCCTTAAGAATTTATATATACCTCACAAAGCTGATGCATTAGTCTTGCCATGGTTTTACCTTGTTTTTCCCCCTATGCAGTGTTTTCTGTAAATACGTCATTAGACTAATGAATTGCTTTCAACAATCCATATGTTAACAGTTAAAGAGATTGTTTGCTAAATGTCCTTTGGACATATTTCAGACATCATAGTAATTAAGAATTATCATGAAATAAATGCTCCTGCACTTAGGTTCCCAAATTTTCCATTATTTAATCTGATACGTTGAGTAAAACCTGAGATCTACAGTATTTCACTGTTGCCAGTAAGTTTTATTGAAAACAAGGTCTTCAGCAGTGGATGGCAGAGAAAGTAAAGTTAAGATAGTAGACATGCCAGATAAAACTGATTCCCTGGCTCCTGCTGTTATAAAAACAGAGAACAAAACATGAACTGGATACCAGTTACAGCTTTGAAAAACAAAAGGTAACTTCCAGAGGATGTATTTGAAAACATTTCCGTTGGATTGTATCATACATAATGCTCAGCTGTGGATAGCTATAATTATGTTTATAATGTATATATAATACTATAAACCACATTTATAAGGTTTACATTCTGCATTTTCATTGTTCTTAAAGTGGAAAAAAGTATTAAATTGCAATTTTAAAAAATCTTAACAGATTAAAACTTACCCAATTAAAAACAGTTACAACTGAAAAATGAATAATTCAGTTCAACATATCAAAATATGATTTAAAACTATAACACCTTTAAAATGTGTAAGACAAGTAAACACCATCCAGAAAGAAATGTTGCAGCATTTGTATCAAGAATGTCTTCTCTTGGATCTCCATGTAGTAGATATGGCACTCTCAAGAGGGCATCACCACCACATCTAATTTGATGAGCCAGCACATAATGTAATGGGTTCTGACTTACTTCTGTCTGAAGATGCCCTTGCAAAACACTAGCGTTAAGCACTCCTGGCTCTGTTCTTCTATTGTAGCAGGAATCACATTTAGCTAATCTGTTACTAAGCGAACCACAAAAGCAATTGAAGACTTGAACTTGAGTTGCTCATAACTGATTAGTGTTTATTTTATATCACAGCTCCTTATTTAGGGTTAGGGTTAGGTAAAGCACTTTCATTCAGTGCTTTATAGATCCATTTTAAAAAAATGAGAGGCTGATGAAAAGAATTAAACTGCATTAAAATGGGTGTGTATGAATGTGTGTTTTTTCTTTTGGCTGCAGGAAGAGGCATGGTATCTTATCATGCACATAATGGCCCTGTGAAGTTCCTTGTAACAGCCTCTGTGACAAACAAGCGGAACAAAAGCAAATCAAAGTCCAGTCTGAATTGTCCTCATTCAGGCCTGAAAGATGATGACCAAAAGAGTGTTCCACCTGAGAGGTCCAGTTCTTCTCTAAGCAACCCAAATGACAGTGCCATTTGGTTGGGAGGCTCAGTCGGATCCATTGCTCAGAAAAGTGACTTGTCTTCATCTTCGGGGTCACTCACGTTGTCTCATGGATCCAACACAACGGAACCTAGGCCTGAAGAGAGTGCTGTCTATGAGCTTTTGAAAGAAGTCTCTCCTGACCAGAGTAAAAAACATAGATCCAGAGAAGGGAAAGCAATATCCATCTTAGTAATCTCCGGAGGGCAAGGACACAGAAGGGTGAACAAGAAGTGTAAGCAGCTGCGGCCAGATGAACTGGTGTCTTCTATAATGGTTTGGCAGATTCCACTATTAAAGATCTGAAAACATGATACAATGCGATTTGTTAAATGACATTTGCTTTGGTGTTAACACCATCATAATGAATTTATATTTTTATCTCAAAGCAAATTAAATATCAATGTTTGCAGAGGCCTCTTTATAAGATTTCTTTGTGCTGAATTGATGTGGGTTAGCTTGTTCAAACAAGTTTCTTAGACAAATCCTAAAAAGCCCATTTCAAAATTATATCTAAACAAAAATTTAAGTAGAAGTTCTTTAATTGAATATATATTTCATGTTAAGCTATTTTTATCATTTTGCTATTATTTATATTCAAATATTGTGGCCTAAAGAACATTCAGTGAAGGGCAAGGATCAAATAGTATTCCTCTGATGAGTCTTGCTTAAACAATTATTTCTCACAAAGCAATATGCACATGAGCTTCATTTCCCCCAGCATTTTTCGAAGCAGTCATTTTTCCAGGATAGTCTACTAGCTTAATTCCAGAGACTATAAATAAACCTGTAATATACTTTCTCAAGTAAGTGTCAGACACAATAAAAGTTGCTTGGTCAAATACTACAGTTTTATACTTTGGAGGGAAAAAGTTAGGGCTAATTTTTAATCATTAGTACGTAAAAATGAATGATATAAAAGGACATGTTAAAGATTTGACATGAAATATGTTTTACACCTTTTACTTATTAAGTGTTTTTTTTTTTAATCTTTTCGTTATTCCTAGTAAGTAGGAGGGAAAATAAACCCACTGTGGAATTTAGTAGATTCGGGCAGTTGCTCATGTTTTGGTGCTCCATTTGATTATAGTACATTCTGTCGCTGGCGATGGAACGTGCTCCATTTATGTGTATGGCTGCTTATATATTTTGATTAACATTAGACAATGGTGAGGAAATAAAATATAAACATAAAATAAAGAGACCCTAACATTAAAACATGCTGTTTTCATAAGAGTATTATTATTATTATTATTACTACTACTACTACTACTATAGTTCAGTGTTCCCCAGATACATCACTGTCTGATACAAGTGCACATTATTAATATAGCCTTTGATCTGAAGCCAACAAATGTGCATTTTTGCTATGAATACTAGTAAAACCCCAGCCCAGCATCTATAGAAAGAAGATGCCATGGCATCTATTTCCAAGCAATAAAGAAAGGAATTTGTATAAAGCAAGGCAACACATTTTCTTTTAGGAAGATGGAAAACTGCATACCTACTTGGGATTCAAACACAGGAGCTATTACTGCTGTGAAAAATTAATTGCTTGTGGCCAACAGCTACAACTCCAGAAGCCATGGTGATGACTCTGGACAATGGAAAGTGAGCATTGGCAGTCATTTTACAATTTGTAGAACTGTGTGATGTCTTAAAGCCTGGGCATACCTGAGCCTTGCCAGAGCTTAGCTGCAGGATGAGACCATTTATGTATCTCTCAGGCTCTATGCTTACCTGTTTGGATTTCTTTGGGTTTATATATGTAACAGTGGTATAATAGTTTCTCATGGGGATGGGATGGGATGGGAGATGAGAATTTAAACTTTAAAAGGACTTTGCTGTACCAATTAACAGTCTATTTACTAGGAGTATTAGTATAGTAGTATGTTGGATCACAGAGAGTTCTAATTCATCTTTTCTCTCCTTGATGAAGGGGGGGTTCTAGTAGGAAGCTTACATTAAAAAGCTGTGTTATGGCCAATTATTTCAAGTGTAGTAGATTGAATTAATCGTACTTAGAGAAGATCCAACTATATCAATGGACATTAAATGGTTCTACTGTTACATATGACTAAGTTTGGTAATAGTTATAAAATAATCAAGACATAAATGTGGAGGCTTTTTCCTCTCTTTTTCTGAGGATAGAAAAGGAGTAGGCAGAAACTGATTGGCATCTACCAGCAAATCATTGGATAGTTTGCAAAAATTGGAAAGCACTTTTAATATGAACAATAGATTTTCCCCTAAATTAGACCATTGGAAGCTTTGCTATTTAGTTGATCAAATATAGATTCATATTTGTGGATCATCCAAGTATACAACTTAGTAGATACCATGGGTAATTGATTCTGTCTCTGAGTTGCTCTTTTGCATATTGCTCCAACTGGTGGTGGTCTTGGTATTTTAGTCAAACACTGCAGTGGATGTCATAAGTGTGGTGCTCATGGCTGGATGTGAGACCTAGTCGTATATCTTTGTTTCCCCAGTAATGTAACATTTGAATTTCCTGCCCCTTAGTGCAGACGTTGTACTCACTGAATTCATTACTAGACAAGAATTTAACATAGTGAAGATATAAGTATCAGTTCTTCAAGCCCTAAATTTATAGAATAAGTATTCAGATTTGCAAGTGCGTTATCAAGTAACTTCCAAATGAATCTTTTACTGCAGAAATGGGCAGTGGTCAATAAAAAGAACTGATGATGTCTACAAAAGTTGGAAGAATCTTTTTATACTAACTTTAAGCACTTAATCATCTAAGTTTACATTCCTCAAACACCCCTGGTTTAAGTTTTTTGTTAAATACTGAATTTATTGCCATTGGTTGATGAAATGTGAAACTAGTTCCCCAATTTAAGGTTTTTTTGAACTTGTCTGTCTTGGACAGTATTTTCTACAGCCTAATTCAACCTGCTTTGGAAACTGAAGGGGCTTTGAGAAACAGTTTGTGATACAGCTTCCTAAGGAAAGTAAGTCAAAGATTCCATTAGGCTTTCTGTCTGGATCCTGGTTATTGAGGACTGCCAAGGAAGTTTCCTACAAGACTGTTATAAAATATGTGTGCTATATTACTGAAGAACTTTTTAAAAATCCAATAAAATTGTATATATGTATAGATTAAAATGCTAACCAGTACTGCTTTAATACTGGATTTAGAGTCCACACACACATTTACATGTGTTGCCAGGCAGAGCAGATTCTGCTTCTGATTCCATGTGGGAGTACAGGTATCTGGGGAAAAATAGGAGGAAGAGAACCACTACGTTTCATCAGATGTTTTCTAATATCTAACAGTATATTTGTTATAACGTGAGCCATACAAATATGTATTTATGTCCAAAATAAACTCAATAAACTGTGAATAAATAAGAGCTCAAAACTGTATTAGCTTATTCTTATGTTATTTGTTCAAAAGGCTACAAAGGGTACATGGAACTTGTAATATATTGGAAATAATCTTGAAAAACTGTTCAATTAAATACCATCCAGGAACAAAATGTGCTTATTTAAATATTTGGATGCCTGCTGGGGTCAATACTTAAAATGTCCTGGAAAACATGGATTGCTATCCATTGGTTTGAGCATGATGCCAAGTCTGTAAATGAGCAAAAGGTACCTTTGCAACTATCAAGGTTGAGCATCTAGAATTTAGTTTTTTAGCAGATTGGTGGCTTATGTACAAACCATGAATTGTGGTTTAAAATAACCCTTTATTAAACCACAAAGAATTTGATGTGACTTGTTCAGAAATGGATTCTTATTTTGTTTAAACTGTAATTCTTGGCTCACTGCAAATACAAGCAAGCAATCCACGAAATGGAAATGGAATTCTGTTCTATTTCTCCTTCCAAACACAAGAAGAGGGAAGGGGGGACAATCCTGGCAATTTGCAGAGACTCACTTGCATGTGGTGCTGATATTCCAGTATGGTTCTATGGTAGTCTCACCAGTTTGGTCCCTGGAGAATCAATTCATCCCTAATCCTAGGAGGATCCTTTGGCTGGTTTACCACAGCATTAAGCCATAAAGCACTTGGCTAGCAGGTAGCTTGTAGTGTGAACTCAGCCAATTGTATTTTATTCTGTGAATGATTATAGCTGGGCAAACCCTTTCTTTGAATGAGAGACTGCAAACATAAACATCCTTGATGATGGATAGATCTTTGCCTGATGCCTCTACACTTGTTTGACTGTTAGACCTTCGCTCTCTTGAGATTTTGGTGGTATACTCCTAAAAGAATTATAAGAGCCAGTTTGGTTAAGGACTGAGCTAGAAACCAGGAGACCATTAGTTCTAGTCCTGCCCTAGGCACAAAACCAGCTGAGTGACCTCGGGCCAGTCGCTTTCTCCCAGCCCTAGGAAGAAGGCAATGGCAAACCACTTCTGAAAAACCTTGCCAAGAAAACTGCAGGGACTTGTCCAGGCAGCTTCCAAGAATCGAACGCCATAAAACAGATTAAAAAAAAACATATAAAGTTAATAGTGTAATGTCAACTGAAATGTAGCAATCCATAATTCCTTAAAATACCAATGGCATTATCCAACTAGTTAAAATCCCTCTGGAACATCTCTACTCTAGCTTGAATTCTCAACTAAAACTTCAGGGCAAGTTTAATTTGCAGCAGGAGGCCATTCTATATTGTGGGGACCATCACAGAGAAGCTTCCTGGCCCTCTGATGTCCTAATAATGGAAGGTACAAGCAATTTCTCCCATGGTATTGATTAGACCAATTCTAACTGCAGAACAAGTATAATGTTCTCATGGTACATCACTCCAGTTAACTCATAAGCTACTGCATTTTGCACCAACTACAGTTTCCAAGTGGTCTTTAACAGGAGCTCCATGTACAGCATACTGCAGTAGTCTGGCCAGACAGCGATGAGAGCATGAGTCATTGTGACGACTCCAGGTAAGGTCACAACTGGTAGAACAGCCAGAGGAGCACCTCCTGGCCAAAGATTCCTCCCAACTGAACAGCATTCATGAGTCAAAGAGGACACCCACATTTTAGACCTGTTGTCTCAAGGACACTGTTGTCCTCAGGAAAGAGAACTTGAAGCCGGTAAGAAAACCTTGATGGACAATTATATTTTGTTTGGGCTTAGTTTCAGCCTGTTTCTTCATATCCAGACCTTAACAGACTCCAGACACTAGGAGAGGGCCAACTGCATTGCCAGAGTGGCCAGGATGGCAACATATACTGTAGTGGATGATCATCAGCATATTGATCAGACCATACCTTAACCAATGATCTCTCCCAGTGACTTCATAAAGATGTTAAAAAGTAGTGGGGAACAGCTGAGCCTTGTGATACTTCACATATACAAAACCCTAGAAGTGATCTCTCCTTCCCAGTAAGGAAGGAGTGGAAACACTGAAGCACAATGGTCCCAACCCTGAATGGCACTCCAGAAGATACCATGGTTGATACTATCAAAGGTAGCTGAGAATTGTAATAGGGCCAGAAGTTGGATTCTCAACTTAAACTTCCAGGCAAGTTTAATTTGCAGGGGGAGGCCATTCTATAATGTGGGGACCATCACAGAGATGGTCCCCACATCTCAATCCTGACAAAGGTTTCTGCTTGAGAAGTATCCAGATAATCCACTTCCCCTGGAGGGTACTCTGTTGTTCCCTAACACAGTCTCAACAAGGAAAGCTGGAGAGAGGATAGTTGTCCAATACAGCTGGATCAGGAGGGTGGGGGGAGTTGAGGAGAGGGAGCACTATAGCCTTCTTCAAGGTTGCAGGAATCACCCCTTTCATCGTGAAACACTAATTTTTAAAAAAAAAAAATTGCATAAACTTAACCAAAATTACACAAGAATGAAGATGCAAAAAGCAAATAATAAAGCACAATACACACACTGTGAAGAGGAACATTCAGTAACACATTCTTCCCATTTCTCCCCAACCACTAACCACTACTTAAATATTTGTGCTGTGTTTTGAACATTGGAAATAGTTGCTTATATCTGTTTAAGGTTTCATCTGTTGTTTTTAATTAGCCTCTTAACTCTTTTCCTAAAAACTGTATTCCAAGTGTCTAAATCTGCCTTGCTTTGTAATACGTCATATACAAGGGAGCCATTCCTGCTTAAATTGAATTAAATTTCTGTTACGAACATATATTGTCAGTTTTGCCATTGCTGCCTATTTGGTCTCCTATTTTTATATCATTGGCAAATTTCACTTTTCCAAAGGTATGCCAAATTTGTTCTTGTCGCTGCAACGTCTTAGTAAATTGTGCTACTTTATATTTTCTGGAATTAAGACTATTTGTGGTTTCAGTTCAAATTTTATCAAATTTTCTGAGTTTTAATGTATTTCCTTCCAATACTTTTGAGGTTTTTTGCATGATCACCACATGCGATATAATGTTCCTCCTTTTTTATAGCATTTCCAGCATTTATTATTATATTATTTGTCCATCTTGATAATCATTTACGGACTTATAATACCCCATCTGCAAAACATGTTATACTAATTTTCCCAAATTATACCTTGGAGTAAATTTTATTTTTTTTCCATAGCTCTTCCCACTTTCTTCTCATTTATTTCTCTGAGATTTTGCATCCACTTGATCATGCAATTTTAAATTTGTTCTGTCTCTGTGCCATATTTCAGTTATCAATTTTTATTGCATCCCAATATATGATCTTGATTCTCTATAAGCATTTCAAATTCAGTCATTTTTCTCAGAATTCTTCTTTTCTTGAGGTCACTTTTTATTCTTCCAGCAATTTGTAAATACATTAACTATGGTAAATTCCTACTTTCATTGATCAATTCTTGATCACTTGCTTGATTCAGCTGATCATTCCCCCGCCCTCCACTTGTATACAATCATGGCAAAGATATGTCTTGATAACATTTGTGTTTCTCACTTACATGCTTTCATCTTGTCTTCAGCATATGAGAAAGACAGCTTTAAAGCTGTTTGTTATGGACCTTTTTGCATTGCAGAATTAAAAAGCTATCCACTGGTGTTGGAGGAGGCTGAGCAGAAATGGAGAGGAAACATGCCAATCATCCTGAACTTCTGTTGCCACCCACTTCTGGTCCCTGATTTTACAGCCAGGTAATGGGTGATGACACACAACAGGTTTTAAACACATTAAAGTTGTCCTTGCATAGTGTTGGAATACTTTTAACACTGGTGCAGAGGTCTCACTCATAAAGCTGGAAGCAAGATGAAGATAACGTCTTGGGGATATGGCTGAAAGAAGTTCAAACGTATTGGCAATCTCTGAAGTATGATTAGGTACATGTGGAAGAATGTCTTATGGATCTTGCAACGCTGGGATGTGGGAGAAGACATGGGGCTTTATGCCAATAAGCTGCATTAATTATTACCCCCCCGTCCCCACCCAACTACCCTTGGGGAAGCTAAATGGGCGTGCTAGCCGTTCAAACACATACAATCAGAATCCTGACTGATAAAATAGCTTGTATTTTTTGCACCCCGGCAGCAACAGGTTTTCACCATTTGCTGGGCTATTAAAAAAAATTACAATCCTATGCACAAGTCAGTTGGAAGAGGTCCCGAATAATCCAATGATACTTCCTTCCGGAATCCACAGGGTTAGGATCATATCGTGAAGGTGCTGTTTGAAAGGGCGGCGCCAGGCGCGATCCATCACGAGGATAAACAAAGGGTCATTCTCACGCAGATCAACGTGCCACAAGGCCGCGCATGGCGATGCTCGGGCGCTCTTCGCGGCTAGGAAGAAGCAGCCATCTCAAAACAAAGGACTTCCTTCTATGAGGGCCGTTTGCAGAATCCGAGGACCCGACGCCAAGTAAGCCTCCAAGCTGGCGCCACAGCCCGCCGATCTGCATGCGCGGCTTGCCTCGTTTCAGTGGAGCGCGCGCTCTGGCACCCGCTCCTGCAATATTCACATACACGCTCACACAGGGACACTCGCGCGGATTTCTCCGGACGAAAACATAGGGCGATCCCGCTTACCCGCCAGGCGAGCAAGCTAGTGAGCTACAGGCAGTGCGGAAACGCTCTCCGTTCCGAAGCGTGGCGAGAGAAAGCCTTTTGCAGACTGGCCGCCTTAATCCTACGACCCGCGGCTAAACCAGGCGTGTTTCCCGCAATGGCCCGCGACTCGGCGGCGGCGCTGCGTTGCAATGGGCGGCCAGGCGCATCCCTTACAGCGCTGGATTGAAGGCGGAAATGGGGAGTTTTTGCGCTCTCGAAGAGGGGGCGGCTGCGCGGTAGCCTGAAATTGGCTCAGATCGTTCCAGCTGGACGGGAGTTCCGCCTTCTCGATGTAGACGGGATGCCTGACTGACAGCGTGGCTCAAGGTGAGGTAAAAGGCTCGAAGCCCTCCTTCAGGCAAGCAGATGCACTCCATGTAACTTCTCCTGCGGCGATCGGGCGTGCAAAGAGCGAGTAACGACCCCCGCTCTCTTGCAAGAGATGCACTGCAATTCCGTGCCTCGCATTCCCCGTTTTTGAATAGGCTGAGATTTTACGCTAGCTTCCCGCAGGGCCCCAGAACGATCCTGTGGCAAAGCGGGCGGCGAGGTCTGCAGTGATCCAAGCGCAGGAATGAACTTCCTATTCAGCTCTCTCTTCCCCATCTCCCTTTTAATTCGTATTGATTATATGCTTTTGCTAGAAGGATTTTGCTTACTGTGTGTGGTGAAGGGGGGAAATGAAAGGCTAGCGCTTTGCATGAGCTGGATCCTCCGAAGGAATGGTTTCGTTGCCGCATCCCCCGAAATTCGTAGTAGCAGCCTAGAACTCGGGGAAGGGAGCGCGAGCCAGCCAGGGACGACCAGAGGAATGTCTTGGTAATGGAGATTTGGAGCCAGGTCCCCCTGGTCGTTGCTTCCCCACCCCCTCTTCCATTAATCCATTTCACTGCCGGTACAGTAGGACCACAGCTGCACTGAGCATGCTCCCATCCACACTGGACATTCAGTCTCGCTCGTTCCTTCTCTCGCTATCTCGCCAAACCCTTAAAATAGGCAGAGAACTTCGATTTTATTTTCCTGGGTTGGTTGCATTTTTATTTTTCTTTACATTTTGCTTTGTGATCTGTTAGAGTGCTGTGTGTTCTGGCAAGATTATTCCAAGTTGTCTCTTCCATTGCGGAAATGGCACATAATACGGATGTTTCTTAATGTTTTTAAAACGATTGGTTTGACTCCCCCACCTTCCCCTGAAAATCACCAAGCCTTAGACAACCACCACTGCTTGCATCATGGTGGTTAGCAATCATTAAGAAATGCAGAACATTACTGGGTGAAAACAACAGGCATTTCTGTAAATGGTTTACAATCTCCACCTCTCCTTTCCCATTTTGATTCTGTAGGTTACTTCCATACATAAATATTAAGTGCAACATTGAATTTAGGAAAACTAAAGATAGGGTTGGAAGGAAGGTTGGTTTGTAGAGGCTCACCGATTCAGGCCCTTTAAACTAAGACTTATTCCTGCTTCTCACACAGCAATTACAATCCCTAAACTCAGACGAATTCTAATGGTTCATTCCAAAGTTTAACAAACAACAGTAAACATACCTAATTTTTAAATTTTAGGATAACCTGTCTGTCCCAGCTTCTCAACCTCCTCCTGAAAGAAGAGACAGATGAATTGATATTTAATAAAAATATGTTACCCTCTGGCCAAGCTGAATTATTTCTAACGATGTACCCATATCTACTCAGAAGTAAATATAACAATTATATTTAGGGGATTTTTTCCCATGAATAAGATTCTAACCTTCCAATAAGTGTATAAATCTCTGAGGATGGCTGGCTGAACTCAGCCTTTACCAACTGCTGGATAAATGTTTGGGGGCTACATCTCCTAGAATTTTAAAGACAAATTCTGGGATTCATCATTGCAGCACATCTGGACCAAGGACACCAAATTCAGAATGGGTGGTTAAACTGATGTTCGCTAGTATACATGTGCTGTAATGCAAAGGCATAGGGTATCTCTGAACCAGTGGACAATTCTAAAACATGCCTAAGACATGCTTAGTAACTGCTGCATGTATAGTACCATGAGTTTGTTAGGTATTTGCTGTTTCACATAGCAGAGTATAGCTTTTTGCTCCTTAAGAGATCCTATTTGAAGGAGAAATCCAGAAATTTCTCTAGTTTGGAAATATCCCCTTTTAAGATAACTTCGCTTCCTTTTTCTACCAAGACCAGGAATAACTCTAATCTTTTTGATAGCAAACATACTTCTTTGTAGTAGGAAAGACTTTTTTCCCTCAACCCTCTCTCTGGCTTCAAAGAAACCTTTCATTTGAACTAGTGGTGTGCTGCCTTTCCCATGGCAAGCTGAACTGTCTGGAGATACATAGATGTAGGAAATGTTTTCTAGACCCAGCCTAGCACAAGCACAAGATGACCCCAGTCATAAGATGACCAGAGAATTTCATTTAGCAACCCTCTGATTCCTTCTACCTTCTTACTTACAGTTGGGGACAAGAAACTTGCAGGATGGAAATAGGCCACAATCAAGTGCAGGATATTATTTTCCATTTTCAGGGATAGATACACTGAAGGAACTGAGCATCTCATGCATGGGGGGGGGGTGGTCATAACCCTGTCCATTAGGTGTGTTATATTGCAACCAGAGTGATGGATCTGTTGTAAGGAGGATGGCACCTGCCACCTAGCTCACTTTTTTATGGCTCCAGGAGCCCTCACAGGTAGCATCATGAAAAATTAGTTTGTGCTTTTTAAACAAGCAAAATAGGTGCTTTAGGCTTAATACACTGGTTTTACTTAAAAAAAAAGTCTCAAAAAAGTAGGAGAGACAATTTGGCCCACCCCTTTGCTGATGTTACTGTCATATGTCCATGACTCCCAGAGGCTGTTTTGAGTGCACAACACTCCCAGTTCCATTCCCTCAAAATGGTCCATTTCACACTCCACATGAAATGCTGTGCTTGGAATGTTTTGAAGCAAAATAGTTTGCACGCACCTTCATACAGTATTTCATGAGGGATTTTTTTCGGGCTGCAGCTCGAGGGCCCAGTAAGGATTACCATATCAGTTGTGGGCTGCTAAAGTTGATGGAGGGAATCACACTGAAGTGTGCTGAATAACAGGCCTGTGTCCAGATTGCAGATGAAAATGTTAATACGAGTTGGTATTATTAAAGCCAAATTCAGACTCCCATTGTTCTATATGCATTTTTTTCACTCTGAACAAAAGAATGAGTTCTTGTGTTAAATGCTTAGGTTGCAGTTCTTACACTGTTTAATCAAGGGGAGACTCCTTAAAGTCAACAGCCCTTTTCTGAGCATGGAATTGCTTTGGATGCAAAATCATTGGAATGGAAGGGGGGGATTTTGGGTGCACCAGTCCAGCAGCTTGGAAAGAGTCAAAGGTTCATCTGGCCATCCTGACCTGCCCCAAATTAGACATGAGGACCATGCAGAGAGTTTGATTATGTTGGCCATGCGATGCCTCCAGATGGAGCAGTCATAGCAACACTAAATCAAAATACATTGTGCAGCTATTCCAGGTTTTTTTTGATGGAATAGAAAAAGATAAGCACTGAGAAAACATGGGAGGGTTACAAATGGAAAATGATGTCATGATCTCCTGTAAAAGGCCAAGTGACTGCACGATAAACAGCCTCATCCTGAAGCACCAGGGGAGGGAACAGATGGCTTGCTGCCCAATCCCATAATCTTCTATGCACTGTTCTAGTCCTTCAGTTAAAGTGGCAAAGCTGAACAAGACTCTTTGTAGGCAGGACTTCTAGAGTGCTACTTGCATCTTGGGCCTCTTGAACTCCTTCCTTGGAGATAAACAGAGTGCTGTTTCCTTTTTGGCCTGGTGAGGTTGTCCTGAGCACACTTGCAAGAGTGATTATACCCACCTGGTCTTTTACAAGTCCTTGCTGTGAAACACAGCCTCCTTCAAAGACCTGTCTTACTGCAGTGGCTCCTGCAAATACAGGTAATCCTTGCTTAACAACCACAATTGGGTCTGGCAACTCCATCGCTAAGCAATATGAGTGAGATATCACATGACCATGATGGACTTATGACCTCACTTCTGCCATGGTAGTTAAGCAAATCACCCACGGTTGTTAAACAAGACATGTAATTGTGACCTGGGATTTTACTGCCGGCTTCCCCATTGACTCTGCTTGTCAGAAGCTGTCTGTGAAGTGCGCAAATGGCAATCACGTGACCATGGGACACTGCGACAGTTGTAAGTTCAAGGATCGATCGTAAACTTACTTCTTCAGCACTGTTGTAACTTTGAATGGTTGCTAAACAGGGTAGCCATAGTCGTTAAGCAAGAACTATCTGTAATAATAATGCAAACAGATGTTTTGATAATTAGATTTGCAGAACCAAATGAATATTGCAAAAATTAAACATCCAACATTTGTTGTGTGTTGGGTAGGTCAGGGAACGAACAGTGCTGTGGCATGGGAAATTGTAAATACAATTACTAAGTAAGTTTGGCAGTTTCAGAGTTTGAAACATTTCAGAGTTTAAGCAAAAATGTAAGATAAATGGATATGTAATTAGAAAATTATCTTCTGTGTTTGAAGATGTGCAATTATTGAAGAGTCTCAGCAAAAATCTCTTTATCCCTTCACTTCTCATTACCAGATTTGGTTACTCTGTTGCTAGAGGCAGAATTGTAGAGTTGGAAGGGACCATTTTCCTATCAAGTTCAGTCCTGCCTTAGCGTATTGGTAGACTTCAAGTAATGAAGAGCTTTATTCTGCTTAATTCACCCTTTGTAACGCGGGAGGAAATGTGTTCAGCTTTAGGCTGGTGCTAGTTATCTATTGTTAGCAAACCAGATTGCGTGTTGGTACTGACCAGTCACAAATGACTCAGGCAGCTGGGTTTGGGACACACCTTGGAACAGGAGAATAATGTAGATGACTGTAGATATAGTATACAGTCACAGATACAAACATTCCTATCAGTCTTCTGTGCTGCTGTCTGTTCCTTTGTTCAGTAGGTTAGAGGCAAAAACTACACCGAGGCATGGGGTAGTGAGATGTGCCCTAGAGTAGTACAATATCCTTGTGTTGAGCTTGTGACATGGTGGCCCAACACTGTGAACCAACACTGCCTTGCATTTAGGCATGTTGTTGAAGCAAGATGTTTCAGAATGACAGATGTAAAAGGAAAGGATCTTTACTGGAGTAACAACACAAATTAACTGTAGTTGATTCCTGATGGTGGCTTCTGATTTCTACTAATTTGTCCTATCTACTGCTTCTCTCTTCTCCCCACATGTATTCTCAAAACTATTTCTGATGGTTGTGTAATATAATGCTAAGAGCTGCAGCAGATAGAGTAGGGAGGGAGGAAATCAGTTGCCTTGACTTCTGTCACTGGAGCTACTTTCTAGTAAAGTAAAAACAGTGTTACTTACTTACTTAACAAATCATAAGGCCACCCAACTCACTCACAGTGACTCTGGGTGGCTTACAGAATTAAAAACCATAAAAACACAATATACACCCCATGGTGGCAACATACACATTCATATCAGCCACTTGATTGGCTCTGAAGCATCTTGGGGTCCCCAGGCCTGTTGACAGAACCATATCTTCAGGGCCTTCCGGAAAAGGAGCAAGGAGGGGGCCAATCTTATATCTGGGGTTATGAAGTTCCAAAGGGAAGGACTCACCACGGAGAAGGCCCTTTTCCTTGGCCCCACTAGATGTACCTCCCTCACTGAGGAGACCCACAGCATGCCCTGCCTCCCTGCTCTGGTGGGCTGGGTGGATGTGACTGGGGAAAGGCAGTCCTGCAAATAACCTGGCCCCAAGCCTTGTAGGGCTTTAAAGAGGATAACCAGCACTTTGAATTGGACCTGGAAACAAATTCACAATCAGTGCAACTCCCGCAAAAGCTGTGACACGTGGGCAAGTCTAGGCTTGGGCAAAACTATGCAGGCTGCTGCATTTTGAACCAACTGAAGCTTCCGGATACTTTTCAAGAGCAGCCCCATGTAGAGTGCATTACAATAGTCCAAACGGGAGGTGACTAGGGCGTGGGTGACTGTGAGAAGGGCATATTGGTCCAGGAATGGGCATAGCTGGTGCACAACACGCAGTTGTGCAAAGGCTCTCCTGGCCATGACTGCCATCTGCTCTTCGAGCAGGAGTCATGAGTCCAGGAGAACCTCAAGGTTACTCACAGGGTCTGGAAACCAAGGACAGCCAATCTGTCTTGCCAGGGTTCCACTTCAATATGTCCTTGAACAAATGTTAGTATCGAGTTAGAAAGTAGAAGTTATCCAGAAGCAAACATATCCAGTTTGGCCTGACTTACAAGGTAGGTCCTGATATGTGCTAGGATAGTTCTGTATGAACCCCAAACAAGCAAGCACTAAGTGAGAGAAAAAAAAGGTGAGAGCTGATCTCATAGCATCTGTTTCTACTAGATGGGCCCAACAATTCCAATAGCAACTCGATCCTCAGCGTATGTGCACTATTAGGAAAAATGCTTCCTACTACTTCAAAAGGTAGTATTACCAAATCTGCTGCAGCAGTGCAGACAATAAAACAAGCACTTAGAGGTTTGGACTAGGTCATACAAGGTATGAAACCAGGGTTTTTCAAACTGTTCCATGGAGGCAGGGTTCCATGAGAACTTGATGGGATTCTGTGAGAGATTAAGGGCAAAATAAAGTACAAGTAAACATAGCCTATTTTCTAGCATTAGAACTTTGGTCCTTGATTGGAGGATTAATTTTTTTTTTCAACTAACAGATTCTGTAGTCTGAAAAAGGTCGAAAAGCCCTGCATTGAGCTATAATATGGTTTTGGTTTCAGCTTGATATGTATGGACCCATGTATGAACAGGCCCTATCCTTAATTCTATAGCCTGTGGTTAAAATTAGGGCTTGGTGTGATACATGAATGTAGACTTGATCCCACCTTTGCTTCTCACAGATACCGTGAAAGCAGGATTTGAACAATAGTTCTATTAAATTACAATCTCACAGGAAATTTTGATACATTGGCATTATCGTGTATTGTATAAAAGGCTTGAAAAGACAGAAGTCTTAGACAAGAGTCTTTTAGCCAAACATTGGCTCTGCATTATACATCATAGCTGATGGAGTTTTTAAGGTTAATAAAAGAACTCCAAGCAGCTAACAACAATCTTGTAAAGTAGAAGCATGGACCAAAAAAGAAGCTTGCACATTAAGCTTAATTACATTCAGAAAAGAATTCAGTCTTTACACAGGAGTTAGATGCAGAGAAAAAAAAAAAGGTAGCTTACATTTATCCAGTAGATCTGGATACAAGTAGCTTCGTAGTACAAAGCACTTATTCATCACTGTTTCTTTGTAGACATTTCCTATGTGGAATAGAAATGTCTGTTTGCAAGCAAGATGAAAGGACGAGAGCTGCATTCTGCAGCACCTCCTGCTTGCAGGTGTGCCAAAAGGTAATGGAGATTGTTAATCCCCAAACCCAAGAAGAAAGAGGAAGTGGAAATCAGGTGACCCATGTGACATCCCACAAGCACAATAGAGATGCATTTGCTAGAGAGGCCCCCTTATGCTTGCGAGACAATGCTGAGTTGACCCCTGATAATTTCAATACCCCTTCTCAAGTCAGCATGTCTCAGAGTCCACAAGGTTCAGCTTCTTCCACAGTTCTTGGTAACTGCTCCTTGGCAACGGCTTCGTGAGAATATCCTCTGTCATCTTCCTTGTGGGACAACAGTCTAGTCTGACTATTCCTTGCTCTTGCAAGTCTTTTACTACATGATACTTAACATCAATATGTTTAGTTCTCCCATTAATCTTTTCTGACTGTGAGAGTCTAATACACCTTTGGTTGTCTTTGTAGACCTGAATAGGGGTAGATTCCTCTATTCCCATGTCTTCAAGCAGTAGCTTGAGCCATGAAACCTCTTTGCATGCTTCTGCTGCTGACACATACTCCACCTCTGTGGATGAATGTGCAACTGTAGCTTGTTTACAGCTTCCCCAGCTTATTGCTCCACCCCCATAGAAAAGTACATGCCCACTAGTGGATTTACGGTCAGTAATGTCTTCTGCCCAATCTGCATACCCCACTAGTTTAGGATTGTCAGTGGCTGGTAGCTTTAGTTTTAGGTGTATAGTGCTCTTTAGGTAACTTCCCACCCGCTTAACACCAGTCAGTTTTGGTATGGGGGGAACTCCCTCCTCTTTCTCCATTGTTCAGAGAGAAGAAAAATGTTTTCTGAACTTTGCCCTTTAAATGTGCAAGCAGCTTCCTTTTTGGCTGTGAGGCCAAAAGCCCTTTCAAAAAATCAGTTCTTGGTCAGTATACTGGCTCTGCTGGGCTGCACTGGTTTTGTCCTAGGCCCATAACCCTTGATGGAGTTTTTAAAGGTTAATAAAAGAACTCCAAGCAGCTAGCAACAATCTTGCAAAGTAAAAGTGTGAACCAAAAAAGAAGCTTGAACATTTAAAAAAATTAAAAATACAAACTAAAGATACAAACTAAGGAAGAAAAAAAACCCTATCTTATCTTATATACTTATCAATAGTCACTGGTTTACCAGTGAATTCACTACTATAATATACAGTAAATAATACAAGATATTCTTAGACATCACAAAATCTCTGCCATAACAACACATATTGCTTCATCCTTTGATTGGTAGAAAATAATTGCCTTTTCCAAAACAGATAGCTGACACGCTTCTGATAACCATTCCTTGACATCTGGAATAATATCACATTTCCAATTTGTTAATATAATTCTTTTTGCCCCCACCCCCTCCCATGCTCAGTACCACCACAATTCTGGATAAACAGTCAGATTCTGAAACTTTGATATATAATTGAACGTTACCTTAACATGTGTAATATTAAAAAAAAATTCCATAAATCTATAAATATAAATCTACTAATTAATACACAATCCCAAAAAGATACTAAATGATCACATGACCAAATCATGTGGGTCAGTGAGCCCTCAAATTTCCTATACCTCCACCATAAAAAAAACACAAACTGATGCCAATCCTTTCAAATACATTCTTTGGGGAATCCAGTATACCCTAAATACAATTTTTTGATGAATCAACCTTAATTTCAAATCTGTAGATACCATTTAAACATTTTTAAGGACCTGAAGCCATTGCTAATATTATAGTTACATTGCAAATTCATTCTTGATGTAGTTTAAAAGAAATTATTGTACTTATGCATGTGTGGTCCTAATCAGTGAAATGTGTGGTTGTCAGCTTTTTTCTTGTTGCTGTTGCTGTAGAGATTGTGAGGGAAAATGTATGCTTACTAGCTAAAGTAATTGTACTTATTTTAAGCACTCTGGGAATATGCTATGACCAGTGATGGATTGTGAAGAAGTTTTAATAGGTACTGTGAGAGTAGTTGTAATGAATCATGTTGTTGAGGCAAAATTGCTATAAAGTTGCATTTTTGACCACTTCTCTGACAGAAATTAAACCCAAACCCTCTTTCCATATTGAAATACTGCATTTCATAGAGAAGAAAGTTTAAAAATCCTTGTTTAGATGGTGAATTTTATGTTGTTTTAAAAGGAAGTGGTTTTTCATTTCATGCTGATTCAGTGAAAATATTTTTAGGGATAATGTAGTCAAATGTCAGTACTTTTAAGTACCTTTATTTCAAGGAGATACTTAAGTGAATATTTAACTTGTTTGTGTCAGTATCGGAACTGTAACATGCTTAACTTAGTGGCCTTGTTTGTACCACTTAACTGGGCCATGGAGTGTGTGAGCATATACATTTATTGTGCAGACCCCGAAGTTGACTTAATTGTCCAAGGGAATTAATCCAGAGATTGGATTAAGCCCCACACAGATCTAGTTTAACTACCCTCCTGGGTTAATCATGACATCCCTTCTGTTAACTGCAGGGCTGCAACTGGGGTGGGGGCAAGCGGGACATGTGCCCTGGGCACCACGCTGGGGGGGGCGCCAAAATGGGCGTGGAATCCATGTTTGCCTTGGGTGACACAGACCCTAGTTGCGGCCCTGGTTAACTGTTCCCTTTAATATCCTAGGCAGGCCCTACAAAACAGGGGCTTCTCTAGGTACTCAGTTTCTGTGGTCATTTAAGTGCGCTCTCTCTCTCTCTCTCTCTCTCTCTCACACACACACACACACACACATGGTCATCACATGAGAGGATGAAAAACTTTCATAAATGGGTAAGGAGTGTGGCTTGTCTGTGACACTCATCCCACTTGCACCCTTATAGATTTTTTTTAAAAAAATAATGATTCTCTCCAGAGGAAAAACTAAAATGGAAATGGAGAGGAAAATGACAACCTCTTAGCCTCCTTTCTTCTGGCTGAGACAACTAAGTGGGCTCGTGTTTTAACTCTGGCTTGGAGAATAGTATTACATATGCAAGACTTCTTTTTGAAAAACTTGTGCTTGGCTAATATTTATGTCTGAGGCTAAGACTTCATTTTGCAGCATGCTAGGGTATGTATGTATGGTGTCTGTGTATATAACTTCCACATAAAACTTTTTAAAAGGAACCTTACATGAAATTTGCTTAAATTTTTTTCTTGTACTTACACATCTTTGCTAAAATGTCTTTGGAACAGCATTTTCCATTATGTGCAGTATATTTTCAAATAAAGTTTTAAAAGTAAAAAAAACCTTGCACAATGTGAACTGCTTACTTTATGAAGTAAACCAATTTCTTTCTGGTTAGTAAGTCAAATTAAGGAGATCTTTAAAAAGGAATTGCTGATTTACAAAACTGGCTTAATGTGAAATTTGTGTGGATGAAGGAAAGCTTTTGATCTTTATGGCACAAATGCCAAGATATACTGTTCCTGCAAACATGTGCTCAGAATTCCATTGACAGCCTAGCATAAGCATAAATGCTTTAAAGATTAATCTTAATTTTAGATAATTTCTCAATATCAAATTCATTGCTGTCTTGGGACAAGATAGTATCACATGATTGGACCAATTTTTCTCAAACTGAGACCTTCCGATTCTGTTAAACTCCAACTCCAACAATTCTAAACATTATAGTAAACAACACTAGTAGTTGGAAATTATTTATTTATTTAATTTATTTAATTTATCTAATTTCTCCCCCCCATCTCCTCCTGTCGGGGGACTCTTATTATGTTCTGTACCCCAATATGTAGGAGGAACAGTTTTAAAAATGTTGATGTGGATACTGCTTAATATTGAACCTGATTTAGGGCAAGCTTCTTGACTACTTATTTTCCCAGGTTACTCCTGTGAAAAGAAAAAATGAAAAAAACCTCTCCCAAACTGCTTTTATTAGATTAGTTTTAGCAGGTCAGGTAACTTGACAGTGTGTTGAAGGCTGCAGTTTTATGCTGTGATCCAGGAAGTGAATTTCATTTCAGGTGCATTGCAGAATGAACATGTTTTTCATCTTCATTACATTAAATCAGCTGGATGAACCTTTTGATGTGGGTAAAAACAGATCCCCACCCTGGATCGTTATTTTTTGTGCCAGACTAATTGTATGGTGTTATACCTAGATGGGTTTTCCTGATTAGTGGACAGAAATGTTATAATCTCTAATTCCGGTAAAAAACAGGATAACGAACTGCCATTTTGGGACTTATATCAGGTCAAAGGAACTCTGAGGAAAAATAATGTGTTTAGTTTATGGGATACAAACCCACTATTAAAAGGAATACAACTATAATAAAAGCTTTCTTTGTGGGAATTACTCCAAACAAAACATGTACCATAGTGCTTGTTTCATTCTGAAAATGAATGATAATCAAAACTTTTTTTTAATTATATAGGTGGTAAAAAGGTAGCCAACGACCCCCTAAGAAAAGGAAGATGTCTTTGAAGCTGAATGAAATCTTGCAGTCACAACAAAATGTTCTGAAAAAAATGTACAGTATTGCAGCTAATTTATTCCACTGAAACAGTTTTGGAATGCCTATATTCGACACCCACTGACAGTCAAACATAATCAGAATAATACAAAAGACCACATTCTCAACACTTTGAAGAAGGAATACAAAGGATGCCATCCATCACAAGAAATTCAGGTAATAAAAGCAAAAAACTATACATTGACTTATCATTTGAGCTGCCAGTGGTTGACAGATGCAAGCAACCTAAGGCAGCAAAACCTATACGCGTTAGTGAGCAAGCCGCATTGAATGCCATGGGATTTAAGTGTGAATAAGTTTTTGTAGGATTAGGCTAAAAGTAAATCCCTCTAAGTAAATATGCTACTGCCAAGTCTCACTAGATTATTTTTTCTATTAGTTTTTAAATGGTAAAAGCTGCACTTTGCAATTATTGTTATTACTACACTGGTGAAATACGGGTCTTGAATCTTTAGAGCTCCTCCCCAAGAGGTATATTTAATCAATGTCTTAGAATCATAGGGTAGAAGGGACCTTAGAGGTCTCCCTTGTCCACTGCAGGAGTCCTCATACCATCTTGGACAAATATTCAATCTTTTCTTGAAAACTTCCAGGGATGGAGCACCCATGACTTCAGGAGGTAGGCAGTTCCACTGCTTAAAAGCTCTCACACTCAGGAAATTCTTCCTTATTTAAAGTTTGGATCTTTCACAGTAAAGAACCCATTGGATCTTGTCTTACCTTCAGGTGCTCTGGAGAATAAATCCATAACCTCTTTCCATATATAGGAAGACTGTATCATGTCTCCCCTTAGCCTTCTCTTCTTTAGGCTAAACATACCACGTTCCTTTAACTGTTCTTCATAGGATTTAGCCTCCAAGCCCCTTACCATCTTTGCTGCTCTTTTCTGGACTCTTTCCAGTTACTCAGCATCTTTTTTGTATCATAATGACCAGAATTGGTGCAGTATTCCAGGTGTGGTATGACCAGTGCAACACAGAATGGTACTATCACTTCCAGTGATCTTGACACTACCTCTATTGATGCAGTCAAAGACTGCATTGGCTCTTTTGGCAGCTGTGGCACATTGTTGGCTTATGCTTAATCTGTTGTCTACCAAGACACTCAGATCCTTCCCTCAGGTAGTTTTGCTATGCTGGGTAGCATCTATCTTGTACCTGCTTCTGGTTTTTCTTGCCTAAGTGGTTTCTGGTAATCACCCTGTGCATTTCTAAGTCCTTGCAAACATACTGCTTGGAGGTTTTTTCTAGGATTTTCTCAGGTATTGATGTCAAGCTGTAGTTTCCTTTTTAAAATATTGGAACAACATTGGCCAGTCTTCTGGCATTTGCCCTGTTCTCCAGGATTTCTCAAAGATTTCAGTCAATGGCTCTGAGACGATGTCTGCCAGTTCCTTTAACACCCTGGGATGTAGTCCATCTGGCCCAGGAGACTCGAATTCATTCAGAGCAACTAGGGGTTCTCTCATCTATTTTTATCTGCATTTTTCTTCTGCTCCTCACAGTGACGCTTCTGACAAGTTGGACTTTTTCCTTTTGTGAAAAGACAGATACAAGGTAAGAATTAAGCAGTTCAGCCTTCTCCCTATTGCCCGTCAGCATCATGTCATCTTCTCCAACCAGCAGACCAATTGTTTCCTTGACTTTCTTCTTGTTCTGAACACACCCCAAACCCCCCCCCCCTTTATTTTTTGTTATTTTTCGCATTCATAGCAAGCCTTAGCTTATGCTGAGCCTTAGCCTTCCTGACCCCCATCCTTGCAGATTCAGGCTATTTCCTGATAGTCTGCTTTTGTTATATGCCCCTCTTTCCATTTTTTTTTAAACTTGTCCTTTTTGTTTTTCAATTTGTCAGAGAGCTCTTGGTGAAACCACACCATTCTCATCAGGTGTCTCCCACTTTTTTTCCTCTTTGATATTAATTGTATTTGGGCCTTAATTATCTATTTTTTTTTCAGAATTTCCCAACTCTCCTGGACTGTTTCTCCCTTCAGGATTTCCATCCATGGAGTTCTTTCTATTTTTTCTCTTAGCTTTTGGAAGGCTTACACACTAATCTGGCTACCTTCAGTTCTCCATGCCTGCAATATGGTGAATTCTAGGATGACATGGTCACTCTCTCCTGATGAAGTTGTATGCAAGGCATGTCAAGACCCTGTTGGATCTCCTGCTTGCCACAGAGTTTGATTCCCAGTTGATGTCAGGGTAGTTGAAGCTCCCCATTATCACAGCACGGTCCTGGATACCTTGGCAATTTGGTTTGTGAAAACTTCATCTGTGTCTTCTGCTTGGTTGGGTGGCCTGTAGTGCACACCCACAGCAGGGTCATTTTTGTTTCTTTTTCCCTTAATATTCACCCAGAAACTTTCAGCAGGTTTTTTATCCTTCGAGTCATGAATTTCAATACAGGTATAGTAATTATTTACATATAATGTGACACCACCTCTTTTGTTGGGCCTGTTTCTTTTGAACAAAATTTCCAGTACTGTGTTCCAGTCATGAATGTTGTCCCACCAAGTTGCAGTTATATCTACAATATCATGTTTGCCCTCCTGTACTGGACTTTAAGTTCTTCCTGTTTGTTGCCTATACTATGCACATTGTATAAGCATGTATAAGCATCTGAGCCTTTTAGTAATGTTCTCCTTAAATTTCCCTGTGGCTTCTCCTGGTGTATACTTGAGTACCCCTTGCTTCCCACTTATCACTTTCTTCCTTGTTGTAAGGTTTACTGCCTTTGGTCTTCCGTTTTGGGTGTGGTTCTAGGTAATGATCTCCCTTTCCCTCCAGATTTAGTTTAAAGACTTCCAGGTGACCTTAGCAAGATGTCTTCCAAAGCCATTCTTCCCAGACTTTATGAGATGCAGCCCATCTCTTGTCAGAAGCCCTTCTTGTCCACGCATTTGATCTTGATTAATAATAGAAAAATCCTTAATCACAAGTAAATAAATTACTAAATTAATCACAGTGATAATTAATTTGGTATTGTAACAGGTTATTTATATGTATGGATCAGACTTCTCTTATAGACTTAAGAATGTTGCAAACTATAAAAATGTTAAGACACATCTAAATCGGGTCTCACTTAATTGATACTTCAATCATACACCAGCTTTGGAAAGTGCTTGGAGCTCTTTAGATATCATAAATCCACTTTTCTTTCTATTCACATTTGATGGAGGGTTGCAAGAGGATGATACCAGGTTGATAAGTCAGTAGCATTATAATATTGTGTAGAAAGACATCACAGAGTTGAAAATGAGTATTTGATTTGATGCTAAATTTGATGATTTGATGAAGTTTGGCTTTATGGAAAACAATTAACATTATTGGTTTACTGCAGTCTCAAGTTCTAGCTGTTTAATGTTGATAAATTACTGTGATTGGTCCTTGGAAGTGTTTTAAAAGTTGCTGTTAGCTCCTACGCTCTCCAAGTGTATAAAAGGAGTTAGGGCCTTCTTTTCCCAATGTATTTGAACTGCACTGGTTATTGTTTTTAGTTGCTGTCTAAACTTGGCTTTAACATTTTAAATTATTACTTTCTCTTGTTAGCTAACTTAAGCAGCTCATGGATGGAACGATAGGGTATGAATTGAAATAATGTACATCTTTACAACACCATGCTAAAAAGGCCATCCATATGATGTTGATTCGGTTAAGCACTGACGCACACACATAGCACCCTTTCATTGATCAAGCTATCAAGTAGAATTCATGTGCTTCTAATTCTATGCAAATTACTGGATCTGTACAAATTCTTCAGAAGAGCTGCTTTGGAATGCCCAACAGCATGTAGAAAGCATGTCTTCTTCAATAAAGCAGTCATGGCTTTTTCCAGGCTTGCGCAGTGTTTTGGAAGCTGCCTCTGGCTGTCTGCACATGTGCACACATGCACCAGTTTGCTTTGCATTTTTCCAGCCTTAGAACATCATGCTGCAGCCTTTTTAGTGCAAACATTGTATGACCCCATTCACATAGAAAATGAATTCTATAGAATCTAGTTCTCCAGATAGGTCATGTCACTGCAGGCCAATCAGTGAATCTTTCAGTAGTGAATAGTGCACTCAAATTACCTCTGCAAAACAGGATTGTTTGATCAATGAGTGTGTACCAAAAGGGGCAAGTGTATGGATTTAGCTGCCCAGGGTCCAAGTATATTTATAATTAGCCTACTAGTCCCTTTTTTTCCTAATGATCAAGCTTTTAACCCTTTACCTAGGCTTGAAATACAGCAAAGCCAATACCTGATGAAATATAGAAGTCAGAAGAAGCCTCAGCTGGTTTATCAGTGATCAAACAAAGCATGGGATTTAGTTTTGTTGAATAAATTATATAAAACTTCATATATGTATATAATATATTCAGCTAAGCTAATTATATGTCCATTTAAAGATTTCCTGGATTTGCTTGATCTCTAGAGGTCGCAGTTATATTGCTCTAGGGGCAGAGTTAAAGTTACCATGGCATGGTGTGTCCAGTGCTAACAGAGATGGAATCACCAGCAAAGAGTTTGGGTGAAAGCCAAAGGAAATGTTGGCTTGGCAGAAACTGAATCCCCCCCCCTTTTTTTTTGGTTAGATAACTGAGCAACACATTGATAAAATGAAAGGGTAAAGAAAATATCAGAAAATTTCAAGGGAAAGGGGCGGGCGGAGAGCGAAAGGCAGTCCCAGCGCCGTTCAGGCCCACCTCTCTTGGCACGGAGGTATTCCTCTGAACTTTAATCTTTACGGTGCCACCCAGAGAAGCCCCGCCTGGCCAAACAGTGGGACCAGGCAGCCCGAACAATTCGGTGACTGCCGCGGAGCTATGTACCCTTGACAGTTCAAAAGTTCAGCGGTGAGCGGCTGGGCTACCGGTGCCACGCCTCGCTTCCAGATAAGTCCGACTGGCGGGAAACTAGTGCGAAAACGGAGCGAGCGCCAAGCGCAGAAAGGAACGTCCCCTGACCTACGGGGCGGCGGGAGGGAACGGGGGCCCGCGCGGGAGAGCCGATGGACCGCTCAGCCCTGTCCTGTGTCCTTTCCCCAGGTGAGAACGGGAGTGTCAGCGAGGTGAAGAAGCGCTGCGGAGAGGCTGAGCAGCCGCAGCAAGTAGCGCCTCCGGGAGAAGCTCCTTACGAGGGAAAGGCTGCGGGGAGCAGCGGCGAGCAGCCCGTCGCGATGGAACCGAGCGTGGCGGGAGAGGAAGGGGACGGCGGCGGGCCGAACGCGCAGCTTCCCCTGCAGGCACCCTGCGGCTTCAGCTCGGCGCTGTGCTTTAGCTCGTCCGGCGGCGGCGGCGACCAAGCTGCGCATCCGGAGATCGACGCAACCTCCCCTTCCTCCTCCTCGTCTAGCAACAGCAGCAGCCGCCGCGTAGTGAAGAACCAGTGGGATATTAACAACGCGGCACCCGAGTCGGAGGAAGAGGAAGAGGCCGGCGGAGGGAGTCGTGGCGGACTTCAGCCGCAGCCTGGGTCCTTCAGGGCTCCTGCTCAGGTCGGCGAGCCGCCCCTGCAGCAGCCGGAGCCTTTTCCTTCCCAGGTGCCGGCCGAGGAGCCAGACTTGGTGATCGAGGTGTCCGGGCGGCGGATCCGGGCGCACAAAGCGGTGCTGGCGGCCAAGAGCGACTATTTCCGCGCGCGCTCCTCGCGGGACATCCTGCGCGTCAAGGGGGTGAGCTACGGAGCGCTGCGGCTGCTGCTGGAATACGTCTACACGGCGCGCATGGGAGAGGTGCGGCACGACAACCTGGCTGAGGTGGTGAGTGGCGCCCGCGTGCTCCAGATGCCGTGCGCTCTGCACTGTGCGGCCGAGGCCATGCGGGCCCAGCTCAGCCTCGAGAACTGCTACCAGCTGCTCTGCCTGGCCAAGAAGCAGCGGCTGACGGAACTGCGGGAAGCCGCCTACCGCTTTATGAGCGACCACTACCTGCAGGTATTGCGCGAACCCTCCGTCTACGGGCGTCTCAGCGGAGCCGAGCGCGACCTCATCCTGCAGCGCCGCCTGGAGGCCGGCAAGGCCTGCCTGCTGGTGGCAGAGGTGAGCGACGCCTTCGAGAGGCTCAGCGCGGGGAGCCGCCCGCAGAGCCGAGAGAGCAGCCGCCCGCAGAGCCCTTCTTCCGTGGTGTCCCTGGAGGAGAGCAGCTCCCTGCTCTACAGCTACCAGGAGGGGGCCCAGGAGTGGAGGGTTCTCACCCGCTTACCTGAGGAAGCCAATGCCAAGGGGTGCGCCATGTGTGTCCTGTACAACTACCTTTTCTTAGCAGGCGGGATCTCTGCCAGCCCTGGAGACCAGCGGCCCAAGCTGTCGGACAAGGTTTTTTGCTACAATCCCTTGACTGATACTTGGAGCCAGGTGAAGCCTATGGGGCAGCCTCGTGCTCAGCTGAAGCTCCTGGCCCTGGATGGTTATCTCTATGCTGTGGGGGGAGAATGCCTCTTCACAGTGGAGAAGTATGACCCCCGTGCAGATCGGTGGAGCCCAGTGACCCCTTTGCCCAAGGGTGCTTTTGCTGTGGCACATGAGGCTACCACCTGCAATGGGGAGATCTACGTGTCAGGGGGGTCCCTCTTCTACCGTCTTCTCAAGTATGACCCCAAGCGGGATGAGTGGCAGGAGTGTCCTTACAACAGCAGCCGGCGACGCTCTGCTGACATGGTGGCCTACAAGAGCTTCATTTACCGCTTTGATGTGAGCAGCTGTCGTGGGGAGCAAGGGCAGGGGGGCGGCGTGGAAGTCTTCCAGTATAATACGGTGGCCAAGCACTGGCGTCAGTGCACTTCCTTCCGTCCCACTGGCAGCCCAGTGCAACCGTTTCGCTGTGCTGCATTGGGCAGCACCATCTATTGTGTCAACCGGACTGGGATGTTGAGCTTTAACTTGTCTCAGAATGGGGAGGTGGAAGCCGATGGGGGACTTAAAGGCACCTTTGACACAGAACTGCTCAAAGCCCCCTTTGATACGAAAGGTCTCCTCCTCCCATTTGTGCTTATCCTCCCAGAGAAAGAGAAAATTGGGGAGCCAGAGAGTCCTCTAACGTTGTAAGAGCTGACCTGGTATTGGGACCACTGCCTAGCATGCAGTGCGTCTCTGTGCTTTTTCCTTTTATCGGTGTCAACAGCATAGGGATTTTACTGAAGTGTGGATGAGGGCAGGTACAAGCTCTCCAGTCTTGGGTGGTAACGATGGTTGGGCTCCAAAGGCAATAGAAGTAGTGGAAGCTAATCCAGGGTGGAAAGGCACCAGTATGTAACAACTCCTTTGAGGGTATAGAAGCAAATAGGAGACCATTGTCAGAAATGTTTTTAATTCATGCATGCATGCACCACTGTGGGGAATTATCATGTTCCACCTAAAGTGTTGACTAGCTGTTCAGAGGCTTCCTTACTGTACTTCATGTAGGAAAGAATTCATCTCTTGGCACTCATGTATACCAGCCAGTGAAAAGCTGTAAAACAGATTTGATTGTACCATATCTGCGCCCTTTTCTAATCTAGAAGTATGTTGGATCTGTGTAAAAACTAGGAAGCAACCAATTTTTAAAGGAATTTTGATTATGGCAGTGTTCTCTTTGTACATACACATCTTTGAAAGAAGTTTCTTCTGGGTACCTTGTGCTTGGTTTTCTTGCTCCTGGATGCAAGTAGTACCTAGGGGCCACAGGAGGACAAGGTGCATGTAACAAGGTATGCCATTTAGGAAGTTTAATAGGCAAAAACAATGCTGCTTGTATGAAAAAGCAATCGGTGATCATCCAGGTCATAATTTTTTAAAAAATCTAATGGAATCTTTATTGAAGATAAGGCATTGTGCAGCCTCAGGAAGTTGCAACAATAGTGCATGAGTTAACAGAAGCAAAGCTTAAGGTTTCAAACAAGTAGCATTTTTCCCATTTGTATATATGGGGAAAAGAAGGAGAGTAAAAAAGAAGCACCAATATATCTATTCAGTTCTGGTTTTGCGTTTTTTTTCCTAATGTGCAACCTTTTTTTAGACAAGATTGATTAGAAATATATAATCAGTTTTAGTCTTAACATACACTGGTGTTTTTTAAACGTAGTTTTGCACTGTAACTTGCATATTCAAATCTTTACAAATTGGCAGGAATGAACATATCAGTAAAATTTTAATAAGGGAGATTTTTGTTTGTGTAAGATTACTATTTTATCTGCAGATCAATACTCATCAAGATAAACCAACTGAGGCTTACTTGAAATGTATTGAAGACTTCATTTTTTTGTCCAGAATCTTTTAATAAGAATTTCTTCTTCTGTTGCTCAAATAAGAAAATGAGTAGTTTTTAAGCCAGCTGATTTCCATTTTGTGCTGATAGTGCGCTAGATTGTAAATGAGACTGGTTTTATTATGGTTAATAATTCACTTGTCAAGTTCATTATATACAGAGGTCATATCCTTTTTCTTCTTAAATCCTTGGTTGAGTCATTGCTTACTAAGCAGCCCATTTTGGGAAGGAAAGCATCAACCTTCATACTTGTAGGCATCTGGAACTGAAATATTTTCAGTTAATTTATCTTTATTTAATTCCATCAGCTGTCTTCCAAAGTGCTGCCCCAATTAATTTTTCAAATTATCAGTAGCACTCACAGCCCATGCCGAGCCATACTTTGAGTAATCATGGTTGGCTGGCTAAGTCACAATTGCCTTGGTTCACAGACCACACTAAGTCCTAAACTGGTGTGCATATTGTAATGGTTAGGTTTACATATCATGGTAAGCCAAAACCGAGCAATTCACGTTATGACTTAGTATATTCTGTTTTTTTTTTATTTCTTATCATAAAGGAAAAAGAAACCACAATATAACCCAAACAAAAAATTACAGAAAGGCAGAATACATACGTACGTACGTACATACGTACATACATATTTGATAAGAAAATGACTTAGTTATTAAACCAATTGAACTTTGATCATACAGAGAAGTATGAAATCTGCCTTTATGTCAGTATAGAACAAGTTCATAGGCAGAGAGTAAATGTGTGCTATCAATCCAAGTTTTAAAACTGGCATGAGAGAGTCTTTCTGCAGAAAGAAAACCATTTTTTGCAGTAGTCCATTCCTGATAAATTCAGAGTTTTTCATATGTTGTTAAATTCAGTATTTTGGATATATAGTTAAACATTACACTAAAAGCTTTGAATTTTACTGTTCTTCCCAATGGCCTATTAAAATATTTATTAATACTAAACCAAAAAAGGACCACTATGCAGCAGGCCCATAATATATTTGTCATTATCCCTTCCACTGTTTTACGGATCCAACATACTGAGGATGAAATGCAACCCTTGCTTAACATGACTTAGTACATCTCCAACCACAGACTGGTTTTGAAAGTCCCCTGGGGTTCATAAGCAGCTTGCCCTGAGCATGGGGGAAGAGGCTTGCTGGCTTGGGGGGAAAAACAACCTAACAAGGAAGTGATAATATGTGTTGCATTGTTTCAATACAAACCCTACCCCTTACATATTTTGCAAGTGATGTTACAGTGCAAGCATGAAAGGGCAGAACTTGCCTTGTGATGCCATGAAACATGGATCATTCCCTTGGGATCATTGTGATTAGGAATGCCTGTGCGTTCCCCATTTACAGTATTGTTAAGGTTTTTTAGTTTTTAACCATGGAATTTTGTGGACTTCATTGTGTAGGTGCTCATAAACAACTGCCCAAACTTGTGTTTGCGTATTTCCAAAAGAGTCTCACAGAAATTGATTAATCACAATTTTTAAAAAGTGTGAAAGATTTAATTCTTAAATCTGTTTTTTGTTCTGTCTTCCTTGAAGGACTTCGCTTCTCTTTTTATCTTCACCCAGGTGTAGTTTGATTAGAAGGAGACTCAAGAGCTCAGCCCTAAGCTCATGCTAAATATTCAGTCACACTAGTTTTAAATCTTTCAGCATTAATTCTGCTATTCAGCTCTTAAACCTTCAAATAACAGCTTGCTAAAAGGGTGCATTTATTTTAGTCATAGGAATTCCTACAAAACTGACTACTTTGTTAAACATACTAACTCAAAAAAAATGATGTTAGGGTTGGAGCGGTGCACCTGCAGCATTGATGTATGGGGATTTCCGGTAGGCTTCGTCTTCCCCTCCCTGTGACCTTCACCAATATGTATGCCTGCAGTGCAGTGGAACATTAGAAGTATGAGAAACCTTTCAACACTTTTCACATTCTTCTTTTGCTGTCGCCAAGGCTCAACAGTTAACTGAGGTTTCATAGAAGGAAGGAGAGAACAGGGAGATGGGATGGCAGCCTTACCCTAATTTTAGCATATGAAGATGGGAAAAGAATCTACAGCGCATAAAGAGTATTAGGTCCACGCATGTTAGAATACAGTGGATCCTATTAAGATTCATTGTGATAGTTTTAGTTATCACATCCCTCAGGTTCTTTTTAATTCTGATCCAATCCAGCATTCGATACTGTCTACAGGAATCTCTACTTTCTTCTCACCTTTTTCTCTTGGCAGGCCTGTCTAGTTTTAACATGGTAGGGAGGTGGGAAGCTGAACTGTATGCCTAACTAAGTGTAAACAACTGCTTGGAAAAAGCCCCCAAATGTTTAAAAAGTGAAGTATAACATCTGTCAGAAAAAGGCTGGATGTGTATCTATAGAGGCATCTCTAATTCAGTTTAAAATTCTCTGAATTAACTCAGATACTATTCCATGCACAAATAAAAGAAAAGAAATTAAATCCAAATAAACTGAGCTCTGCCTTGCTGCACACTTCAAGGAACAAATGATGAAATATAGTTTCCTGAGTATTTCAACATTTCGTTTGAGACAGCATTTTTATAAACTTACAGAATGAACAAGCTAAACCTCCCAGTTCTCTTTTGCCTATTTAACTGGGTAGTATCTTTAAATTCTGTAGAAAGTCAGTGTAAGTATTTCATTTCATTATTCCCCTAATTGTCTCATGAGGATTCCAGAATACATCCTTCCTCTGCCTGCTCATTGGCTTCCTATATGTCTTCTCAAAGGGCTTGTGAGTAATTTGATGCAGAGAATGCTGGCTTCCATCCTATTAAGCAAGGACATTTCTATTACTGCAGTGAGATTTCCCATTTCTTTCCTCTGTGGTACTGTGTGCCCCAGATCTGCTCCAGTGTGTCCCTCAAAACTCCAAAGCAAATTTGAGAGTGGAGGAGTGGGAGGTAGAGTGAAGGTATTAGAACTGGGTAAAGTTATGCAACTGAATCTAGTCTATTATTAAACAGATTGGATGAAAATGTTGACAAGTACTATTTCTGTTTCTACTATTTCACATAGTTCAGAAATACAGAAATCTTAAATTCTACAATACTAGTGTAATTGTGTTCTCCTTGAATTCAAAGTTAAGCACAGTTGAGTATTTCCAGGGCCATAATCTGCACTTAATTACTAGCCATTTCACTTCATTTCCTTTATGTGAGGCCTACATAATCATACCCAGATGATTGATTCTTCTGGCAACATATGGGATACTTCTGAATTGATTTCCTGCTCAGTGCCTTTCATGTTTTTATGCAAAGATTCCACATCAGGCCTGTGGCATTATTAATTTTTCAACACTAAGTTGGTTAAATGAATAGCCATCAAATTTGTACACCGTGCGTTACAGGTAAATGGAAATTGGACTGAACAATTACACTGAAGGCATTTCGTTTTATACAAATGCTATTTGTTCCATGAAGTCTTTAAAAGAAGCAGCTGGGAAAGGATTGACCCAGTGTCCGAAGTTTGCAAAAATTTGCATTCATAAAATGAGAATGATGCTGATCCTACCTGTCCAATGAATCAAACTGAGTATTTGTGCACAATGAATTCCCTTGTAAATGAACACCTGATACAGTTTCAACTGCTTAAAAAGAATAAATTATTCCCATGAAAGCAGTGTCTCTTGTACTTTTGGTTAGCAGACAAAGGAGTTGCTTTTAGGGCTTTTTAGTCTTCTGTGCAAGTGGCTTTTAATTCTTATTATAACTCTGTCCCTTTGCAACGTTAGGTTTGATGTAGTTATATAAAGCAAACATACATCACCCAGGACATCTTGTGCCTGCATGTAAGCGCTGTTGTACAGACAGTGGTACCAAAGCAAAGCTGTAAGGCAGAAAGGTATGTTGGCATGTTAAAAGGTTACTGTCATGCGCTGCCTACCTCTGAATAACGTTCAGACACTGGGTTGCAAAGCAGGCTCTGGTTTATTTCAGGATAGGTACAACGTTGTTAGAAAAAGCTGAGAGTGACAGGAGCGCGCCGGTGCGGGGTTTAAATACCCCGCGCCGGTCAGCGCCCCCTCGCTCTCGGTCACGTCACCCCCCTTTGTCCCATGCGTTGCCCTGCCATTGGTTGAGGGTTTCTAGGATCGCCCATCCGCAGGTTTTCATTCTTCTGCTGATTGCTTTCAGCTGGGCGATCCCCGTGGTATTGCTGCTGATGGCTTGGGTGGCTCCGTGATCCGTTTATCTATTGTTTGTTAGCCGTTAGTCGTTGTGGGTTGATGGCTACTTAACTTGTACCCCTTCACCTATTTCCTTGTCATTGTCATGAGTGCCATTGCGCTGATTACTTTAGCTCAACGGCACTCATGACATACTGCCCCCTTTCCGAATAGTGTTCTCCCCCGGGTTTCTGGGTTTCCCCCATGGAGCTGTCAAAACGCCATTTTTTTTTTTTTTTTTTTTTTTTTTTTTTTTTTCAAAGTTCCCGCCGGAGTAGTTGTCGCCCCTCCCTTTGCTCCTCCCTCTACCACGTGCCTTCCCAGGGTGTGTCCATGGTGCGCATGCTCGGGTTCTGACCTGGCGTGCGCATGCTCCAACCACACCCTGTTTGTTTGGCTCAGTTCGGCGAGGCGAGAGGCGTGGCTGGTCGGGTGCTGCTCAGCTCCAGGTAGGGCCCTTTTTTGCTTATTTGGAGTGCGTCGCCTTTGTTGTGTCTCCTGGGCGTTGCCCCCAGGTTGCCCTGTTGACTTGCTTGCCACTCCCCCGCGGCCAAGGGGCGGGGGGAGGGTGCTGGCGATCGTTTGTCACCACCCCGTGGGCCCGGGGCGGGGGGAGTGAGTCCCGGGGGGGGGAAGGTCCACCCAAGTCGCGGGCTTGGGGGGGGCCCCTTCCCTTGGGGCACGGGAGGCGGGGGGAGGCCTGCGGGGGGGGGGGTTGGTTTTGCTGACCTTGATTGCGGTTTGTCGGGGTATGCCCGGTGGAATGCTCTGGTCAGGTCAGGCGCTTTAACGTTGTGCGCCGCCACCCATTCCGGGTGGGGGAAGTGTTTCCACCTGACCAGATAGTGTAGGGTTCCTCGTTGCTTGCGTGAGTCGAGGATGTCCCTTATCTCGAAGTGGTGTTGCCCGTCGATCATAAGCGGTGCGGGCTGAGGCGTGCTTGGGTGCCATCGGGAGGTGGTTGCCGGTTTTAGGAGGCTGGTGTGGAACACCGGGTGGAGCCTCCGGAGGTTGTGTGGCAGGTCCAGGCGTATTGCTACCGGGTTCACTATTTGCGTGACTCGGAACGGCCCGATGTACTTAGGCCCCAGTTTTTTCGAGGGTTGGGTTGACTTTAGGAACTTGGTGGAGAGATAGGCCATGTCCCCCGCCTGGAACGTCGGTTGTTGGCGCCGGTGCTTGTCGGCCTGCTCTTTGTAAGCAGCCTGTGCCTCCTTCAGCGCCGCCGTGATTACTGGCCATGCTTCCGCGATCTTCCGTCCCCAGTCGCTGGCGTCCACCTGGGGTTCCGGGGGTTGAGGTAGCTCCGGTATGGGGACGAAGTCGCGCCCCGAGACTACTTCGAACGGGGTTTTTCCCGTGCTCGTGTGGACGGCGTTGTTGTATGCGACTTCGGCGAACGGGAGCAGTTCAGCCCAGTCGTCCTGGTGGTAGTTCGTATAGGATCGTATAAATTGCTCTAAGGTGGCATTAAGAACCTCAGTGGCTCCGTCCGTCTGCGGATGCCAAGCCGTAGACAGGGCCTGTTGGGTCCCCGTCAGCTTCAAGAAGGCCCGCCAGAATTTGGAGGTGAACTGTGTGCCCCTGTCGGTCACCACACGTGCGGGACATCCGTGTAGCCTGTACACGTGGATGAGGAAGAGTTTGGCTAGTTGTTGAGAGGATGGGACTGACGTGCAGGGGATGAAGTGGGCCTGCTTTGAGAAGTAGTCCTTCACCACCCAAATGGCCGTTTTCTTCTGGCTGGGTGGGAGGTCCACTATAAAATCCATAGAGATTTCCTCCCATGGGCGGGAGGGTTCTGCCACCCGTTGCAATAGCCCCGCGGGTTTGCCTGGTGCCCGTTTGGCCCGAGCGCACGTTGGGCAGGACGCCACGTAGGTTTTTACGTCTCGCCTGAGCGCGGGCCACCAGAATTGCCGCCGTGTTAGGTGTAGGGTCTTGAGGAACCCAAAGTGTCCCGCTTGCTTGGCGTCGTGTGACCTATGCAAGATCGCCTGGCGTTGCGAGTCCGGGACGTAGATTCTGCCTTCCCCCCATGCTAGGTCTTGCGCCATCGTTACCTTGTCGGGGTTTGCCAGGAACCAGGGGTCGGTTTTGAGGGCGGCGGCGAGGTCCGTGCGCATTCCCCCTGGTAGTTGCGGTTGCCTTCTTTCCGTCGCCGGTTGTCCCGCCGTCGGCTGCGCCGTAGCGTCGAGCTGCCTCCGTGCGCCGCTTCGGGTGGTCACGGCCATCCCCAGTTGCGAGGCGGATAGGACCGTCCCAATGGTGTCTGGGGCGGGCTCTTCGTCTTGGGGCAGCCGGGAGAGGGCGTCGGCCAGGAAGTTCTTCTTGCCCGGCATGAACTTCAACTGGAAATCAAAGCGGCTGAAGAATTGTGCCCATCGGACCTGTTTTGGGCTAAGGCGTCTAGGCGTTCGTAGGGCCTCGAGGTTCCGGTGGTCCGTCCAGACCTCGAATGGTTGGGTGGCTCCCTCGAGTAGGTGACGCCATGTCTCTAGTGCCGATTTCACCGCGAAGGCTTCTTTCTCCCAGACGTGCCATCGCCTCTCTGTCTCGGAGAACTTCCTTGACAGGTAGGCGCATGGTTTCAGGAGCCCCGTGGAGTCTTTTTGTAGGAGGATGGCTCCCAGGGAGAAGTCTGAGGCGTCGGCTTGGACCACGAACGGCCGTTCTGGGTCCGGGTGCGCGAGGATTGGCTCCGTCGTGAACAGCGCTTTCAGCTTGTCGAATGCGGTCTGGCACGCGGGAGTCCAATTCAGCACTGTGCCTGGGTTCTTGGCGCGTCTGGTGTCCCCCACCCCTTTGGTTTTGAGGAGGTCCGTTAAGGGTAGGGCTATCTCAGCGAACCCCCGGGCGAAGGACCTGTAGAAATTCGCGAATCCCAGGAAGCTCTGTAGTTGCCGTCTGTTGCGGGGCCGCTCCCAGTTTAGTACCGCTTCGACTTTTGCGGGGTCCATCTCGATGCCGTCCCCGGAGATTCGATACCCCAAATAGTCTAGGCGGTCTTTGTGAAACTCGCACTTTGTGGGCTTTGCATAGAGCTGCGCCCTTCTGAGCTTGTCGAGGACTTGCCTGACTAAGGTTACGTGTTCCTCGTATGTTTTTGTGTAAATAAGGACGTCGTCGATGTAGACCAGGACCCCTTTAAACAGATGTTCATGCAGTACCTCATTGATGAGCTGCATGAACACCCCAGGGGCCCCCGCGAGTCCGAAGGGCAGTACCTTGTACTGGAAAGCGCCTAGGGGGCAGTTGAACGCCGTCTTCCATTCGTCCCCCTCCCTGATTCGGATGCGATAGTACGCCTCGCGCAGGTCCAATTTGGAAAAGACTTTGCCCGTGGACAGGTGGGCGAGCATGTCCTTCACCAGGGGTAAGGGGTATTTGTTGGACAGGGAAGCCGCGTTTAGGCCCCGGTAGTCGGTACAGAGCCGTAGGGTCCCGTCTTTCTTCTCCCGGAATAGGACGGGGGCTCCGACCGGTGAGCATGCTGGCTCTATAAATCCCCTGTCTAGGTTTTTATCGATGAACTCCCGGAGGGTTGCCATCTCCTTCGGGGTCATCGAATAGATCTTTGGTCTAGGTAGGGGGACGTCGGGCAGTAGGTCGATTCGGCAATCCGTCTTGCGGTGGGGGGGTAGTTGGTCTGCCTCTGCTTCTCCGAAGACCTCGGAGAAGTCGGCGTATTGTTCCGGTAGGTCTGCAGTGGTAGCGGCGTTGTCTTGTGTGGTCGCCTCCGCTCGTCCTACCGTGGGGTTGCTTTTGCCAGCTGGTACTGGTGCTCGATACTCGCCGTCGCCGAATGTGAAGGTGCGGGTCGCCCAGTTGATCCGCGGGTTGTTTTTCGCGAGCCATGGCATCCCCAGGACTGCAATGGGCCGTCCGATGGGCGTGACTACGAACGATGTGCGCTCGGTGTGAGTGCCCATTTGCAGGGTGACCGGCTCGGTTTGTAGCGTGGCTGGTTTCCCCCCCGCTGTGGAGCCGTCCAGCTGGTGGAATGCCAGCGGCGTGGGGAGGGGGAAGCAGCGGAGTTCGAGTTTGGCGACTAGGTCGGGGTGGATAAGGTTTTTTGAGCACCCCGAGTCCACTAGTGCCGCGGCCGTGGTGGCTCCGTTGCCGGCAGAGAGTTGAATTGCTGCCAATATTACGGAGCTTTTGTCGTTTCGTTGAGGTGGTTCGCGTTGCTGTCCCGCCGCCTGCCTCGCCACGCGTTTCAGGGCAAGCGGGGAGCATTTCCCGCCGGCTGGTCGGGGTCGGTATTGTCCTCTTCTCCCCAGTAAGCGTCCCAGCCCTCTTCCGGTGTCGCTGTGGCCACGGTCATTCGGCGGTGAGGGGGCGGCCCCGGGTTGGGTGGTTTGGGGCTAATTTTCGGGGCGGGCTTGGGCGCGCTGGTCGGCGGTCGGTTGGCGAAGCAGTCCGCCGTCTTGTGCCCTAATTTGCCACACCTCCCGCAGGGCTCCCGGTTGAACTTCTTTTTAGGGTATATGGGGCCGGCCATCCCCCCGTGTGGTGCGGGTACCTTTTTCCCGACGTAGTTTGTGTCTTCCGTGGTTGTCATAAGGAAGGTGCGGTGCGCGTGTTCGGCTTTCCCCGCGAGGTGGATCCACCCGTGTAACGTTTCTGGGTCGTCGCGGTAGAGGGCCCATTGGAGAACGTCGCGGTTGAGCCCCTTTTTGAAGATTTCCAGCAGGGTGGTCTCAGACCAGTCGCAGACCTTTCCCGCGAGGGCTTTGAACTCCAGGGCGTAGTCAGGGACCGTGCGTGCGCCCTGTTTAAGTCTCTGGAGTGCGCTTTTCGCCCGTACTTTGGCTAGGGGGTCTTCGAAATAGTTTTTCATCTCGTTGATGAAAGCAGGGAAGGTGGCGAGGGCGGGGGAGCTGGACTCGTACAGTTGGACGTACCAGTCCGCCGCCCTGTCTTGGAGTTTGATTGCCACGGCGCCGATCTTGTCGGCCTCGGAGTCATAGGAGTGTCCGTGCCTCCCCATGAACTCCCTAGCGTTGGTGACGAAAAACGAGAGTTTTGAGGGGGTCCCATCGAAGAAGATGGGGAAGTCCTTTGGGGCCCGGGCGTTTTGCGCGGCCCCGCCTCTCGCTTCCCGGGATGTGGTGTCGGCCGCCTGTGCCGTCTGCTGGCTTTCCGCTGGCTCGTGTGGGTTCGGTGCTTCGCTCGGGGTGTGGGCTTGTGCGGGGACGTCATTGGGTGGCGCGGGGGGCATAAGCGCCTGGAGCATGGTCCGGAGTTCCGTCAGCTGAGCCCGCATGGCCGCGAGTTCAGCTCGTGCCTCCTCGTCCACAGCCCGCACCGCCGCTGGGGCCGGTTCCGTTGGCGCGTCCTCGGGGGGGGGGGTTCATCGTCCCTCCGCCGCGGGTCCGCTTCCTCCTCCGTCTGATGGGTGTCTCCGTCGTCCTCCTCCGTGTCGAGCACCGTGGGGCTGTCGCTCCACGCCCGTTGCTGGGGTGCGATGTGGGGCGCGGGGTCCTCCGCTGGTTTCGGAAGTCGTGCTGCTCCCTCCCGCGGTCGGGTTGCCTCCGTCGCCATCTCCCCTTGGGGTTGGAGCTGAGGCTCGGGTCGGGTGGGGCGGGCGTCCATGGCTCCGGGAGTCCGCGGTGCCTCTGGCCTCGGTCGGTCCTCCTCTGTCTCTTGCCGCGCGGCTCGCCCTCCTTGCCCGCGCCGTTCCGGCCTCATCTTGCTGGTCTTCTCGCCGTCTACTCCTCCCGCGGCTCGTTGTCGTCCGGTGGGGCTCGGCGAGGCTGAGTTTATGACTCTCAGCTTTATGTCATGCGCTGCCTACCTCTGAATAACGTTCAGACACTGGGTTGCAAAGCAGGCTCTGGTTTATTTCAGGATAGGTACAACGTTGTTAGAAAAAGCTGAGAGTGACAGGAGCGCGCCGGTGCGGGGTTTAAATACCCCGCGCCGGTCAGCGCCCCCTCGCTCTCGGTCACGTCACCCCCCTTTGTCCCATGCGTTGCCCTGCCATTGGTTGAGGGTTTCTAGGATCGCCCATCCGCAGGTTTTCATTCTTCTGCTGATTGCTTTCAGCTGGGCGATCCCCGTGGTATTGCTGCTGATGGCTTGGGTGGCTCCGTGATCCGTTTATCTATTGTTTGTTAGCCGTTAGTCGTTGTGGGTTGATGGCTACTTAACTTGTACCCCTTCACCTATTTCCTTGTCATTGTCATGAGTGCCATTGCGCTGATTACTTTAGCTCAACGGCACTCATGACAGTTACAGTGTTACGACTGCTTAATTCAACAACTGGTCATGTGGCCAGGCATGGTATAGGTGGCCCTGGCCTTATAGGCTTTTCCTTATTGACCTCATGGCAGACCTGGGAGTGATAGATGGGAGTGGTCTATCAGGCACAGCTGGGCCTTTCATGGTACAGCAGGATTGTATGATGAAGCCATAGAAAATCAATTCCTAATCTGCTATGGTACGATATAAAAGTGCCTGGCCTACAGGTAGACCTTGAGTTACAACCATTCATTCAGCGACTGTTCAAAGTTATGGCAGTGCTGAACAAATGGTACTTATGCCCAATCCCCAAAGTTACAGCCGTTGCAGCATCCCTGTGGTCATGGGATCAAAAATCGGGTGCTTGGCAGCCTGCCTGCACTTTCTGTAGATAGTCAGTGCAACTATTTCATTTCATTATTCCCCTAATGGTTGAAGCTACCACAGGGGCACTTCAACTCTCCCCAACTGCCTATCTCCACCCGGCCAATCTCTGCCCTTTTGGCTGCTCTGCACAGCAGCACTCCTCGGCAGTGGTGGTGGCTTGCCCTGCTGGTCCTGCTGCCCGCAGCTGACCATCATCTTCCACTGCTGATGAGGTGCACCCAGCCTAACCATATGCGATGCAAGTGCTGGCCCTGTGAGGCCTTCTTCCCAAGGCCACTCATGCCATTCACCAAATAATGCACGCCATTCTCACGAAGCTTCGGAAGGCCTTTGGCAAGGCGGCAAGCTGGCAGGTGGCAGGGTGAGCAGAGCATAAGGTAGTAAGGCCAGCAGAGGTGGCAGAGTGCAAGGTAGCCAAAAGGAAGAGTTGAGAAGGCAGTCCCTTACGTTACCGAGGCTCAGAGCTGGGAGGGACCAAGCTGGGAGTGGGTTGGATCAGGACTGGTCCTCACCTTACAACTGGTGGGATTTGGTTAACAATAGCAATGGGGAGTGCCAGGATTGCTGTTGCAATGCGATGCAGTCACATGATGTTGTACTTTACAACTGCATTGTTTAGCTATGGAATTCCAGTCACAATAACCATCGTAACTCGAGGACTACCTATATTTGTTTTCTGAACAGCATAATAGATAATGATTTTAGGATTTTTTTTAAAGTAGTTGACTTTATGCCATGCATTTACCTTCTAGTTAGTTTTTTTTTCTTTGCTGTGAATCTTTGAACCCTGTGAGACTAAGTATATATGCTCTTTATTTCAACTATTTTATTCCAACAGCAGAATGGCCCATAAAGATTTTACCAGGTTAACTTTTGTGCTAAAGTTCATAGAGCTGTACTTTACATCTTAGCAGTTTTCTCGCTTGGTCCACATTCTATTCTATTCTCAATCAGTGCTGAGGTTTTTGCTGTGCTATAGAGTCAATTTTTTTAAGCAAAATGGAGTAGGAAAGCTATCATTCTGTCTGTATCTTTTCAAGGATATGTCCTGCTGACTTCAGTTGGAGTTAGTCCCAAGTTAAATGTGCAAAGTCTACAGCCCCAAAGTGCTTGATACATATAGCTCTTTTCAGAACTAATAAATTACTGTATCATGGTTGGTAAAGCAGAGATGTAATTACAGGAATAATTGTATTCCTACTCTCATGGTTGCGGATTGAGAGAATTTGGGGAGTTGTAATCTACCATAACTGGGGAGCCCAGTTTGGGGAAGGCAAAATTGAATGAACCCTTTCAGCCATTCCTTCAGAGATGCATTTCATTGTGGACTGTTGTACATTTTGTCAGGCAACTATGCAGAATGAAAAGGACAGTCACCTATATCCCTTCCCCCATCACTACAGTCCGTAGGGACTATTAACACAGAGACTGTGAACATAAATTATGGGATGCAGGACTGGAGCCAAATAGTATCGTTGTGAGTCTCCTTTCATTCCAATCAGTTTTGAACACTGGACTTGTTTCCAGTATATTCAAGTCAACCTTCAACACATGACCAAGGTAATTAAAATAATTATGACTGTTAAATTGTTTCCTCCCTGCTACTCCAATCTGCAGTTTAGGATCTTTTTCATAGACATTAAGCATTGTTTCAGTAAGCTACCTTGGTGTTGCTCTGTAAGATCTGAATGAATTTCTGCTGTGATTGTGTTGATGCTCCCACTTATTGCTGATTAATGCAAATGCTTCGGTCACTGCACAATTCAAGTGAATTACATGCAGATCAAGTGTGATTTGTTAGCAGTTTGTTTTTAAAAGCACAGGCAGACACTTCCATGAAGCTTTTTATGTATTTTGGAACATGCTGTAATGGAATAAAATATAAGCAGAAAGCAAATGCTCCATGATGGAGAACAATTAGCCAGTGTCTTTTCATTTTTAATGTCTCATTGTTTTTCTGTATGTTCATATATGAGAATTGTTTCTTGTGTTGGATATTGTATTGTTATAAACCATATAAATCAATCACATGGGGAAGGTAACAGCTAATCCTGCCAGAATATGTCATTTTGAATTTATACAATGCCATTGTGCAAAATGGGAAGTCCTTGTCATTCCTTCTGTCAAGTAGGTAAATCTGCAGGAAACGTGATGATGAAAAAAATGACTTCTGCGCAGTGGTGTCATGATGTAAACCTTGTGACTTTTGTACTTGTGTCCCGATGTGATGGGCTTTGTGTTACGACAATATGACACCCACTAGGTCACTTGCCCCCATCCCCAGGCACATATCTTCCATTAGCAAATTCCTATGGAAAATGTCAACATACAGAGATAAGAAATCAACGCACCCAGGGAAACTTTGATTCATGGAGCATGATTATACTGTAGATGAAAAAGACCTAAAGGACAATCCTCCCTGCAAAAACCTCATGAGGTTTCGTGTATTTAAGTCACTATGGAATGTGGTGTATCAACTGGAAAAGAAAAGGGACTCAATAAATAGATTCAGAGATGTAGCAGAATGCTATGAGGGGTTGATATGATTCAGTGATCTTTGGTTGCAAATCCTACTTGTTAGATGCTGAATGAGTAGTTATCTTTTTACAACAGAGAAATAGGACCTGCTTGGAAGCACTGCAAGAGTTTGGTGGGAGAAATTTGGGATCATTAGAAGCTGAAAGTGAGGTGTAAATGAATATAGGACTCTAGTTTTGCAACATACTTGCCCGTTGAGTATGCCTAACACTAACTGCTTTGACTCCGGTCTCCCTTTGGACTAGAATATGGCATGGGTTTTCATTGGTCTCTGTTTCTCTTACCCAGCAAGATTTTTTTTAATTTTTTTATCAAATTTCTTTGCCACCCAACTCATACACGGCGAGATTGTATTACTCTCCCTCTGCAGGTCCTTCCATAGAGCAGGATGAACACACAAGGTGATTCAGTCAAGCCAGTAATATTCAGTGCTTTTGAAGGTAGAAAACAAAATCTTTTTGTATTGTAGAAAATAGAGGGAAGAACTGAGCTCTCCAGGCTAAAACCTTTAAACAAGTCTTTGCTTTTTAAGGAACAATATGAAAGGAAAAAACTACTGCAGGACTTAGGCTCAGATAAAATGGATGTGTAAAATGAATACTGTCTTGTATTCACTGATGCAAGCACGCTAGCTGTATTTCTAGCATGTGATAAATTCAGCTGAAAAGGATTCTGGGCATTTCTCTTAGTATGAACTGCAGAGAGGAACTCCCTATCGTTCACAATGAAGAAGTCTTTATCCCATCACTTTACTACCTGCAAGTAAGCTTGCAGTGTGCTTCAATGTTATATATTACTTTCTTCTGAAGATATATTATAGGGATGGGAAGTGCAACAAAGAGATGCAACTAGAATACCAACAGGTACCTTTGACCTAGTTCACACAACCTATGCTTAACTATAATTTATTGAATAAGCCGTAGCTGGATGGGTTCACATTTCATGCAAATGTTTAGTTTATGGCTTACCGTACAAACTAGAATGGCTAAGTTCACAAAGTATGCTAAGTCACAACCATATAGAACATTAAGGCTTAGCAGTTTCTGCATCCCAAACCCTCAGTTTCTCCTTTTTCTTCCACTCTATTTTATAGCAGGCATGCATGCATTCGTTCAATTTAGAAGCCACCCAAGTGCACAAGACTCTGGGCAGCTTGCAACATTAAAAGCAAGGAAAACAAACAATGAGGACAAAGATCATGTGTTTCTGCAAAAAGAGGAATACTTAATTGGATAAAATTCCAGAGGAGCTTGATGCCACGCTTTCCCGGGGTGTGGAGAACAACCAAGTTTTTGGTGACTTTGAACATCAGGGTGGGAGGGGGCATGAATTAAATTTACTATCCCACCTTGAAGCAGTTTCTTCCCTTTTTTCTCCTAAAATTTTCCATTTTTCTGGAATCCAGCCTGCCCAACCAAAACATACATTTATTTATTTGATTGATTGATTGATTGATTGATATTGCTGTCCATCTCACAAGTGTCTCTGGGTGGTGTACAACAAAGGTAAAACAATAAATATCTGAAACTTATTATTATTAACATTAACAACTATAAAAAACAAAGCTAAGACAAAGAAATAGGCAAAAGGAAGTTAATAACAGAGCCACCTCACTAGCTCACCAGTCACTTGGGGTCCCCAGGCCTGCTGGCATAACCAGGTCTTGAGGGACCTTCAGCAGCTCAGGAGCCAGCCTCACCTCAAGGGGGAGAATATTCCACAGTGCAGGTGCCACAGCAGAAAAGGCCTGCCACCTAGGACCCACCCAATGTAGCTCCCAAGATGATGGAACCTGTAACATACCCTCTCTGCTGGATCTGGTGGGACGGGCAGATATAATCAAGGAGAGGTGATCCCTCAGATAACTCGGTCCTATGCCATGTAGGGCTTTAAAGGTCAACACCAGTACCTTGAATTAGATCTGGAAACAAACTGGTAACGAGTGCAGCTCATGAATCAGAGGTGTAATATGTGTTCTACCGGAAACACAACTGCTCGCGCTTCTGCATTTTGCACCAGCTGAAGTTTCTGGATACTCTTCAAAGACAGCCCCATGTAGAACACATTACAATAATTACAATAGTCAAACCAGGAGGTGATCAGGGCATGAGTGACCGTGAATAGGGTCCCTCGATCTAGGAGTGGACGCAACTGGCACACGATAGGAAGTTGTGCAAAGGCCCTCCTAGCCACAATTGCTACCTGCTTATTAAGTTGTGAGTCCAAGAGGAACCCCAGATTGTGCACAGGTTCTGTTTGGGGCCATGCAACCCCATCCAGCACCAAAGATGGCTTAGTCCTAGAACTGGAGGGCCCCAAAACCCAAAGCCACTCAGTCTTGCTGGGGTTCAATTGAAGCTCATTGTTCCCCATCCAGACCCACACAGCCTCCGGACACCAGGATAAGATGTCCCCAGCATCACTTAATTCGTCAGGAACAGACATGTACAACTGGGTATCATCAGCATACTGATGATACCTCACCCATGGCGACGGATGATCTCTCCCAGCAGTCTCATGTAGATGTTGAATAGGAGAGGAGAGAGCACTGACCCTGCAGCACCCCACACACTAGGGGCTGAGGGGAGGATCTCTCCTCCCCAATCACCACCAACTGGAATTAACTGTGCCACTCACCCCCAATCCTCTGAGCCAATCCAGAAGGATACCATGGTCGATGGTATCGAAAACCACTTAATGACAAATTTTCTGGTCCCTATTGTGACCGTAAGTCGAGGACTACTTGTACAAACACAAACACCAAGTATAATAATAATACATTACACCAATGTAATATTATAATACTACACATGCAGCTTCTGATTTCTTTATAATAGGGACCAGAAAATTTGTCATTTAGTGGCACAGTCATTAAGCGAGGTATTTCATGACTGCACCCTATTTTATGACATTTTTGTGGTGGCCGTTAAGTGAATCAGTGGCTGTTAAGTGAATCAAAATTCATTGATTTTGCTTGTCGGAAGCTGGCTGGGAAGGTTGCAAAAGGTGATCGCATAACCCCAGGATGCTGCAACCATCATAAATATATGCTGGTTGCCAAGCACCCAAATTTTGATCACGTGAATGTGGGGACACTGTGACAGTCGTAAATGTGAGGATCGGTCGCAAGTCACTTTTTTCCAGCACTGTTGTAACTTCAAACGGTCTTTAAACAAATGGTCGTAAGTTGAGAACTACCTACATGGATCTATTTTTAGCTTCCCAAATATTTTGTGAAGTGAGTTCAAATGAGAAAGTTATTAAGCCAGATTAATTCAGTGAACATCAAGACGGGATTTGAACTTGAAAGTACCTGGATGTTATTCTAAGGTGACTATCATGGGGCAGGGCTTTTAGTCTTTGTCATCCCTTCAGATTGCTTCGTACGGTAGGTAATGTAACATCAGCCAATGGATATCAACACCATTGGGAGGAAGACAGGAATAAAACATAGTTTACTGATTGAATACAAAGGAAGTTTGGCCTAAGATATTTGGCTGTTGGAGATGAAGGACAAAACACTGTCCTCTTCCACTCCATATAGAAAATGCCTGGCAGTTGAATCATTTTACTGTTGGCAGTGGAACAGCATCTTCTACAACAGAGGCTTCTGTCCTTTTTTGAAACTTTTTAGATCAGGCAGATCAGCTATTTTAATTACAACCTAATTAAGAGGAATTTCACATTGGCTTTGTGAGCTGTCACTGTGGTTCCCCTTCCTTGCTGATCACTTAAGTGGGAAAACTGAGTCAGCAAGTACATGCAGCATGGAATTCAAGCTTGAAAGGTTTTGCTCAGATCTCCACCTCTTATTTCCTAAAGAAGTTGTGGTGTTCTTACCCCCAGGCGCTGCGATGATGCAATAACGGTGATAAAAAAAACCAATAATAAAAGGTTTCTTTATTATGTCCAGATGAGCCCACTTCTTTGTAAGGAGTTACTTTAACCAATTACATAAATAAAACTACACCTCAGGCACAAGGGATTTTCTGTTTCTTTATTATAGTGGCCTAACTGGTACTGATGATGGATACCCCTGCGCTGATCAACCACCACCTTTACTTGTTTAGGAGCTGCATTAAGGGGAGAATAGCAGGGGATGAGAATATGAAAGTCTAGGTGGGCTCTATCTCACTGGGTGAGGTTTAAAAAATTAGGCTTGGAAGTCTGCTATCCTAGGCTACATGGAACCCAAAGGGACATGTGTTTGGGCAGACAGGGACTGAACTATGCTGTGTTAATGGAAATAAGAACATAAAACCTCCTGTTTCTTAGCCAGTAGTTACTGAGGCTAATCTTCAGTATTTGCATATAATAGTAAGAAAAAAGCAGGAGGTGAAAACTCATGTTCTAGAATAGTTCAATGTCTTTAGTGGGGGAAAGTTTTGGGGGGACAGGACAGGAAAAGCTTCAGTTCTCATTCAACATTGTTTGCATAAAGTTCAGTCCTGTTCCCCTCTATCCAGTCCATTCCCTCCCCAAAGCAGCTCTCTATTTCCATCACATTTTGGAATGGCAAAATATAGATTCATCGGTATGATCCAGCTAAATCCATGGCTGCAGCTCTCTTCTTTCCTGCTGAACGAGGGTATGGATTTTTAGAAGTGTTTTTAGATGCAGTGATTGTCCAAACATAACAATACTCTTCCTATTATTATTATAATAAGGACTGGTAAGTTAATGGAGGTTGCATGTACCGCTTTTGCTTTCTTTAAATACAGCCTCTGCCCTGTGCAAGGGACCCAATTTTGACAAAGCCGTGGGACAGTTTACTAGACCTACGAGGCCCTGGAAAGGTCCCTTAGCAACGGTTTTATAAAGTTGACATCATCAGCCAAGGGGAAGGGAGGTTGGCAGGGCAAATCAGAGAAAAGGGGATGTTAAGAATGGGCCAGAGCAAGGAGCTGAAACACTTTTCCTTGCAAGCTACAGCTATTGAAGTGTCTGTTACGCCTACGCAAGGCTTAATGTTACAGTAATTAAGAAGCAGCAATGAGAGACTCCCATGGAAAATGTATGAGTAACATTGCTCTCTTTAGGCACTGTGCACTGACTTCTTCTTATATCAGACGCTTCCATTTTAGACCAGCGGTCCCCAACCTTTTTGGCACCAGGGACTGGTTTCATGGAAGACAATTTTTCCACAGATCGGGGTGGTGGTGGTGATTTTTCCATGGATCGGGGGGGATGGTTTCGGGATTTTTCCACAGACTGGGGGGTGGTGGTGGTTATTTTTCCATGGACCAGGGGGGATGGTTATTTTTCCATGGACCGGGGGAGGATGGTTTCGGGATGATTCAAGCGGCAGAACTCAGACAGTAATGCAAGCGATGGGGAGCGGCTGTAAATACAGATGAAGCTTCACTTGCTTGCCCACTGCTCACCTCCTGCTGTGCGGCCCGGTTCCTAACAAGCCACGGACCGGTACGGGTCCATGGCCCGGGAATTGCGGACCCCTGTTTTAGACCATGAAATTCCTCTCCTTGCGGCCCCATTTATAAGGGAAGGACAATGATGGTAAATTCTGGTATTATATGAAACTAGGTTTTCTTCACTCTAAGCAAGTTCTTGTTCAATCCTTATACAATGTCTTGTTGGTAAGGGTTTTTTAGGGGATAGAGAGGACGTCAATGAAGATGCCAGCTCAAGGGTTTATGGCACCCTAGGCCACATCGACCGATGGTGCCACCTCCCGCTAATGCAAAGATTTGCATTTTTGGAATAGCCTTTGTTTTTTGAAGGAGGGGTGGTGTTGGTGCCCCATAAACTTTGGCACTCTAAGCCCGCACCTGTTTGGCCTTAGCCTAAAGCCAGCCCAGAACATACCTCTGGAAGGGGTGTTCTGTTGATGTTGAAAGCTGGTTCACTGCCTTTTGATCCCTATAAAGAGAGATGGGCATTTCAGAGACTGTATGGTGTCCCAGCCTCTTTTTGGTGGATGAGACAAGGCCTTAAGATGCTACTACATTTTTTGAGAAATTGCTAAATTTCCCTAAATTACAGCAGCGCAATTTCCACCTTTCTCCCGTCAGAATATTTGTAGTACATCTATTTTAGGCCTATCATATCTGGACTGTAGATACCTGGACAATCTGTAGATGACAGAAAATATATGCAGAAAGCTCTATCAGTTTGCTGCCATCTAGTGGTCATCCAGATTTTTGCAACCCAGGTATAGTAGGCCTAATCTATTTTACTAAAATCATCATCATCATCATCATCATCATCATCATCATCATCTACCTACTTCCAAAAATGACTGAAAACTCTGTCCCTCTCACTACACAGATATTTTTAAAAATGTGGCCTGCCTGAAAAATATTGCCTGGTGACTATGAGGGTGGCAAATCACTAATACTTCTCCACATTCATTGCATTAACAGAATGCCGTCTAGTGGTGCTGTTTAAGGTTTCAGTAGCCTCTTGGAGAAGGGTAGACAGGATTATCTTTCTTCAAGCTGCTATGATATGATTGCAAGACATTTTGCAGACAAAATCTTTCATGTTCACTCTGACTTTGTTTCTACTTTGGCAGGAGTAAGTGAGCTATAGTGATAGTAACATCTTGAAAAGTTACCTGAGACTTCTGTGATCTTACTGAATCCAAGGAAGTAGACAGGGTTCTTGGAAGCATGAGCACCTTACCTAGAAACATGAATGGCCAAACCCTAACCCTAACCCCTTCAGAATTGGGCAGTCTACTTAACCTGGCATCCTCCTTAAGCATCCTCCCAGGATGATTATACCTATTTGTCCCTGCCTACCTAGCTCCTTCAGACAGTGGGTGGGGGTGAGGGGAGGCTGGATTCAAGAGGTGGTAGGTGCTTTTAGGGGATCGTGCCTTCTGCCTCGTAGAAGCGGTGTACAGCCCTCCTGAAAATATTATGTCTCAATCCAACTGGGTTGAATAATTTCTGATTAATCTCCAATATTCCCTTTTTAAGGAAAGTGGAAGAGCTGCAACTACACAGAATTCTGAAGGAAGCAGATAACTTAGATCCTGTTGAGCTGGGTTTCAGATTCAGGTGTGGAACCCATCTGCTTAAAAGAAAAATGACATGCTTTTGAAATTTCCAGCTGGCCCACCAGCTGGAAAGATTGAGGACGTTTCATACTATACCCAGTATACCAACTAAAATTGCCAGTAGCAAAATCTCAACTTTTTCCTTAATGTCTGTGTGAAAGGTGAAAGGTCCCTGTGCAAGCACCGAGTCATGTCTGACCCTTTGGAAGGACACCACTTTCACAACGTTTTCTTGGCAGACTATAGTGGGGTGGTTTGCCATTGCCTTCCCCAGTCATCACCTTCCCCAGCGAGCTGGGTACTCATTTTACCAATCTTGGAAGGCTGGAAGTCTGAGTCAACCTGAGCTGGCTACCTGAGAGAGAATCCAGCTTCCACTGGGATCAAACTTGGGTCATGGGGAGAGTTTCAGTTGCAATACTGCCGCCTACCACTCTGTGCCACACAAGGCTTCCTTAATGTCTACTTTCTATCAAAAAAGAGAATATCTGCCCGTATGTTTATGTTAGATAGGCACCTGAGTAATTGCTGACCGTATTTTTAAAAGGATAGTGAATTAGTTTTGCCCCAGGCAAAATAATTACTAGAATTAATACATTGCCTACTTGCCCAAAATTAGAACATATGTCACCAAAGAGGGCAGATATTTATTAAAAACACAATATGCAGATAATACTGTTTATAAACAAATACTACATTCTATAACTAACACATTGACAACTGTATTCTGTTCCAGGGCAACTAAGGAAGGCAGAATCCAGAATCCATTTTTTTTGCTTCTAAGCTTATAGTTCTATTTTGTTATTATTAATTTATATTGCCATTATGGATGTATGTGTTTGTGTATGTGCATGATTTAATTCTTACTAAAAGTTAAGGTAAAATCTCCTACTAGTTGAGCTTACTCCTGATGGCTTCATAGATCATCTTTGTAGTTCTTATAGCAACAATATGAAAGTGGTTTGCCACTGCCTTTTTCTGGGAAGTTTTTTTTTTTTCAATTTCCCAGTCTAACATTCAGCCCTGGAGTTTTCTGGTAGTCTCCTGTTGAAGGACTAATCAGATCTAACTCTACTTAGCTTTTTGAGATTGGCCAAGGTTCTCCTTTGGAGGAAGAGAATTGTAAACATTGATGGACAATCCCAGGTCTCCTGATTTCCTTTCTTACATTTTTTACTTTCAGATGAGATATTGACTGGGTAGACCTTTAATTAGAAGATGCCTATAATGCAGGACATCCCCTCCCTGTGAATCGTATTGTACCTAGATCTTTTTTTAAAATATAATCTCGCAAATGGAGGTCTTAGAATGAAATTCAAAATCATGCCAACAGAAATTGGCACTGAAAATAGGGTCTCTCTCTCTCTCTGAATCCGTTCACCCGATACTACTACCTTTTCCTGCACCCCTTAGCTGTATCCCATCAAGTCATGCTGAATGGTTGTTTAGCCCTCTGGAGCAGAATTTGAGAGCACACAGGAAGCAGGGAATCTGTGCCCTCCCTGTTCCACAAAAGGAAGCAGTTATTTAAGTGGAAAGATTTAATCGGATTCCATGCTTGGGCTATTCATGAGAAACTTTTTCTTTTCTTTTAATCTTCCCTTTTTTGCTTAACAGCTCTTAGCCTGAAGAAGAGATCTCATGAGTACAAAGGCTCACTCCCTTCCACTTGCTTTTGATAATGTACTGTATTATATGTTTGATGTTTTAAAGATACAGAATCTGTTCAGAATCCACAACAGTTTTATCCCCTAAAGCTGATATTTTTAAAATCCAGCTGTTTCTCCATAACACATACAGTATATCCTTATCATTTAAATATGATCACAAAAATGGATTTCCCCCCCTTTTCTATGGATTGATGTCAAAAAGTGTAATAAATATATGGGTACTTTGATCATGACATATCCTTACGCACTGCATCTCCCAGAGAAGTAGTATTTGTCTTAATAGTTTCATACTGTGATTGCATTAGTTTGAGTTTGATGAGGTTCAGAAGTGGATGAGACTACACATGGTTTAAACTATTTGGTAATTCCCCTCAACCAATCTTCATGAAACTAGCTTAGCCACTGTTGAGGTCAGCTTCTGCTTCCATTTCCAGTGTTATTGTCATCTTCTCAAGAGCCTCCTGTTAAATAATGTTTCTCAGTGGATATCTTATCAATAATGTTGCACGAGATGAAATCTGAAATCTTTTGTGGGTTATTGTGGTGGAAGGGACAGAACAATACACCAATGCAGTTATGATACTTTTTTTTCTGTCCCTCCCTTTATTTTCTTCCTTGTTCTAATTCCAGTGCTATTGTTGTTTTTTTCTTGATGATTGATGGGGGAGAAGAACCTCTGTTCAGAATCCTCATTTGGATGGCTTCTCTGCTATCCATATTCAGTTAGGCTTCTCCTGGGACCAGAAAAAGTGATGCTTCTGCTGTAAGCATTGGGATGACTGGATTCCTTGAAGCAGCAGGAGCATCGTCTATTTGTTTTAAGATGCAGAGAAAAGCCTGAAAAAGATCCAGCTGCTCAAGTGAGGTCCAAAACCTTTCCACCAAGTTGTTTAGTATAGCTCTCCATTATAAAATGAATAGTAAAGTGACACTATGCATATGTATGTGTATATGTAGGAAGGAACTATGCATTCATTTCATACAATTGTGCTCTAAGAACATGAGTAATTCTGCAAGCTATTCAAGAGCAGTGGAAAACTTCTCTTTAGCAGCACTGCTAACTGCTTCTCCTGTTTTTGCAAATAGGTCTAAGTAAAAAAAAAAAAGTGAGCAATTTGGTAGACATGAGGGAGATTACCAAGCACGCTTAAGTTGCACTTCCAAAGCATCATGGAACCCTCCAGTCATGTCTGAAGACAAATGTCATGTTAGGAGTCATGCTAGGGGGCAGTCATTCTTGGCTGCATCCCTCTCAAATGCTTTACTTTAATTGCATCCTGTGGTTTCAGTTATTTTGTTGGGAAATAATACATCTTTAAACAGCATTTGTAATCCCTCTGAAATTCTTCCAAAGCCACCGATGTTGGCTGGCTAAAACAAAGTTCAATAGCTGGAAATCTTAGAAACAACTGCAACCATTGGCCTGAATAAAGTGGCTGATGACAGCAACTTTAGGAAGTTTTTTTTTCATCTTTCTTTTACATCCCTGCCGGCAGAAATCATTAGATATTTCAGCTTTATTAGGTGGACTTTAATGTGACCTCGGAAGGCAGTCCTTAGGCTGTTACAGCTCAGATAGTGTATTCTGTAGTGAATGAGCAGGTTCAAGACATTTGCTGGGGGGCTTACTGGCAAGGTGAGCAGCAATCCTAGAGCCAGCCAAGTCCCATCCTTAAGGCTGCAGCCATCCAAACAACCCAGGCCTTTCAAAGAGCTGGTAACTCCTGCAATCTTAACTCTTTTATTCTAGATCACATAAAGCAGAATTTAAAATGCAAAGTTACCTAGTGACAAGAGATAGGTCATAAAGCGACAACCTCTGTCTACATCACAAAGGCTTTCTGTGACCCAGACAATAACTGGTGGGTCTGGAACAGGAATTCCTATAATTCAATTAGATCAGTATCCCATGTCTGAACTGCAAAACTCCAAGTGACCACAAGACAGCAATGAAGGGTTGGAATGTTCTGTATTTATTTATTGCCATCCTGAGGTCATCTTGATTTTTGTAGTTCAGATAGGACAGGCCTAGATCCAGAAGACTTCTCAGACATTTGTTCACATGCTGAAAGGTCTGAGCAGTAAAGGGCCAAACCAGTAAGGCCCACCCAATATTACCTGCTGTCCTCTCGCGACATCTGTTCACTGAGCTATGAGTTTTCAAAAGGTGCAGATACAACTTACAACTCCTTAAATGTCCTTGCTCCAAGTTCTGCTGCAAATGACTGTTTACCTGTGTCACATACCTGGAAGACTGGCAATCCTGAATGGAGATCAGAATCAAGAACTGCAATATCTCTGTTAGAGATCAGGTCTAGCAGAGGCAAGCTACGTGCATTTTTTATAGGAAAGCAACAGGAAGGCTGGCATTTTCTGGGCAAACAGAGATTTCTATATTTACAGTAATACTATATTAAAGTCTTTTTTTGGTGATTGCTATTCTCATATTGTTTGTCTTATACAGGTCATAGCTGGACAACTTTTTTTGTGGCTAAGGTCTGAGGTTTTTTTTTTCTTCTGGCTTCTGAGGTTATGGCAGGATGACATCACCAGAAGTGTTGATCCTATAATTTTTGGCCTTCTGTTTTCATTTTTGTGGATTTGTATTTTCAAAACTAAAATAGGGATGTTAAATCCATTGCAATAATGGTAGTGTTATCTTGAGGAAGGGTAGTAGTGGTGGCAGGTTGTCCCTCATGGTTAGAAGATAGGTTAGGTTCCTTAAACAAATTTCCCCTTTTGCTGACCTGATACAAAATAAGAGAAGAATAGCAAGGAGAAAGTGTTCCTTCCTGTGGTACACAATAACTTTAAAAGCCTTGGCCTCATATGAGCCACTTGTGGCTAAGCCCCACTGAAAGCACTGACATCCATTATGACTCACTTCTTGTATTGGTTTCTATGGTAATTCACAGAAAACAAAGTATGACATTGGCAACTGTGCCTTCATTACATATTTCTTCCTCACTGACTCATGGTGGTGGTTTTGATGATTACGAAACTAAAAAGCAATTGCATTTATTTATGCAGAGAGGGAGAGGAAGAGTGAGAGAGATTCTCCTACCCCAAAATCAAATTCTATTCATGCACCTCTGTTCCTTATCAGTTACTATAGATGCCAAAAATTGGAGGCATAATTCAAATTTTCTTCTCCACATGGAAGAGAGGCATAGATAGCAGCAGTATGTTGTGTTCCATATTTGTAGAGAGCAAACTGGAAAGAGGAAAAACATTAGGACATTTATGTCTTCCTGAAAAAAGTGTGCTAGCATTGCATGCTATATTGACCACTATGCTTGTTTTATGTTACGTTATTTTATAAATATTTTTACTTATATACATTACGAATGTATGTGCAATCTTCAAGTATTGTCTGGGTGAGTATGGATTGACTCTGTTACAGTTTGGGTCACCAATCCCAATCAAATGTTTATTTATCTGATTTATATCCCACCTTTCATTCTGGAGGTCAAAGCAGAAATATTGATTAACAGAAGTTGATATTAATGCTTCCATTTAAAGTGCTAAGGTAAGTGGATCTGAGCTGATGTCTGACATTCTGAAAATACTGGTTTTGTACACTTGTAAAAAGAGTTTCAAATAAGTTGAATGGATCTGAAAGCATCCAGTGTAATGATCTGATCCAAATCACCAATTCAGAAACTGAACCAAATTCCATTTGAACTGAATCTCCAAATCAAAGCATTGCACACCTCTAATTGTGTGTGTGTGTATATGTTGTGTGTGTGTTCGCCTTGCAGGATTGCTTTGTATGAGAAGCAGCTTTATTATTTCATACTTGAGAAAGTATACAAATGTTAATAAGGGGTACCATTATTTTAGACAGTTGATTGTTGAGCTTTTGCTCATGTTGAGTTACTGGCCTGTAGTAAGCATGGTAGAAAATTGTTGGCCATTGTAAATAGAAGTCTTGGCCATTAAGTGGCTGTCCTGCCTCCTCATCCCCAACTCTATGACAGCAAAGCACTTGAAAGCATCCAATCTTTAGCTTCTTTTTGCTCCAGTGTTTGTTTGTTTGTTTATCCATATGCAGAGGAACTTGATGAATCACAGATGCTGTGAGAGTTAAAATGGGCTAATCTCTAACTGTAGATTTTGCATAAAATGTGCTTCCTTTATATGCTGTTGTTTATGACAAAAGTTGAATTTCAAGCCTTGGGAAATGGAGGAAAGGCATGTTTGTGGGCCTTATGTGAAATTCTTCTGATTCAGCCTGACAGTTGGCTCTTTCTTTTTGTTTATCCTTGAAGCATGCTTTACTTTTCCCTTCAAGTTCCCTTTTCCCCACTCCTGCCCTGAGGACTACTCCCAATTTTCTTTTTCCCAGGTGCTATTCAAAGAACGCATTAGGACAGCTGTCAGTCTTCTCTCAAAAAAGTCTCCCTCAGAGGGAACTGGGGAATTATGTGATGGAGTTTTTAAAGGTTAATAAAAGAACTCTAAGCAGCTAACAGCAATCTTGCAGAGTAGAAGCTTGAACCAAAAAAGAGAACTTGCACATTAAGCTTAATTATGTTCAGAAATAAATCCAGTCTTCACACAGTAGTTAGATGAAGAAAATAGAGATAGCTTACTTTTATTCAGTAGATCTGGATACAAGTAGGTTCACAGTAGAAAGCATTTAATCATCACTGGTTCTTTGTAGACACTTTCTATGTGGAATAGAAAGTCTGAGTGCAAGCGAGATGAAAAGGGGATGAGAGCTGTATTTCTGCAGCACCTCCTGCTTGCATGTCTGCCAGAAGGGTAATGGAGATTGTTAATCCCCAAGCCCAAGAAGAAGGAGGAAGTGGAAATCAGGTGACCCATGTGACATCCCACAAGCACAATAGAGATGTGTTTGCTAGAGAGACCCCCTTATACTTATGAGACAATGCTGAGTTGACACCTGATAATTCCAACATTATGAACACAGTATATTTACTTTTCTTTCTCTTCCCTAAATGTTAATCATGAAGACTATTTCCAATTTTACTCTTATCCTGGAATATATCAGTGAACTTGGCAAATGGGACAAATGCCATTGGTTCAGGTTGCAAGTCTCAATGTATTTATTCTGGCAGAATTCAACAGCCCAACTGACTAAATGGCAGAACTTAAACAGGAGGATATTGATGCAATTTCTGGCATCTCCAGGGAGGGCTGAATAACAACAACAACAACACCTATCTGGTGAGTGATTGGTGTTCTATGCCAAACTAGAGTGATTTGGCACAGCATAAGGCGCATGCAACTGATTGGCCAGAAAATCAAAGTGATGACATTACTTACTGTTGCAGGATGATACTCAGTTTGCATTGAGTGATCATAATGATTTCACATATTTCCATTACTGGAAGTGAGAACTTCTTTGCAGCGACTACGGTATCATTAGGTATCTGTCAAAAGGGGAGGTCAAGTGAGATAGAACAGAACTGGTACCCCTTTACCTCTAAGGCAATTCAAAAGGAAAACATCTCCAAATTCCCAGTTGTTCAATACAGCTACTCTCCATCCATCCATCCATCCATCCATCCATCCAAACTTGTATCCTGTCATAATCACAGGAGTCTCAGCAGCTTACAGCATAAGAAATACAATGGAGCGTTTCTACACCTCTCTTCTCTGAGAGCAAAATATTATCATCAAGTGCTCAGAGAGATGGTTTCCTAGGTCTGTCCTGGTTTTTACACTGGCAGCCAAGTCAAGACATGCGAGCTTTATCTGAGACACTTCTTTCTGCTTCTGAGAAGGGAATTAAGTGTGATCTGTTCTTATTCTGGCTGTTGTAGTTGGCACCTGGTATGAGGAGGCACTGTTTGCTGCTCGAAACAAGGAAGAGCCCTCTTGTCACAGCCCTAATAAACCGAAGAGAACATGAGGAATAGAAACTGCATGGCCACTCAGTGAAGTTACATGGGCTGAATCACCCTCCTCCTTTCTGCTTTCCCCACAAAGCCCCCTGTGGGCTGGTTGAGGCCAGTTAAATGTCTTCTCTTTTATTAAAGCACCTTTGACCAGCAGAAGGAAACAAAGCAGCCCTCAGTGTCAGAGCAAAAAGGCAAGGATCCTCTTGCAGGCATGGCTCTGAGTCCTAGCCTGTGTAGTGGCACACAGGATCAAACTTGTAATTGTTGGACCAGCTTAGTCCTGTCCGTCAGTTATCTTGTGAAATCAACACTGAACTTACTTTGACCTTTCCTTTATTTATTGTGTGTGTGTGTGTGTGTGTGTATGAGATGAGAGTGAAGGAATCCGGAGCTGGAAGCAAAATGATCCAAAATCAACAAGGCAAGATAAGGCTGCCCTTTCTGGCGTGTAAATGACAACACAGTTATTATCTACGGAGTGGATTCCATGCCTATAGATCTGCTGAGGAACACGGTGACCTGTGAATAGCCCAAAACAAACCTGCAAAGGAGAACATGTCTGACATGCCCTGGAATTGGCAGCTCATCTAGATCCTCGGCTGTGGCTGTTTCTCGGCCATAATAACCCTATAACTGCTGCATTTTGCTTTAGTAACTAAGGCCATAGCATATGAGATATACAGGCTGCTCAACCTGTATACCGTCATAAAACATTCTCATAGGTCATTGTTGCAACCAGATAAAAGAGTGGCTCTATATAGGGTTGAAATGCAAATAGCAAATAGTGAGGGATTACGTCCCCCCATTTCATACAGATCTGCAGGAACTTTAGTTATGTCACTGGCATTCATTATAGTTTGCTTCAAAAATATATCTTTGGCATTTCTGCAGATAGTTACGCTATATAGTTTAAGTGGCATTGAACTTAGTTGTTTTTGAGTAGTCTCAGGAGCTTTTCCTCACAGTTATGTCTTTGCTGAAGAGAAAGTAAGCTTTCTGACAGGGTGTCCTGTAAATCTTCTATTACAGTGCTATGAGAACAGATTCCCTTCTGTCTTTGTGGTTCCTTTCAAAGGCCATTGGGAAACAAATGCTAGGGAAAATGCAGCCAACTGTGGAGTTTCATAAAGTCATTACATCAGACCATTGTTATCTATCCTTCTGGTGTTGCCATATTATGGTCAACCTAAATAGCAGCTGTTGGTTTGCACAAGAAGTTCTGCAAATTGAAATTTTTCCAGAAGAGTGAAAAAGATCTGCTGGGAACAGAGAGCAAACAGGGAGACTGTTTTCCCCTGTAAAACTTGCTTCAAAAATCCCCTTTTAAGCATTCACTAAGAGTCGGTGGAAAAACACACACAAGACCAAGAGTTCTCTCATGGATGGCAGGCTGGCCCTGAGTGGGAAAGATGCTTGAAAGAAACTTAGAATCAGGTTTTGTTGTTACTTTCTAACACTCAGGTAGCAGTAGGGAGAAACATTTGTAGGATGACCTAGGTCATTAGAAACCTCTGGGGACCAGGCCAAGCTCCCACCATCTCACATGCCTGATGAGGAGGAAGATTCAGTGATAGGACAGATGCTTTGCTTGCCAAGATAGCAATCCCTGACATCTGCAGGTAGAGCTCATGGCTGAAATCTGCTCCTGCCAGTCTGTGCAAACAGGAAGTTTGAACAAGGACGTCTAGTGACTTAGCATAATATAAGGCACTTTCCTCTGGAGATGTAAGAAAGGGAGGTAAAGCCCCACATTCAGTATGCAATATCTTCCAGTTGCTTCTGGGAAGCATGGGACCTGTCCCCTACCCTGATGGTATAGGTCTGGTTTTTGTCGAGGAGAGGCCTCTGCTGCAGCTGGCTTTTGGGGTCCTGTCTAGAAGCTGTTGGGAATAGAAACGATTCTTGCCAACTGCCAGCTGATCTCTCTGCATACAGTGCAGAGATGTTACAGCTGCACCAGGAAGGCAAAGATTTATGCTTGCACCTCATTGTCTGCTGTATAACTGGGATAAAGGATATCTGAGAGTGGAGGAGCAACCAAGAAGACAAGCTTAAACATACTGTACAATGGAGTTACTGGCAACGCTGCCGGGGTGAGGGTTTGATGTGACTTGAATTGTGGGAAGGCAAACTCAACAAAGTCAAACACGACTTATGTGAAAACACCAATCTCCCAAATGCAAAGCATGGACTACTAAAAGAAATGCCATTGAAAGAAGGGTGGGCTGGCCAAGCATTAAGATGTGGGTGGGTGGGTAAGACATATAATTCTAGAAGCCTATAATAAGGATTCCTTTATCCCTAGTCTCCAAGTGCTTGTTTGAAAAGTGAAAGAAACACATTCATCTGGGGGTGCGTGTATATGCATGTGTTGCCAACTCTTTCTTCACAATTGATTCCTGGAGCTTGGAGCCCCGTGGAAATGTTCTTTTCCTACATGCTTTTGGCTCTAAGGGCAGGGAGGATTTCGACTGTGCTGCTGGGCCTGTTCCTATGTATATCTGACTTGTAAGTGTGCAGAGATATACATGAGTTGTGGTCTATGTGTGGAGAACCTAAGTGGGCAATCAATGGACCAGAAACTAGGCTTGAACATCCTAGGTCAAATCTGTTCAGTTTATTTTCCCACTTCTTAAAATCTAGAAGGTGGTTGGGGATTTTGTCTATGTCTTAGTTTTAAACATTTCCTGGATAATTATAAATGTGTGGGCTGTTCATTAAGAGGCTGCTTCCCAGAAATGTTGCATGATCCCATAATCATTCCAGGAAGCCCCGTGCTGTTATGAATTTCTCAGATACTATTATAATAGAAGAAAGACCTGCAGGACCCCTGGCCTCCTTATACATCTTAAATGTAATAAGGGTTCTTTCAGGGAAAGATAAATGCTAGCTGGCATTCATTCCTGTTAAATGTTCATTCTACCATAGACCTGCTAGGTGTGAAATGCCCAAATTTGCTCCCACAAGGTTCTGTGGTGAAATTATTTACATTTCTACCCAAAACATGAAGTGAATTATGTGCCATAAGCTGTTTTAAGAATTCAGATGTGGAAAAGCCAAGTGTGCATTCATGCCTAAAGTAGCCCAAAGTAAAACAAAAGAAAATTCCAAGTGACTCATATTTAATCTCGATTGTACTTCTTAACCTTAGAATGTTCAACAAAGAAGGAAGAAGAAATTAAAAACATACAAAGAAAATTATTAGAGAAAGAGAGCAACTTGGTATATCTGCACATGGTAAATTAACACATAAAGCATAGAACAAAAGTTATAAGTTTTTTAAACAGGAATTTGAATTCAAAGTATACATTCGTATTTCTTCTTTCTTTACTCCAAATTATCTTCTTTTCCTTAGTACATAGCTTGCAGATTATTTTTAAGGCACATCCATTACCGAGAAGGGAAAATGCTGAATTTTTCAGCCACTCAGATTGCCTCTGCCTGTTTCCACTCCAGAGATATTTTTTCCTTCTTCTGCATAAAATAGAACAAACTGTCATGTTTGTACAGATGGGCTTTAATTATTGAAAACCCAGTTTAGAACATTGATTCTTCTTGCATGTTTTTGTCCTTGCAGTAGCTGTCAGTCTTGATAACAGGGTGACACATTTCTTAATACTGTACCCAGATTATTTTTTTTCTTGCATTCAGCAGCAAGTTATTTTTTTTGACATTTTGTGGCACCATCTAGTGGATACATAATAGAATGAAAAACTGGTGGTGCTCCTGATAAATATATATTACAGATCTTTCCATTTCTTACAAGATACCATTTGAGATTTGAAATAATTATTTCTACTACTGAGACTTCATTGAAAACAAAGTATTTTCTTGGGAAACAATATTGCACTGCAGTTCCTTATGCAGTAACCTCAAAAGAAGCTACATTTAACTCAATTGAATTTATTTATTAAAAAAGATTAGGGTTCTGGACTTTTTGCATGGAGACTGAAACTAGATATTCTAGGAGATGCCACTTATTGTTTCCCTTAATAATAATTCATCACAGAATGCAGGGGTCATGGAAAAGTCCTTTGTTAAAAAAGAAAGCAGAAAAACAAAGAAACTTGAAGTGGTCGAAGGTCGGCAGTTTGAAACCGCACGGCGGGGTGAGCTCCCGTTGCTCGTCCCAGCTCCTGCTCACCTAGCAGTTCGAAAACATGCAAATGTGAGTAGATCAATAGGTACCGCTTCGGCGGGAAGGTAACAGCGTTCCGAGTCGTCATGCTGGCCACATGACCCGGAAGTGTCTATGACAACGCCGGCTCCAAGGCTTAGAAACGGAGATGAGCACCGCCCCCTAGAGTCGGATTCGACTGGACTTTACGTCAAGGGAAACCTTTACCTTTACCTATCATATCTACCAATTAATTCAGAAATCCATCATGACATCCAAGTGAGATGGTAAGTACCTTTAGGAGGCTGGGCTCAGGAATTCTACATACAGCCTTATATGCACAATTCCTTTCTGTCCTTGATTTAATGAAAATACAAATGTCTGAAGTAACGTTTGATAAGTAGCCAATATTATACCCTATTTAGAAGGAAGTGTAATGATTGCCCTCTGCCTCCAGGAGGGGCCCCCTGCCACCGTGGCATCCCCTTGGGTCTCATCCCAGGTGACCATCTCTCCCGGAGAATTTACGGTAGTCTCCGGGGCGGTTTTCAGACCCTCGGCTTCATCCTCCGACTCGGAGCTCGCCTCTTCTAGGATGGCTGACAGCTCCCCCCGCTGGGACGGTCGGTCGGGCCGCCTCACGGTCGAGTCCGGTTCTCCTTCTTCCATCATCACGATGTTAGGTTCGGTCATCGCTGGAACTCTCCCTCACAGGGGTAGACAACTTGCCTTTTCCTGGACCGGGGCCAGCGGAGTTAGGATCTTAGATTCTCAGCTTTATGTAATGATTGCCCTAGCCCAAATACTCAGACTCACAAGAGGCTGCTATATGAAATCTGATTTATTAAGGAACTAAAAGCAAATACAGAGAAAGCTGAGAATGAGCAAAAGCGCGCCAAATACAAACTTAAACCCTTGGTACAAACGTATCCCGCCTCCCTCGTAACAGCCCCGCCCGGCACAGGTGCAAGCAATCGTCAGAGTTGCTAGCCTGGGAAAGTAACCTTGAGCGCAGTAGATAATGCAAATACATTCCAGAGCAAAGCCAAAACATAAGTATTCCCATCCTCCCGAAAAAGATGAAACACGCATCCTGCTAATGACATGCCAAACGTTACGATGTATCAAAGACATTGAAACGGCGAACATGACAGGAAGTTCTGCTTGGAACAAAACCACAGGTAAGTAAAATTGACAGCTGGATGTTTATACCACCTCTCCCCCATGAAGCTTGTCAATGAGGATAATTCGATCAGTGAGAAGTTTATAAAAAATCTTCAGCACTAAATAACAGAAATGCATGTTTCTTATTTAACATTTGTTTTATGTCTTCAGGATTTATCTACTGAAAAACACAAGAATATAGAACTTCAGATTTGCTTCATCTCCATATTCTCCCTACTGTATTTATTTTCCTAAGAATTTGTTTTGTTCATGGGATGATGGGACAGTGCAGACAACTATCTATCATACCAAAGGGCTGCAGAACCATGCTGTTTGAGTAACTATGCAACCCATGATCTCACACCCTACAAATGCACAAAAGTATTTTTGGAGAAGCCATAGATTTAATTCTGTTTTCTTTACAGTAGCTGTGGATTTCTGAAGTTCTCTCACTATGCTCAGCATTGCAGTATTAATATGTGTGGCACTTGTGGAAAGCTGCCAGCAAATGTAATTACTGAACATGGGGTGGGAGAACAGCTGTCTCCAGGATTCCAGGTTTTGCATTCTGTGTGACCACAGCTTCTAGTCATTTATTATGTTGGAAGGAAGCCCTTTTTGGTCCTTCCAATAGCTCAGCTTGGTTTGGTCAACATCTTTAAATGGATGAAAACCTGAAGTGTTTTTCAGATTGCACATCTTCTTGCTCTGTTTCCAACTTTACAGCAGTCCATGTGGCAACATAACTTTTGAAGAGAGTGGTTCTAATAAAAGTCTGTGCGCTTAGCTAACTAAGCCAATAACAGCTAAGCCAATCTTCTAGATAATGTCTTGAAATTAGTTTCTCATACTTAATGGATTTTATATACATCCTAGTCTAAGAACACATAATGGCGTGGAGGGTGAAGTTTAGATCCAAAGGAAGAGCACCAGAATTAATACTAATAGAGTCTGGTCATGGGAGGACCTTCCATTTGGTCAGCTGAAATATTGCAATGGCTTAGAGTATAGGCTGCTGTGAGAGCTGGTGAAGGAAATCTCAAGATTACTGTATTTTACTAGAATTGGGTTGACCAGCAAAATGTAGGATTCCAACTGAATATCCCTTCTTCTGTAACCTGTATTTTCCATTCAAATTACAAGGAAATCCAAAGGCATTTTGAATAAATCACAGTTTAAAATGACATACACACACACAATAACTTTTAATAAGAAAAAAAACCAAGCACAACACAATGGGACTTTGCTTTGAGTAGAGGTGTATAAGATTGTGCTGCAAATTCTCCCTAGTTTACCTGTAGCTCAGATTTTGAATCCATCCATCTATTCTAATTAATTAATCAATCAATCAATCAATCAATTATTAAATTTCTCTGCTGCCCTTCTCGTATACAACAACTCTATCCACACTCTGTATGGAAGGAGCCTGGAACTCGGACTCTATTAGCCTTTCCCACCCTGGTACCTTCCGCATGGGTTGGGTCTACAACTTCAAGAATAATTGGCCATGCTGGCTGTGAATTTGGGGCATTGAGACCCTGGCACATGTGGGGAACATGACGCTGGGAAAGGCTGGAGAATATCATCAAATGCCAGAAAAGAAGAGTCTGCAGATCAGTTTGGAGTTCTGACGTGAGCCAGCCACTGAGTCAATCTCAAGTGCTTTCTGCCACTTCCAATTGGTGGAAAAGACCTGAAGTATCAACTGTTACAGATCTGATAGCTGAAGAGTTTTAAAAAAAGTTTGTCTAACCTACCTTCCACATACCTCTTTCATCACTATATTTTCTGTGAAATTGAAAACCTGCTTTGGGAACCCATTAAGTTGAAAAGTAGGCTATACTTAATGTTAAATAAAATACCAAGGGATAAGTCTCTTTCAGAGACCCAGTTTGGAGTAGTGGTTAAGGCACTAGGCTAGAAACCAGGAGACTGTGAGTTCTAGTCCCACCTTAGGCACAAAGCCAGCTGGGTGACCTTGGGCCAGTCACTCTCAGCCCTAGGAAGAAGGCAATGGCAAACTGCTTGTGAAAAACCTTGTCAAGAAAACTGCAGGGACTTGTCCAGGCAGTCAGTTGCCAGGAGTCAAAACTGACTCAAAGGCATTCACACACACACACGAGTCTCTTTTGAAAATGATGGTGACCACTAATCCAACAGCAGCTTAGCAGCATTCTCTAGTAAGATCCAAACTGCAAGCTGAACAGAGGAAAACAATATTGAAATATGGCATAGCCAATGGAATGACATTGGTTGAATCCTGAGTAGACTATGTAGATTTACCTACTCTGTCCTCCAAGAAGGAAAGATGCCATTCTTGAATGGCCTAGCCATTTTTACAGTTTCAGTTAAGAGAAACAGTCAGTTCTACTTATCAGTTCCTCCTGTTTTACAACATACTGTAGAACAGGCCTAAAAATGAAAGCAAACATTATGACTGTTGTTGTTTGCTTCTTACAGTGGTGAGTTCTCTCCCTGTGGTAATTTTACCCCTTCATTATATTTGATGCTTGGCCCAGGTGATGCACCATTTTTATCTTGATTTCCAGCTCAATCTCATTAGCTGCCAAAAGTAGAAAAACTTACAATGTTCTGTTATGTGGTGCTTGCTCCAGAAAAAAGATACCATATGAGCAAAGTACTTTGCCTTCTAGGATTCTTTTAGAGCCAAAACACAATTCAACATACCTGATATGTCGGAGTCAACAGGTTTGGAGCATTTCAGGAAGAAAAAAAAAGCTGAAAAATGGTCAAAACCAAATGTGCATATAGCATTTCTGTTTTTTGACAGTATTACTGTTATTTCAACATTTATACCATTGTGAAACAAGATGGTAGATGTCAGCTGTGTTGAAGAGAGGATAAAAATGCTATTAAATGCAATTGTTGGCTTTCCCAGGATTTCAGAGATCATCTAGATGCAGTTGAATAATGTATTTGCTACCAAGAAAGTAAAACCAAATTATTGGGAGTGAGTATGTGGTGTGTAAGAAGCTGGATGAAATTATATCAGATGTTTTTCTTTCCTGTTTTCTTTGTTTCTTCAAAAGGTAATAACTGGGGGCCTTTGGACCAGAACTGTGAAGGGCAGAGAATTGACAGCTATTACTGAATGTTGAAATGCCATTACATTCATTCAAAATAGGAGGATGGGCAAAGTCTTTGAAGGGGTGCTTCACAAAACTTGTTGGTGCAAATGAAGCACCTCTCAAAGGGCTGAGGCAGCTGTGTCTTCTGGAAGGCTCAGCAGGACTACTTCAAAGGCCTTTCCAGATCATCCAGGGTTCCAGGGTGTGGAGGCATTGCTGCTGCTTTGGGAGTCCCAGAATCGGGAGAACTTTTGAAACCATTGGGTCAGGCCCTCTGAAGGACATGCTACCTCCTTGCTTCAAGTAGAAGAGCTTTGTTTGCACCAATGAACTTTGGACCTCTTTTGAATGCTTTGTACAGCTGGGTTTCTTTGTTTTAAAGCTGCTTAATTCCATAATGACTCTGGGCAGCTTACACTTAGAGTATTTTTTTAAAAATAAGGAGGGCCTTCTAGACAGACTGTCCAGCAAACAAATGCCAGGAGCTCCACAAACACCCTCCCCCAAGCCCTGGGACAACAGCCATCTTTTTATAGACTTCCAAAACATCATCAGGGTAGATGCTAAATGATCTCTGGGAGAATACTAAAATTAAAAGGCTTGGCATTGATTAAAGCTGATATCACATAAATAAGATTTAACATAAATCTTCCAATAACAATTGATGTAATATAAAGACATTATCTTGACTTCTTATAATTTTGGTGATATTTCTATCTTATCCTTTTTACGACTGCATTCATGTTAGCTCAAGAAGTATTATGAACTTTAAATCTAGAGCAACTTGTGATTACATTTGTTTTAAGTTTTCAATTAATGGGGCTAAAACTGCATTGCATTTGTATATAAAAAATATCATAAGGGATACCCCATCATATTAATTAGGCTGTGTGAAGCAGCAAAAGTCCCTCCCCCCACCCCGTGAAGCAGTTTGGCCCATGGAGGCAAGCGGTTAGCTTCAGTGAAATAAAGAGGTCCCCCACTTGGTCTCAATGAAGCAATTCTGATGGCCTCAACACCCCTTCAGGCCAGTGAGGGGGAAAGACTGGCCAAGGTGTTTCCAGGCTTCAGGACTGCCTGCAGCCTTGGCGCAGGATAGGCAATTCTGCAGCACCTACTTCTCAGCCTGGAAACACTTTGGCCAACGCGCTGGGAGAAACCTCCTATGCTATCTTCTCCCCCAGTACGCCCCGAGCAAGGTCTTTTTGCTCTTTTGTGCTACTCTTTCCTCCCTTTTGACTGGTCATCAAGGGGTGGGAGAATGTAAACAGTGTGAAAAGACCAACAGTTGAGAGTTTAGCAGTCTGGAACAGCTTCTGTTGGTGCCACCTTTCTCAGAACAAAGTAAACATTAGAGAAGATGCTAGTGTGGTGCAAATACAAAGTCAAGACTGGTTCTAGGTATTCAAAGGCATTGTGTTTTTTCAGTAAGAATTCACATAGAAAAGGATGAAGGAGATGCTGCTCACACACTGGCCGCGTTGCCCAGCAGCACACTCAGTTTTGTTTCCTAAACAAGAGTTGCATGTTGGCCACCAGTGGTTAACAAATTAGAACCAACCAAGAATATTATTGTGCGACATGCTACTGTCACCCTTGCCCAGAGGTGTAGTTTGCTGGGAAATGTTTGCATGCCAGACAGCATGAAGTTTTGAAATCAGTTGCAAACCCTACTGATTTAATTACACCTGTGTACCTATTATTTTAAACATGGCTAAAGCCTAAGTGACAGTTACCAGCTGGAAATTTGCTATGTATGTTCTGGCTGTGTCCTAAAGTAATGGAAAAGAAAAGCATAACTGGAAAGGATTAGACGCCTATGGTTACACATTGCCCTGTAGCCCAAACATTACTTTTTATGATTTTGTGTTAGTGTATACAATTTGAAACTCCACCTCTTTCGTCTTCAATGTGCTCTGAACATTGTAAATACATACAGCACCATTTGCCAGCACTGTGCCTGTGGCAGGGCGGGAAGGTAACGGCGTTCCGAGTCGTCATGCTGGCCACATGACCCAGAAGTGTCTATGACAACACCGGCTCCAAGGCTTAGAAACGGAGATGAGCACCGCCCCCTAGAGTCGGATTTGACTGGACTTTACGTCAAGGGAAACCTTTACCTTTACCTAGTTTAGGGTCTGGTGGATTGTGCTTTCGCTCAGCCATGAGGAAGAACCCTCTGTCCGGACATATCCCTTCCCAGGTCAGTGTTAATAATAACATGGTCTGTGGGTGAAGGGAGCATCCATTCTAAATCCATAATCGTTATACAAGGCACAGCAAAATCTCTACAACTTATGTCATGTTGGTTCTTAAGTGTTTAATTCCAAGTTACTTGGTTTTTGAAGCAGAAGTGACATTTTTAACTAGATTGATACTAACATCGTAAACCAAAGGGTTTTTTTTTCAGAATTTGCCTGCTTTTTATAACAGCATTATTTTATAAAGACAAATATAGAAGAACTCTTTAAGTTATTGTAGGTTGACATTATGAGGGATTTCCCAACGGATGGAGGAAGTGCTGTTACATAAGCAGGGGTCATAATTCTGGATAGATTTTGTTTTAATAGGAATTATGTAACTGACCCAAATTTGATTAAAACTATTAAAATTAGATTCACTCTTGTGCTACAAATCTATTGGAGAATTCAGAGTTCAGTTAGGGTAAGATAAAATGAAAATGAAAATGGCCTGCTCTGTAGAACTCCAATGTTGCAGCTTCCAAAACGGAAATTGTGCGATGTTATATCTTAAGTGCACGGGCATTAAGAATCAGAAAATCTTCAAAATATAGCAGAATTGCACAGCGGCTGTGGAATGGTGGTGGTAGGGGTTGCCAGATCAACAGTAAATGAACAAATAAATCTGAAAATGATCAAATTCTGATTAAGAATGACACCTGGCTGGAAACTGCATCAAATTCTTTATAGAAGTTTGAATAGCCTAAAGTGTAAGTAAATGTTGGTTTCCCTTTCCCAGATGAAGTTGCCAGCTGGAACAATTCTTGGCTGTTCTCTCCCAGGATCTATCATTGCTAAGCTACCTTATTTAACAAATCTCATTCAAATTTCACCAAACTTGGGGTGATCCTAAAAGTAATCCAGGGTTTCATGTGTACCATATTCATGTTGTAGAAGTGTCTTCCTTTTATAAGAACTATAAAATGCAGTAAAATATTTAGAGAGAGAGAAAAATGAATAAAACTATATGTTTCACTCATAATGTAGGAGGGTACATTTTCCACCTCCCAAGACATAGGCATGTTAAGGCTGCAATTCTATATGTGCTGACCGTGAACTCAGGATGTCTCACTTTTGGATAGGGTGCACTGACAGCCCATGTTAATCCCAATTCCATCTGTGCTTTTAATAGATATTTGCTGGTGATCAATAAGAATGTCTGAATCTATCCTTCCTTACTCATCAGATTAGATTTAGATAGTCACACTTGGTTTCCACTCAATATTAAGAAAAGGTAAACTTGACTCTTTGCTTTCATCCCCAAATGAAGCCATTGCAATAGCTTCATTTGGGGATGAAAGCGAAGTGTCAAGTTTACCTTTTCTTAATATTGAGTTGCAGATCAGAGAGCGAAGACTGAAATGACCTTTCCAAAAGACTGGCAATTTGCCCTTCATCGGACGAGAGAAGAGTAGAAATCTGTGCTCCAGATGGAAGAGTTTGTTCTGCCTTCTTGGGTTACTGGGTGATATCACATCATGCTTTCTGGATAGCCTGTAGATTTAGATAATAAGAAGTTGTACTTTTCTCCACCCATCCAAATTATGAGAGTCCAAACTGCTATATTGCAAGAAAGAAAGGAAGAGGCCGAAAAGCAAGTAGAGCAAGGTTGAATCTTGGGTTGGGATGTGCAAGGTCCATGTTTAAAATTCCTGCTCAACCTTCAAATCTTACCAATGAGGAAGGCAGATTCCAGCTGAAGGTCAGAGAAAATTGAAAAGCACCTTCACACTGGGCAGTGTTGAAGGTAGCATGGCAGACAGATGGATTCTAAAACCAGGCATTTGACATTGTGGGGGAGCTCTAACTGCTTTTTACGTCCGTTGATGTTATCAATTATCCTTACTGAGAATCAGTGATAAAGGATCCCCTCCCACCCACTGCCTCCTGCATTGTTATGTGGCTTGTAGTACAGAGAAAATCTGTAGCCTTTAAAGCCCAAGCAGTTTACCTATGAGCAGCATTTTATGAACAGTCTTCTCCATCTTACTGTTGAGATAGGCTGTGTCTGAATTAGGAGATTTCTGCAGTTAAAATCATAGAATCAGAAAGGGTCATCTCAGCCACCAAGTCCTCCTCCTTGCTCACTGCAGGAAACCAAGTTAAAACATCCCCAGTAGTTTGTTGTCCAGCCTCTACTTGATGGTATCCAGCTAAGAGGAATGTATTGCCACTTTGCTAATAGGGGTAATACCTAGTATTATCCACTGTTGATCTGCTCTTATGTTAGGCAATTTTCTCTGACATTCAACTGGAATCTGATTTCCTGTAATGACTATTATAAAAACATAAGAGTCTGGCTAGGTCAGACCAGCATTCTGAATCACACAGTCCCAACTGGATGTACTTGGGAAGTTTACAAGCTTGTACTGGAGAGTGATAGCCCGTCTTCTTCTGCTTTCTAGCAACCAGTATTTAAAACATGTTGCCTTTGATTAAGGAGGTCATAAATAAAACATGAACTACTGTTCATAGCCTGATGCTCCATAAATCTGTCCCCTCATCTTAAAAAAAATATTTAAATTTGGCTGCTTTACCACAACTACTGGCAATGAATTCTGCAGTTCAACTATATGGTATATAGAAATTGCTTCCTCCTGCTGGTTCTGAATCTCTAATCAGTTAGTTCCAATGTGTGACCTTGAATCACTGTGAGAAAGGGAGGAAAACTTTATCTATGTCCTGAAAAATATTATACATCTCTATTGTGCCTCTTCTTATCCTCCATTATAAGCTAAAGAGCCTCAGTAGCTATAGCCTTTCTTCATAGGGGAGCTAGTCCAGTCCCCTAATCATTTTAGTTGCCTTTTTGGTACCTTTTCCAGACCTATAATATCCTTCTTAAGGTACAGTGACCAGAATTGTACCCAAGTGTGGTCTCTCTCATCTATATTGGTAGAAAGGCATTGTTATATTAATTCTGTTTCCAATGCCCTTCCTGATCATTCCAAGCATGGAATTTATATATTTTTAAAATCAAAGCTGCATAATGGGTTGACATTCTCATCAAGTTCTTCACTGTGTCTCTAAGATCCCTTTCCTGATCAGCCTTTGTCAGTTTATATCCCATTGTTAAAGGTGAAGTTTGGACTACTTGGGTCAACATGTATCATTTTACACTTGCTACACTCAGCTGCATTTAACATTTTGAAACCCATTTATCCAGTTTGGAGAGATCCTTTTGGAGTACATCACAAATGCCTTTTGATTTTAACATCCTGAACAGTTGGGTATCGTCAGTAAACAGCCATCTCACTGGTCAGCCCTAATTTCAGATAATTTATATACAGATTAAGAATGGTTTTACACTGTTCCCTAGGGGGTGCCATTTTGCACAAGTTGCTGATATGAGAATTGCCCATTTATTCCTATTCTCTATTTTCTTGGTTTTAGTCAGTTGCCAATCTACCAGAACACTTGTCCTTTCGTCCAATGGCAGTTGGGTTTGCTCAGGAGTTTTTGATGATGAAGTTTCTCAAAGTTTTTTGAAAGTCCAAGTATACAAGGGTGATCCAATATATATATGTATATGTATATGTATATGTATATGTATATGTATATGTATATGTATATGTATGTCTGTATGTATATAATGAATGAAAGTATATTACAGTTAAAGGACCCAAGAACAAATATAATAGTAAAGTAAGAAAACAGCATACATTTTGATATTTCATAGGAAACCAATCATTCAGCAAATAGTTTCATCCTACGTCTAATCACAGCAGCCAAAATTTGGGCTACTACCAGGGTCACATGGGGCCTAGAATTAGATATATACAGTACATATATTTACATATATGTGGTTTAAACTGTCTGGTTGAATAATCAATAAAGGGGAAATAAAGTTTCTCTCTGATCAGTATACAATCCATAAACCAAAAATATGTGCTCCACCAACTCTACTTATTACAAGGGCAGATTCTTTGTACCAGGGATATTGTATAACCTGGAATCTTCCTAACAGGACCTGTGATGGAAAGGTACTTAATCCCACCTCTGCAAAAGCCATCTGATAAATACTGTGAGTTTGATTGGCTGAAGATGAGGCCATATACCAATTATTTTGATAATAGATGCCTAAATGAACTGGAGAACAGGGTGAGTTAGCTTTACTAATCAAGTCCTCTGAGCTTATAGCCCAGATTCTGCCTCATTACCAAAAAAGCTGACATATGCCCCATTAAAAATAGGTGACCTGGAGAGAGGCCAATTTGACTAATTTTCTGAGATGTAATTTTAAACCAGGAAATAATAAATGGGTTGTCAACACAGTAAGAAATAATCCCAAAATGGAATGGAACAAAGTAATGTTAAACCAGAGTTTAGTCGCAGCTACCTGTGTCCTGGCTTCCACTGGGCATTGTCCTGTCTTCAGAAGGATTATGACATTTGGTACACAGCTGGGTAGCGTGAAGAGGGCTCCCCAAAAGTGGGCCTGGATATATAGAGCCCTTTAGATATTACATTTATCCACACAGAAGCCCCATTTGGACCTGTGAGAGCAGCGTAGTATTGGAAGTTCCAATTGTAACTGGAATTCAGTGCCCACCCTTTGAAGAGCAAAAAATGCAGAAGCACAAATAAGGCGGCTTCTGACTTCAGAAGAGTGGAATGATGTGGGGGTTGACCAGGAGAGAGAATGGTGAAACGTCAAGCCAATATAACTAAAGCATCTGACCTGCTTGATCGAAGGGTCCAAAACCAGCCATTTATGGCACTTAAATTTCATCTCAAAGATCAGGATCTTAGATTTATCCCAATTTGTTTCAAGGGAAATAAATTATCTCTATCTCTATCTCTATCTCTATCTCTATCTCTATCTCTATCATCTCTATCATTTGTGTGTGTGTGTCTGTGTGTATGTATGTATGTGTGTGTGTGTGTATGTGTGTATGTATGTATATACAGTATATGTATATGTATATATAAAATCATCCTTGTCTGGAAGTTTAGTGAGACAAGATTTACCTTTGTGAAAGCCATATGGTTCTTTTTCATTAAGGTTAATTCTTTTATATGCCTGCTTATTTTCTGTTTAATAATACTTTCAACCATCTCCTCCGAAACAGATGTTAAGGTAACTGGTATGTAATTTCCTTTATCACCCCTTGATTGATTTTTTAAAAAAAGTTTTCTAGTCTTTGGGAATACATGCCACTATTAAATAGAATGTACGTCTTTTTGTGAAAAGATCAGCAGTTTTGTACTTAAGTTCTTTAAAAACTCTTGGAGGGAATACTATCTGGTCCCAGGGATTTGTCCCTTTTTAGCTTGTCAGTTTGTCTTAAAACCTCATCTCACATTACCTTTATCTCAGTGACACACCGGATGGAGGGCAGTCTACTCTGGGTGCAGGGAATAAGGGGGGTGCTGCCAAAGATGAGGAGCAGGCTAGTGGCTGGTGTGGAGTCAAGTCGCTGCTACCAGCATGCCAATCAGCTGTTTGGTGGTTGGCAGAGGCTTAGAAGTGACGGAAGAAAAAATCTGTATCTTCAAGTCAATGTTGACAGCCCTCTACAGTTTTCCTGGCAGCCTTTTCAGAAGTTTTCCCCTGCCTGCTTCCCAGGGCTGAGAGAGAGGGACTGGCCCAAGGTCACCCAGCTGGCTTTGTGGCTAAGGGGGGACTGGAACTCACGGTCTCCTGGTTTCTAGCCTGATGCCTTAACCACAACACCAAACATGCTCTCAGCAGTAAAGGAGGGGTGTGTGAAAAAATGATCCATTCTGGGTGTCAGATATGCCACAACTGCTCTGCCTAGCTCAGTTCATCTCATCTTCCTTCCAAAAAAGGACAGCTCAGGCATAGACATCAGTTTCACATCCTCAGTAGTGAAGCCAGAAGCCAAGATATCAATTTCTCTGTTATTTTCCTTTCTTCCTTCAGTGCATGTTTAATACCTCCATCCTGCAATGGCCCAAGAGCCTCCCTAGTTGGTTTCCTATTCCAATGTAATTTAATATTTTTGTTGCTGTTGTTTATCTTAATGTGTTTGTCATATGCTTGTCTTATGTTCTTTGTTGCTGTTATTTCTTTTATTGATTGCTTACAGATCTTTTGCCATATTTTCTTTTTAATTTTCTGTGTACGTATATATAATCACTATTCCCATTCAGTGTTTTTAGTGTTGTGCCTCTCCTTCTTGCGTCTATCATTAGTTGTTGTAGGGCACAGTCACCCGGGAGATCCAAAAATTAGTCTCTTTGATATGTCCGTAGTGTTGATTGTTCCATTCTAGGTGAGAGTGATGGAAGTCACTGATTACTATTCTTGTTTCTTTTTCCAATGCCTCCATAATCTCATTTTCCATCTGAAGGTCAGCTTTGGCTCCTTAGGGGACAGGGGAGGGGGCACCATAGAATATTTCCAGTACTAATTTGCTTCTGTGGATTGATATGGATGATTCAGAGGAAGAGGTTACTGTTTTAGGGGATTCTATGTACTTTTTAACAGACAGGGCAACTCTGCTCCTATTATGCCCTTTGCTATCTTTTCTGAAGAGTTTATATATCCAAATATATCCCACTGGTTATTTCCATGCTAGTAAGTTTCTGTAATACTTGTTATATCTATGTTTTCTTCTAACGTCAAGCATTCTCCCCCATTTTAGTTTCAGTATTCCCAGCATTTGGATATAAGCGCCTATCTCCCCTTTGATTTTCTATGACATGTGTTTTATGACCTTGTGGCTTTCTTGAATGAGGATATTTATCTCCTAGATCAACTCTGTCTCCTTTTGAACAATTACAAAAATGTTCATTCTATGTCCTGCATTTTGGGATGATAAAGACCAAGTCTTGACCTTCTTCTGTGTGAAGACCTTTCATATATTTGAAAAATCCTATCATATTCCCAGTCACTTTTTCTCAAGCCTAGACATTTATTTATTTATTTATTCAAATTTAATTACATGCGTAGTTCCTTAGTCTATCCTCTAAAGACTTTGCTTCCTATCATTTAATCACAGTTTTGCCCTTCTCTAACCTCTTCCAGATTTAATAATTTAATCCTTCTTAAAATATGACACCTAGAACTGGAGGAGGTACCTGTCCAATACAAAATAAAGTAGAACTATTAATTACTATAATTACTACACTTTAGGATGATGCAACCTAAAAATGCATTCAGTTTCTTTGCAGCCATTTTTCAACAATGCTCCACTATTCCCTATGTTGCTTCCCCAACTTTCTATCCTGTTCATTATGAGGACTAGAAACACTTTGAGATCCTTTAGAATATGCTCTTCCATGTATTTGGAAACTATCTATATTGGTGTTTCTCAGGCTTCGCAACTTTAAGAAACATGGACTTCAACCCTCCTCAAGAAACTATTGCTGGACCTCACTGCTCTGGACAATTTTCGTCCAGTTTCCCACCTCCCCTTTTTAGGGAAGGGGGTTGAGAAAGTGGTGGTGTTGCAGCTCCAGAGGACCTTGGATGAAACGGATTATCTGGGCCCTTTTCAGCCAGGTTTCAGACCCGGATATGGGATGGAAATGGCATTGGTCGCACTTATGGATGGTCTCTGGTGGGAGCAGGATGGTGGCAGTGCATCCATCCTTGCTCTTCTTGACCTCTTGGCAGCTTTCAATACCATCAACCATGGTATCCTTTTGGGGTGGCTCAGGGAGTTGGGGGTGGGCAGTGTAGTTCTGCGCTGGTTCACCTCCTTCCTCCAGGGCCACTCCCAATCGGTGGTGATAGGGAGTGAGAGATCTGATCCTCGACCCCTCCATTGTCAGGTGCCACAGGGTTTGGTTCTCTCTCCTCTCCTATTCAACATCTATATGAAACCACTGGGTGAGATCATCTGTCACCATGGGATGAAGTATCATCGATATGCTGATGATACCCAATTATACATCTCCATCCTGAGTGAGATAAGTGATGCAGTGACTGCCCTCTCTTGGTGCCTGGGGGCTGTTGGGGTCTGGATGGGGAACAGCAGGCTTCAGCTGAACCCTGGTAAGATGGAGTGGCTGTGGGTTAATGGCTCCTCTGTATCCAGGAAATTGTCATCTTTAGTTCTGGATGGAATTGCACTGCCCCAGACAGACCCGGTGTGGAATCTGGGGGTTCTTCTGGACTCACGACTCCTGATCGAAGAGCAGGTGGCAGCAGTGGCCAGGTGGGCCTTTGCACAACTCCATGTTGTGTGCCAGTTACACCCTTTCCTGGATCGGGAATCCCTCCGAACAGTCACTCGTGCCCTGGTCATCTCCCATATAGTCTATTTCAATGCACTCTACATGGGGCTACCCTTGAAGAGTATCTGGAAGCTTCAGCTGCTCCAGAATGTGGCTGCGTGGGCAATTTTTGGTGCCCCTAGGTCGGCACATGTGACACCATTGCTATGCGAGCTGCATTGGGTACCAGTTTGCTTCCGGGTCCAATTCAAGGTGTTGGTTATCACCTTTAAAGCCCTACAAGGCATGGGGCCAGGTTACCCGAGGGACCATCTCATCCCCATCACATCGACCTGTCCCACCCAGGCATATAGTGAGGGCATGCTACGGACCCCTTCTGTTTAAGAGTTCCATCTGTTGGGGTCATGGAAGTGTGCCTTCTCTGCAGTAGCTCCTGCCCTTTGGAACATTCTACCCCCAGAGGTGAGACAGGCTCCCTCTCTCCTGGCCTTCCGGAAGAATCTGAAGACTTGGCTCTGCTGCCTCACTTGGGGCAGGAAGGGGAGTAATTATTCCTGGGGGTGGCTGGCACTTTAGAGCTCTCCTCACTGAATTAGATTGCTTATGGCTACTTGGATTTTATTTTTATTTTTATAATTATATCTGGGAATTGTATTTATATTTTAGATGTTATTTATGGTTATTGTTTTACTGTGCTAGTTTTAGTGTAAACCGCCCAGAGTCCCTCTCTTTGAGGGAGATGGAAGGTGGCAAAATTTGAAAAATAAACAAACTCCCAGAATTCCATGGCCAGTGTTGGTTGGGGAATTCTGGGAGTTGAAGTCCATGTGTCTTAAAGTTGCCAAGTTTGAGAAACACTGATCTATATCATGCTCCCTGCACTCTTTGGTCTATCTATCTTGCCCAACTCACAGCATTCCTTGATTTTCCCAGGTTCCTTGAAATCCAATAGAGCAAGAGAGAACTACTCCCCAAGGTCTATCTTATGTGAATTCTCCATTACTACCTGTCATTTTTAATCAGACTATGACCAAAGAAAATCTTTTCTGAAGAAGTCGTTTGGATCCCTCACAAACTTGTAGTGAAGCTCACAAAAGCCCACTTTACCAATAAAGCAATTAAGTTAACATCCCATGTTTACTTGTCTGTGCTTTTCAATGACCACATTTACAAGTGATGCTTAATCTGGAGTGCCAACTCTTTATTGCAGATATTAGACAAATATAGGTAGTCCTTGTTTAGTGACCACAATAGGGACTGGCAACTTGGTTGTTAAGTGAAGCGGTCACTAAGTGAAACTGCTTGATCTTACTTCAGCTTTCCTTTGCTTTATAGACCTGTGAAGGTCGTAAATGCGAGGATTGGTTGTAAAGTTACTTTTCATCACTGTCATAACTGCAAACAGTTGCTAAATGAGGCAGTCACTAAATGAGAATTACCTCTACATCTAGTTTGCTGTTTTCAAGTACAAATCTTCTTACCACCAGCAGAGTAAGGTACTATTTGGCTACCAGTTTGGGTACTGTCTCATTTTACATGTTTCACTGTATAATAACTGTGTCTTTTCATGGAAATTATTAGGACAGCACTTTAAGCTTTCCTTAAAACGCTTAAAGACTTTTTTCTTGCTTTAGCAGCTCTCTCTAATCTGGCAGGACTACATAAAGCTGACCTAGAAACAGTGGAAAGAACATGCTGAACTATTCAAAAAAGAAGTGCTGAATGTGAGCTATTTAGGAGCTTGGAGTGAGCCTGGCTCCATGCTATACCTTTCCTTGCTGACCTCTCTTGCATCATCCACAAACAAATCATTAAGATACTTTTGAGCATAATGTTTCATACAACTAAGAACTATTGAGTTTGTCCATTGCTATGGAACTTGGAAAATCTGAATGAAGGTGAAAACACACATCTAGTTTACACTGAGATCTTCAGACGATAGAGTGGGATGATAGAAATAGGCATTCCATTTTGCCAGCTGTGAACTTGAACAGAGCATACAATCACTACTGTAGAATGCAACTGTGTTTTCATTTTCCCTTCCCACTTCAAAGAGCAGATGTGGTTTTTAACAGCCTGGTTCAGCATTAGTTAAGCTGAAACTGATGGCCAATATTCAGAATTTAATTTGAATACTCTGGACCTTGCTGGCATGCATCCTATCCTATTTGAGAGGAAATAGGGAGGATTTAGATGAAAATCATGAAGGAAATATTATATCAAATATTACAGACTGTATATCAAGAGAGTGAAATAATACCTTTCACATACTCAGTACATCAGATCATTTTGTCCTCTTGCTGTATTTTATTTTTATTTATGCAATTTATGCAATCCATCTACCATGGACTCTAGGTGGTTCAACTGGGCCTACTTCCTTCCCTAAAATCATGTGTGGTGTCTTCCGGTACCTTCTGGAGGTGTTGGTCTCCAACTCCCCAAATTCTGAGCAAGTGTGCCCAGTGATCATGTTGGCTGGGAACCCTGGGAGCTGTAGTCCCACAGTGCCAAACGGTATCCGCATGAAAATAGCTCTTACGCTGCTGAAACAAATCCAGAGGATGGGTGACACAGAATGTTATTAGAAGAGTGAGGAATCTATTATACATTAATAAGTATAATACTGGGAATAAGTACATTGATTACATGAGCAAAGCTGAACATAGTTGTTGTGGCAAGAAGTAAAGGCATATCTACAGCTTTCTAGTGATCTAAAAACTATTCTAGACTAGTATTTGCACTGGGACTAACCCTAATCCTAATCCTGCCCAGGAGAGAAATAAAGGATTGGCCTGGCAACCGATGGCTGGCTTGGTTCTAATACTCCCTTGGTTGCACAGACTTCTACTGCTTTTCTCAGCTAGAAGTGTGAGCAAAAGTTGAATGCCCTTTGAAATAATTAATTCATAGGGTATTATACCTGTGTTATGTGATATATCGTTGTCAGGTTAAGGGAGAAATGAAAAAAGGCATGAGCAATGGGGAGGGGCACCCTCCATTTCTTATTACCTCTTGGAGTCTACCTTGTGCTGGAGTGACATGGAGGCTGGGCCTCACTATTTGATTCTTACCCCAATATAATTGAAGGATGGAAAACATCCTATCTTAGAGTGAAGAACCATGCTGAGATGGTATCTTGGTCTCTAGTGTTTATTGAACTACTCTAGTAGACAGAAAATCCTGCCAAACTGAAAGACTGTAGGAAACCCACACAGATAAACCCCAAAATCAAGGTGGGTCTGCTCTGAGTTTCTTTGAAGTAAGGTTCAAAGCCTCTAAACTATGCATGCGTTTTTCCCCCTGGATAAGGCCCCCTCCTGCTTACCATCAGTACTCATGACAGAACATATCTGAAAAAGTGGGGGTGGGGAAAGGATCCAGGAAACTAAACATTGGTTTTTCTGAGAATGATACTTGGAGCAGATCATTAAGTGACATAGCTGCACGCATCTTCGGAACCGTGCAGCAATTACCAGAAATCAACAGAAGTTACCCCAGAACAAATCTGGCCAGGTGGACCTCGGGAAAGTGATAGACATGATTCTATGGGAGATTTTAATCTGCAGAAAGCTCGTTCTCTATACTTAGCCATCCTCAGTGGAAAGATCCATTTATTTGACTCAATAGCCTAAATGGCCACTTCTAACTCTATAATTTTATGATTTTAAATATGCCACTGGATAGCACATTCATCCTGATTTTCAGGGAATGTCAATCTGTTTACTTTTATCTAGTGTAGTCCCAAATGAAGTTTGTCTATATCTCTGTCATGCAGTTACTTTCATCTTGTTTCCACTCTTTTGCACATCAGGTATGACAATATCCTATGACTGGAAACCCAGTGTCTGAATTACATGAATAGCAAATATATTTTCTATTTCTTCTTTCTCTGTCTTTTCTTACAATTCAACTGTGACCGGGCAATCTAGCAAGAGTTTAAGCAGTGTTATACAGTATATCACTGTGCCCCAAATTTAGCCAGGTTAAATTTGTGGTAATGGCTGTAGTCTTAGACACCCACAAAAGCACATTTCACTGAAAGTAATACTTGTTCCTATATATGGGTATCCAACAACACTATAATTACATTTCTTTCTAAATGTCCATTTAGGGTTTGGGCTTCAAGACAGGATGGAACACTGTGGCTTTCCAAATGACGTTTAGCCATAACATCCACTTGGCCCAAACAACATGAGCAATGGTGAAGGATGTTAGGATGCATTCTTCCACAACATCTGGAGGGGCACGCGTTCTCCAACCATGCTTTATGCCTGTATTTAAGTCTGCACTGAAACTATGAGATTTCAAAGTGATGAAGATGCTTTGTTCTTTTATTGCTATTGCATCTATGGTCACTAGCTCACCCAAATCCTCTTACATGCCTTTTTCTCATTTTGTGCTTCCCCCTCTCATGTTTCCCACACACTGAATATTTTGATAGAAACTTGACTTAACCAAAAAAAAGTGCGCCTTGTCAAGTTAGCTATATTGAAGGCTTGGCAGGTCTTATGGAAGCTAGAGCTAAGCAGTGGTCCCTTGGGCAGACTTGATCTCTCCCTGTGTTCACACACTTTTTTTAAAACTTAGATGATGTGACTTAACATATGGCAAGAATGTTTTTTTATAATCCAAGCAGCTCTTAAAGAGACTTTGGGGAGGATCAACTTACAACTCAGGGCACAGGAGAAATCTTGCCTCAGCACTAATCAGGTTCTCAAAATGTAATGGCTTGAATTGGTCTTTTTAATCGTTATCACCCCTGCCCCAACTGTTTGTTTGTTTATTTATTTATTTATCGAATTTTATTATGGCCCATCTCCCCCCCAAATTTGATATGACAAGGCATTTTAGAGATACTATCGCTGGTATGTATGTATGTATGCATGTATGCATATATATATAAAGGATGCCAGGAAAAATGCAAACATTTTCTGTTTGTGTCAAGAATGTACAGATAGGAAGTTCTGTCCATTGTAACATAGGATTTCCAAAAGATGGGAAATTAGGGCATCTCCATTTACCAAAGTCATATTTATTGCTTAAAGACCCATCTCTGGTTTGCGAGAGCCACTCAATTGGTTCTATATATAGATTAATAGCTATCCATAAATGGGAGGGAAGGGGCAGCAGCCTTCCTTTAGACATTATTTTTGTTTTCCCCTGCCCAGAGCTGGGTAAGTGTGCCTTCTGCTCAGCTCTGCAATCTTGCATCTAATTAAGTAAGTAAGCCTTTTCTAATATATATATATATATATATAACATTATTCCTATGAGAAGGCAATGGATGTTGTTTAAAGTGCATTTTATTTCTCTTTATTGAGTGACTTTTCTATTTAAGTGCAAAGAGAGAGAAAACAAGAAACCTGGAATAACAGAATAGGTTTGTATTTATTCATGCAACGGTTCTGCCTGTGGGTGGCTTAACTCCAATTGAAGCCAATGGGATGTGAGGAGCTTTAGAATTGCTACCCAACAGTCCATCAGGAGTTTAACAGGCAGATCTGTGAGGGGAGTATTGAACTCTTGGTCTATTATTGGGGAAAGCCAGGAGAAACTGTTTTCCTTATCATAGAAATGCACTGTATTTATTAATTGGTTCAATGCTGATTTATTAACTATTCCTTCATTTACTCTATAGACCTGTTAGGGCTAAGCAGAGAAAAAACTTATAAACTGGGTGAAGCCAATAAGAAGTTATTATTTGAATTTATCAAGGAAACCTTTTCAAGTAGCAAGCAAAACTTATCAAAACACATGATTGTTTTCCATGGAAACATCCAGATTCTTCCTATCTAGCATTTGAAGTCTTCTGTTTGAAAAGACTGATTTCTGATTGTTGATATTGCTAGTGTTCATTGCATGATACAGTTTTATATCTTCTGAAGAAAAATCCCCTTTATCTCTTGGTGTGTGGGAGAATTTGGAAATACTGTTGATTTGCATGCCTTAAACAATGCCTGCTGGAGAATAGAATTACATGAAGAAAGGCAGAGGAGCCAGTGAAAATGCCCGCATCATGAAGAATAATATAAATTGGGAATGCGTGGCGTTGACTTCCTTTGGTTAGCACATCCTTTACTGTTTAGTGAAAAGGATGCAGAATATTCAAAGTGAATTTGGGATCGACATCTTAAACTGCTGTGTGCTTTAAGCCCATTTTTATGCATGGGATTTGATGGATAGTGTTTTCAGCTGAATCTAAATTATGCTGCCCTGTATCCTAGCTCCAGGCCTAATTAAAACACATGAGTTTGAGAGAATAATATTGTCTTTTGTCAGCACATTTGATTTTAGTGGAAGTGTTCTGAAGGTGTCTATCCATCCAGCATAATTTTTAAATGAAATTCCCATGCTATGATGAAAGGGCAGGTCCATAGCTTTTCTCCTGTTGATGTGATTTAAATCAAGTGTCTTTATCCACAAGTTGGATGCCATGATATGTGTACCAGTGGTAACCTGACTTGCATGATTATTGTGTAGCAGTGATAACATCACTCCCCAATATTTTGTTACATGAAACACTAACATTTCAATTATTATTCAGCAAAATGTATCTAATTACAAATTATTTTGTATTTGCCAGTGTGTTGGATCAAGTAGGTGATCATTTTTAAAAACAAGAACAGCTAAAATTCCATACCCTATGACCACTGAAATGGGGTAAGGAAACTTCCTCCCCCTTTCTATGTAGCATATGGAGTAAGTGGGAGGATTTGATTTGGCCCCTACCAATGAACAGTGGGGTTGTGACCCACACTATGTTCGCAGTGTTCCAGTCATTCCTCCTAGCTGCCTTGGACTCTGTTTACTGAGTCAAAAATTTTGTGGCAAGGCGATTGGGTTCTACTTTGGTTCAGTTTTATCTACTGAAAAATAGCATGCCTGTCTCTCTCCTTGCGTATGTGTGAACACATAAAATTAATGGACATTCTATCTCATCTCTTTTACCAGAAACCATGCTGTATGTATGGTGCATTTTCCTGTGCATTTATATGCTATCTGACTGTGTAGTTGAGGTTGTCTTCACACGTCCATCTGAGTGGAAAAAAGCAAAAGGATAATTTCCATTTCTTTGTTCCATATTTTTGTATGTGTGCAGTTCATGGTATGTAGATACCTATGCATGGATGTTTGTTTCTGCAGTCTGTATGGAACAGCAAATGTGTGGTTTTGCATGTATATATGTCGGCATGTACAGATTCTCAGTGAATGGAATAGACAAGTGCAGGTTCATTTCTCTGTCTACACTCTACAATTGCATTTTTTTACTGTCTAGTTTACATACTATCTTAAAATAAATACTCATTGCATTTTGCTTGGAGAAGGGGAAATGGCTTCCTGTTTGTTGCTTCAGACTGGAATTGGTAAAATATTCCTAGCAGAAGCAAAAGTGTCAAGCCATAAATCTATCTCAACATTTGGTGAAGATAGTCCACTGATTTTGAAAAACTATCATGGTAACAGCAACCACAATTTATAATCCAACAAATAACCAATGATTTTTGAGGAGATTACAACGTTAATTTAAATGTTTTAAAATACTAAAAAGAACAGATTAAAGAAAAACAACACACTGTCACTAAACAGTTGCACAGGAATTAATTAATACTTTTTGGTAGGATTCCAAGGTTTGGCATCTGTTCAAGAGAAGTTGTTCTTTTATAAAATGATCCCATGGGATTCTTGTACCATGTTCTTCTTTTGAAAGGAGTTTTTGTTCCCAACAATTTTCACCACTTGAAAGTTTAATTACTTTTCTTTCAGTTTTAACTTATTCAAATATGGACTTCTAGATGTTACAGGATCTCTGCCTCAATGGCCTCTACTGGTAAAGACCTGGATTTGATCTATTACAGTTTCATAAGTTTCACAAATCATTACCATGGGAAGCCTCTCACTATATCAGAAACAAACTTCTCCTTCTCCTCCTCCTCTTCTTCTTCCTCTTCCTCTTCTTCCTGTTCCTCCTCTTAAAAAGCTAGGACTATATTTTCCTCCCAATTTTTTAGCTTCTGTGAACCAAGTGGTAGTAATGCATGATGGGGCTGCGTTCTAAAAATCCCATTTGTTTTATCAAGATTGGGCCAAGTTAAGGTGAAAAATTGGTGTGTTTAAACTGCCACTGAAAATGGGTAGTTTTGCCCATGCATTTTAGCGACATGATCTGAGAGTGCAAATTGGCTATAAACTGTCCACATTTCCCCTGCATATTTCTTATCTTCCAGCAGGAGTAGTGCCAATATAAAGAGCCAGCAGGAAGAGTAACTTGCACATGACAATGTTAGGTCATGGCTTGTGGGATTCATTGCTTGAACACAGGAGGTCTAGCATTACAGCAGACTTCATTTGGCTATAGTGCAGAAAAGGGATTCCCCTGGGGAATACCAAACATTGGTCCTTGGCTTGTATCTACATTTGCAGAAACTTTCCCTCCCTTGCTAATGTCAACATAAATTGTCGCAAAGGGAAATGCCTGCAAGTAACTTGTTGATGAACATTGTAGCATGCAGCACTCTGCATTTTAATGCAACGGTCATTTCTGGATCGCCGTATGGCAATTAGAGTGTTCCATGCAATTGATGCAGCTGGATTTAAAGACTTACACAATATTGGAAATATTCCTAGCTATATTTCACAGAATAATATTGATTGCACAACACAGGCATTTGTCTGCATGAAGTTTTCTCTAAGACTATGTTTTTAGATACGAATATTGACATTAATACGCCAGGCCCATCTTTCTTCTAGAATGAAAAGCTTCATTGTTTGAGTGGTAATTCATTACCTTTGACCAAGCTAGGTAGGAAACGGATAAATATATAATGTCACAGAGGTTTACCTAGAGTTTATTTGTCTCTCAGTGTTTAGAGTGAGTTAGGGGTATGGACATTTTATTACTTTGTCTCCTTTAGTTGGTGGTTTGCAGAAGACTCAGAAAAACATCTGGCCTTCTCCTTTCCCCAGGGGAACAAACAAGAATTGCAGGATCTTCTGTTGCTGTGAAATAAAATTGGCTCCTTGTCTCCTATAAAGAGAAGATAAAATTATTATATTTTATCAAAGTGACTCAATCTTAATTTTTAGTGGGAACAAGATCCAGCTCCAAGAAGCTGACCTATGAAAAGCTTTGGCAGCCGCTGAAACCTGGTCTCCTCTAAGTGCAGAATGTGTTGTATGCCATGCTGCTTGTGGCAGTACGATCTAGCCATTTAGGACAGGAAGTGAAGCAGTTCTTCATTCAATTAAATCTACGGGTTGAATCTGGACAGTGCAGTGGCATCTGCAGGTTCTTGCTGCTTTTGTCAGCATAATGAAAGCAGAGTTGTATCCAGATTCTACCTGTTTGGGGCATGTGTGCAATGGTGAAAAGTGAAAGGTCCCCCGTGCAAGCATTGAGTCATTTCTGACCCTTGGGGGAGGATGCCGCTTTTGTGACATTTTCTTGGCAGATTATAGCGGGGTGGTTTGCCATTGCCTTCCCCAGTCGTCACCTTCCCCAGCAAGCTGGGCACTCATTTTACCAACCTTAGAAGGTTGGGAGGCTGAGTTGACCTGAGCCGGCTACCCGAGAGAGAATCCAGCTTCCGCTGGGATCGAACTCGGGTCGTGGGGAGAGTTTCGGTTGCAATACTGCCACCTACCACTCTGCAACCAGAAAGGGGTGTGGCTTACATTTTGATATGCAATGCTGCTTATGTCACCCTCCTTGCCCCCACCTGCAAACAAAGCTGGAATAGCAGATGCGATTATACAGGTGTCAGCTCCCGAGATAGTCTAGACAAGAAGCTCCAACTGTGAGTGCTAACACTACCTTTATTGTAAGGTTACAGTGACAGAATCTTGCAAGTCTGAAAGTACCTTCTCCCTCCCTTACTTTTACTCTCCAGAAAACTAGGGAGGGTCCCTTCTGAGACACTTCTTCCACCCCCACCCCTCCTTTGGACTCAGATTTCATGTATCAGACCATTGTCTAGGCTGTGGCTCTTCCTCCTGTCTCCCAAGGTCATTTCCACATAGCATTACAACAGGCCAGATCCAAGTTGTTCCCTGCTTGAGATAACGGTAACTGGCACCCCTTGTTCTAATTCAAGGTGGCCAGTACTCAAAGCTGGTCAATGAAGCAGAATAATCCTCAGGTGTCCAATCACTCCCTCATTCTGCCTAATGGTAGAGCTGGTCCTGTCTGGGATTTAGCCATAATACCACATCCTTAATCTTCCCATAGTACGTATATACATGCATACAGTAAGAAAGTAAGTATGCAACATTAGATTTGACCCTACAGAAATAGCGCCTGTGCTAGCAAAGTGGATTCTTCTAATGCTCGGGAATTAGCTTAAGTCTAATTCAGTGAATGTCTGTCATCAACATAAAACAGTAATGTTCCTTGCACTAGTTTTCCCTTCTTAGTCATGATCACATCCAGCCATGCTTGATGCTAATGATGACAGTGATGGTGATGATTTATATAATACTTAAAATAAGCCAAGAAAATATTTTACAAGAATTTCAGAAGACAAGGCTCTTCCAAAAGGTTCATAATCTTAATCTAGATTAGATATATGTAGGAAGAGTTGGCAAAAAGATGAGAAGAATATGTGGAATATTTTATTTTTTTATAGTGCAGTTTAGAAGACTTATCTTTGTCTATGAGTCAAAAGATTTTGCTTTTTAAAATATTTAATCTGCCTGTGAAACAAATGATTAATTGCAGGGAGGTGTTGGAGGAGAAATCTTTCAAATGATATGCAATGTTTTCTGGCCATTGGTTGCGGATCCCATCTAGCCTATGTCCCTGATTCATTCTTCCATCAGGAGAAACAGTTGTGGGTAGATGCACGTTATGTTTAGGATTTCTTGATGGAATAAAGCAGAGCAGTATTTATTTGAGGAGTGTGTACTGGCACAGTTGAAAAACCCTTTGAAGGATTTGAAGCTTGTGGGTATAAGGATAAGGGATAGAAGGAATTTTAGTTATCCCATCAAATCCATCTTTTAAAAATTAAGACAGAAATATAAAAATGATGAAACAGTGATGATGATACATATTTTCATTTCTACAATTAACACATTCCCTAGAAATACATGACTGTTATTGTGTGGTGACTGAAACTAAATACAGTAGACTCTCAGTTAACCAGCACCCATGCAGATTGGTAGTTGCCAGATAAATGTAGTTTCTGATTGCTTGAGAGTTACTATTGAACCCGAATACCCACTGGATGGCAGCAGAAAGATACAGATTTTTTTGCTGGTTGCTTGAGAGCGCTGGTTTTTTTCTTCGTGGTTGCTTGAGAGTGCCGGTTTCTTGATTTCCGGTTAGCTGAGAGTCTACTGTAAGACAGTGATGCGTTCTTTAAGTGGATGATAAGAGGTAGAGAATATGTTTTTGCCTGAAAGGTAATTGAGTGGCATCTGGTACTGTTTACATAATTAGAATATCAAGATAAAAATAAAAAGGTATATTGCACCACATTGCTACAAAAATTGGGAGGAATAAATCTTATAAAACAGTGCATATGTTTTCTGTGTCTTCAGTTCTATAATCTTAGAAAAATTATATAGTTCCTACATGAAAATTAACTGTGGGCAAAAGCATGAAACTTGTAAAGAGTGAATGAGTGGCTATCAATTCATGGGCCAAATTTTGGGGATGGTAAATATTATGTAATTAAATGATGAGATGAGGTGCATTGGGCCTAAGACATCAGTATTATGCTATATAGCCTGACTGATTGATTTGTAAGCATTCTTAGGATTGAAATGCACATCTCCTAACAAATAAACATTTAATCCATTATGATTTGATGGTGTATTTTGTGATTTTAACTGCTGCAGCCACTGGCATCCAATGAAGAATGGTTGTTTTGGTCACACAGTCCATTTCAGCCTCAAGGATATAATGAAGTGGCCAGAAAGCCCTGATTAAATTGAAATGTAATCGTTTAATTTACAGGAATAGTGAACAGTAGCAGATTCCAACATGTCATCCAAGAGACTACCATTCTACCAAAAAAGACACAAGCATTTTGACCAGTCTTATCGCAACCGTCAGACAAGATACTTGCTCCAGGAATATGCGGCAAGGAGGTAAGGAGCATAACTGCTGTTCCCATATAAAAACAATTAATATCTGCATACCTTTTGACTGATAAAATTAATCAAAGTGAATGACACCAGCTTTGGTGTCATTAGATAGGGATCTGCAATCAGTTTCTTGTTTGGAATGCTTTCTTTGGAGTACTGAAATTGACCTCCCAAAGGTGTAGCAGGGAGCAACTGAAAACTGTGGGCTAACTTGTCTTGGAAGTTTCCAAGTTTCCAATTGATTTATTTATCACATTTGTAAGGGTTAACCCTAACCCTCACCCTGTTTCCATTGTGACTCTGAGCAGCAAGCTATCTTGAAAGCAAATTAACAAGATCAGTAAAAAGAAAATGGTGACACATTCAGAAACAGTAAAACCAACACTGTCTCAACATTCCCACCAAAGACCCACCACCCAATCTAACCCAAGGCCTGGGGGAATAGCCAGGTTTTAAGGGTTCATTTGAATGAGGGTCCAGGGTAGGGTCCATACATGCTACACAACAATTCATAGAATTAATTTTCAGGATTACAATACACGTGTGCCGAAAGACTAATAGAATCATAGAGCCAGAAGGGCATGGTCCACTACAGCATCTCTGAGGGATGACCATCCAATCTTTAGTTGAAGATCTCTAGAGAGGAGAATGCACTATTTCATGTAGCAACTTTGCCCCTTTGTATGGGCAGGATGATGTTAAGAAATGTATGTGCTGCTTTTATACCCTAAAAATTTCAGGCTGCTGAAGAGCTGTCATAAGAACAATGCTACAATTTTTTAAAAAAAATGTTTCCACATGCTTCTGCAGACACATGTTGAAAAGGATCAGCTCCTGTTACAATCTGACCATCATTTTGCAAGGCATTATTTGCTTCTTTCTTCTTCTGTAACAAGAAAATCTTTTAGCAAATAGAACAGAGTTGGCAATTGTGCCCAAAGACAGGATATTGTTCAAACTATCATAGATTGAATATGTTGTTGTTGTTAGTTGCCATCAAGTCATTTACGACTCATGGCTACCCTACTGTATGTATAACAGAATGAAATGTTTTTCGGTCTTGCGCCATATGCTTGACTGTTCCAATGTTTGCATCCATTGGTGTGGTAATTGTATCACTCTATCGCACTAAAGGTCTTCCTCTTTTCTGCTGGCCCTCGACTTTACCAAACATGATGTCCTTTTCAAGCGATCGGTCTTTCCTGACAATGTGCCCAAAGTATGAGAGTCTAAGCCTAGTTATCTTCGCCTCTAGGGAACATTCTGGTTGTATTTCTTCTAAACTGATTTGTTTGTTCTTCTGGCAGTCCATGGCATTTTCAATAATCTTCGCCGACACCACAATTTGAATGCATCAATTCTTCTTCTATCTTCCTTTTATAATGTCCAACTTTCACAGGCATATGTGGCAATTGAGAAGACCATGGCAAGAGACAGATGCACCTTTGTTTTTAAACTGACATCTTTACTACTGAAAACTTTAGATAGGTCTTTGATGGCAGATTTACCAGCACGATACATCATTTGATTTCTTGATTACTACTTCTCTTGGCATTGATTGTTGATCTGAGTAGACTGAAATTGTTGACAACTTCAATTTCTTCTCCATTTATTGTGACATTGTTTATTGGTCCATTTGTGAGAACCTTCATCTTCTTCACATTCAGGTGTAGTCTGTATTGCTGACTACAATCTTTGATCTTCATCAGCAAGCACTTCAAGTCTTCTTCACTTGCAGCAAGCAAAGTTGTATCATCTGCGTATCGCAGGTTGTTAATGAGTCTTCCACCAATTCTGATACCCTGTTCTTCTTTGTACATTCCTGATTCTCGAACTATTTGTTCAGCATACACATTGAATAAGTAGATGAAAGTACAACCTTGCCGCACACCTTTTCCAATTTTGAACCACTCGGTATCACCGTTTTCTGTTCTAATGACTGCCTCTTGATCCGTGTATAGGTTCTGTATGAGTACAGTTAAGTGCTCTGGAATTCCCATTCTTCATAATATTAGCCAAAACTTGTTATGGTCCACACAGTCAAATGCCTTTGTGTAATCAATGAAACAGAGGTAAACATCTTTCTGGTATTCTTTACATTCAGCCAAGATCCATCTGACATCAGCAATGATATCTCTCACACCGTGTCCTCTTCTAAATCCAGCTTGGACTTCTGGTAGTTCTCTGTCAATGTAAGGCTGCAAACATTGTTGAATTATTTTCAGCAAAATTTTGCTAGCATGTGAAATTAATGAAATTGTTCGATAATTTCCACATTCTGCTTGATCTCCTTTCTTTGGAATGGGTATGAATACGGATCTCCTCCAGTCAGTTGGCCAGGTCGTTGTCTTCCAAACTTCTTGACATAGAAGAGTAAGTGCTTCCACGGCTGCATCTGATTGTTGAAATATCTCAATTGGTAATCCATCAATTCCTGCAGCCTTGTTTTTTGCCAATGCCTTCAGTGCAGTTTGAACTTCTTCCTTCAGTACCAATGGTTCTTGATCATATTCTACTTCCTTAAATAGCTGAACATGGACTAACTGTTTTTTATACAATGATTCTGTATATTCCTTCCATCTTCTCTTAATACTACCCGCGTCATTTAATGTATTGCCCATAGAATCTTTAAGGACAGCAACTCGGGGCTTGAATTTTCTCTTCAGCTCTTTCAGCTTGAGAAATGCTGATCGTGTTCTTCCTCTTTGATTTTCTAGCTCTAGGTCTTTGCATATTTCATCATAATATTTTTCCTTATCTTTTTGAGCTGCCCTTTGAAATTTTCTATTTAACTCTCTTATTTCATTCTTTCTTCCATAAGCTTTAGCTACTTGGCGTTTAAGAGCAAGTTCCAGACTCTCATCTGACATCCATTTGGATCTTTTCCTTCTTTCCTGCCTTTTTAATGAACTTTCACTTTCTTCGCATATTATGTTCTTAATGTCTTCCCACAACTCTTCTGGTCTTCGGTCATCAGTGTTTAGCGCATTGAATCTATTTTTGAGGTGATCTCTAAATTCAGGTGGGATGTTTTCTAAATCATACTTTGGCACTCTTGGACGTGCTTTAATTTTCTTCAGCTTCAGCTTGAACTTGCACATGAGCAATTGATGATCTGTCCCGTAGTCAGCTCTTGACTTTGTCACAGCTGATAGTATTGAGCTTCTCCATTGTCTCCTTCCACAAACGTAATGTATTTGATTTCTGTGTAATCCATCTGGCAAGGTCCATGTACATAGTCATCGACTGTGTTGTTGGAAAAAAGTGTTGCAAATAAACAAATCATTGGTCTTACAGGATTTTATCATGAGATCTTCAGCGTTGTTTCTGTCACCAAGGCCATATTTTCCAACTCCTGATCCTCCTTCTTTATTTCCAACTTTTGCATTCCAGTTGCCAATAATTAACAGAGCATCCTGATTGCATGTTTGATCAATTTCAGATTGCAGCATTTCATAAAAGTTTTCAATTTCTTCGTCTTCAGCATTCATGGTTGGTGCAAAAACTTGAATAATAGTAGGCCTTCCTTGTAGGCGTATAGATATTAGTCTATCACTGGCAGTCGTTTTTTGTTGTACTTTAGAATTGATCTTGAGATATTCTTCCCAATGATGAATGCCATGCCGTTCCTCTTCGATTTTTCATTCCCAGCATAGTGTACCATATGACTGTCAGAGTCAAAGCGACCAGTGCCAGTCCACATCAGCTCACTAATGCCTAAGATGTCGATCTTTAGATGTTCCATTCCATTCTTGACAACTTCCAATTTTCCTTGATTATTGCTTTGTACATTCCATGTCCCAGTTATTAATGGATGTTCGTAGCTGTTCTCATTTTGAGTCGTGCCACATCAGCAAATGAAGGTCCCGGAGGGCTTACTCCATCCATGTCATTAAGGTCGGCTCTGCTTTGAGAAGGCAGCTCTTCCCCAGTAGCATACGGAGAGCCTTCCGACCTGAGGGGCTCATCTTCCAGCACCATGTCGCAAAACGTTCTGCTGTAACCCACAGGGTTTTCATTGGCACGTGTTCGGGAGTAGATTGCCAGGCCTTGCCCCCTAGTCTGTTCTTTGTCTGGAAGCTCTGCTGAAACCTGTCCACCATGGGTGACCCTTTGGGTAGTAGAACTACCGGTGGCAGAGCTTCCAGCATCGTAGCAACACACAAGCCACCACAGTACGACAAACTGACAGACGGGTGGTGGAGATTGAATATAGCAGAGTTTAATTCCAACAAGCAAGGAGGGTAGAACTGTGCTTCTAGAATACTTGGCCATGAGAACTGGGAATGTTGGGATCTATAAAACCAACGTTTCTGAAGGCACCAAATGGGAAGGCTGCTGTTCTCTTTCATAATTTTCCTTTCTCAGAAATGTACATTTCTTCATGCAGAACTGGATTCTCATCTAACCATATCAGAGATGCAACTGTTATATCTTCTATGAATCTTAAAACTTTCTTCATAAATTTGCCAGTGCTTCTGTTCCTAGTGAAGGAAAAGCATACCTGTTCTACAAACATGATTTTACTGAATAATTTTAAGAAATCTAAATTTCCCCAATGGCCTTCTCATATCTTTATGGAGATTTAGCAAAATTTTTGAATTTGAACAAGGAAGGATAGCTTTTTCTGAAACATGAAAATTGTGTTTTCTTTGGTAGAACATAAACCTTGGCATTTTCAATATATCAGAGATATTTAAATTAATTGTTTTTTACAACAGTGAATTTACTGATAAATTATTCTGAATGTTCATGAATTTTCCCATCACTCTGTTCCCATATGAATCTGTGATGGAAGCCTAGTTCTTCTCAGTGGGGAAGTAGAAGTTATCTTCACTATATTCGCTGACTGCATGAGGGAAGTACTGAGACTGAAAGATTTGCTGCATTCAGAAAATCTGAGACATCTGAGATAAGTCTTCTGGGAGCTACAAGCTCTGGAAAAAAAAGAAAGAAAGACACCTTTCAAAGGTTGCCAATTTCATCCCCCACAAGTTACTTCTGCTTTGGATGGTGGTTCTAGAGACCACAGGGTTTAAGGGGCATTGTCCCTCATGGCCCTGAATCCATGCAAGCCACACTTGGGCTGTTGCGAATTCCGGGATGGAGAGTTATACAGTATGTAAGGGTACAGAACTGTGCCTGGAGCAAGCAGGATGACAGCCTCACGGGAAATAACTGTATTATTCTACTGGGAATGTTTCATTTGGAAGGAGGAACATTCCCTCATTTGTTGTTTGAAGTTGGTTTATCATTTCAATCAGAACAAGGGCCAAAGTGTGTGTGGGGTGGGTGGGGGGCAGGTGTTGTTTCAGATTTCTACAACTTGATTATGGACTTTGAATTTTAGTGTTTCTGACCTCCTTCCTCTTCCACCTCAAAGCTCAAATTTATGATTTGCAATAATTTTGGGATCAACCTGGCTTCTGTGTGGTATGCCAGGGATTGCAGTCCCAAAAGTAGTGGCTGGTATTAGGGCCAAACTAAAATTTAATTTACTTTTAAGTTTATTTAAAACTAAATACAATTAATATGATTGAAGTCATGCATTTAGTATCCTCCTTTTATCCGAGTAAACTTGGCAAGACATTTTGGGGGGGTGTAGCAGTCATATCTAAGGATTTTGAGGGACACAAGACTTCAGGTTGTATACCTCTGCTCTAAACGATCTAGAACCTTTCTATCTAGACTGAAACAGCAATGGTCTAGACTGAGATCCCTATTCAGAGTAAAACAGCCACTTAGATACTCCCCCTACTTGAAAGGTAGGCAAAGGCAGATGTGAAATTTAAGAATAGGTCATGCATGCAAATTTGTCAGTGGCCAGTTTTCTCTTTACCCCACAAGTTATAGAAATCTCAAACTTCTTAAATGTGTTGCTGTTACTGTTGTTATTATTACTACCACTATTATTATTTTGCATTTGAAGGGCTGCTTCTAGACAGGCCTACCAAACATCATGCAGCCTAGGCAGAACCACATGCACACTTTGTGCCCGAAAGCTCCGTACCACGTCTGAAGAGACATCACAGGAATCCCAGGCAAGGTAAAACTTTCTTCAGCTATAATGATAAAAGTATTCAGTGTGAAATCCTTGTCTGGTGATTGGCTACGCAGCTTTAGGAAACTGGTATGTGGAGAAAAGTATATGTGCCCTTGATTGAGGTGCTTATATCTGGCAATCGTGGGTGAAAGAACAGAGGAGTAGCAGTTGGTCCATATAAAAGAGAAAGCCAGAAGGGGGGAACTGGGGAGGACTGTTGGCAGAATGCTGGGAAAGCCTTTAGCCCAGGAGAGATCAGAAAAGTCACACACACCAGGCATATCTATAAAAATAATTTATTTATAGAAAGTAAAACAAAATTTAAAGGACTTAGCTCTCCTGGCTTGCTACATATCGGCAGAGAGAAAAAGAGAGGAAGTAAGAAACAAGTCTGGGCAGGTTCCTCCCCCCAGGCGATTTGCATGAAGCACGTGAAAGGAGACAATCAAATACAACCTCTTCACCCGGCCAAAATGATTAGGTACAATAGCAGTCTTAATCATTAGTAGGAAAACCTCAACACTCCTCTTTTTACACTATAGATTAAGATGCAAAACAATCTTCTCTGACAACTTTATATGTCTTTCCATTCACATTACTTTACCATTATCTCCCTTTTGGTTTAACCGAAAGCTACCATTCTTCTTCCTGTGTTTTTCCAAACCTAGGTTGTTATAATTCCAAGGCTTTTTAATGTGAAATGGCTTTTCATGCAGGCTTCAAAATCAAGCCTTTGTTTTTCTGTTGATGTGAACAGTAGCAAATCATCAACATAAATGCACAGATACATACAGCCTTGTTTGTCCTTCATATATACACAGGGATCTGCTTTTCCTTTTTCAAAACCAAAATTCTGCAGTTTTTCATCTACTTTTTGGTTCCAGGGTCTAGCAGCTTGTTTTAACCCATCGATTGACTTCTGCAGTTCACAGACTAGATTCTCCCCTTTTTCATAGCCAGGGGGTTGCTGCATGTATAATCTGTGGTCTAAATCACCATAGAGAAATGCAGTTTGAATGTCATAGTGGTTAACTGACATTCCCTTGAGTGCAGCAACTTTTAACAGTAATCTAATTGATTCACCTTTAGTAACTGGTGCAAAAGTCTTGTCAAAGTCTAAATCTTTCCTTTGAGTGAACCCTTTTGCAACCAACCTTGCTTTATATTTTTGGATTTTGCCATCAGCATCCCTTTTCAGTTTGAAAACCCACCTACAACCCAGACAGCGTTCATTGGGAGGTAGATTTACCAGTTTCCATGTTTTATTTTCTTTCAAGGATGCTAATTCCTGTTGCATGGCAGAATGCCAATTTTGTGCAATCTCAGGTGGTAAAGCATTCACTTGTTCTAAAGACTCAGGTTCTGTGAATATGTGAAAAGCCTTTACTGTTTCAGCCTGAAAACGTGATGGAGGAACGCCTTTATTACTCCTCTGAGATCTGCGAGGTAATACAGGGCTTAAATTTTGACTCCTATCACTTTCCTGAGAAGCATCTGTCTCATCAGACAGATCTTCAGTTTGCTTTTCTGGTTTAATGTCCTCATCAGGCAAAAGATCACCATTAGCAAGTCCTTGCTGTTCTCTTGTGGTGGTCAGATCAACTGGAGAGCTAGAATTTAATCTCCCCCAGTTTTGTTCAGCAAAAGAAGCGCTTTTGCTAATTATTAATTTCTCTCCCATTATGAACCTGTAGCTCCTCTGGCTTTGTTCATAGCCAACAAAGATGGCTTTCTTTGTTGTGGGGCCTCCTTTCCTTCTCTGTTGTTTTGGAATATGAACCCATGCAGTGCTACCAAACACTCTAAGATGGCTTACCTTTGGTTTCACACCATAAAACAAATGGAACGGAGTGTCCTGAATCACAGAGTTATACAACCTGTTCTGTACATAAGTGGCAGTAGATATGGCCTCTCCCCAGTACTTAAAACATAATTGGGAATCTTTAATCATGCATTCCATTGCATTTTGCAAGGTTCTGCCCTTTCTTTCAGCAACACCATTTTGCTGAGGGGTGTAAGGGTTAGAAAGAATTTGTTCTATCCCCTTTTCCACTAGGAACCTTCTGAATTTGTGAGAAAGGTATTCTCCTCCTCTATCACATTGGAGTGCAGATACAGGCCTAGGGAATTTTCCATTTGCCCATGTCACAAAACTTTTAAATTTCTCAAATGCTTCATATTTATGTTTTAAGATGTAGATAAATGTGTATCTTGAGAAATCATCAATGATGGTCATTGCATACCTTGCTTGTCCAAGACTTGGAGCAAAATGACCAATAATGTCAGAGTGTACAATTTCCAAAGGTCTAGTTGTAACTCTGTCACTGTGCTTACTCACAGGAGCTTTTAGTGTTTTGCATTCTTTGCAAACTACACAGTCTAAGTATTTATCACAGGGTTTTATCTTTAGGTCAGCACACAGCTGTGGCATTTGTGCTATATACTTGAAATTAGCATGACCAAATCTCCTGTGCATCAGGTGTACACATTGGCCATGATATGGAGTGTTGCCAACTGCAGCCTTGCAGCTTGGCTTCCTTGCATTTTGCACAATGTACAAGGAGTCTTTTAACATACCAGTAGCACACACTTTCCCATTTTTTCGTATCTCACAACCATTTTTCTTAAATGTTATGATATACCCTGTTGCAGCCAATTGTGCCACAGATAAAAGGTTTGATTGTAAATTTGGCACATACAACACACCTTTTACAGTTTCTCCTAAGCAGGATAAATACAAGTCACCTTGTCCCATAATTTTGGTCACAGACCCATCAGCCTTTGGCTGATACACTTTGTCTTTCAGTTTTAGACAGTGACACAAAAGAGCTTTTACAATTACATAAATGACAACTGGCCCCAGAATCTAACACCCATACATCAGAATTACCCTTCTCAGCAACCTGTGCAATCTGGGTTGTCTGAAGAGCCTTTTTCTGTGTTGCCCTTGTGTTCTTCTGCTCTGTCTTTCTACTCTTGGGTCTCATGGCACAGTCTCTTTGCAAATGTCCAGCTGAACCACAAGTGAAGCATCGCTGGCTGGCTAGCGCTGTGGTCTCAGGTTCCTTTCCCTTCTTTTCCCTTGTTTTCTGGTCTTGCAGCTTTCCAGAAGAGATGGGGGGGATCTTTCCTCTCTCTTCTCCCATTCAGTGAGTAAGCGCTGTGTAACATACGATGGGGTGAGGTCTGCTTCAGGCATAGCCTCCAGGGTACAAATCAGTGTGTCCCACGTTGCATTCAGTGAGGACAAGAGGATATATGATTTTGTGAGAGGTGTAAATTCCATTCCTCTCTCCTGCAACTCAACAAACAGCTGCTGAATATAATGCAGGTGCTCAGGAAGGCTATCTCCTTCTGCAAGGTAGGCTCTGTACAGCTTTTTCATCAGGGTAACTTTACTCCCTGCTGTTGCCTTTACATATAAGTCTCTCAAAGCGTCCCAAAGTTGCTTTGCAGACTGCATGCCTCGCACGTGGACTAGCTGATTGTCCTCAACTCCCAGGATAATGGTGGCTCTAGCCCGCTCATCCTGTCTCAGCCATTCAGCACTGGGATTTTGGGGGCTTTGCTCACCAATTTGCAGCCAAAGATTCTCTCTGCGAAGATACATCTCCATCTTCAGGGCCCAATTCAAATAGTTGGTCTCTGATAGGCGCTCCAGAGGCATCGCTGAGGGCTGGGAGGTAGCCATGGCTTCTTCCTTCTTTTGCAAGTCACCTCAGCTAGCTTCCTTTGTCCTGTAGACCAGCAGTTGCTGGAAAATCTCCAGGTAGCTCCAAAGAAAATCTTCACAGGTCTTTGCTACCTGCCTTTAAATTGTGCATGAGGTGTGGAGCTGATCTCTCTTGGTTTTACTGGGTTGCTCACTGGGCCCATAACCTGTTGGCAGAATGCTGGGAAAGCCTTTAGCCCAGGAGAGATCAGAAAAGTCACACACACCAGGCATATCTATAAAAAATAATTTATTTATAGAAAGTAAAACAAAATTTAAAGGACTTAGCTCTCCTGGCTTGCTACATATCGGCAGAGAGAAAAAGAGAGGAAGTAAGAAACAAGTCTGGGCAGGATCCTCCCCCCAGGTGATTTGCATGAAGCACGTGAAAGGAGACAATCAAATACAACCTCTTCACCTGGCCAAAATGATTAGGTACAATAGCAGTCTTAATCGTTAGTAGGAAAACCTCAACAAGGACATTGGGAGAAAGAATGGACAGAGAGGCTTTTATTGTCAAGAGTTGCTGAAAAAGGAAGGGTGAAGTTGACATCCTGAGTTGGAATACTCAGCAAATCTTTGACAACAAACGTTTCATTTCCTTCTAATGTCCATGCGGAGTGATGCTTATTTCCATAGCTTCACAGATGTGTAGTCTCAGGTGCATCACTGAATGTGCCTTGGAACTTTGTTATAAAAGCTGCTTATGGCACTCTTGCTATTGCTCCCAAAAGCCTTCAGAGGAGAGAAAAAATAGCTTCTATCTTGACAATTTTCAAATCCTCCTCAAAGCTCAGGAGAAGTGGATTTACTGGCAGGGCTGTCAACATGATAACACTTGCAGCATAGCAGGTTTGTCATTAATTTATTAAGTCTAGAATACCAAAGCTCTGGATGTCTTCTAAATCTCATACTTGACATGTCCCAGTGCTGGAAATAAACATAAAAATTGGGTTAAACACAAGTCTCTCTATTTTTCGGTTTGAAGCAAAAGGACAAGGTATCTAGTTAAATGCTGAAACATTGAACAACTTACCTTGAATATAGTTACCTCTTAATAATTGGGTGGGTTTGAGGTGATCTCTCAGTTGAAGCCAAGAGATGTACTCCTCCAGTTTGTATGCTGGCAACTCTATTCCAGTTTTTGTGAACAGCTGTATGCCCACTGACGTACTGTACAACAGATATACCAGTGACCTGGTCCCAGTATGTTATGAAAGGCAAAGTTATGGGGATATCTTCATCCCTTCCCTCTGCAGATCAGTTGAGCATCCTCATGTTTCCTCTGTGTGTTTCCTTCTGCTTTGGATGGTGGTTCTAGAGACCACAGGGTTTAAGGGGCATTGTCCCTCATGGCCCTGAATCCATGCAAGCCACACTTGGGCTGTTGCGAATTCCGGGATGGAGAGTTATACAGTATGTAAGGGTACAGAATTGTGCCTGGAGCAAGCAGGATGACAGCCTCACAGGAAATAACTGTATTATTCTACTGGGAATGTTTCATTTGGAAGGAGGAACATTCCCTCATTTGTTGTTTGAAGTTGGTTTATCATTTCAATCAGAACAAGGGCCAAAGTGTGTGTGGGGTGGGTGGGGGGCAGGTGTTGTTTCAGATTTCTACAACTTGATTATGGACTTTGAATTTTAGTGTTTCTGACCTCCTTCCTCTTCCACCTCAAAGCTCAAATTTATGATTTGCAATAATTTTGGGATCAACCTGGCTTCTGTGTGGTATGCCAGGGATTGCAGTCCCAAAAGTAGTGGCTGGTATTAGGGCCAAACTAAAATTTAATTTACTTTTAAGTTTATTTAAAACTAAATACAATTAATATGATTGAAGTCATGCATTTAGTATCCTCCTTTTATCCGAGTAAACTTGGCAAGACATTTTGGGGGGGTGTAGCAGTCATATCTAAGGATTTTGAGGGACACAAGACTTCAGGTTGTATACCTCTGCTCTAAACGATCTAGAACCTTTCTATCTAGACTGAAACAGCAATGGTCTAGACTGAGATCCCTATTCAGAGTAAAACAGCCACTTAGATACTCCCCCTACTTGAAAGGTAGGCAAAGGCAGATGTGAAATTTAAGAATAGGTCATGCATGCAAATTTGTCAGTGGCCAGTTTTCTCTTTACCCCACAAGTTATAGAAATCTCAAACTTCTTAAATGTGTTGCTGTTACTGTTATTATTACTACCACTATTATTATTTTGCATTTGAAGGGCTGCTTCTAGACAGGCCTACCAAACATCATGCAGCCTAGGCAGAACCACATGCACACTTTGTGCCCGAAAGCTCCGTACCACGTCTGAAGAGACATCACAGGAATCCCAGGCAAGGTAAAACTTTCTTCAGCTATAATGATAAAAGTATTCAGTGTGAAATCCTTGTCTGGTGATTGGCTACGCAGCTTTAGGAAACTGGTATGTGGAGAAAAGTATATGTGCCCTTGATTGAGGTGCTTAGATCTAGCAAGCGTGGGTGAAAGAACAGAGGAGTAGCAGTTGGTCCATATAAAAGAGAAAGCCAGAAGGGGGGAACTGGGGAGGACTGTTGGCAGAATGCTGGGAAAGCCTTTAGCCCAGGAGAGATCAGAAAAGTCACACACACCAGGCATATCTATAAAAATAATTTATTTATAGAAAGTAAAACAAAATTTAAAGGACTTAGCTCTCCTGGCTTGCTACATATCGGCAGAGAGAAAAAGAGAGGAAGTAAGAAACAAGTCTGGGCAGGTTCCTCCCCCCAGGCGATTTGCATGAAGCACGTGAAAGGAGACAATCAAATACAACCTCTTCACCCGGCCAAAATGATTACGTGCAATAGCAGTCTTAATCATTAGTAGGAAAACCTCAACAAGGACATTGGGATAAAGAATGGACAGAGAGGCTTTTATTGTCAAGAGTTGCTGAAAAAGGAAGGGTGAAGTTGACATCCTGAGTTGGAATACTCAGCAAATCTTTGACAACAAACGTTTCATTTCCTTCTAATGTCCATGCGGAGTGATGCTTATTTCCATAGCTTCACAGATGTGTAGTCTCAGGCGCATCACTGAATGTGCCTTGGAACTTTGTTATAAAAGCTGCTTATGGCACTCTTGCTATTGCTCCCAAAAGTCTTCAGAGGAGAGAAAAAATAGCTTCTATCTTGACAATTTTCAAATCCTCCTCAAAGCTCAGGAGAAGTGGATTTACTGGCAGGGCTGTCAACATGATAACACTTGCAGCATAGCAGGTTTGTCATTAATTTATTAAGTCTAGAATACCAAAGCTCTGGATGTCTTCTAAATCTCATACTTGACATGTCCCAGTGCTGGAAATAAACATAAAAATTGGGTTAAACACAAGTCTCTCTATTTTTCAGTTTGAAGCAAAAGGACAAGGTATCTAGCTAAATGCTGAAACATTGAACAACTTACCTTGAATATAGTTACCTCTTAATCACTGGGTGGGTTTGAGGTGATCTCTCAGTTGAAGCCAAGAGATGTACTCCTCCAGTTTGTACGCTGGCAACTCTATTCCAGTTTTTGTGAACAGCTGTATGCCCACTGACGTACTGTACAACAAATATACCAGTGACCTGGTCCCAGTATGTTATGAAAGGCAAAGTTATGGGGATATCTTCATCCCTTCCCTCTGCAGATCAGTTGAGCATCCTCATGTTTCCTCTTGGCAGTATGACCACTGTAATGAAGATGAATGCTGTGGTTCAAATAACCAATCTATAGTTAGTGATTTTGTCTACTGTGAGGAAATGTATCCAAAATGGACCGTGATTCCACATGAGGCAAACTGGCTACCATTACAGACAAGACTTCCCTGCTTAGTCTCCTGCTGCTTCAGGTCCATTAGTATGGTTGTATTTTGAGAAAAAGGAAGCTGATATTCACATCAGTGATCCCCCAGAGCAGAAATGGGGGGAGGTGAGTGTCACTTCTCTGACTACCTCATCTCACCTTACAAAAGCATATTAGCATGTCAGTCATCTATCTTTTATAGCAACTCTGCCATGGCAGTATGATAGCATCAGCTCTTCAAACATGTGGCATAACTAACTATGCAATAGAAAAGGTGACAGTATTGAAAAGATTTTCCTTCACATCAGCCTTTTGCTCGTTTAAATTCATATTTATTTTAGAGATGGCTAGACACACACATGCACACATGGTATGACTTAGAAACAGGTTGGATATTCTGGGCTATTTACTCAGATACCTGAATGATGTCTTGGTATTTGAGAAATCTGAAATGTTATTTTTAGTACTTGAAATATCCTGCTAATGCTTGAAGAAGTTCCAAGTTATTTATGTAGGTGTCCTTCTTATTGGCTTCACTTCTTTGGAGATGGACCAAGACTTCTTTCTTTCTTCCTTTATTTTGACTGTGAGGGTAGCCAGTGACTTCATGATGCAGCAAGTGACATCATGACATTAATGGGGTAATTGGCTTTGGGTGGATGTTGGAAGGCTTCAGGGGTAAAATAGATGTACTCCTTTTGCCCCTTAAATATATTTGACCCCCATCCCAAACAGGCTCAAAGAGTCACAAAAGAGGTACTGGAGGAGTTATGCTTTAGAAATTGATAGTTTATTCCATTGGGAATAAGCATATTGTACAGACACTGATGGGCTTCCTAGTCTGTTTAGTCTTACCTATATTTGCCCAAGGCTATTGCATGGTAATACTAATACACAGACATTCTCATATCTTTGATCTACATTTGTTCTTATGTAGAGCAAAGGAGTGATAGCTAATTTAGGTGTTAGATTTGGGTGTCAAGAAGGGTAGCAGAGTGGGAGACAGAACTGTTGCCTGGAAAGTTGCTTTTTGTAAGCCCCTCTGTGAAGGCAATGAAAAGCATCTTTGTTCAAGCTTGGGACTCTCCTGCTTTTTAATGAATTCCTTCCTTGCGATAGGGGACTCTCCACCAAAGAATGTGAAGATAGTTTGATGCTGTGGTTAGCACATCATGTAAAGTGTGGAGAATACCATATCCTTATCATTGTTTCATTGTTTATTGTGTGATCCTGATTGCAGTTTTACCAATCACAAGGAATTTTTGTGAGGATAAAATGGGATGTACATGGATGCATCTTTGAGGAAAGGTACAACCTACCTGTAATTAGAGAGAGCTTGCAAAGTTCTCAGTCACTTGTACAGAGCTGCTACAGAATGCAGATTTTCCAACTTAATACTGCCAATGAGATAACTTTCATAACTTTCCTTGGCCTGCTGCAGCATTTCAGTAACAGTACGATCACTTTGATGCTGGGTGAAATCTAACTAGTTTTCCCTCTGATCTTGCAGGAGTCAGGAGCAAAAGTCTCAGCACTGGAGTGAACAGAGGAGGATCCGGTTTGTCAAGAGTTTGGCTGCTTTGGAGGAAGAACTTCATATAGCCAGACACCTTGCTAGAGAACAATTGGATAAAGTTGCCATACAGAGGATGGTACTGTATTGTCATCATTCCCTTCCTATATCTCCATCAGTTACTTGTTTTCCTATCAGAACAGCCGAATGCCAGGGTTCATAACTCACATTAAGCCATCATTTATTTGAACCATGATTTGTTGAATAAGTCACGGGGCTAGATCACCATGTTATATTGTATTCCATGATTTACAGACCATTGTTGATAGCATAATGTAAAGGCAAAATGAAACAAGCCAACCACATTATCACAGCCGTTAAGGTTGGCCCGAAGTCATACCTGTCATTCAGGACTTTGGTTAACTGATGCCATTGCCTGCTTCTTTCTAGAGAGTATTCTTATCCACTCTCTATTGAGTTTGAGGGTTTTAAACATGTTTTTTAAAGTTCTAATTATTTATTTAGTGATAACTTGGATTACATTAACCAATTTCAGTTAATAAAAAAAAATCTTAGTTGAGTTATGTCCTCAGGGATTATTTAAAAAACATGAACACATGAGCTACAGATTTTATAAATGTTATAAAATGGAATAAAATTATAGCTTAGCATAATATATGAATAATGTGGCTCTTTTCCACTTTGGGTTATTGAATTATTTTCCCACAATTACTTTGCAGGTAGAGGAAAAGATGGCTTTGGAAAAGTATGTGGTTGAAGAAAGCATTAGCCGAGCCCCAGAATTTTTAGTGCTGCTCAGGTCTCATACTGTATGGGAAAGGATGCCCGTTAGGCTTTATTGTACAGTCCAAGGATTTCCCACCCCTGTTGTACGATGGTAAGCCTTTGACTCTTTCTAGGAATCTCAAGATAGTGCTAAGTGTTATTCATGTAATAATCCAGTTATTAAATGTCACTTTTATAATGGCTGTGTTTAAGAACCCTTTATAATCCTCAAAGACATTCTGGATGGATGCCATTGCCTAGACAGGAATGACACAGAAGTTTCTGACTTTGTACCGAAGACATAGATTGGAGACTTCAGAGCTCGAAACTAGTTGCATGCTGAAATATTTATTTAGAAAAGATCATGGGGGAAAGTGCTGTTTGTACTTCTGAACAGAGTTTAATAACTCTTCAATCAGTTATTAAGTTCCAATTGACTTTAATAGTGCTTCTTTATTAGTAGATGAAAATATAAAAGCTAGAAACTCAACAGAGAAAATGACATTCAGCTGAAACTACTGGGTGTATACTGCAAGAATATATTCTAGATCTAACCTCAAGGTACCTCTGTGCACGGCCTTTGCACTACTCCCAATGAAATCCCACAATGTCACCCATGTTTGGCAGCTGATCTAATTTACTTCTGGCTCAGCTGAAACTACTGCAAAGCTAGTTTGGGTTTTGAGACGCTGTGGCTCTGGGAAGTTATGGGTGGGCTATTTCCCAGTTTATGGAAATGTTAGCTTCATCCCACCTCTGGTCCCTCGGCTACAGCTACTAGCAGGTCTTTCAAGAGAGGAGTCAACTTAATGGCTTTTCAACCTTCCACCTTCTCTTGTGGAGATGCCAAAGTATTTTTTTCTTTTTTAATTATGGATCAGATCCCAAGACATTGCCAAATCTTGCAGTCTCACCCAAAATCTCATGGAGATTTTGATATTCTTGCTCTAACACTTCAAAATTTCCTGTAAGAACTCCAAATCTCACAGGATTTGGTAATTTGGGGTATTAACCAATTTATTTATGTTTTTTTAAAGATACTTTATATTTAATATGGGATTTCTACAAACCCTATTTGTGCCCTGGTGCCTGTGGATCCCACATTGTTGACCCCTGACTTATGTGGTAATCTTTGAGATGACATATTGCATGATGGGGAATGTGAGGTTTATTGCTCATACAGTGGGTGATGGACATGGATGCCAAGAATGATAATAAACCTTGAAAAGCAGTAGAATTTTACATCATTTTAGATACTGGAATGTCAGCTCATTCATGAAACAGAAGAGAAAGTGATCAAAAGCTCATGTTTCCTAGGACTGTTAACATGACTAATTGGGTGATCTTATCTAGTAATACCTTTAAAAACTGGACAGAAGAAGAAGGGCTTCCAGGTCATTTGATCACTCAAAATCGCCCCTCCTGTCTCAATATTAACGTTACCTGGATCTTGTTCTACTGCGTGTCTAACTCAGTCTTTTCCAACCTGGTACGTTTCAGAAGTTTAATGAACACCACTCCTGGAATGTATGGAGCGTTGCCTGCACTGCCTGAAAGGCATCAGGTTGGGAATGGCTGAGCTGATGATTCTGGATAGGCTGAACTGGGAGAACCCAACAAAATGAAAAGACAGAAACTGACATTCAAGGCTATCTCTTCACATTTTAACAATATTAACCACGGGGAATATTAAGAATTTGGACTGGGACCCTGATTATAGGGAAAGAGGGCCAACATTCTTCTTTGGTGCTGCTATTGCTTGGATTAAAGGGGTATACATGTACAGCCTTAAACAGTTCTGAGCAAAACAAAATGTATAGAAATATACACTGTTTCTGCAATAGCTTTCTAATATCACTTATATTTATGGTGATGGTCATTAAAAATGAAGGCAACAGCTGGCGTCCTTACTATGTTCTGACTGCCATCAATTTTGCTTTTTTATGTTGTACTTTGCTTTCCAGTGCAAGCTGTGGGTTTTTGTTTTTGCTTCTCAGGTACAAAAATGAAGAACTGATTACTCCTGCAAGTGAGCCTGGAAAGTACACAGTCGGAAGCAAATATGGAGTGCATATGTTGGAAATAAACAGGTACATGTCTCTGTTGGAGCCATTATTAAGGCAATTTGATACCTGTATACAGTATTCAAAAAATCAATCCCGTGAATATCCACAGGACTTATTGCCAGTTAAGTGGTATGGGAGTTCAGCCTACAGTTGATCACAACCTGAATGTATATTGTGGTTTTGGGTTCTTTTGTGGAATCAGAACATATACAGGAGCTGTGTTAGTTAACTTTCTGGCCACTGGACATGGCAGTTACCCAACTCTAGCATCCAGATGTTTGTCACCCATGAAAAAGGCGTATTAAGCAAGGGGGATCCTGGCTTGGCCAGATCTACCCACTCCTCTCTGCAAGAGAATTCTTTACAGCAATGTTTCTCAAACTTGGCAACTTTAAGATGTGTGGACTTCAACTCCCAGAATTCCCCAGCCAGCCATGTATTGAAGTCCATGCATCTTAAAGTTGCCAAATTTGAGAAACACTGCTCTACAGTATATGCTTCTCCAGGTAAGCTCTGGAAAAAGAAAAAGGCCTTTGTTTGGCTGACTGGAGGAGGGATATGAAGGAATGTCTTTTGGGATGAGAAGGATTGCTGCTGGGAGGCAAAATATGCCTATCAATTCACAGTGCAGACTGCACCGACACACAATCACACAGTGTACTCCATGTCACAAGCCATTAAGTGAAATATTTATATTCACTTTTGTGAGCCTTTGTTTCTTTTAAAGAATCCTTGGTGAGTGCAGCAAACCTAGTTGATGAGGAAACCCTGCTGTGGTCCTCAGTCTGTTAAAAGACCAGCTGCTTTTTGCATTAGAGTAGTTACACATCTTTGCTTCCCCGCCCCCCGCCCCTGCCCAGGTATGTGCATGTATTTGTGCATATAGCATGTGTGTGTGCTAGTTAATAGCATTCATTTTTGCCTTGGATTTTCATCAGGAATTGCCATGATTTCTCTTGCACTTTCTATTCTTCTTTTTTTTCCTTTCTGAGTTTATTTTGTATTGTCTTTTATTGCTGTTTTTTAAAAATTTTCAATTAAAAATACTTTAAAAAAGGATTTTTTTTGCCACGCCCAGAGAAGGGAAATTTAATTGTTCCTGTTCCAGTGCAAATCCCATGAAAATCCCCCCATCTTTCCCATAGCAGAAGCCCCAAGGAGAGAAGAATGTGCTCCCCGAGAACCCAAGGAAGCTTTTTTCCCAGAGGGACAATTGACAGTCTGGGAGGGCAGTATTTGGGGGGACTGAGGTTGGAAGAGTTCAACCCGCTCTCCCTTGCTGTGTATTATGGTCCTGATGAAAATTGCCTTCCTTTTGGCCCATTATTATATCCAAATCCAGTTGCTGCAGCATTCATCCCTGAATTATTGCCACAAGCAAGCTGGAGGGTGCAATTTGGATTCAGACTGGTTGCTTCACAGAAGAGAAATCAGATCATGGATGTGACATTTCATCTACTTTGGCCATTGTTTATTAACTATTATAAATCAAGATCACTGATATTATCTGGCATCCAAATTAGAGGGATATGATTTAGTTGAATGCTAATATCCAAATGAATTGTCCTTCATATGGCTCTTTCCTTTTTTATGCAAAGTTGTTTTGTAGGCTGTACCAAATGTCCCTGTCCCTGCCCCCCCACTACCCATCTATATAATAAATAGTTACTAAATGTCTAAATAACTTAGATAATTTCAGGATATCTAACAGTTAGGATTCTCCACTTATTTCAGTATTCTTCTCAGCTGTTCATGCCACTGAGCTGAGTTTCAAGTCATCTGATATGTAGCTACTTAAAGCCGCTGAGGAGTTTCTTGGCTCTCATCTTCAGTTCTCTGAAGCTGATGCTGAGAAAACCTTTCCTTCTGATGTGTGACATTCATTCCTAAGAACGTATGAGTGCTCCTTGGCTCCAGTGGAAAGATTCTTTAGGAGCCAAAGTGATGGCATCGTCTCCTCATTTTAAAGTTGCAACTGGGTACCTTTTTATCGGCCCATTTGGCTGTCTCAGGAGACTTTTACATCTGCTCAGAAATCTAAAGGTTTTAAATTTTTGATTGGTCAATCTGATTTTCTCCAAATATTGCATCTTATTTTATTCCCCACAGATTTTTGTGTACTTCTTTCTTGAATATAAGCAAGAAGACAGAATGGCTTTTACCTGTCATTCACAACTCTTAATTCTTCCTTGTTTCTACACAATGCACACTATGTGTATATGTTCCAGTACAGTTTCTTATGCTCTGGTTTATAAACCTCTGATATCCATTGATTTCATCCTGCATCTCATTATATGGTTGCTCTTGAGAATGGACATGCCAAAGGTGACATGCTTGCCAAAGGTGACATGCACCAATAAGTGCATTTGTTTATGTGTAGCTGGGAGAGTTGCCTGATTATAACTGGATAGCTGCCATAAAAAGGAAAAGGCAAAACCATTTTCCAACCAACTCTGTGTCTGTGTCTGTGTAATAAAATGAGTGGGCATGAAGTCTAACAGTCACCAAGGAGGATGTCTATAGGCACATTGTTGTTGAACCACCAAGTCAGATCCTTGTACTAACTGTATTTATTGAATGACAGAAGGGCATATTTAAAGTTTTCACTAGTTAGATTCTGTTCAGTCATGAAATTCAACTATTCTCTCACATGGATAATCTGATTTAATGTCTCCCTGTCTCCCTCCCTCTGAAATCTATCATGTTCTCTCTCAGTGTACAGTTAAACAAAATCAAGTATTTTTTCATTAGCCAGATTTCTAATTTGCTTTTATGGATGTAAACATTGTGGCTTCTCTATGGGCCAAACTCCACAAGATGCAGATCTGTGATTCCGCAATACCGTTAAGCAGCCAGAGTGAAAGGATGACCCTACTGATGAGTTAGAGAATGCTGGAAAACCCCTGTGCTGTTTTTCCCAAAATAAATGCACCCCCCCCATTCTATTAATTCCACTTGGAAGCAGGAAAAGACAGAAGGCCACTCTAGGAACAAGAGTATCCAAGGAATGGAGATCTGAAAATAGGAACTCTCCCTGGTCCAGTGATCTTTCTCATACTCTTCCTTTTATGATACCCATTCTTTGCCATGCTACTCCTTTTGTTATTTTGTCACAGGGAAATTGGAAATTTAACACGTCTAGGCTGGTGAGCTAAAAGTAAACAGCAATCTAGAAGTGCTGATGCTGTAGCAACACGAGGGTTTCTGTTATCCTATTAGTAAACCAAAGAATCTCTTCTACCTTCTAACCTTATAACATTTGAGTCAAAGTTGAAGTTGAAAAATTCACTGCAAATGGAATAGCTATAATACAAGGGAGCCCCAGGTTGATTTAGATTAATTACTAGCTATGTTGAGGCTCCTTGACAAGAAAAGCAAGATTTTTTAATTCAAACTTTATCCCTCCCTGCTTTTTTAATAGTGATATCAAGTACGTTTGTAACCTAACACAATTTTCTGGTGTTCTGACTACTAATAGTGCCGACTGCAGTGCACAAGTGGTGATTTGCCTCTAGGAGGAGCTATAATCCTTAGATATACCTAAAGTGAGTAATAAATGAGTTATCAAAATGAAATGAATATGGCACATCTGAGTGGTGTCACAGTGTCTAAATCCTCTGGCTATAGGTCTTTCCTCATGTTCTTTTTTTGTCTTCTTACTTCTCTCTTAGTCCATTCTTCTCATGTAAAATAGAGCTATGATAGGCCTGTTTCTTTTGCAGAAAATAACCTTGCCTGCACCATAAAATCTCCAGCTCTGTTGCAGTTGTTGTCCAGGCTTTCTGTGTCAGCATTTTGTGTAACGTCACACTCAAGTGTGAAAGCAGCTTCGCGGCTTCCGAGCCTCCTCCGCCCTCTCAGAGGCCGGTCTAGCGGCAACCTCTTCCCGACGCTTTGGAAGGCGCTTCGCAGGCCTTGCGCGAGAACGCGGGGTGGCGCGCGCCGGGAGGAGGTCGCGAGAAGGGACCGGAAGCCGATCTGGCGGGAAGAGTCGCCCACGGCAGGGAATGAAGCCGATGAGGCGGCTCGCGGCGGAGGCGGTTGGAATCAACCAATGAGCGGCACAACTTAGCCGCGAGGGAGGCCGCCTCCAGGGCTTGGGAGAGGATAATTGAGCCTCGATGCAGCCAAGCAGGAGACGCAAAATAGAGTGGGACAGCTTCGCTGTAAGCTCGCCTGCGAAATTCTGCAGGCTCGCCGAAGCGCCGTCCCAGCCTTCTCCTGGTGGCGGCGAGGTGGTTGCGTTCGGGAAGACTCAAGCCTTTTTCTCCCTGGCATCTTCGTGCAGGGAGTTCTTCCGAACTTCATTCGCAGCAGGAGATTCTTCCTCTGAGGAATTTGAAGTAGATGATGGCATCAGCAGTGGGGCTAAGGAAGGCCAAGACCATTCTGTCCTCAGTAAAAGCTTTCTTGTAAAGCCCACTGCTTCTGATATGTCTATGAAAAATGTGGCATCTTCCTGTCAGGAATCTGTGAAACAGAAGATGAAGCAAGAAGATTTCAAGGATACAGGAACAAACATTGCACCAGTTCCTGAAAGAAAAAGTGCTTTAAAAGAAAGGTGGGCTGAATGTGGCCAGAAGAGAATAAAAGACCAAGGTCGGGACCAGGGACCTCGAATAATATTTCTCAAAGCTATGCGGAGTATATTTGGGGAACAATTGCTAGCTCGAAGAAAAACTGCATCTATAAATGGAATTAATAAAGAAAACCCTTATAGAAAAGAGGAAATTGGATCAGTTAACAACCTGAGACAACTTTCAGTAGTATCAAAAATTAGAAAACAACAAACTGGAAGCAACTCACGTTGCTTGAAAATTACACCAAAGGAACATACTAATATTTCTGTCAAGCAAGACAATAAAGAGTCATGTTGGTCAGATGGCAGTTCAAGACATGTATCTGTAATCTCAAGTTCAGGAGAAAAAGAGCAAGAGTCCCACATTCAGAAGGTTTCTTTGAAATCAGAAAATAACAGATGTAAGCACAGTGTACAGGGGCACTTTCACCTTTCACCTTTCAAGCACAGTGTGAAAGCAATTTCTCTGCCTCTGCCTAATTTAAGACATAGGTCTGCAATATTGGGATTTGAACAAAAATCAGAATTTCAACAGATTACTGACTTTGAAAAAGCTACTACAAAAAAGGAAAAAAAATCTTTGAAACACAGTATAAAAGAGTTTTCCAAACCAGGAGATGGTTTAAGACAAACCCCTAAAGTATCAAGACTTGAGGATGAAACTGATCTTCAGCAGGAGTCCAACTTTCAGAAACTTTCCTCAAAATCAGAAATTAATAGCTGTGCACTATCAAATGTTGAAAAGGAATTAGTTCAACAGGATTCTGACTTTCAAAAAGCCATTCTAAAAACAGCAAATAAAAGGCATAGCATAAGAGAAGCTTCCAAATTGATGAGTAATTCACAACATATCCATACGGTATCAAAAACTGAAGATGAATTAGATCTTGAACAGGACCCCAGCATTGAGAAAGCTGTTATGAAAACAGAAAATAAAGCTTCTGGGTCTAGTATAAAAGATGTTTCCAAACCAAGAGTTAGTTCAAAACATAAACTATCAAGATCTGAACATGAATTAGAACTTCAACGGGTTTCCAACTTTAAGAAAGCTGTTACAGAAACAAAAAACAAAACTAAATATAACATAAGAGAAGCTTCCAAATCAGTGGGTAATTCAAAATATGTTCATACAGTATCAAGATGCGAAGATGAAGTAGAACTTCATCAGGATCCCAGCTTTGAGAAAACCAATATGGAAAAAGAAAATAAAACTTCTAGGCATTGCATAAGAGAAGTTTCTAAGCCAGTGGTTAGTTCAAAGCATAGTCATAGACTGTCAAGATTTGAGAATGAATTTAAAGTGCAAGAAGATTCCAGTTTTGAGAAATCTGCTACAAAAACAGAAAATAAAACTTCTAGGCATAATATAAGAGAAACTTCCAAACCAGTGGTTGGTTCCAAATATATCCATACGGTATCAAGATTTGAAGATGATCTAGAACGTTATCAGGGTTCAGAGGGCTCAGGGGTATCAGTAAAAGAGAAAACTGATGCCTCTGTTGGACAAAATAAACAGTTTTGGAAAGAGAATTGCCAATCACAGCACAAATTTAAAAGCAAGTCTAACTTTTCACAGATTGGAGAGCAAAAAGATAGGCAAGTCTCTCCTAAACAGCTAAGTAAAACCTCTGATGAGAATATTTTTGCTAGCCAAAGTAAAAAAGAATATTGGAAATCAGAAACCCACCTGAGATGCATATCTGACGATTCAAAATATGAAGGTGAACAGACCAAGCAGAATAGCAACAATCAGAAAACTCTTGTAAAAGGCATTAGTACTTTTGCAAAACAAAAAAACATAGCAAAGGACAAATGCATTTCCTCCACTTCATCTAATGCACAAAGTGATGCCATAGAGAAGTTTGTGAATTTCCAGAGGTCAGTTATTGTTGAATCCTTTCCAGAAGTAGTGTTTATGGATGATTCAGAAACAGATCAAAAGTGTATCGAGCTCAAGAAAGAGCTTTCAGCTGAAAATGATTGGTCTGACATGGAGCATGGAGAACCACTGGTTACTTTTTCACAAGAAGATTCCATCTCTAATCACCATCTTTCAGAAAGGATGGAAACATCAGTGCCAACAACTAAATTTGTGATGTATCCTCATTTATACAGTCAGAAAATGAGTGATTATGAAAAATACTGTACAAGCAGTCCAAAGTCAACACGTTCTTTTTCAAGCCCCACTGAAAACACTTCATATTCTAATAATTTCTGTGATATTTCTTTAGATACCCCAATAAATACATCAAAGGATAAAAAATGTTTGATGGAAAGTATGCAAGATCGAGTGGGGTCATATAGTTCTCTGTTGGACTATAAAGAGAAAAACAGACATTGGAAGAAGGAAATAGGAACCTATTTTCCTATCTTCTCTTCATCATGCAAGTCAGATTCTTTTACCTATAATTGTGTAAACCAGGATTTGCCTAGGAGCTTGCCCAAATATTTAAAAGAAGGATTTATTGATACATACTGCCATCTGGACATGTTATATTCAAACACAGCTTTCAGAAGCACTTCAGAAAAATTTGGGAGTATATATAGTAGCACCTTTTCTGAACAATTTCAAGGCTGTATAGCTAACTTTTGTAACCCTCATCCTTTGCACAACAACTTATGGGGATATTTAGTAAAGGAAGACATGGTTTGGGGGGCATTTGGCTGCCATCCCCACTTTGCTCATTATTACACAGACCTTCATGAAAGAAATCTCTTGCAGGCACTGAGACACCCCAAAGCTATTGCCTTTGGCGTTTTTGAGAGGCAACTGAATCTAGCTGTTTCCTTAAGGAAGCCATTGGTTATTCACTGCAGAGATGCTGATGGTGATCTGTTAGAAATCATGAAAAAATGTGTACCAAAAAACTACAAAATACAGAGGCATTGTTTCACAGGCAGGTACAGTGTCATCAAAACACTTTTTAAGACTACTTTCCAAATCTAACTGTTGGATTCAGTGTTGCTGACTTACCCATCTACCCATACTATCTTACCCATCTACCCATATCATCTTACTCATACTATCAATGAGGCTAGAGAGTCTGTTTGAAAAATCCTATTAAGTAGAATAGTGGTAGAAATAGATGCACCTTATTTCCTTCCTTAGCAAGTGCCAAAAAGTGTAAGCTGGTTTTCTCATCCTGGAGTAGCTCTGCACACAGTGAAAGAGATTGTCTGTCTCAAAGAGGTGTCATTACCTGTAATGTTAGCTGCTCTAAGGTGAAACACCACCAAAATGTATGACTTGTAAAAAGGTGCAAAAGAGAAGGGGGGGGGGGAGATCTGAAGAGGAAATGCTTCTGTTAAGTGATTTTATTTTTAAAATTTAAAATTTATTTTGTAAAGTAAATATAGATTCCGACTTCTACACTAATACTGAATACCCCTTTAATAGCTTTTTTTAATTCCTCCAATTCCATTCTTTGTTCCTGCTGTTTAAGGGGCCTCAGTGTCAATTTTAATTCTTTTTTAATTTTTTTAATAAGAGTTTTATTAAGTTTAAAACAAAGATAAAAGCTACAGAAAACCAAAAAAACTACAAAAAGAAAAAGAAACTAAAAAAGTGTGAAACAAAGAAATAGAATTTTAAAGATTACATACAAAGATGACTTCCAACTTTCAACAGCAAGAATATACAGCAATTTCCATAGTCAAACCCTTACTCTTTATCAAACCAAGATCACATTATTTCTATAAATCCTTCCATTGACACATGCAAATCACTAATACAATTGCTCCTTCCCCTTATATAAAAAAAGAATATATATATATATATATATATATATATATATATATATTTCTAAATCAACTCCCCTCCCCACAAAACAACATTTATTTAATTATTTCCTTCTTACACTATTCTATATATTTCTGTCCACTATAATAAAAATCAAATTATACAAACATATAAGTTATTTGCTTTTATAATTAATAATGCTACAACAGTCTTAACCCTATTAAGTTTAAAAGCCAAAATAGAATATTATTATATCTTATCAATACTTCTTAAATCATACAAATTTGGACTAAATCTTAGTCCAAATCTTCAAAAAAATGAAATCATAATAACTTCATTATCAATCCAGTTACACATTCTTAATTTTTTAACCCTCCTCAAAATATATCAGGGCATTTACATATCTCCCTATTACACATAAGGCATTTTTTTATGGAAATCAAGCAACCCCACTGCCACCCTCAAGAACTCAGACTTCTCAGCAAGGAAAAAATTCCCACAAAACATTTTCTCTTCTTTCCCATAACACTGATTCAGATAGTCATAATATCTCCCCAACTCCCTGTACAAACTTAAGCAACTCCCTGTACAAACTTAAACTCAGACTATTGCTTTAACCCCTTCAGCACCAAACTATAATCTTCACCTGGCATTGCTTTAATCTCACTAACAGAAAATTCCCCATCTTTTCCAAAATCTTCATCATCCATCGTAACATTTTCAGCCAGATGACACACTTTAGCAACAATCTCTTCTCCAATGTTCCGAACACTCTGCAGAATGGCTTGACAGCACTCTGAAAGAAGTTCTTTAAAAGTCTGCTTAAAGTCACAACATAACTCTGTGAAGTCTTTGAAATCTTCCATGCTTCAGACAGTAGATTATGGTGCTCCCTAGTTACTTGACTTGCACAGAAAGGAGTTAATGAGTTAATAAAAATCTTCTGTCTAAAATTGGCAAGAGAAAGTATACTAGCAAACAAATCCCCCCCCAAATGAACAGAAAACTGAAGATTTAAAACAGCAAATCCAACATGTAGGAAAATATTCCACCCTTCAAATTCAGTACCAAAAATAGTAACAGGAAGGCAATTATGTATTCTCAATCCTTGTTACGCTTTAAATGGGAAAACAAGCCAAAGCTTTACAAAAAATTAAAATATAATACAGAAATAATGATAGGCAATTTTTTTAAAGTTATGTACCTTAAAAGGATGGGACGCGGTGGCGCTGCGGGTTAAACCGCTGAGCTGTCGATCGGAAGGTCGGCGGTTCGAAACCGCGCGGCGGGGTGAGCTCCCGTTGTTAATCCCAGCTCCTGCTCACCTAGCAGTTCGAAAACATGCAAATGTGAGTAGATCAATAGGTACCGCTTCGGCGGGAAGGTAACGGCGTTCCGAGTCGTCATGCTGGCCACATGACCCGGAAGTGTCTATGACAACGCCGGCTCCAAGGCTTAGAAACGGAGATGAGCACCGCCCCCTAGAGTCGGATTCGACTGGACTTTACGTCAAGGGAAACCTTTACCTTTACCTACCTTAAAAGGAGCTTTCTACAGTAAGAAGAAGTGGAATCACCAAGAGATTCCACTTCTTCTTACTGTAGAAAGCTCCTTTTAAGGTACATAACTTTAAAAAAAATAAATTGGGTGTTTTAGAAATGGGAAGGCAGGACTTACTGTCCCTTTAAGGGTTGCAGTGCGGCTTGGAAAAGATGAAATCCCAGTATCATGGTGAAGTCTTGCTGGTCGATCGTGCATGCTGTCCACGATCTGGCTGCAACTCGCCATCCACTGGACAAATGGGTCAATTCCCAGCATTTTCTTTGCCTGGAAAAACGCTCTGGGCTACAGGAGAAACCAGCCTGTGCCCCCCAAAAAACTGCCACGATGCCAGCTCTGCCCACCGAGCTCGCAGGCACAGCTGCTCAGTCCGCCATATCCCACCGGAAGTCTCGCTGTCAATTTTAATTCTGATAGTGTTGTTTTTTAGTTGTTAATCCTTGGGGGCAAGAGGACAAACTGTCAGTATTTTAATTTTTTAAAAAAGAAAATAGAGACAAACCTAAAGTGCTCTTAAAACTATCAAGCTAAATCTAAGTATTTCTTCTGAGCAGCAAACCACCTAAATGCTGCAATATTTTCTTCATTGTATGATGCTGTTAAAACATTTCCCACTTATGTAACATGTATGTAGAAATAGCCTCTACGAAGTAGTGAAGTGTATTCCCTGTTTCTGATTGGGTTTTTTCAACATATTAACACACTAGTTCTTTTCACAGGATGGAAGTAGATGATGAATCATTTCTTAAAGAGAAATTAATGATGTACAATACACAAATATTGTTTACAGCACTGTTCATGAAAGTCACAGATATTCTATAGATGTACTGTGTTGTAGTGAAAAAACCCCACACACATGCAGGATAGTGAAGGGAGTAAAATAGGATGTCAAGATTATTCATGGAAAACCGGTTGACTTTTAATTTCCATTTGAAATTGATCATTTTTAATCTCTTGAGAGGGTTCTTAATTAGGGAAGTGATTATATGCTTCTAAAAAAAAATAAAAAATAGTCAAGTGTGAAAGCAATATTATATTCTTTTTACTGGACATTCTTAAGAGTTTTCTCCCCCTTCCAGTTGATCTTTGGAGAGGAAATCTGATGCTTAAACTTTCAATCAAAGGTGTGGAAACTTTAAAGAGATACCCACAAGAAGATTGCTATTACCCAGCAAACTGTTTAGTAAAATTACCAGATTTTATATAAAAGCATGCAGCTACATCTTCTCATTTATATCACTAGAAGAGTCAGAGATTTTAAAAATTTTCTTTGCAGGAGATTAGGTGCTTGGAGGTTCAGTGAAAATAGAATTCTAATATGAGTCCCTAATAGTTTTTGATACTGCTTGGACCCATATTTTATATTATCCTTGTGAAAGGTGAAAGTTAAAAGGTCCTCTGTGCAAGCACCGAGTCATGTCTGACCCTTGGGGGAGGATGCCGCTTTTGCGACGTTTTCTTGGCAGATTATAGCGGGGTGGTTTGCCATTGCCTTCCCCAGTCATTGCCTTCCCCAGCAAGCTGGGTACTCATTTTACCGACCTTGGAAGGATGGAAGGCTGAGTTGTCCTGAGCCGGCTACCTGAGAGAGAATCCAGCTTCTGCTGGGATCAAACTCAGGTCGTGGGGAGAGTTTTGGTTGCAGCACTGCTGCCTACCAGTCATTTGTTGCAGTGGAAAATCTTGATTCTGTTACCAGACTTTAGGGCATTGGCTGAAAAACGCTTGCCTTAGATAGAATTCTAGGGTGTCTACATAGGATTCCTAGTGAAACTTCATGCCTGGGAAGTCAAAGACAGTAGCAAAGAACACTTCATGTTCTTGCCAAGACACTTAACTATTAACTGTCCTATGATACTAATTTAACAAAGACCAGATCTGCACTTGTTCTTTCTGTGCTGATATTTCTGGAGGCTGTCTTGTATTCTTATCAAAATGTTTTTTATCTGTACTTACAAAGTTATTTTAAGTTGCTGGGTTGGTGCACAAGCTGCAGTAACTTGCTATCAGAGAAGTAATAGCTTGACCTCCAGCTGATCCAGTCCTGATCAGAGGTGGCTTGAACCCATGGCCTCACATCTTTGGAGAGAGAGACTAACACAGGAAGGAGAGGGAGAGTGATGGAAACGATTGCATTGCTCATTTGTAACTTTTATTTAGCAGAAAGAGCAAGGGGAAATGAGGGAGGAAAGTTCTAAATTACTCTTACAAAGGAAAAAAATAATACAAAAGAAAACGTAACTCACTGTACTGCAAGTGATGTGTAGCATTTTCCATTCCCTTGGTTTGATGAAAGCCTGTTCTAGCAGTAAATTGAATCTCAGTTATGGAAGTATCTTAATAAAATATAGAGGAAAGAGACCACCTCTTGGAAACTAGCACAGCTGGAGCCACTAAGCACTCAATTGTCTCTCCAGGGGCTTGACAATTGTCCCTCCCTCACACAGGCAACAGAAAGAGTCTGTTGAGTCCATAGTGGGATTGAATGGTACTCAAATCGTGTTGGCCTCTTAGATTAACCTCCATGCACATGTACCAGCATTTGAAGCGAAGTATCAATCATTTTCTTTTATATGACATATCTTTTGTTCTGTTTGCTATTTAGGGCTCACTATGATGACACTGCTACCTATACTGCAGTGGCAACAAATGTACATGGACAAGTCTCAACCAATGCTGCTGTGATTGTGAGAAGTGAGTAAAGCCATGTGACCACTTGAAACAGATACACATGTGGGGATACGTAGAAGGCTTGGATCACAATGTTGTTGCTTTCTTCTAGGATACAGAGGGGATGAAGAACCGTATCCTGCTGGAATATTTCCCTATCGCTGTAAGTTCTTGTGGTTTGAAGCAACTCTAGACCTGTGATAAGCCTCAATAATGTTTCTCCCCCTAGAATCCTAACAATGGGCTACTACAGTAGTTTGCTATTAGGCTCAGTTTAAGGTGTTAGTTTTGACCTAGAAACTCAGGCCAGTGGATCAGGAGCATGTGACTTGTTATTAACTTGCACTCCCCTTTCAGTTTAAGGCGGGCCTCTCTCCTTCTAAATAATGTCTGTAAGGATTAAGAGCAGGAACTTCTTATCATCTTGACTTAATTTTTTACACAAAACTTGTTCCCAATTCTGAAAGAGGGTCTTGTGAAATTCCATCCCTAGAGCAGCTTACCTTTTAAGCTCCTAAGAGCAAGTCTTGCACTTAATTAAATAGCGAACTTACTGTCTTTAGAATCTCTATCTGTCATCCAACCATCCATCCATCTACACAGAGAAAGAGAGAGAGTCTAGAGTTTCTAATATTTATAGCTATTGTGATATTACTTCAAAATCAAAACAAAACTACTGAATGTTGGAAAAGCTGAGGATGATAATACTCAACATGATTTTAATCTCTGGCTTAAAACTTGGAAAAGAGGGATGGCATTTTGATACACCAATATTTTAGAAATGACTAAGTCATAGTAGGCACATGTAAAACTTTTAGTTTTCTGAGTTCATTGCTCTAAGCCAGGCTTTGTGCATTTCCCTTTGAAACTGCAAACATATCTGACATAGTCTTCAGAGGAACACAGAAAGCTGCTCTTCTTTTGGCTAGACATGTAAAGATGTTTTCCTCCTTCTCAGGAGCCTATAGGAGAGCTTGGCTCCTGATGCTAACCTAACTAGCCTATTGAACCCAAAAGCTGGAAATAGGAAACAAGTAATAAGGAAAAAAAAATGACTGCTTATTGCTCCAGCTCAGGCACAGAATAAAAATGTCCTTTCAAAATCTTGAAAGAGGATTAAAAAAAATGGGGCTGCTTTTTAGTGTTCACTTAATCCCATATTTGCTACAATGTAGCAGAATTTGGCCAGGTGTATAGTATGGAAGGCTGGAAGTATCAAATTCCCTGTTACATCAGCAATCTAGGTATCCATAAGCCCTATTCTTTGTTTGTGGCTTGGTAATTCCTGCTGCCATCACTGCTTTTCCAGGGTGTGCCTGGTCTGCTGTCTTCCCCCTAACCCTGGAATTAAGGCTCTCACCCCTAGTGCTGCCTTTCTGACAATAAAAAGGTGAATGAATGAATGAATGAAAATAACTTCTATAATGCAACCTCCTGGCTATGTAACTTAGAGGTTTATGACTAGAGAATTCAACCCTTCCTTGGGAGATAAATCAATCTCACAAGAGATAAAGTAAATCAAATGTTATTGGTTAAAAAAGAAGAGATGTATCAAAATGCATTTAACATTAACTGTCCAAAATACACAATTCTAGCAGTGAAGAAAATTAATTACAGAGCTATTCAGATTATAGAAAAACAGCAAGTTAATTAAAATACAGTTTGCAAAAGGAAATGAAATGCTTCTGGCAGACCACAAGTCTAATACACTGGTCTAATACAAATAACTTGTTACTGCTACAAAGCACCATTAAAAAATGAAAAAGATTGGGCAGAGAATGCCATGTCAATATTATAGATCACAAGAGATTTAAAGGAAAGAGAAAGTCCTCATGCATATCCTGCTTATGCTGAAAGGCTGACATAAAACTCAAGTTCTTAATTTGTGCAGAGAAATGGAAACAATTTATACCACTCAGAAAAAAGAAATTCCTACTAGATTTTAAACCTATTTTTTTCCAGAAATAATACTACCTGAAGCATCTATTCCTCTGTTTTAATTTTTCTGCACATCCAGCTTCCTGTTTGTTTGTTTTTAATCATATGGCATAGCAGTTTGGTGTTCATGCTGCTTTTCTTGCTGGGAAATCCTTGTGAGGTCCAGCAGCCAGATGTGTAGACTATTTAGCCCTGACAAGTCACGTTGCCCGGGGTGTACCATGAGGAGGCTAGTCTACATTGCGCCGAGTTGGGCTAAGAGAAAGTGACTGGCCCAAGGTCACCCAGCCGGCTTTCACGCCTAAGGCGGGACTAGAACTCACCATCTCCTGGTTTCTAGCCGAGCACCTTCACCACTAGACCAGACTGGCTCTCAGCTTACTGATGATTCCAATAAGTTAATTCTGAACTTTTTGTATCTCTTTGATGCCATCTAATGGTCATCTAGCTTTTGCAGCCCAGATCTGGTGTTTCTATCTTCCTCTTTTCATACTTTTATAAAAAGGGGAAGACAATGGTCAGAGCAATTCCCAGAGAAACCGCTAAGCCCTCTGAGGGCTCCCCTTCCAGGGCATATCCCTGTGGCAGTGAAGTGTCAGTGGCATATCAGTGGAGGAGGAAGTCCTAGCAGCAGCAGCTGCTCTCTCACGTGATCCTTTTTCTGCGCCACATTTCTGCTACAGGTCCTTTTGGGACCCTCAGTTTGGGCAACCATAGGAGGCTGCAAAAATCCAGATGACCAATAAACACGGCAGCAAAACCATTTAAACAGTCCAACTCCTTGCTGCCCTCTAGTGTCATCTGGATATTTGCAGTCCAGCTACAATAGTGCCAAGCCCATGCAATCTGATTGTTGAAGGCTTGAAATAATGAGCAGTCTGCTAGGGGGAATCTGGCAAGCCCCATATGTTTGTGGACCACAAAGCAATTGCCTTTGCTGCCTTCACTAAACTTATGCCACTGGCTTTGTTGTCCCATCTGGAGGAGGAGGAGGAGGAGGAATAGTAGTCTGATTTCAGCTTTATAGCCAGTGCATTAATCTCTACTCCCATTGTTTCACTAAAGGCACCTAAACATATCAAGGAATCTAAATAACTTCTAAGGTTTATCCCAACAATTGTCTTTTTAACTAAACTCATTCTTGCTTTGCTTCCAGTGCCACTGCCAGTAGACATCTGTTTCACCCATTTTGATGTTCAATTTTTGGAGAGGTTTGGAGTCACCTTTGGTATGGAGGGGGAAACACTTACCTTGAGATGTAACCTCTTGGTTACACCAGAACTGAAGCGTCTCCAGCCTCGGGTTGAGTGGTACAGAGATGGTAAGATCTTTTTTTATTAATGTGCTTTGCATTTATTTCCTTTCCTTGTAAATTTCCTTTACATTCATTCTGAATTTTCTAAGAGGTACAAATGACTGCTGAAATTCATACCAACCTTTCATGAGCTCTGCATCCCAATATTGATAGTTCTAGACCAGAAGGCCAATAGAGAAAACCTTATTAATAAGAATTCATTGTGTATTTTTGTTTTTCTTTGAAACCCCCCTCCCCCCCACAGTTTAAATAAATTGACATCTTAACTTCATTTTTAGCAGGAGTAGACAAACTTTAAGGAAGTGGGAACATTTCAAAGTAGTTAAACTGTTGGACATATCATGAAATTCTATCTTAAGTCATAGAAACTCATAGGACTTTGGGCAAATCACTACCTCACAGCCCAACCCACCTAACTGGATTATGATGATGAAAAATTGTACTTCACTTTGAGCTCTTTAAGGAAAGTTCAATATCAATCTAATTAAATCCATCAGTCACTTGTCAGTAAAGGGCAAAATCTACAAAAAGCAGCCACAGGTAAGAGACTTGCTAGTATGGTGAGCATGACCAGTCACAAAATATTTATTTATCAGAAGACAGACTAATGAGGTTACTCCCACTTTTCCCTCTAGCTCAGTGTTTCTCAACCTTGGCAACTTTAAGATGTCTGGATTTCAACTCCCAGAATTCCCCATCCAGCACAGCTGGCTGGGGAGTTCTGGGAGTTGAAGTCCAGACATCTTAAAGTTGCCAAGGTTGAGAAACACTCCTCTAGCTTGACAGGATACTCTTCACCATCCCATCTTACTCTTGTCTTCTTTTTTGAGCAGGTGGGGACACTTCCCCACAAAGCTTTGGGTTGCAACCACCCATCCATTTTATTTTCTAGAAATACCTGTGGCATCGATGTTATGTTATCTATTCTGGAGTTATTCCTGGAAATAACAATGATGCTGGAAGCTAGCATGCCAACTTCTCATTTAATTTTTGTTTTAATTTAAAAAAACAATCTAAAAGAAAGACAGAGAGCAGAGATCTTGGCAGGGACCAAAGGAGGTATTCTCCAGACTGACTGTTATCCTGGTGCCAACTCTGACTGGTAGAAAACCAAATGAATGACCTGATTCCCTAGTAATGTAAATATCTCCCTTTGTATAGAACGTGTACTAAGCAATATTGCACCTTGTAAATATTCATACTTTGTTAACCTTTGTTAGAATAAATGCACTGAATCAGACAACATTGTTAATGTACAAGAAACAGAAAAATCTTGGGAAGTGACCAATGCTAGGTCCAATTATTTCAGATGGTCTCCTGTGATTCATTGCATAGATGCTTCTCATCCTTTACTAATTTTAATGAGGGAAATCCTGAGCCTTAACCTGGGAGATTTTTTTAATGTAAAATGTGGTATTTCAGTGAGGTGGGCTAAATGAAGCTCAAAACCTTCGCAAAGTGAAGTGGTTTCATAAAAAATAATATAAAATGTATGAATGGCAATAACTGGTTTTTTTTTCACAGATCATACAGGCAGGTAGCTTTCCTTTATTATCTAGCATTCTAATTTGGACAGTGGTACATCTGTGAGTTACAAGCACTTGATGGCCAAGTTGAAGCCACTTATCTAAACGGCCTATTTATTTATCTTGAACAGTTCTGTATATTTCTTTCAGTATGACTGGAATATTTCTACAGAGCTTGGAACCTGACTTTTAAGCCTGGTTGATTAATGGGTATCTATGCAAAACAGCTGTTGAGGATCAAAACCCCACATCCACCAAAGTCCAAACACAATTACTTGATCAATTAGTAAGGTAATAGGTCAAAACTAAATAGGCAGGGATTTCTTTAGCTGAAATACAGCATTCTATATGTTTCATTGCCCCACTGCACTTGTCAATTAGATTACCTTACGTTAACGTTGAGTTGCAACCTCTTACCTGTGAGAAACACAAACTATTTGTCAGGAATGCCCCAAAGATTTCAAATTAACTATGTATTTATAAGAAGCCTCAGATTTAACCTAACTCTGGTTTTAAGTCATTTTTCTTTCCTCTTTCCAGGTTTAATTTGACACATACCTCAGTTAGCAAAGTTTATTAAAAAGGATCAGAAGTGTGTAAAGAAATGATTCCTGATTCCAGCTTTAGTCTAACCCAAACTAAACATATTTAAATCCTGTTGACTTTCGTGGAAGAAAAAGTGTGTGATTTATCCCATGTCTGTTAGTCAATAGAATTTTGAAGAATTTAATGTTGGCTGAAACATGTGCTTGATGAGGTTTTCATGACATAGCTTCAATAGAGTTTTTTCCTCCCAGAATTTGAGAGTTTCAGATTAGTTAACATTCAAACAGAATGACAGCTTCTTCAAGATATATTTACTTTAAAATGGCTGATTTGGAGATTGCAGTGTAGAATATGTCTTTATCACTGTTATCTTATTAACATGTGTTGAATTGCAAACTGTCTTCCAGATGAGCTAATAAAAGAATCCAAGTGGACAAAACCATACTTTGGTGAAGGTCAAGCAGCACTGTCTTTCCCTCATTTGCACAAGGATGATGAAGGCTTATATACCCTGCGCATAATTTCCAGAGGAGGAGTGAATGAATATAGTGCATTTCTGTTTGTCAGAGGTATGGCAGCCTTGCTGCTCAGGAACTGTTCCAGCTTGATTCTTTTTGAGTGATGATCAGAAGGGGTAGGGAGTGGGGAATTATTGGCCTTCCCAAATGCTGGCCCCTTGTTGAATCTGTTCCTCTGAAATGCTTGATTATGTCACTTGCAATTGTTCTGGTGGTTGTAAAACAGACAGGCAAAACTTGGTGTGGTCACATTTCAGAGAGTGTTCATGCTTAGCAGAGCATTTCACCATATTTGTATAATGAGAAAGTGAAGGAGAATGGTTGCCTTTCTGGTTTGACAAAAAGAAAGAGATTATTTAAGATGAAATGAGGGTCGCAGTTTGATCTCATGCTGACATGGGCAAGTCCCTTGCAAGTCTGGATGGGATAACACAAATCCTTAAGGGCAGAAATGCAGCTGGAACAACTTCTTTATATACAGCCTTTTAGATTCAGTTAAATACCTCAGCCAGCATCCTCAGCAAACTTTGCTGAAAGCTATGGAGGTGGGCTGATTTATACTCAGTGACATTTTGGCCCTGGTAACAAGCTCACTATCTTGTAAACAAGTCTAGTTGATTTCAGTAGAATTTACCCAAGCTCACAGACTGACAAATAGTGGCTTGTACTTGCAAGCTTTCAGCGCTGTTCCATTTGTTTTTGTGTGGGTGAATGGTAGGACTTTGTTTCTTCATTTCATTTCATTACTCTGCCAGAGGCACCAGTGTAAAACCTTAGCAGTTCTTGTTCTTGCCTTCCCTGGAGCTATGTTGTGTTTCTCTGCAATACTGCTCCATGCTCTTCAACAATAGGGAGAAATTAACCTCAGGAGAATAAAGATGGCGGAAGGAGAATTTAGTCAGGGAAGGCAGAAAATGCTAAAGTTGCACACTGATTCCAGTCAAATGTTTGGTATTACAGCTCCTAAAATATCTTGCTATTGGGCCTGTGGCCTGGGTTGATGGGAGTTGAAATCCAAAATATCTGAGAAGGATTAGTTTGCTAACTTCATATATCCATCAATTAATCTGTAGACTATTGGCATGTGGGGCCAATATGAGTTGTGAAAATGCTTTCATGTTATAAACATGTAATATGGTAAGTGTATGACTTGGATATGAAAGCCCATCTCCTGGTGTATTTAGGATCCTTTTTATGAGATTACAACTGGATCAGTGTTCTGGATCAGCAGCCTTTTGATTCTGCTGAATAATTCAGGCTAAATTTTCAGCAAATTCTGTTGAAAGCAACTTGATTTACATAAAAAAAATATAGTAAAGTCCAAGTTAGGATATAACATCTTTTAAAATGTCCCTCTGTTTACTTCCATAAAGGGAATCCTCATCCTTTGTAATAACTGTAGTACGAAGATGCCTCACTAAACATTTTTAAAGGACATACCCTTATATGGTTACTTGTCTCATCCCCAGCCCACCATGGAGACAGTCATATTTAGCTACTAAAGTAACGTTTCCCCTCTTTTCCCAACACAATTCCTGTCCTACAAACGATTGATAATGATGTTTCCTTATAATGCTTGTGATAAAGTGCTCAGGAGCTGGGATCTGCTCAATTCTTATTGGTCGCTTTGGACTGCTCCCTCCCCCTCCTCTTTGATCCTTGGGCTCTGTTTTCCAGGGTCATTCTGCTTTTGTCGGCTGGAGAGTCTGGTTCTTTCAAACTGAGCTCTCCCCTTGTATTTGCCACATCTACAATAACAAGGAGCCTTTAGCATCACATCCTACCCTGTTTAGAACATCTCAGCTTCAGTCAAGTTTGCCTATCATCTGCAGTGCCCCCATTGTTTGAGCAGGCTGGACAGGAGAGTGAATCATCTCTCTATTTGAAAATTCCCAAGGTGTGGTTAGCTTATCCTACATTTTCTAGCTGATAGGAAGTCAAGGAATTTAGGTTAGGGTTAGGTGGGCATGTGAGTCCTCCTCCCTTGATCCATAAATTATAGTCTCTTGCATACAATTTCTCAGCAGCAATTACTGCTTTTTAAAACTTCACATGCTCCCTGTTCCTGTTCTCACCCTATACCTCAAGAGGAGCAAATTGGTCAAGAAAGATACCCAAGAAATTACTGTCAACTGAAGGGGACAGGGATAATTTAAGATGGAGTTTTTCCACTACACCGTGCAACCATCCTTTCAGCTGTCTTCTATTTTGGGTCTCTTTTTTGACATGGATATGGAGTTGTTCCAGAATACCACTACTTTGGAATAGAATTGTTCCAGAATTCTATTCCAGAATAGCATTATTCCATGTACAAAACCAGAGCAAGATTTAATGGATGGCTAAACCCACTGGTGTAGCCATCTGTTAAAACTCACATAATCTCCACCCACCAGCCCCAGCCTCACACTATTAAAGAAAGCCATTGTGATAGATTTCGAGGTTGCTGCTGGTTCTCAGGAAGGAGAGAGCGCGTTCCAGGGAGATAAGAGGACTCGCAGTTTGGAAGGCCTTGGCAGAGAGACAAAGAAAGTTAGAGTAGCCCCGCCCTAGAGTCTCTTTGGTTATTTCCCCTTAGGTTAGTGAGGATAGCTTTAGTCTGGCAAGATTCTGTCTATTCCGTGAGAACAATAAAGAACTAGAGTTGGAATACACTGATTCAGCGTCGTTTCTTGGTCTGGTCTTGACAGTCACTGAATGTTTTTCCTGTGAGCTGCTGAAGTTTGGTGGAAGGGGAAATTCAGTCTGGGAAATCTACCAATTACTTTCCCTAACATGACCCATATTACAACATTAAGGAAAGCACCACTCTGTGACTTTGTTATTAAAATAGAATAGGGATCAGCAATGAGTATAATATAATTAATGCTGTTGTACTTTTCTCCTAACTCAAGGATGGGAGAAATGTGAATTAACTCGTCTGTGAGGAAGACCCCACTGTCACCCATAACGAGGTGTCATATTTATAATTCCTGAATTATACAAGGGTGATTTAATCTGGGCTTTTCTTGGGGTTTTAGATGCTGATGCCCTAGTAATGGGGGCCCCTGGAGCACCAATGGACGTGAAATGCTTTGATGCCAACAGAGATTATGTTATTGTTACTTGGAAACCACCAAATACAACCCATGAAGCTCCAGTTATTGGATATTTTGTGGACAGGTATATGTGGAAGGAATAGTATTTGATTCTTCCATATTTCAAATAAATTACCAGTGCTCAAGAGATACAGTTTTTGAACTTTATATAGGTTTTCCTTTCTGTGATAAATTAGTATAATATTGTTCAAATCTTATTTCAATCAAATATGTTGCCTTTTGTGGTTTTTCTGCAAGTTACAGATCTCCAGCTCAGTCCAGGGCTCTTTGAATTGGTTCACGCACACATGAAGATCTTTTAATTACTCAATATGTGATAAATTAGCACTGAAAAAATGATCATTCCATTGAAGAATCTTTTGGCAGAGATGGCCTGAAGTGTCTGTTATGACCACAGTGACCATGCATCCTTTATGATCAAGGACAGGCCTTTATTTCAGAAAGCTGTCCTTTAGATTTATTTATTTTTCAAAAACTCACTTTTGTCTTTTATTTTGGTCATTTAGCTTTTACCATACAAATGGTACCACTTAATGCACAGTCCTATACATTCATGGGAAAAAAATGGAAATTGAATTGTCTTTTTAAAATAAATCTACATATACTGTTTGATTTTATATATTTTTATTAGAATATGCAAATTTGCAAAGTTTTTCTTGGTTTTGCTCTTGAATTTTTGCTTTGTAAAGCAAAATTATAAACATAATAACATTTTTTTATCCTTATGAACCTCTTTCATATTAGCCCCTTTTTCAGGTTTGTCATTTATTTTTTCCAAGAAAATATGGTCACTGTGGTTATGGCACATGCATGATCTGCAGTACACATTCCTACAAGCAAGTTGCTACCTGGTTATCACAATTACCGAGTGATCAACGTACACATGTGAATCGTTTGGTTCTTCATTTCTTGGTTCCCTACTCGTTAGGTTAATGTGTTAATTTCCCTTTTAGCAGGTGATAGTGGGATACTATTTGCCACCCAATGTTTGATGTTCCAGCCCTCATTAACTTCACTTCATGAATGTGTATTCAGTGAGCCTGCTAAAGATATGTGTGAGGAGATTTTCAATGATTTGTCCATTCCACATAATCCTATAAGTCAAATTGTGAAATATTCTTGAGGCACATTCACTCCCTGGGAAATATCCCATGTTCAACTTATAGTGGCCCTGCTGGCCCAGGTGAAGGTCCATCTTAGTCTAGTGTTTTGCTTTTCACAGTGGCCAGCCAAATGCCTGAAAGGGTACTTGCAAGTGGGAAGTGGAAATATAGCTCTCTGTTGCTATTACTTCCCTGCCACTAATATTTCAAGGTACACAATCCTCCACCTTGATTTTCAAGACTGACAGCCCTTGACAGACCTGTCATCCATTAAGTTATCCAATTCCCCTTTAAAGCTATCTATGATAGTGCCCTGAGCCAGTTTGGGGTAGTGGTTAAGGCACCAGGCTAGAAACAGGGAGACTACGAATTCTAGTCCCACCTTAGGGACAAAGCCAGCTGTGTGACCTTGGGCCAGTCACTATCCCTCACCCCTAGGAAGGAGGCAGTGGCAAACCACTTCCAAAATCTTGCTAAGAAAACTGTAGGAGCTTGTCCAGGCAGTCACCAGGAGGCAACACTGACTCAAAGGCATGTGTGTGTGTTTGTGTGTGTGTGTGTACACACACAAACACACACCCATCCATCCATCCCATCACATCTTATGGAAATCGTTTCAGAAGTTAGTCATGTGCTATTTGAGGAAGTGTTCATGAGATATCCACTATGACTTCGACCTTTTTCCTAGTTAGTTACAGATAGCTTACACCTCATCAGTGTATACATATAAAGTTACAGTATTTTGTCCTAATGCCCATTACTTTATACTTGCTTAATTTTAACTACAATTGGCATCTGGTTCACCAGTCACCCAGTTTAAAGAAATCTTTCTCACGGTTTAAGTGGCTTGTTAGGAAATCTTGGAAATAAAGTTTCCTCTCCATCTTTCTGTCATTTTTAAAACCAGATGTGAAGTGGGTACTGAAAAATGGGTGCAATGCAATGATGCTCCTGTAAAAATCTGCAAATATCCAGTGACTGGCTTGTTGGAAGGGCATTCCTACATTTTCCGAGTGAAGGCTGTCAATCAGGCAGGGATCAGTCGGCCCTCAAGAATCTCTGAAGTGGTGGCAGCTCTTGACCCTGTGGACTTGGAGAGACTACAGAGTAAGAAAAAACTTTGCCATATTTCTTCAGTGGAAATTACAAGCACACTTATGAAGGAAGAATCTTGGTGCTAAATGAGAGGGGCAGTGGGGCAGGATAAATTTCATTTTAAAGCTGGCCATAAATCAGGCTTGCAAGCTTACTTATCACTACTTGAAGTGAGAGTTATGATTTCAGCCAATACATATATTCCCTCAGACATGGAGATCCCATTGTGAACTATTGTGGCTAATAACTTTCATCAGGTATTCCACTCTCTGTATAGTGGTTCTGCTGTTTGATATGTAAATAAGCATGGAAAAAATTCCACTGGTAAATTATCTAATACCTAAAATGTTCTTCATTTTTGTCCTGAGTGACAGTGATTTCTGATCAGCCCATTAATTTGTTCAATTTAAAAGTGTGATCTTTTACGTGTTTGTTAACTATTGGCACAGATACAGCACTGATCTGAGTTAATAACATCAGATGGCTAGAGCTACCAACATGTAACTTTGCATAATGGTGCTGATATAAAAATTCATAATAGTGAGTAGCAATCAAATATTATAAAGACGATTTCATATACTTTTTGGAAGGCATTCTATTAGCACAGAAACTTAAATATAAACAGTATTTTCTTTCATCTTCAGCTATTCACATGGAGGGAGGCAGGGACATTGCACTCCATCATGATGACTTGGAAGGTATGTAACTTGTACAGAGGCAAGATTATGGACATCTCCAACAGTGTATCTCTGTTGCAGTTACTTATGCTTCGTTTGTCTTCTGGCTGATATTCAATTTTCCTTTGCTCTTCTTTTTCTGGCTATACTCTCTTTTCTTTAGTCATTTAATATAGAGCTAAACATGTTCATGTCTCTTATTGCACACACGTAGAATCTAGTAGTAAGGGAACTTGAGAACTAAGATTCTTGAGTGATTACAGTTTTGAGTACTAGAAAAGTATTGCATTTTCATTTTGTGTATGTAAGCGTTGTGCGTGTTTTCATTATCAGGGTACACCCATATTGCTACTTTAATTTTTCTGGTTTTCCACCAGAATCTTGGAAACTGTAATTTGTTGAAGTGCTTTAGAGTTTAAAGCAGAATAATTCAAGGCTGCTGATGCAGTTTAAGACTACAGTGTAAGTATATTTTAGCATCTGCCTTCCCAGAGCAGAAACACCTTTTTGCTCCTTTGTAGCTGGAATCGAAACAGCTAGAAAAGGCTAGTTTCATCAACACAGTGCGTACTATTTTTTTCCAAATCTAGATTGCAGTGCAAAATGTATATGTACAATGTGCAAATCGCAGATATGCTTCACTCATGTCTAGAGAATGATGGTCCATGACAACTTTCAGTTCAGGCAGATCAAGTCAAAAATAGTTTTTTTTCCTTTCTTTTATGGTGAACTATTTTTCCTACCAAATATCTTGGGGCTCAGGTTTTGAAAGAAAACAGGAGTTAGGTGTGGATATATCTTCAAGAGCAACCCCAGTGGTTGCAGCATTAAAAAAATGCTGAGGATTTTCTCTGACTGGGACTAATATAAACCAACTCAGGCAAAGCTGAGCCATTACACATGGATACTAAAATTCCCATCCTCTCTTTGAACTGCTGTTTGATGAGAAACTGAGAGCAGCCACAGTTGTTACATGAAAATAATGATTCATTCCTGTGCCATATATTACACTGATTCTCATTGTTATTCCTAAGCTAGGAGGGGTTTCTTCCATGATGCTTTCCCCTTCCGTTTTTTGCTGGTATTATTTTATATTTAATTGCTATGATCCTTCATGCAAATTTTTCTCCTTGCTCATTTTTGAGAGGCAGAAGCTCTTGGGCTCCTCACTTTGATCAACCTGTTTCCTATTTGCATAAAGCATGAAGGCTTTATCACGGCATTTAGTACTGCAGTTTAAAGTGATTCAAATATGATCAAAGTAAAACAAAAATCTTAGGAGATGAATACATGTGCAATCTTTTCTCCTTCTCCCTTCAATGTTTTTTTTAAGTCAGCAGTGAAAAATCACTGCTACCCTTCTAAGTGGCTTGCTTGGTTTTCACAAACTAGAAACAAATTAGTTTTGATAAATCACAAAGCTGATGCTATAGCCCTTAGTAGCTGAGCATAATATCTCACTCTAATGAGATATTTGGAAAGACAACTTTTTGCATCAATGCTAGCTTGGGAGGTTAATCTGGGGCTGATCAGTTACTGAGTTTATTACTCTTCTAGGTGATGTTAAAATCCCCGGACCTCCCACCAATGTGCAAGCTTCAGAAACCAGCAGAACGTATGTTGTTCTCAGTTGGGATCCACCTGTTCCTCGTGGCAAAGAGCCATTATCATATTTCATTGAGAAGGTACCATGCCTTATAGTTGCATTCGGCTATAAGGCATTTCATGACCACATACCTCTTCATTTCAGATAATGTGCACAGTAGCAGAAAGAGAAAATATGAGCATTAGCAAATCCAGGGAAGGTAATAGGGATGGTTGAAGAAATCCCAGAAAAAAAAAAAACACTTTAGTTACATTTATTTAAATTGAAGATCAGGGGAAAAAACCAACTTTTTTCACTAGTGGGGAACTTTAGGTAGTCTTGGCTAGACCTGGAAGAAGACAAGCCCAGATACTGAAGTAGTTTAGCCTTTGTTCTGCAAAACAACTGGCATGAGTGGAGCCACCTAAGTAGCAGATAGTACAGATTGGTACTTGATCTGATCTTACCATCCCTGAAGGTAGATAAATTAGTAAAATCTCCCTCAAGGCAAACTGAAGTCCTGGTGGCTAGAACACATCCATGTTGTTTTCTAGGTAACATTATGAGAAAGTAATGCCCTTGATACCTTCTTTTTTTTTTGTAATAAATTTTATTAAATTTCAGACAAAGAATAAAAGCTACAGAAAAGCAAAAAAAAAAACTATAAAGAAAGAAAAAAAACTAAAAAAGTGCAGAAACACAAAAGAAAAAAAAAAAAATTTACAGAAAGATGTGGCTTTCGACTTTTAACAGCAAGGATATACAACATTTTCATAATCAATCTCTTATTCTATATTAAACCAAAACACCACATTATTTCTATAAGTCATTCCACATTAGCAATTAAAAATTACTAAGTACAGTTACTCCTCCCCCTTATATTAAAATGAAAAAAAAATAATATAAACCTCCTAAACATCTATCTCCCCTCCAAAAGATAAAACATATTTAATTATTTATTCCCTTCCTACCACTATTCTATACATTTCTGACTACTATAATAAAAATCAAGTTAAAAGGCGTATAAGTTGTCTGCTATTATTCTTAATAAACTCAAAAACCAAAGCCAATTCAAAACAATAAATCTAAATCTTTAAAGGCAAATAACATCAGTCAGATCCTTAAAGCAAACCAGATAAACATTCTTTAACCCTTATCCCACTTCAAAGTAAAGCAGAGCAGTTGCATATCCTGAAAATATACTCAGCTTTCCTCTTAAAGAAATCAGACTGTCAGAACCAAGCCTGCCTCTGACTTGGAAAGTGAAACTCTTTCTGAGTCAGAGGAGGAATTGGAAACTTACCAGGCTGAAACCGGGAAAACGAAACTCCAGGATGAGTCAGCAGCGCGGGAAGAACCCAGGGTGCTGATTGGCCAGGATACAGAGGAGGATTTGAATCCTCCAATCAGCACGTGCCAACAACGAGCTGCAAAGCACGCCATGGGGAAAGCAGCCCAATTGGCTACAGACAGGTCCAAGCGCAACAAAGATCGGAATAAAAGGCAGCCACGCGAAGAGCGAGCTGCCGGAGACAACCGATCCTCCAAGCCTGCAGCTTCAGAAGACAAGTCCTTACCTGTGTCAGAGACAGCATCTGTTGCCAAAGAGGAATCAGCCCCCGCACACCACTCTGAAGAGGAATTGAAATCTGCTTCTGCTGCTACTGAGGAGTCAGGGTTAGCCATGCCCTGAAGTTTCTGCCTTGCATCCAACCTTGAAACTCCGCAATCTTCCCAGCAGCTTAGTTGCACCTTGAAGCTCCCACGCTGCTGTTTATCCTTGGTCCTGTGCAATTGTGCTTCATATGCTCAGCTGTGTTTGAGAATTTCACACCTATCTTGTTCAGGATCTGTGTTCCAGTCCAGTCCGAGGCTTCCAGCCAAGTCCAGCCTTGTTCTAAGTTCCCAGCCTTGCTCTCAGTTTCCAGCCCAGAGAATCCAGCTGAGTCTGGGGCTTCCAGCCAAGTCCACTCTTGCTCCGTGTTCCAGCCTTGTTCCAAGTTCCAGTTCTGCCTCGAGCCTTACTCCAGTCCAGAGCTCCTAGCCAAGTCCAGTCTCGTACCCAGTTTGTAGTCCTGCTTCGAGAGTCCAGTGTGTTCCAATTGGAGAACTGTTGTTCCAGTTTCATAGTACCTTGTGTTCCAGTGGCTTTCAGCCTTCTGTACCATCCAGTAGCCCTGTTCCACTGTCTGCAGCGATCCACTCAGCTCAGTGGAATCAGAGTTCCTTGTACCTCAGGGACTTAATTGTTGTAAATAGTTATTAATAAAGAGTATTTTTGATATTATTCTGCCTGGTTGCATAGTCTGAACAGGACACAGACAACGCAACTGCCCCCCTCAAAAACTCCAGGCTTTTCATGACATTCCACCAGGAGATTGATTCTATTTATGCCTTGCAGGTAGTCTTTCCTTTAGCTTTCTCCAATTCCATTATCCAGTCGTCATCCAGCATCTCGATAGAAATCTCAATCTCAGTCTTAAAAGAAATCTTTCTATTGGTCTTAGGTTCCTCAATTTCATCCACCACATCCCCAACCTGATGGCACATTTTAGCTCTCATATTTTCCACAGTGTCCTGGATATCTTGCATAGAAGTTTGATAAAGGTCAAAAGAAATCTTTTTGAAGTCATAGTGAAGGTCAGAAAGAATCTGCTTGAATTCCTCCATGTCTCACACAGTAAATTATGGTGCCCCCTAGGAGTTAATCAACAAAGGTCAAAGATATGGGAGGGAAAGTTGTTTGCACAAAGTGATAGTAATTAGCAGGCTGCTCTCAAGGGAAAGTGAATAGAAAGCTGAAAGTTCAAATCAGCCGATTCAACATGTAGGAAAATGCTAATATCTTCAAGTTTAATACAAAAAAATAACAGGAAGACAATTATTTATTCTCAATCTTAAATTTTCCTTTGGAAGGAAAACAAAATCCAAAACTTAAAAAGATTTTTTTTTTTTAAAGTAGTCCCAAAAATAACGTTAAGCACCAAGAGAGCCAGCTTCTCCTCACTGTAGAAAGCCTCTCTTGGGATATATATACTTAAAAAAAATATAAATTGGTGATTTAGAAATGGGGTGGCCAGTCTTAGTTTCCCTTTAAGGCTATAGCACAGCTTGGAAATGGTGACGCCCCAGCCTCCTAGTTGTTCACGATCCTCTGGCTGCAAGCAGGCGTTCGGAGTTCAGATGGGATGATTCCAGGTATTCTCCTTAATCCAGAGAATGTTCCTGGGCTTCAGGAAAAACCTGCCTAAGCCCAAAAAAAGCCACCGCGCTGTCTGCTCTGCCAGCCAGTCCAGCGGCACAGCTGTTCAGTCCGCCATTCCCACTGGAAGCGCCCTTGATACCTTCTGGGATGTTTTTCTGACTTTCCATTCTAGTTTACAGCCACAAGATTTTCTGATTATCTCCAACTGAAATACTAACCAGGTTTGATCTTGCTTAGCTTTTGGGGGTTTAGCCAAGGACAGCTAGGTGTTATCGTCTAGCATGCTGGGTGGTATTTGGGGAGTTGCTGTCTCAATATATCTGAAGATCTGAAGGTTCTTGGAGGCTGACATAGGTTATCTTAGGACACCATCAGTTAATAGGCCAGAGTTGGTACTCACTAGTCTAATGTGCCAGTATGCAAAGGAGAATAAGGTCCCCTTAATTCCATAACATTAGATTTGATAAGAAAAAGCAGTTCAGTGACTAAAGTTGCAACAGCTTTTCCTACATGGAGTCTGCTAGATATGTTGGTCTTCAATTCTTAGCAGCATGGCCAGCAGCATGTTATTTGGGGAATCATGGAAGCTGAAACCCCACATTTAGAGGAGGCCAGATTTGGTAAAGCTCCTTTGATGTACCTGTCTGAAAGTGGTGTGCCCTCAAAGGGTCAGACATGACTCAGTGCTTGAACCTTTCACTTTTCATCTGAGAGAGAATCTCCATGCATCTTCTATTTCTGAATAGAGTGCTTGGGATTGGCCTTGAAGGAAGCAATTACTTTCACTAGAATAGCCAGAAGTATAAAATCATACCATTACCAGGATCAAGCAAGACTCACAATATGTTTATTTTTCAGATTTCTCTAAATGGTTTCAAAACCTTCAGAAATCACAATGCTTTCTTGAATAAGATCTATTTCAAGAGTTGTATAAAGTAGAGGAATTTATTTTTTAAATTGATTATTCATGTCAAACACAGTCACTATCTATAACAAGGTGAAAAAAAACTATATTATCATGTTGGATTTGGAAGGGCAAATCCATGCCCTGCCATATCATGCCTGGCAGATTACCTAGGAAATAGAAGATTGTTTAGCTATAGTTCATTAATGCAAGTACTTTGAGGACATGTGCAACTCTCTACATGTAGTAATGATCTCTTTCTTTTCTTTACAGTCTGTTGTTGGCAGTGGAACGTGGCAGAGGGTCAATGCTCAAGTGCCAGTCCGATCCCCTCGCTATGCAGTGTTTGATCTTGCGGAAGGGAAATCCTATGTTTTCCGAGTTTTGTCAGCCAACAAGCATGGGATTAGTGATCCTTCTGAAATAACACCACCTATTCAAGCACAAGAGGCCATTGGTGAGGAACCTTTGGTGATGGACTAGGGCTAGGGAGGCCCAGGAGTAAATCCATCTTCAGCCATGGAACTCTGGCTGACTTTGGGCCAGTCGCCCACCTTCAGCTTAGCCTAATTTACAGCCTAACTCACTATTATGGGGAAATTAGAGGAGGGTGTTATTTGCAGGGCCGGCTCTAGACATTTTGGTGCCCTAGACAAAGTCATATTTTGGCACCCCCTGTGGTTTGGGTCACCTTTGGATTTTGGTAAGAATTTCAAAACATCACCTTTTTGTTTTGTTTTTTCGAGTTTTTGAGCTTTACACTTATGATTTTCAGCCCCCCAATTTTTTTTTCTTTTCTCAGACATTTTCAACCTATTTACACAGCAAATAATTTTAATTATATCATCACCCATTGTTGTCAGTTGGCAACAATTCTGTGAAATTGTATTTAGCCCTTGAGCAGGCACGCTGGCTCATGGAGTGTGCTGTTACTGCTTTTTGCTTTTTTATTGCATTTTTTGGAAGTCGTTTCAATTTTGGTGCCCCCTAAAGTTTGGCACTCCCAGGCTGGTGCCTACTCAGCCCTAGCCTAGAGCCAGCCCTGGTTATTTGTATACTGCCTTGACATCTTGGAAGGAAGGCAGCATATAAATCTGTCAAATAAATAAAAATAAACTTAAAATAAGGCATAGATGGGAAATGTGTTGATGGCCAAGGCCAGGCAGCTTGATTGCTTTTGAAGGGATAAAGAACCCAGCTGGTCAAGACAGTGGTGTAAAGTGGGTGGGACATAGTTTTCTAGCTTCTGCTCGGGATGAAGAATTTGGGGTTTTTTCCTTATTTCTTTAAACTCTTCTAAACTTATCTTTGCTTATAATGCAGTTTTATGTGTTTCCCACCAAAACAGCCATAAATTATGTCTGGTTTTTAGCAATAGCTATCGAAGGGGGTTCCAGAAACCATGACTGTTATTATTATTATTAATTCAAATTTTTGCCACTGCCCATCTCCCCCCACAAGAGGGACTCTGGGCGGTTTATGATCAGTTAAAACAGCAATCATAAAATATAAATACAAATGTATAAAATATAAATATGATCATCACATATAAATATAAAATAAAAATAAAATCCAAGTGGTAGACGATCTAGCACAGTCCATGTGTATGAGGAGCACTCTAAGGTGCCAGCTATCCCCAGGAGTAACTAGGGGTGCATTTCACCCTGAGCCCTCAGGATGCCTAGCCCTGGTATAGAACAACATACTACAGTGCTAAAAAAAGGCTCAGTGAGAATTAATGTAGTAATGTATAACGTTGTGTTTGGCAACAGAAAAATGATTGTGATACTTTGAGGTAACTTGTCAAAGTTCAGAGAAAGAACCATAGCCCTAGTATTTCCTAGGAACTATTACTTTTCAAAACACACCTATCTGACTTGCTTTAACTTGTGCTATATAATGGCATTTTTCAGGGATTTTGATTAGCATTTCTACAAGTTTGTTTTAATAGAGCTGCCATACAGTACTGTCCAGAGCAGCATGTTGTGTGTGTCAAAACTGGCAAGATGGCGGATGGAGTGTTGTGATGTAAGCCCTGCCCCTTTTATATGACCCAAGCACCTCTGCAGGCACCACTACAACTCGTTTGCTGTATCTCTTTGTTGCCACCTCTTGGCCACCTGTATTTTTGCAGCACATGCACAGTAGTCCTAGTGCTACTGCTGCAGTCTGCAGAGTCTGTGCAATATGACTTTACCATCAATTGGACTCTGCCAAGGCTCATTGTGAATGTGGCTTTAATGACCCTATTTTCAACGGAGAATATAGAGAAGACCTCCTCTTGTATAAATGTTTAGAATCAAGACATTAGTCATTAGTATATTTGAAGAAAGCTCGAAAACGTCCAATTCTGATAATTCACAAATGGCTCCTAATTTGTGTGAGCACGCACTTTCTCTGTGGGAGGCATGGCCATTACCACAGTGGGGTTGAGGACTGTGGAGAAGGAGACATTAGCTCCAGAAGTTTCTCGGGCATCAGCACTTTGGAAACCCACAGGATGGGCCCCAGCTGCTACTGAAACAAGTATTAGTTGTCATGGAGAGGCTCCTTCTTCTCCCTGATCTTTCTTGTGTGCAAACAGAGGCAGATTCCAGTGAATGAGGGGGGAAAGTTTTAATGAGGTTTTTCTCCCCAAGGTCAGCCTTGTGAATTTCTCAAAAGGTCACATTTACATGCTGTATATCCTAGAGTGATACCTTACTTATTTCCAGCTTGGAAATTCCTGGACCAATTGATAGTTTAGGAACCAAGATCTTTTTCTGAAAATTACACCCCATTTTTAGAAATGTTTAGACCAATACAGCAATTAAAGAGAGTTCCTTTTTGTTTAGGGAATTAAGCTAATCAACATATGAACATTTGCCAAGAGACTTTTTATCATCTACTGATGAGTAAAGACTACACACAGACACAAAATGGAGAACAGACAAAACATCTTCTGTGATCACAATATACTGTAGATTTTAGGGCAAGAACATTCTCTGTGGAATTATATCTGGGCTTTATAAATGGAGGGAATCATGACTACATTATTTCCAACTTTCAACACATTCCTACTTTCCATTCAACTTAATAGGACTAAAAATGCTTTGCTTTGGCTATATTGCATTGCATGAGAGGCAATTTGGTGTAGTGGTGAAGTTGCTGGCCTAGAAAGGAGACGGTGAGTTCTAGGCATCCCTTAGGCATGACAGCTGGTTGGGTGACTTTGGGCCAGTCACTCTCTCTCAGCCCAACCAACCTCACAGGGTTGTTGTGGAGACAATAGGAGGCAGGCGTATTAGGTACGTTCACTGCCTTGAGATAGATAGATAGATAGATAAGGTGGTAATAATAATAATATTGTTCTGAACTTGCAGCCACAATATCCTCTTTTAATATTTGCCAGTAAAAGCACATTTAGACTTGAGAAAAGGTGGTCATATACTGATGTGTCAATTGTTATGGAGAGAGTAAGTGCTTTTCTTTGTGCTACAGTGGTGCCATCAGCCCCTGGACGTATTGTGGCAACAAGAAACACAAAAACCTCTGTTATTGTGAATTGGGACAGGCCAAAACATGAAGAAGATCTGATTGGCTATTACATTGATTATTCTGTGGCAGGATCAAATCACTGGGAACCCTGTAACCATAAGCCAATCAAGTATAACAGGTAAAAGAAATATTACATTTTTAAAGAAATGCCTGCTCTTCTTCATATGCATGTGTGGATTTTGGTTTGTCATTTCTACAAGCATGTGCTTCTGTATATTTGCAGCTGAGCTCAAAAAGTTCTCCCAAACATTTACCTTGTCAGCAATTTTTATATGCATTGCATTGAAATAAGCTTTCACAAATGATAAAAAGGAAATCTTTACTTTTTTCCTTTGCTTTTCTGGGGTGTTAGGCTTGACTTTATGCTGAAAAATGCCCACTGTTTTGCCCTTGTAGTGTGGCAAAACTTTGCTACTACTGTTGTGGAATGTCCAGAGACTTTCCTTGGAAGGATTTCCTCACTGCTGCATTTGGTGATACGCTAGGCTGGGCAAACCATATTGGCAAAGGTTGGTCTCTTCTGGATATGATTGTGAATGGGTCAGGGTTGTGACTTGTTGGCTAGTTAGCAAAGGCAGCAGAAGGCTGGCACAAAGAAAATGCTATTCGTACCTTTGCTACCTTCCCATTCTTAAAATCAGTAAATGTTTACTCATTGTAGAGGGAGTAATCCTGCTGAACTTAAAAGTCAGTTTTGATCCATGAGTGAGGACCAGACTATCAGCTGTGAGGTCATCTTCAGAGTGCTGAGGACTGAGCAGTACTTCCAGTTGTGCTGGCAAGACCAGCATCGATGTAATCAGCACAAGAGAGAGCAAAGTTTAGTCTTATGGCTGGCCCCTTCAGGAAGCTGACTGCTGAGAAAGGGAACGAAAGCCCAAATAATGTAAGCCTTGCTCCTCAGAAGAGCTATGATAGACAGAGGTTTCATGAGGTATCCAATTAATTGGCTTATTACTCATGTTGATGTTGGAGAGCCCAAGACACCATTCAGTCCCCCTCTCAGTGTTTTTCATACATGGAAGGGAAGTTGTGATGTTACATATTGTCTGTAACAATCTCAGCAGAAAAATCCACAAAATACTTCAGGACTGTGAACCACTTCGCAAGCATCTGAATTAATTTCCTGCATCAAAGTGGGTCTGTTTTGATTTGTGAACCTGCTTCAAAGCTTTGCACAGCTATACAGATACAACAGTTTTGGCTGAGCAATAAGGCCAGGCAAATCTGTTGAAGCTTGCAGGGATAAAAAGGGTTTATATTTGACAAGAACATTGCTGTATTTGTCAGAAATCTTGATGGAAAAAATAATGAAAGGCTGACCTCAAATACCTAATTCATTGAACATTCTTTGTCCAAGAGTTATCATATGGAGAATTTTGGCCAGTTTTGTACCAGTGTAAGTTTTGCCACTGAATTTATTTTGATACGAGGGGGAAAAAGCACACCCAACTTTGTGTGCCAGAAAGCAGAAGTATCTGTTGATTGTGGAAATTGCTGCCCATTACGAGACCTTTGCTGCCTCTTATAACTTCCTGAAGCCTCTGACTGGAATAAAAGGGGTTATCTGGCCCCTGAGATGCTCACTTTTGTTCTGCTGCTTTCTCTGATGAGAGCAGGGCAAGGAGCTATATCTCCTTCTTGGCTTTCCCATTCTGTCTGTCAAACATAATCTGGCCAGCTTGCTTAGCTTTGTAGAACTGTTTTAACTACTCCCAAGGCATGTGGGTCTTCTGGATAGAAAGATGTGGCTATGTTGCTGAGAACAGTCAATTGCACTATGGCTGAGTTGGTATATCAGTGGGGCTGAATCAATCCTAAAAGGGTCTCCCGTTCATCATCCTGTGGAGCAATATAGCCTTAGTTCAGGTGACCTAGAGGACATGTCTCACTCATTCCAGCCTGGCTTCCCAGTTTTGCAGCTGCATGCTTGGTCTCCAGACTAGATCACCAATATTTTGCTGTAAGTTATAAAATGCACTGCAGCAAGCCATTGCATATCATTAGGGTAGTATTAGGACACCAGCATAAACTTATGGCACGAGAATGGATCAGTCCTTAGGTTTTGGTATTTTCCCATGTTCTTCTGATTCGCTGGACGAAACCTTAGTTGCTTATCTCCTGTCTGTCTGTCTGTCTGTTTCATCAGTCAACTTGTATACTGCCTCTGTCGCAGCTTGCGGCTGTTTCTTAAGCCAACTTCAGAAATTACGGTGCAGATTTCAGTGGGTTGGCAACAGGGCTGGTTGCACATTCCCCTGATTCTTGCTTTTCCCATCCATGCAGGGAAGGCAAGCCTCACTGGCTAGCTTGTGTGGATCAGTCTGCCTTTTCTTTGTAGGGATTGTTTGCTCCTCGCTACTCCCTGTGCCTTTCTCAGATGTTTGCACATGTAGATGCCTTAACATCCCCTTCTCACTTTGACACTAATGCCAGCCCCTTTCTTTTTCTCTTTTTTTTCTCCTTATGGTACCATCATTGCTCTGATGTCACAATGATTAAAGCAATAAGGAACAGGTTGTTCTTTCATTCCTATGTAGGTCCATGGAAACTTTGGGAAGGAAGGAAGAACTGATAGTTCAGCTTCCCAGAAGCAAAGAAGCAATGTTTCTCCACATTGCCATTTTAAAATGTTTTTTAAAAAAGGAAAGAGAAGAAAAGCTTTGCAGTCCTGGGTGGGGAAGTAAGGGGCGCATGCTTCAACCAGCCTGGGCAGAAACCAAAGGTTTCCCACTGAGAGATGTAAGAGTTGAATAAAGCAAGAGTTTCTAGGTTGAGGATAATCCATTGATTTAATGGGCGTTGGATCAACCACAAGAAAACAAACAAACAAACAAACACATACATAGAGCAGAGAACACAGCAGCCTGGCAACCCAGGAGGGCTGCACAGGACAGTGACTGGCTGCTGGGGTGGGGAGAGAGTTGCCAGCATTGCAGCCAGTCAGAGCTGGGGCTGTTACTGGAATGAAATGAAGTGCTGGGGACCATCCTCACTAAAGGGCTTAAGGCAGCTCAGGTCAGAAAACAGTAGTTTAGAATTAAAGCTGGAAAACAAGGCATCTGCAATGGGCTGGGAGTGGCAGGAGAAGTATGTCATTCAATCCTGCATTCAGGAAGCAGGGAATGAGTGGCCTATAACTACAATGGGCCAAGCAGAAAGTGTGGATCTGTATTCTGTCTCAAAGACAGAAATGAAACAGTCTTCTCTGAAACAGTAAGTACAATTTCTCTGAGCCATTTTCTGTGTAAGTGGGAAGCTGGCTGAACATTCTGCAGAAATCCCATTGGGTATATCTGGACTGACAACACGTTTAGGCCTCCTACCCTAAAAGCAGTGTGGGCGTGTTTGTAGATTCATAGTTTTCCATCTCATGCCCATTTTGCTCACATAAAATGTTGGTTGCATGGATAAGGGAGGCATTTTCAGTTTGTAACAGTCTAAGCATATGCCTTTAAAGTTAAACAGCAATAGCAGCTTGCATTCCTATTTCTCAGGTTCACCGTGCACGGCCTGACAACGGGAGAGAAATACATCTTCCGTGTGAAAGCAGCAAATTCAGTGGGGATGAGTGAAAATTCTCAGGAGTCTGATCCTATCACAGTACAGGTGGCCCTCAGTAAGTGAGATTTTGTCAGGCTCATGCTTTTAAAGAGGCAACCATGCACCTTAAGGTCTGCTCCATGTAGCAAGCTGTTTCCCCATAGTAATGCCATAGTAACTAGCCAATAGCACCAGCCCTTATTCTCAATAATGTAAACTTTCCCCATCCTTTCTTGAAGAATCTTGATGCCTCCATGCACTACTAGCATGGGGACTTTTCACATTATTGTAAGCTTCTACATGATAAATAATTGTTACATCAAAGTGTGGTTACCTGCTATGGGGAAAGGGCTTGGATTATGAAAGGAAACTAATGTTAAAGAAGAATATGTAAATTGAAGTTGGAGAGAACAACTTTATTTTGGAGTGTCTAAGATTCTAGGGTGAATTATTTTGGCAAACAAAGTCATAGACACAGAGTGAAGAAAACGTTTAGAGATAGCAGAAAATAACATTTTGGTTAAGTTACTTAACTTCTAACATATTTAGATTTAAAGTGCACTCCTGTATATTTATTATGGATAATCCTCATTGACTATAAAGGGTCTTACCTCTTAGAAAACAGCTAAGACTGCATTGTAAATGCATCATTTTCTTAGACAAGTCAATCCATAAATTCATAATATAATCAAAATATAAAATAAAATAATTGGATGTTATTGTTTTTATGTGAACTATTCAGACATTTGCTTGACTTTTATAGCTTGCCCATCCTATCCTTATGGCATCACACTTCTCAACTGTGATGGCCACTCCATGACCATTGGCTGGAAACTTCCAAGATATAGTGGTGGATCAAATGTTTTGGGTTATTACATAGACAAGCAGGAGGCAGAGCACCAAAACTGGCATGAAGTCAACTCTTCCCTTGTTAAAGAGAGGATTTATATGGTCTGTATTGTTGCATATTCTAAGTATTTGCGTCTAATATTGCTTGATTTTGCCAATTTCGTATCAGCTGTGATGAACCTATCCAGACCAGATTCCAAAATAGTAACTGAGCAGTATCTTATTTTTGTGTATCTTTCACACTATACTTTTTAAAAAAAAAACATTTAACAATACTTACTTTCCCTTATCTAAGGACAAATCCAATATTAACTATATTGATGAGCATATCATACACATACAAATAATATTACTACAAATAATGCCTGTTCATGTGCATATGCACACAAATACACAGTACAAAAATTAAATGTTTAATACTTATTTCTTTTTTTAATGATCTGTCTGAAGCATACATATACATATTCATTCATTCAGTGGTATATAAAAAGTTAACATAATGCAACTTAATTCCTACCTGATTGAAACTCATAATAAACCTATATGGATTGAATATAACTAAAGGTCCATTGATGACCCAGATTATCAAACCTGCCTCTCTTGCATCCACCTTCAGAATTAGCAACCTCACATTGAAAGCTTGGGCCATCTCAGTGAAACAAAAAGCTATTTGTTGATCCTGTGGAAGCGGTTTGGAGTTGAGAATCTAGGAAAGGACAAGGATATACTAGGGAAGCTAGATGCCAGGCAGAAGAGAGAGCTGTGATTGGGGAAGCTTTTTTTCAGTCCAGCAGAATAGAATATTTCTCAGTGTCCTCTCCACTCAAAGAGCAGTTGAATATCTCTTTTGCATTGTTGCTGAGGATGCATGATGTGCTTGCTTAGGTCAAATGTTACAGTAAGATCAGTTGTTCCTCTTTCTCTCCCATTGGAACAATTCTCCTTCAGAATGTATTCATTTGATCAAGAAAAGTTGTGCCCCAGTTTCCTGATCCAATGCGGGGGTGGAGCTCTGTATGAGATTGCAGCAAAGCCTGTACAGAGAGACAGAGGTGTAGGCTGCTCAAGATTATTGTACACCACCCAGAGTCATGTTTCTGTGAGATGGGTGGCATATCAATATGATAAATAAATAAATAAAATTAATTAATTACCCAATATATTAGAAGATGAACAATTCTGAATAAGGGCTGACCTGACTGTAGACTCATGACACCAAAAGGTCTTGGCATCAAATGCTCATGACACCAAAAGCTATCTCATCCATTAAGGAATCATCGGTCACTTTTCCATTATTACTTTTGAATTGTAACCAACAGCCCAAGCTTCTCTTCTAGAATATGACCATATTTGTATAGCCAATCATTTAGACCAGGATCATTTTTATTTTCTTTTTCTTTAAAAAAAATCTTGCTTTTTCAGTTTTAAACCCTGCAGGAGTTAACTCTGAACAAAATAAATAGTTCTTAATTGGTTTGCTCCTATTATGAGGTCATATGGTTATTATCTACATTAATTTTGGACTTTTTTTTTGTAATGCTAACTCTTCTGTAAAGGTAGAGGATTTGCAAGAAAATGCATACTATGAATTCAAAATTGCTGCTGTGAATATTACTGGCATAGGGAAGTCATCTGAACCCAGCGAGCTTTTCAAATGTGAGGCTTGGAACATGCCAGAACCAGGTAAGTAATTTGGTTATGAAAAGAATATATTTAAAATCAATTATTGTTCAAAATCTATCATTTCTGAATGTCAGTAATAATCTAACATGTTTGCTTTTTAACCACACTTCCTAAGCCATAGGAAGATACATCTGGTTTAGCTTCTATACAACAAAGGAAGTTGTTTCTGAGGAACAGCCTTTATGTTCCAAGCAGGGGTGTCTGTGGGGTGGAGGTAGGGAATTAAAAAGTTAAGATGGCAGCTGTGACTGCATAATTGAAACCCTGCCTCTTTTTTACATCCATCACACACATTAAAGAGGGGTGTCACCTTGACATTTTTAACCTTTCCCCCACATATGCTCCTGGTTCCAAGTTTGCTTTGGATTGATTCAGAACCTTCCTTCCATCATTTCTCTCAAAAGCCATGATCTATCCTCACTCTGTCTTTACCTTCCCCAAACCCAGTGAGCCATTCCTAGAAACCCCAAAGCATGCACTTGGCTTTCAAGCTGAGAAATAGGAGCAGGGACAGTAGAATTTTTTGTATCAAGATTCAAAACACCAAGGGATCATGGAACCTGTAGTTTTTGAAGAGAAAAAATATCCCCAGTTTCTGCTTTTTTTAAAAGGCTGGAGGTAACATTTAGATAATTTCCAAGTTTAACTCAAGTTAGCTTTTGATTGATTGCTTGTCTCTATAATTAAGCAAAGCAAACATCAGTTTATGCTTAATGCTTGCTTGTTCTGTTTTGGGGGAATATGCCTTCAGGCACAAGTTTTTGATCCAAAATGAATGAAGCTATCAAGAAAACAGCAATTCTCATGCTGATAGGGAAGGAATTATTGTTTCTTTCTCAGAGTCCTTTCTCTCACCTTCTCCTATAGATTATTGACTTTGTACATGTTTGCAAGGTGTCTGTTGAATTTCAAACAGTCCCTTAGTCTTTAATGGATGCATCTGGAACAGACAAAATGTTTGGTTTATATACAGCCTGCTTTGTCCTACGTTATTTGAATAAAAGAGATTGAATAATTAAGTAGGGAGATTGACACAAATCTGTTCTTGTTCTTTTAATAGGATGTGATTTTAATACTCAGATATAAATATTAATGTGGAGAGCTGGCTGCACTGGAATTATTAGGTTTGCAACCAGAAAGACTCAAAAGATGGTGCTGGTTTCTTCCTTTTCAAGGCTCTTCCACCAATGGCATTTGTGCCAATCCAATATCAGCCTTGTATGGTGGTGTTCCAACAACATTGTTCTTCCAGCTTGGCAGTGACACAGCTCACATTGCAGAACTTCCATGTAGCAGGTTGTGAAGCTGGAGCTCCAAGGCCCTGGCAACAGGAATGTCCCCATTTGCTGGGACTGTTGTCTTAGCTTGTCTCCTGCCATGTGAACTGGAGCTCTCAGTTGAATTGCACAGGCAACCCTATCAGTGTCTTCATAGTCATTCAGCTTCTCTGTTATACCAACAGCTCATACATTTTCCAAAATGGTCAATACGTATTCTGAGAACTAGTCAGCAGCCAAGGGATTTTGGTTCCTCCAGCGGTTGTCATAGCTCAACTGGTAGGGCACTAAGTGAATTATGGTTTTTGCCTTCTACTATTGGTTGGCTGGAGGGAGAGCTAATTAGCACAGGTGTTCCCTGCTGCCTCTCAGTCTTTCAAGGCCAGTAGGAGAGTAGATGGAGAGTAGAAATGTGGAAGTGCCTCTGTTTTCTGTTTTAACAGAACAAAAGCAGACTGGTACCAGGTGTTCTGACATACAAATTGAATGTTACTTCTTTTGCAGAATGTAAATGGAGAATCCTGGTTTCTGTGGTATTCTGATGGAAACATTAACATCCATATAACTATTAATATGTTTGCATGTATTCAGTGGCAAAGAGAAGTCTGAACTCAGTGAAATAGTTTGACAGATTGAAATAACCGTCCGCTTAAATGGTATTACAAGGAGGTTTTTGTGCCCAAACGTATGCTTGTAAGGTAGTTTGAACTCACAGATTTTCCCTGGAAATGCCTCTCACCTCAGATTGAAATGACTAGATTCACTGAGCAACCTTTGCTTTTACATACTGTTAAATTATGGAAGGAACAGAGGATGAAAATATTTGAGTTTTTGCCACGTGGTAAGAGAAGATACATCCCACTTGATAAACTGAACTGTATTGTCAAATAAGAAGGGGGAAAAAAAACCTCAGTATGTCTGTTTGAGTGCTAGCATGTAGTGAAACTCTTTGCTGCTTTGCTGAAAACTAGGGCTTGCTCAGTGGTTACATGAAGGTTATAAGATCTTTTAATTTAGGAAGCTTTTTATTCTGCAATCGCTCAGCCTCATTTCTAGAATATGGCAGGGTGCTTGGGGAGTAAAGAGTTTCCAGATAGTAATATTTTCTGCATATAACGCTGCTTTTTCCAACATTTTGCATTTATTACCACACCCACAAAAGTAATTGCCAGCATAACCTAGCCTCTTGCCCTCCAGATGTGTTAGGATTATAATTTTCACAATTCTGAGCTAGTAGCTCTGCTGGCTAGTAGTTCTTGAGCAGTGATCCCAACATCTCTAGATGGAACTGATTTGAGAAATGCTGATACAGCCATACTATGCCTTTTGCAGCTAGCAACAGGACCACCTTTAGTTGTCTGCACTATTAACCCAGGATGGAATCAAACTATGACCCAAAGCAAACATGGTTATGTGGTCAGGGAAATAATGATGGGGTGAAAGACCATTTCTGCAGAATTTATATATACAGTATAAAATCACACAGTGCTCCATAAAATTCGTGTCTTCCTTTTGGAGAAAAGAGGCCTTGTTAAAATGTGCCCTGTGACAAATTTGAAGGGGGAAATGGGTAAGTTTGTGGTTTGAAAAGAATCCTTTACCTGCTTTAGGTCCTCCGTATGATCTTACATTTTGTGAGATTAGAGATACCTCCCTTGTAATACTCTGGAAAGCTCCTATTTATATTGGGAAAAGCCCTGTTACTGGATATTTTGTCGACTACAAAGAGGAAGAAGCGGAAAAATGGACCACATTCAATGAGAAACCAACACCACACCATTACTTAAAGGTACAAAAGTGATCTGCTGGCAGTGTTTTTGGTTTAATTCTGAAATTTTGCCAGTCTTAACAAATATGCTTATTATATTTTAAAATAATTACGTTGTTAATAATTTACGTTTTTGTTGGGCAATGCTGAGCTCCAGGGTTTAGTGACTGTGGTCTAGACAGCAGATTTCCTGACATTTCCCCCAACAACTCTGACTGGCATCTTCAGAGGCAAGGTGGTCTGGTGTAGATATAGACCACAGATAACTGAGGAGGGACTGACTGGGCTCCTGTCTATATAACCAGGTGACCTAACATTTGATTGGCCTTTAACCAAGCTGGTTTCCAATTGGTGCAGGTAGGTGAGGGCTCACCTCTGATTGGTTCTTGGTTTTTTGCCTGATCCTTATTGGTCATTTTGATGGTATTGGTTCGTGACTGGTCCTTTGCTCGTGTTGACTTCTGATTGGTCATTTTTGGATTTGGTACAGATTCCTGATTGATTCTTTGTTTGTGCTGGGTTCTGGTTGGTTAATCTGAGCAGCTATGTCTTGATGGGGTCCTTGTCCAGGCAAGTTTCTGATTTGTGTAGCAGATCACCTTGCCTCTGAAGATGCCAGATGCCGTTCCCAGTGAAATCTGCTGTCTAGACCACAGTCACTAAATCTTCGAAGCTCAACACTGGCCAACAAATACAGTGAAAGCCTACACCAATTGACTTTTTATTTGTTATTTTTTAAAACAATAAACTTAACTACTAGTTATCCATTCTTTGTCACTCATTGCTATAGCATTTTCTTGTTATAGTTTTTTATGCATAAGAAAAGAACCACTAGGAAAGATCTGGGATTTCCAAGTTTGCAAAAGTGACAGAGAGTATCAAAGCAAACTCTTCCACAATCTCTTAAGTTCCAGTAATTGTGTATATGACCTATTAAGTCTTCTTCATATATCTTCTTTCAGGTCACAGAACTACATGCAGGCAAATGTTATGTGTTTCGAGTTCACCCAGTGAATGATGCTGGTATAGGCAAGCCATCCGATGTTTCTGAAGCTGTCCTGATACAGGCTAAGCCTGGTAAGAAATAGGATTTTGATCTTGAAATGTAGATTCACTTTCTCCTGAAGCTGAGTTTTTAAAATCTTTTATGCTTTTCCAGCCATTTAAAGTTTGCAAAAGTTGGTAGGTTCATAATCAAAATTGATTTGAACCACATTCTGACCCAGATGTTCCCACAGCCAAATTCAATAGAACCACCTGTTCCCAACGTGGAAAAGGCCACCTTCCATGTACTGCCTAAAGCTGAGGAGTCTGTCAGAAAACAAAGAGCTGGCAACTATAATTTATTGCCTAAAACGTGGCTGAATATGCAAGGAATAAGAAATCCCAAAGCACAGTATTCAAAACCCTCCCCCTCCCCTTCAGATTTTCTTTTAACCTCAAATTCCTTCTGTCCAGTTTATGAAGAGATTTGTGGATTCTTTTCAAACCACAAAATTACCCATTTCCCCCTTCAAATTTGTCACGGGGCACATTAGGACAGGGAACTGGATGGGGATGATACCTTCCGAAGGATGAGGAGCCATAGCAAAGCGCAGAAAGCAGTACTGTGTAGCAACAATAATCTCTTCAACCAATGCAGATGATGAGATAACGGGTCACTCTGTAGGGCACTAGGTTAAGCGTGCTGGTAGTTATGGCAGGCACCGAGGCTGTTATGAGGATAACAAGTCTAGAAATACTACATGTACACAGAATCAAGCAACGTCACGATTCTTTGCATCCTGCCTGCCCTTGGCATTTGATTCTGTGAGTATGCTGGATGAAATATTACCAGCTTCAACAGTTCTATTTTTAATTTTTCTGTAAGAGTTCTGAAACTAAGCTGCCTTTCTTCTTGATTTGTAATCTCTGTGAATTCCTTCAGGTTATAGCAGGAATGTGAAACAATTAAAAGAAAGTTTGGAATTTAAGCCGATACTTAAAAGGCCTTAGTGGACTCAAATTTGGGGAGAACAAACACTTCGCCCAATGCTTATATTTCGAACCACAATCCTATCTTATAGGTGCAAAGGAGATCACTGCAGGTGTGGATGAGGAAGGCAATATTTATCTTGACTTTGAGTGCAAAGAAACTTCAGATGTTTCTCATTTTACCTGGAGTAAATTCTATGAAGAGATAGATGATCTTGATAAGTTTAAAATCGAAACCATTGGAGATCAGTAAGTTCTTCAGGTCCTTTATGGAAGTTTTTAAAAATATGGTTCCTTTTAGCAAAATACTAATGTTACTTTTTTTAAAAATATATATTTTAGCTCTAAACTCTATTTTAAAAAACCTGACAAAGATGACTTGGGAACTTACTCTGTTGCTGTTAGTGATACTGATGGTGTCTCGTCCAGTTTCGTTATGGATGAAGAAGGTAAGAACAAAACCTATATTTTCTTCTAAAACTGCACATTTAAGTAAAGCTGTTATCCAAATTTTCCTGTTTCTATACCTAAAAGGGTTTTTAGAAGAAAAAACTATTTACAAAGTAAATATTTGGAATTTTCAGCTTGCAGAATTAGCATTTTTGCTTTATAAATATTCATATTTTACAATCAGACGTGTTCCACAGAGCTTCCCTGTTAAAACCACAAAGTTATAGTCCACTAGGATTATTCCTGCAAGATATTATTGTATTCAAAGCCAACTGTCATGTTCGCCGTTGCGATGTTTGATTTACATTGGAACATTTCGCATGCCATGGTGCTGACGCGCGTTCCGGTTGGGAGGGAGCTGCTGGGAGACCTTGTACCAGGCTGTCTGTCTGTTTTCTTGGGGATGGAACGTGTTTGGGTTATCGTTGGTATTCAAGGTCTTTTTCACCTGTTGATTAGCAGAACTCGTTAGGAGCACCTGGGATGGGGAACTTGAAATGGTTGTAAGGGGGGAGGGCTTACATTCTCACCGAGGGTTTTTAGGTTGTATTTGGCGTGCTTCTGCTCATTCTCAGCTTTCTTTGTACTTGCACTCTATTCCTAAATATACCAGATTTGTTTCAAGCCATTGCTTGTGAGCCTGAGTGTGTTTAGGATAGGCAAACATTACACCAACTTTACCAACTTTATTACCTCATGGAGTACAATATCTCCCTGTTTCTACAGATGAGCAAAACTTTTAAATGAGTAGGGCTTGCTTGCTTCTAATATAGTTAGAAATGAGACCAAAATGTTTGTTCACTTCTTCAGTGTTTTACTAGTTAATTTTGTCATTTCTTTGTTACTTGAAAACTGGCAGACCTTGCAATTACTTCCATTGCCTGAGACTGTATTAGCAATTCTAATACGTTAAGTCGGGCTAATCCTGGTCTCCAGTGCTTTGCACAATTTCTGTGAGAGCTTACTGACAGTTACTATATACATTTAAAAACATTTTCTCTCCACCAGATTTCATGCTTTTGCTGAAATGAGACCCCTTTTAAAATGATACACTGTGGAATTACGTTGGCAGATAAAACAAGATATAGATAAGATTATTGAACCTATGGATATTTTACCTCACATTTACATTTTAGTGCATTTTTTATAATTAGATTTGTGGGTCTTTGTTTTAAAACATTTCTTGCTGCATTTGACTATTATGATAAACTATGATTTAGCATGATGAGAATGAGTCTAGCATTTCCTGGTCTATTGTACTTCCCTCATTTTTTAGTGGAGCTGTGAGAAGTTCAAAAATTCTTGCTTCATTTTTTAAGCTATAACCAGCATCAACTATAGTTGCTTTAAATAATCTGGTTTTAAAAGCAATAGTTAAATGTTAGCTTGTTACCATTAGACCACAGTTAAAATTAAGCATTTGGTGGTTGGATGACACAACAAATTGAAATTAATCTGTAAAGATAGTGGGAGCTTCCTTCAAGTTTTATCCAAGGAGAAGGTATGGGAAGTGCACAAACTGGGGATGCAGCTAGGCTTGATCCCATCACAGATGGTTTATCATGATACCAGAATCCAAACTTTGTCTCTTCTTATTTCCTGTTTTTCAAGACTTGAATTTTCAAACTTTTGTTCCTTTATTGAACTGAAGTTTATTGGTATTTCATGGACTCATACACTCTTATTAATGTTTATTTTGACGATCAACATAGATTAAAACAATAGGTTAAAACTTACTCTTCATTTCAGAGCTTGAACATTTGATGACACGAAGCCGTGAAATCAAGAATCCAAGTAAGTAGGATGTCTGAATCGAATATCCAGTCCCAGAAGGAATGCATTTGTACACGGTCATTCGAGTAAAGCAATGAAAACCTTTTTTAGTAGAATGGCTTGCTTATCCTTCTATTAATTAAATGCAAATATTTAATTTCTGTTTAAGAGAGAGATCTTCCTCACCATTGCAAATGTATTTGGAGGAATGGATTCAGCTTGAATATGTCTAATATTTGCTGGATTATGTATTTAAGAGCTGTAAGTAGTGCAATAAATGCACCTGAAGTTTGTGTCCTTATTCAGAACCTTCTTTAATACATACCTGTGAAAATATATTGGAAAAGTTTTAAAGCTTTCATTACATTTCTGTTGTGTGTTGGTTAAGATTTTCAGAAGCGCCAAGCTATTGGCACTTATCTTTTGGAAAGATCTTCATGGGGTTGGTTTATACATGCTATTTTCTTCCAGCAATCCCTTTGAAGTCTGAATTAGCCTATGAGATTTTGGACAAAGGAGCAGTCCGTTTCTGGCTTCAGGTTGAGAGCATTTCACCTGAGGCCAGCTATAGATTTGTAATCAATGATAGTGAAGTTGTCAACAGTGATGTAAGTATATAAATTGGATGATGTAAAGCAAATTTTGCAGAAGTATTCCAATTTAGTTATGAAAGAATGCAATCTTTTATTGTACATATGTGAAATGCAGACAGTAGGCATGGTTTTACAGAACTGTTTACAATTTAATTAATTTCCCACCTATCTGGCAAATATCCTTAGAGCAGGTGACAACTATATAACCAAAGAAAATACTTTTTAAAAAGACAATCACAGATTAAGACATTTTAAATGGTAGCATAGAAAAACCTTAGTAAACTTATTAATGATTAAATGCCTTTTGGAAAAGGAAGGGATTTGCCTGGCATCTGATCAGTTGGACATTGAAGGGTGGTGGATTGCCCCAGGGATGGCTTTCACATGTCAAGTACAAACTGTTAATAAGAGAAATACCTTACAATAGTGTCAGGAAGAGGGCCAGTTTGGTGTAGTTTTGAAGGCATCAGGCTAGCAACTGGGAGACTGAGTTCTAGTCCTGCTTAGTCACAAAGCCAGCTGGGTGACCTTGGGCCAGTCACTCACTCTCAGCCCTAGGAAGAAGGCAATGGCAAATCACTTCTGAAAACCCTTGCCAAGAAGACTGCAGGGACTTGTCCAGGTGGTCTCTGAGAATCAGACACGATTGAACAGATTAAAAAAAAAGTCAGGATAGAGGAAGTAGTACTATAAACATAAAGTTGATGGTTAATTAGGAGTGGGAAGTAGCAAAATCTTATCAAAGAACCTCTGTAGAAAGGCCTGATGGGCCTTTTCTTCATTTTGGTGAATGTACAGCAGAGGCAGACAGCAAGAGTATTCTTGACATAACCTTTCCCATAATGCCCCAGAGCAATGTGCCTTGGGAACATGTGGGAAACTAATCATTTCTTGTTGGAGGACTGGGAGGATGTGCTTTAAATAAGGACACTAGGTAGGATGCTAGGAATCTGGATCATGCCTGAAAATATCAGGTGCTGATGCTGAACCTTCCTGGTGGGAATTGGCTAATAGAGAGGTTGAACATTTGCATCCAGCTTCATTTTTCTATCCTTCGTGTCATCTAGTAACTTTTCTTTATTGATAGTCTATGACATACCTTCTGCAGTGGGCAGCCTGAAGTGTTGAAGATGGAGGGCAATCGCATTAGTCCATAATGGACCCATTCCTATATTGTATAGGTTTCCTTTATTGCCTTCCAAGGGTCGCCTCTATGGATAACTTTGTGCAAAGCAGTATTGTTAAAGCGTGAATCACTGTTTTAATAAAGAGGGGACAGTCTTGCTTTTGGTATCCTCATTTGCTGTCTCCAGTTCTTAAATACATTGTAGAAGAAGTCACTCTTGCTTCTACTACAAGTGGCAAGTTATTCTGCTTCCCTCTGTGTTTCACAGGACAACCTCCTGGGCCATTTCCCTTTCATTCATCCTCTTCCCATTTTGTAGAGTATAACACAGATTGCAAGTTTTTGAAACTGAACCCTCCTCTCAACCCAAATAAAGTCTCCTTTCCTGATGACTTCAGAGACATAGTCATGTAGTTTTCTTGCCCACAATATGGACATGGATTGCCGTGTTTTGAGGCATTTTCCCCTAAATTCTCAGTTTAGCTTATAGCTGTCTCCATCTGACCTTGCTTAGCTTCTTCAGCTTAGTGCTGCTTCCTAGATCCCAGTGCATGCCTGGGATTAAATATTCATATAGTAGTAGTCATAGTAGCACCAGTATATTTAAAAGGCACACACATTTCCTCCTTTTTCTGTACAGAAGAGGTTTTATAATGCTAGTTACATGAAAAGCTTTCCAGGCCTTATGAAATATCCGTTCATTTCATTTCACTGTTCTGTTATATAGAGACAGGTCTAAACAGGAAACATTCTCCATTAGAAACTTGATTACTTTTCATATCCTTAGTGGAGTCCTAATCCTGACTGACAGTAGTGGTTTGCATTTCCAACGTGAATAATCTCTCAATCTGTCTTCCTTTTCTGATTTCTGTATTTTTAGTAATGCTATAAAAGCTTTGGCATCAGAGCCATTGTTTTTTTTACAGTACCATATATTATTTTACCTCTTTAATTAGCAAACCATAGGAGACATTTGCATTTGGAGATTGATTATATTTTTCGTAGAAATTCACATAAAAGCTTGTATTTTTGGCTGCCATAAAACCAGTGAACTTCATCTCATTGCATAATGGCAATGGCCAGAAACTTAATTATACAATAAAGCCTGCCTACAGACAGCTGCTGATCATTGAAAGAATATGGTTTTCTTCTTGGCATTGGACAAAAATAGATAATTTCCAACAAGACTCTAACTGGAACATGTTTCTTTTGCTTTTCTTTGGAAATATATACATATATTTTAAAATAATTATTGTAACATTAAAAGAGATTAATTTTATTAATTTCTCTAGTTGACAGTTTTCATCTCATGCCCTGTGGCTAAAAATAGAGGAGAAAATATATATGCTAAGACTGCATGAACAACAGATTGCTTCTTTTTGGCTAAGATGGAGAACCTATGGCTCTCCATAGCTTGTTGAATTACACCTCGCAACATTCGATTTCATTGGCTGTTCCAGCAAGGTCTACTGGGCATTGTAACTCAGCCATACCTAGTGGTCCAGACTTTCCCCATCCCTGCGTTGAAAGGGTACAGTTAAGGTTAGAGGCTCCCACAGAGGGTGGTCAGTGACGTCAAAATGGTGGGTGTGAGCGAGCAATGCTAGACCTATGTGAAGTTTGCAGTGTGTGTTAAAAAGGGGTGGAACCTTGATTACCTGGTTGTATCCACCATTTTGCCTTGGTTACCCCACCCCATGAACACTCCTGGTTAAGATTTCTGTTTTCTGTATCAATTTAGGGACAGAATAGCTTTTAAAATCTAGGAGTTGGTAGGATTCCCAGCTTTTTCTCTGTATTAGCAGCAGATTTCATCCAAGCCCCGAGTGTAATATGTTCTACAGCCTCATCTGAATACTCACTTTTGGTTTTGGTAGCATTTGTCCTATCACAGATTCACTAGAAATCCACATTTGTTCCCAGCAGGATTCCTGACAGATTTCCTTTATATCCTACCTGGGAACAATTATATGTGGCCTTCATCTAGTTGTGGATTTCTTCCCCCATGGACCAGCATAGCTATGATTGTTTTACACATACCTAAGATTAAACAAAGGATGTAGAGCATATGTACGAATCAGTTTCCTGCTGTGCAAGTGTCTAAATGGAGTCTGGGGCATTTTGATAGTCATTTGAAGCAAGCCTTGATTTTCGTACCTTCTGTCTAAACAAGAAATGTGCAGAGATAGTGATTGGGAAAACCTGTTTTTTTTTTTGGAGAGGCCCTGCTATTACAGAACTGGCAGATAATGTGGACAGACCCATAGATACAAACCATAAGATGCAACAATTTTTAAGAACAGTTTCTTAAACTCTGTCTACTCCTTAACACAGATTATGGTAGTTGTAATTCCCACTGATTTAATTTTGGATCCAAAATTTCAGTCACTCTGCCGGCTTCTTTCATTCTGTGACAATTCTCAGCTGTAGCCCTCCTATACTCGAGATCACATTTGACCTATCTAATTTCCAGACACATAGGATTAAGTGTGACCATGCAACTGGCATTATTGAGATGGTTATGGACCACTTTACTATTGAAAATGAAGGCACCTATACTGTTCAGCTTCAAGATGGGAAAGCCAAGAGTCAATCTTCTTTAGTTCTCATTGGTGATGGTAAGATGCCTGAACTTTTTGGCTTGGACTGTATATGATAACAAGTTTTATATCTTTCTGAATATCTGATTGATCAATTTATTCCTCCTTTTGTGTTCTTTATAGCTTTTAAGGCTATTTTGGCTGAAGCCGAGTTGCAGAGAAAGGAGTTCCTCAGAAAACAAGGTAAAATGGGAACAACTGAAGGAGGGTTTTTCTTTTTCTTTTCTTTGAGGGCAAGAACATTTTGTAAAAATAATACATATCCTTAATTCACACTGGCATTAGTGAAGTTTACACAAAACTTTATAATAATAAATGCTTTACACAATTGGGTCCACAAAAGAAAACAATAATGGCCCATATGCTGTATTTAACTTGGTTGGATTATATTCTTTTGTCAATTTTATATTCCTTATGATTAATTTCTGACATACGTCCATGCTATAGTAAATACATTCAGTGTCCCTCCGCCTCCACACAAGCATTTCCCATTGTTATCTTAAGGCAAGCAGTTTAGTGACAATAATATTGGATTACGATTTGCTGTGAAACTTTTTTTGGGGAAGACAAAACCTAAAAACACAGGAGCTTCATGCAGAATATGGAAAATGTGGTCCCAAATCAGCATTTTTTCAGTGCAGCAAAAAATAATACTAGGCACTCTCTCTGTTTCTCTCTTTGTTCACTTGTCTCACATGCATTTAGTTTTCCCTATATTTTGGAGGTCTGTCTGTCTGTCTGTCTGTCTATCTATCTAAATGTATTTATATTTATGCCTACTTACATTTTGCTTAGAGTTTTGTACTTTAAAAAAGCCAATATTCTATTTGTGGATATTTTTGTAAAGATAAATGATAAATTATCATAATTTAATCCAGGATTATGCATTTTTTCCCAGAATGAGGATTGTCTTTGGCCTTTGAGTAATATGTAGAAACTGTTGGATGGGACCAAAATATAACTTTTTCTGGTTTCATTAAGCTTTATAATTAATATGATTACTCTCTAGTCCTGTGTTCATTAATTGTCCTGGTCTTTCACACAAAAAATTACAAGCTATTGACAATCCAATGTTTTGGGGTATTTGAAGGCTTCTGGGGTTCTTTGTGATCCTGGGACCTCAGAGTTTGTTCATCTGCTTTATTTTATTCCCATTCCAAAACTTACCATGAACATCTACCATACATTTGTTTCAGTTCTTGTATGTCAATAACTGGGAGCCTCTTTTATTTCCCCCATGACCTGTGGTTTATCTCCTGTGCCGTCCTAAACATCAGGAGCTCTCAGAAATGTTGGACCAGTAGTTCTGATTCTGCTCTAACAGAACTTCTAGAAACTACCCAGGGTTTCTGACATTCAGCATACTGATACACACCCCTGCAATAATGTAGGCATCCCAAATCCAGGGGAAAATAACGCAATGAATTCAGGTTCATGATTCTTGGGATCCTGCCAGAGGGACTTTCTGGGATACAAAGGAGACCCAGCATTGCCTCAGCTCATAGTTCAGGGCTAACTTGAGTGAGTTTAGAATGTGTTTAGTAAGGAAGGAGAGAAGACCAACATTCATATGCTGAGCTGTCTTCTTTTTCATGCTGAACCATGGTGCCTTCATCACTGTAGGAGCTTCTAAAAGTTGATAAATGAGTATTCAGCATATGATGACATCCTGCTCAATGTACCCAGAAAGGCACCTTGGTTGTGAGATTACCATTTTAACTTCTTTTTGATATTGGAATAATGAATCTGGGTACACTCTTACAGAAAGCTAACATTTCTCAAACACATATTTATCTTTGCTGAAGAATTGAACCAATCCTACATACTTTCTCTGCCCATAAATCCAAGGATTCCTTTCATTTAATATGTAGGTTTCCTTACATGACCATTCATTCACTGGCTGGAAGGACAAACTAGGTGTGATCACTTAACGAACAATCTCTTTCCAGTTTTATTTTTCCTGTCATATTTATTAATTCTCTGAAATGATGGAAGATTTAAATATGGCATGCCTATCATATTTTCTCCTAGGTCCTCATTTTCAGGAGCATTTGCACTGGAAAGTTTCTGATGAATGTGAAGTCCTGCTGCTGTGTAAGGTGAACAATTATTTTTGGATGCATTAATAAAATTACTTTCCAAAGGGGCACAAATGTCATCTCTTGCAATGAGAGTGTGAATTTAAAACAAAGGTATGCTCTCTATTTATGAAACATTTTGTATTTTGGACCTGCTTGCAGAAACAACAAAGCAAACTAACAGTCAAATGAACTCAAATCCAATGTGAGCTTGTGCCAATCAAGCTTAAATAGATTGCAGTACAATCATGTGCATATTATCTCAGAACCAAGTCCCATTAAATACAGTGGAACAATGGAAAAAAATTATACCAGATTGCAGCTCCAAAGTGTTAATTCTGTCTGTATTTAATGCTGAATGTCTCTTGAAAGTATGCAATATTATATATACTACACACACACACACAATAATACTTTATACTGTATACTGTATAAAATATACTGTAATACTTTTGAAAGGAACCTTATTTGAATTAACCAAGATACTTACTTCAGTCCTACATTTATTTTAAAGTTTAGAAGGCACAGGTTTTCCTCGGTCCTTTAATTATCAGAATTGGGGGAGTTTCACTTTCTGTCTGTTTCCCACCTTCTGTTTGGCAGTGGTTAGTCTCAGACCCATGGTCATATCTATATTCTGAACAAAACTGCTGCTGGCAGAGCTGTGTTAATGAATAAAGAACAATATCCATTGCCTTTATAACACGATCAAGTGCACATATTAATGGATTGAACTGTATTTGTAGGACAAGCAGGTGATCCTTGAAAGACCATGTGTACCTTACTATTTGTGTTACTAACAGCCACAAAACAGTACTGTAGTTGGGGGGCAGTAGGAACTCACCTGCTGATTCAAGCATCATTTTTTTTTAAATCTGGTAACTGCAGATACATCTATGCAGAGATGCAGGAATATTGATTTTTAAAATAAAGATTGCACAGAACATACCTCACAAGCCATGCTGCAATACTCTAGTTCCAGAAGTTTGTTGTTGTTTTTTGAGAGAAGCAGTCCCGTGCACATCTACACAGCTGTGCAGGAATGCAGTTTTTAAAATAAGAATGGTGTCTTTATTCACTGCTACACAGATATTCCTTCCCTTCCACCTGAAGTCAAAATGGGAAAAAAAATGTAGGCTTTCTTTTGACTGACTGGCTCTTGGAATGGATTTTTTCATTATTTTTATTGTTGTCATTGTTCAGGTGGCAAATACAAAGAAGGAGACTGTTTTTAAGTGGTGCAGAGATGATGCTGGGGTGGATGTTAAAGAGCCACCTGACCTGCAGAAAGGCATTTGCTGCCTGACTATTAGAAAGGTAAGGTACAATGGAGGGCTAAAGGACAAGACCTAATTGTGGCTCTGGGTAGCTCAGAATCATAGAGTTGTACTTCCTGGATAGTTTGGATCTATAGAAGTTCCATCCTTGCTGATACTCAGTATTTCCTATTCCCATTGAAATGCATGCTCAGATTATGTTTTTAAACAAATGCCAGCCATCTGTATAAAACACTTTTTTAAGTTATTTATTAACAAAAGATATTTTCTGGAACTTAAAAAAACTTTGTAGTGAAGACTGATATGTAAACGCATGGATGGCCTTCCCCTCCTACCTGTGGATAAAGCTGTTGCCCTCAGTGCAGGTAGAAAATGGAAGAATTTACCAAAGTTGACTTTTAATAACAATGATGCACTTGCCTATTAAAGCCAACCAGACTGGGAGAACCATGTTTTAATTGTGTCAAAATGTTTGCCTGCCTTTTTGAAACAACAAACATTCTAAAGCCTATTTAAAAGAGGCAAAAGAGTAGTGTGACACCTCTTTCAACTCTCTGAAAATCTGTCTCAGGCTTAGTTGTTGTTTACCTTTATTTTGTGATACTCTTTCTTCAGTGGTACAGAAACATTTTTATTTGCTTTATGATTTCCTTTTACCTTTAACTAATTTTTACAACTTTCCTTTACTGACTTTTAGCTTCCTCTTTATCAAAAAGGTGTAGCTAACAGAACTAAATAAGATCTTTACCCTATTTAGCAAATCTCTAGATATTCCCAACGTTTTAGAATTCTGGTTTTGTTCAATATGTGCAGTTTCTTTTGATTACTATATGTTGTAACTCCTACATAACACTGCTTTGTTTTAATGACTTCATTTGAAACATTTGACATTTGGATAAGGAAGGAAGGAAGGAAGGAAGGAAGGAAGGAAGGAAGGAAGGAAGGAAGGAAGGAAGTCACTGTTCATGTCTTCTCAGATCAGTCCTAATTACAGATATGATCTAATCAAAGTGACATACAGTATGTTATCAATTGATTTCACTGGGAAAATAAAGTTTATACTCAAGTCTGGAACTGAAATCAGTGGGACCAAAAGTATTTACTGGATTTTGCCCTAAATTTATTGAGAAAAAACCTTGTTGATTTCAAGGCCTCCAAGTAACTATGCTTAAGCTTTTGTGGATGCATTATCTACTTTATTTAAAAGGTGGCAATTGCTAGATAATTTCTTCATTTTAGATGAAAATGGATAATAATGGATGTAAACAGAAACTGAGAAGACATGTTCAGAAATGCTTCTGTTTAAGCATTTAATACCCTGATTGCCTTTTTGTCAAAATGAGTTGTTCTCTGAGCTTTATCAAGCTATTTGAGATTTATATAGATTATGCTCATTTAGGATGTCTTCTGAGTTAAAAAGTATGATAGACAGCTTAGTTCATTTTAACCTGAAAGTGTCAAAATATGAATACAATAATTGCCTCAACTTGCTATGCCCACACTGGGGATCCACTCATGTCGTTTCTGCTCAGGCAAAATTCAAATAGATTTGCTTTCTGATAGAGGAAATTTAGCTTGTCTGTAAATGGATTTCGTTAATTTTTATGTCATAATAATGTTACCATATTTTACTTCTAGCTGTCCAAAAAGGACCAGGGTGAATATAAAGCAACACTGTCAGATGACAGAGGCCAGGATATTTCTGACCTTGATATATCAGGGAAAGGTAATACTACATTTTGACCAAGTGAATGGTTAATAATTATACCAAATCATGGGAAAGTGTTTCCTTTAGCTATCGTTGACTAGAAGTGGTCATCCAGTTGCCCTCCAGATATTCTGAATGCCATCGCCACAAATCTCTTTCCACTGGCCATGCTGGTTGGGCTGGAGAACTCTAGCTGTCTACTTCTGCAGCAGGAAGCGTCAGAAGTTTTCTGAAACTGAAGCCACAGGAATGAAGAAGTATTTTCCCTTCTTTAAAAGTAAAGATGGCAGCCTTTGGATTTTTGACTTTTGATGGAGAAAGGAGATTTACCAAGCACAGCAAGAAGGGCACAACCTTTTGGTGGCTAGGGCAATGCTTACCATTTTGGGGAGTTCTAGAAACTTCAGAGAGCAAAAGGGCTGTGAGGTCAGCATTTCTCTTTTTTTTCTCTCTCTCTCCGTCTCTCTCCCCACCCCCATTTTGAGGGACTTTGTGAATGGGAACATTCTTTGTGTTGCCTATCTGGTTCTCTCTCTCTTTCAAAACATATTGAAGCCAGTTTTAGGGATTATAATGCAGTTGTTCACAAAATTCACAACATTGTGAAAAACTATGCTGTTCAGCAGCTGTTGTCATAAGATACTTTGTGTGAATGTGTCTGTGTGTATGTGAGAGAGAGAGATGGAGAGAGAGAAACAACTGCAGGCTCTGAGGTAGAATTTGGTGCCAGAGAAAAACACTTCCATTTTTTAAAATGATGTGTCTAGAATTCTGCTCTTTCAGTGCCATATTTGAACAGAGTTCACAATCTCTTCTAATAAAAATCAATTCCTAGGAACCATTAAGCATTTTTCATTTTAGCACTGTAATTTAGGACAGGAGGGGTGTCAATCATTGTTAAACAGAGTCAGAAACAGAGTGGCATCCCTGGGGGGATAAAAAAAAAGTCAAGCTGACAGTTGCAGCAGTATGATAGAAGCCCCACCTTTTTAGCACAAGTGTTGACATTGCAGGTATATAAAAGGGGTGGGGCTTTGATCATGCTCCTATGACCATTAGCTTGACCTTTTTGACCCCCCCCCCTCCTACAGGGACCACTGGCCAGAAATCCAGTAGAATCTGGTTGAGCATTGCCCTGACCTTGGTTTGCATTTTTTAAAGATTTTTTATCCTGCCTTTATTATTTTTATAAATAACTCAAGGCAGGGAACATACCAAATACTCCTTCCTCCTCCTATTTTCCCCACAACAACAACCCTGTGAGGTGAGTTGGGCTGAGAGAGAGGGACTGGCCCAAGGTCACCCAGCCGGCTTTCATGCCTAAGGTGGGACTAGAACGCACAGACTCCTGGTTTCTAGCCCGTTCCCTTAACCACTAGACCAAACTGGGTCTCTTTTGTCTCCTACATCTTGGAACCACATAGAACTGCTGACACTCATGCATCCACATGCATAATACTGCAATCACACAAACCCCTTAGCAATCCTTCCACAATTCAGGAGGGAAGAAAAATAGCAACATATTTGCTGATCCCTCATTCTTCATAATGGTCCCCTAACTTGCTATCAGAGCTCTCCATCTATTCTGGTTGCACCTCACAAGATGAGCCTGTTTTCCAATGCCTCTAAATCCCATGAAGAATATACAAAAATACAAGCTTTAGAAAAGCTGGGCACCTTTCAGCTATGTTGGGGCCTCTAACTCCCTGAATTCATAGCTAATAGGGTCTTAGGGCTGCATTTATTCCCAACACATCCATAGGGCAACAAGCTGATAAAGGCTAGAGGTGGGCAGCACGGCCACTTGTGGCAACCTCATTAAAATACTTTACAGTATTTCAGAGTGGCATTTGTGTGGTACGTATAGACTAAACTATCAACGTTTGTCTGTTGATATATATAGACTAAGCTAGGCTAGGCTAAAATGGAGAGAGTTATTTGTAATTCATGCATTGAGGAGACTCAGCCATTGTGTCACATTATTGTGTGAACCAGGCTATCCATGAAACTATAGAATGGTTTACTGGACAGAGCATGGTATGGAACACAGGAACTGGATTGGTTAATCCAGGTTCAGAGTTTAGTATGTGACATGAAGTAACAGTCCATGCAAGAAGGGAGTACCATGCAAAAATACTTTTCACAGGTTTCCACTTGACAGCAATTTTCTATGAAAGACCTTATCAGCAGCATCAGTTTGTTCTACAGGACAATTACAGCTCAACACCCACCATAGCCACCTTTCCTGGAAGGAGGAGTGTCTATGGAGGGATAAGTCATTTGACATTTGTCATCCTAGAGTGCTTTACTCTGGCTCCTGATAGGTTCACAACCACAAAGAAGCTTACTCATCAATGAGTTGGCTGGAAGGTCAATTACAACGCCAATCTCTCCCTTCTGCTGCTGACATCTAAACTCTCCTGAGGGTATGGTGACATCTGCCACCTAATGAGCTTCCAGCCCTGTGATTCTTTGCATAGTGACAAACTTTGGAGAAAACAGGATGGGGGAAGTTTGTTAATCTTTAAAAGAAAATAAAGGTAATTGGAGAAAATTACCAAATTGGAGAAAATACCAAGTGTTCTCAGGATGTATCCCAGAAAATGAGCAGGTGTGTGAGCACACCTTTACAGTCATGAACCTATATACTTTTGAGATTATATACTGATTTCAAACAGTAGAAAAATGTCCATCAGAAAGTTTCACTTATTTCCAACAGTTCCATGTTTCAGAATGACAGCTCTATTCTTTTTGAGACAAATTGTCCTGCCGTTATTTGGGCTAGTACTTCCTACTTAATGAAACTATCAGCAGCAGCAGTATTAGCAGTAGCAATTAAAACTCACAGCTGTTGTCCAGGTTGCACTGCCTACTTTATAAATGTAGAGTTAAAAAAAAAAGATACTCCCCCAAATCCTTTACTTTTTGAGGGGGCTGTACTCATGAGCAAAAGTCAGTTTAGACCTCTGTTCTTTGAGGCAGCAGTTGCCTTGTGGGTATTGTTCTCTGATAATGTCCAGTTACTGCTCCTGCTAAGATGGTTTTACTTTTGTCCTTGCTGGTTGGCTTTCAAATGTTGTGTTCCTTCTACAGTTCATCTGACTGCTGCTGTCTTCCACTCTTAGCACCCCCTGTAAGTAAAATAGCAGCACTGTTGGTTGGCAAGGCAGCAAATGATGAATGAGATTTATCAAAATCATCAATGAGACATAACTGCTCATAGTCCCTCTTTTGGGGGAGATGGGCAGTACTACAAATTTGAGACATAAATAATTTATCAGAGGCAAAGCCAGAACTGGTCTCATTAGGCTTATCTATGTTCTTTACCTCTATGAAGACCGCAATAGGTAGATACAAAAGGGAGAGATACAAACTGTAAGGCTTTCTAAAATAACTATTATGGGATTTTTGATGATCAACTTAAAGTTTTCTCATATGAATACCACATAGCAGTATGTTCTACACTGATTGGATATTGTTCCTCCTCCTCTCCTCAGTATATGATGATGTAATCCAGGGATTGAGTAGAGTCAGTGGTGAGTAAATGTTACATTTATTTGTTTGTTTATTTAAAAGATTTGTATGGCCACCCATTGTAAACACAACTCTGGGCAGCTCACAAAAATAAAACCAATAACTATAAAATCATAAACCATAAAATCAAAAAACAAAAACAAAACCCGGCACCTCAATCTTTTTCTTGGGATGTCCCAGAGTCAGCTCCAGATGTCCTCATTCTATCCCAGTGCCTGGGTAAAAAGTCAGGTCTTGATGGCTTTCCAAAAGGCGAAACGGTGATCTTTGAAGATCAATCCATATATCCTTCCACGGGTGTTGTTCACATTCTGAAAAAGTTAATGACTTTAATAATTGACATTCATACAGTAAAGTCTTCCTTGAGTCAAGCTTAACTGCTGGTGACTTCATGCCACTGCCGCCTTCTGGAATTTTTTTCAGTGCCTGAATCTGTAAGGTTTTTGGAAATACCTATTACAGCATCTTTGAGTATTCACTTACATAGAGAATACTGCATAGCAACATTAGTATCACCTGAGGAGTTAGCATTTGAGTAGAATCCAAATACTAAAAAGGTCCAATTCTGCTTAGCTTGAGGCAAACCAGAGTCAGCAAGGTGTTGCCATCTGGCAGGAATAAAATATTTTTCCATCTGTTAGATTTTGTTTCATTTATTGAAATAGGCTTAGGACAATTCAGTTTGTTATATTTGTAAATAAGAAGCCACCAGCCAATACCATGTTCTTAGTCAATGATTCAACTCAATACTAAATCATTTAAAATTTAGTACAGCACGTTATATAGAAATGCATATCTTAAACTAAAGATCAGAAACATGATGAATGTTGGCATTTACCAGCATATTATAAGACTAAACAAGGCCTAGCAGAAAATGATAGCAATGTTTGTTATTTTTGACATTTATCATCATTATACAGTAAATGTTCTTAACCAATACATTTTAGTCATGAAGATAGTATTTTGTAATTTGGGAGTAGACATTTCCCTGTGAGATTTCTGATGGCAGAATTTTTTTAAATTGATCAGCGAGTATCAATAACAACTTTTGAAATAAATGTAATTTACATTTATATATGACAATAGGAAAAAAGACTCTTTTACAGATTTATTGTGATGTGCATTTTATGGAAAACTTTCAGCAGAAGTGTTTGGGGGTTCAAAATATGAATTTTGAACATAAAATCCACGGTATTAAGAAACTGCTGTTATTATTTAAGAGGTTAGAGCTTAAAATCTAAAAAACTGGTTATAAACAACATTTTTCTGACTGCAGGTAAGTCAGCTTCTGCTCTGAAGATCCACTGCACTCCAGAAGGAATAAGACTGCAGTGTTCCTTGAAATATTACATGGAGGAAATGAAATCAAGTTGGTATCAAAAGTAAGAGAGAACCAGGTTCTGAATCCTGCATGAATTTTACCTGGTATTCAGTAACTAGTGAAAACACATTTTGGGAATGATGCTGATATTGTAGGCAGGAGAATTACAGCTCAGATGGTCCTTTCTAACTTTTTTTTTTTAAGGAATAAATTAAATTCCCCAGTGATAGGTTTTGCATGAGAAATGAGCCAATATATGTTTTCATACTGTCATCAGCACAGCTGGCAGCTTTGCCTGCAAATCCCCAGTCACCCCTGAATCATCCCAGGACCTTGTAAAGCAGGGAGCATGAAACAAATCTTCAAGCCAGCAGGCAATCGTCCATTCACTGAAAAGTGGAGAATCTAATGGTGCTTCTATCTATAGGTCTGTTTGGCTGAGGAAGCTGGTGCTTATGTAGCAAAGCAACAGCTCAGTGACACTATTCCATTCTTTCCGTCTTAACTCCTTGTCATTGTTAGGTCAAATCCCATCAATTGGATTGCTCTTTTTAGCTGATCAAAGAGAATCTCATCTATATGATGAAGCTAATAGAGAATATAGAAGATAAATTGAGGTTATTAATCTTCTAACCTCTCAGAATTTAGTTATTGTTAGATGAAAATGCTTAGCAAACAACTTTTTTTTGACACTGCTGGGTATTTCCACATGATTTAATATATGTATGACAATACCTCACCAACTGGCTAATTTTAAAAAGCTAAGCAGGGCAAACCTGATTGGAACTTGGATAGGAGGCCACCAAAAATGCAAGTACTGTATTTCCTGGCTAAACCAGGAAGTCAAGAAAACTTTCTGGAAGAAGGCAAACCACTTCTGTAATGTTGCCAGTACCCCCACCCCCTACATGTATACCATGAAGTCATCAGGCGACAAGTGTGACTCAAAGGACACTTTATATTTTGATATACTTCCTCATCAAACTTTTTTGAGGTAGCTACAAAAATATGCTAAGATGGAAGCTATCAATTGTCCTCAAATGCAGTATACAGGGAATTAATTTGTTACCAGGCCCTGGTGTCTGCATAATGGGGCATCTGCCTGCCCATTGGATTTAGGAAATTAATAACAGGACAAGGTGACTGCCATATTCTGTGTGTAAAGTGTGGCTGCCATGTTTTTGTATGCACAAATGCAGATGGACATATACAGGACATAGTGGCCACAATTCTGCACCTGAAAATAATGTTCTGGACACCTATGCTACCATGGCTCTTCAGCGGGAATGCAAACTAGTTCTTTTCCCCCTTCAGTTGCACACACTGCTGGGGAACTATTTAGTCCTAAACATGAAGTATGCAAAGCAATGCGAAGGTCATCATACCTAACGTTATTGGTTAAAAAAAAAGCAATAAGTTAAGTAAAATGTCTTATGATTCCTAGAGTGTTTTTTTTTCTTTAATCTTGAGAACTTCAGATGAAACATAAGGTTTTCTTTGAGTTATGTCTGCCCCATATGCTCAAAGAAATGCCTCTGGTTCTTCAGATAAGTACTTTATAGCGAGCACCTTGTTTCTGAATGTGGCTGCAGTTCTGTATAGTTCAGAATTATCTGCTACAGTTGTCAGCAGTTCTACAGAGCTTCACACAAGGGTTTTCCCAGCCCTATCTGCAGATATTGTGGACTGTTCTTGGGATATGCTTCAACCCAGAGCTGAAAGTCTCTCTTTTCTTTGCCTCTATTTCCTTCCTGCTTCTGATTCACAAAACTTTGATTAACCAATCATACAGCTACATGCTTTTGCTTGCTCTCCTTTTGAGTACCTCTTTCATCTCCCTTATTTCCCCTCAGAATATTCAGATATTCTTCCTTGTCTTCTCTCTCTCTCTCTCTGAAAATGCAATACACATCTTGAAACCACTATAAATGATAAACAGCAGAAGTAATAGAAATCTCCCTAGGAGATAGAAGCTTTTCCTTAAAAAGCAAAAGAAAAATAAAGTGAAATTCTTTTAAGCTTCATGTAGATTATTACATTGAAATATGAATAGAACAAAAATAAGTATAAAAGAAATTTGAAATGAAAGAGAACAGAATCACAGAATTTAAAGGAAAGACCAAGTGGGGATATCATCCTCTGAAAAAGAATCTTGCTGAAGTTTTGAAACTATCTCAGAATTTCCTTCCCTCTGTAGGTACAGAGGATAATGTTTCAAATATTTTTGGTCAAAGATGGTGCTTCCAATCAAAGTCTGTAAATCCCCAACATTTTGCAAGATTGTATTGAAACTGCAATGTGGAAGAGAATTCAGCTCTTTTATTATTCGGTGTCTTGATATTCAAATAGATCACAAACTCCCAGTAATGAAAGTGTAGAAAATTCTTCTTGGAATGCAACTTCAGTACAATCTTGCAAATAATTTACATTTACAACTTTAACTATAATTTCTGTCTGCTTGCTTAAGATATATCTAAGGATTTGGGCATATCTGGTAGAATTTATTGATTTTTCCCTTTTGAACAACAGCGCCCCCCCCTGCACCCCCACCCCCCACAACATTTTTCAAAATGTGCACTTTTAGAAGTCATATGGCATCAAAACTTTTGCTTAAGACTTTCTGGCTGCTTGAAACTAGTTGCAAGACACTCAGGAACATCCCTCTCCTGTTATTTATTATTAAATTTATGCACCGCCCATCTCACTATAAAAGTGACTCTGGGCAGCTTACAAATAAAAATTATAAAACCATTATTAAAATAGAAAAAGTACAAAAATATAAGAAGATAAAAGAGGGAAACTAAAAGGCGGAGAGAGCATCTTTAAGCCACCAACCACCCCCAGGGCTGCCTCTCACTCTTGGATCCCCAAGCTAGTTGGCAGAGACAGGTCTCAATGCTCTTCTTGAAGGCCAGAAGAGGAGGGGCCAACCTCACCAAGTGATGTGGGTCTGTTTGAACGTGGTCTCTTTGTTTACCTAGGGAAGTGAAGGTTTCTTCAAGTGAAAAGATGAGAATTGGTGGTAGTGATGAAGCTGCCTGGATACAGTTATGTGAGCCCACAGAAAAAGATAAAGGGAAATATACCTTTGAACTGTTTGATGGCAAAGAAGCCCATAGGCGGACAATTGATCTATCTGGACAAGGTAGGAACTTTTACCACTGATTCAACATTTTATCCCTGTCGAATATATTTTGGAAACTGCCCTAGTTCTCTTTTGTTTATTCATAAGCACTAATTTTGTGCTGGGAATGTTCAAGGAACATGCATCATCTTTATTCATTCCACGTCTCTTCTCACCAAGACAGACTTTGATCCCTGTTTTTAGATTGTGTTTGATATTTCTATACCACGCTGTAGGTTGTGGGGGAAAAAAGAAAAGCAAAGGAACTATGTATGATAGTACTGTATTTGTACCAACTCAAAAAGTCAACTCCCTAATATGCTGAAATGTTTCACTGCAGCTTTCGATGATGCCTATGCAGAGTTCCAACAGCTCAAGTAAGATTTTAAGTGTTTGCTTTACACATAAATTTTGCAATTAGTTTATTTTGGCCATCAGTGTCATTTTACTCGGATATTAATTTTTTTTAATTTTTTTTATTTCCCACTGTAGGGCAGCTGCTTTTGCTGAGAAGAGTAAGTATTTAACAATAAACAAATAAACAAAGGAATGTTCAGTATGAATATGTAAGAACAGGAGATAGCATTCTAGTAAAAACGAATACAGTATTTTTGATTGTGTTCCAAAAAAGATGAAGTGTTACACAAAAAATGCTTCTCATCAAACCTTTTTGAATGACTGTGGTTGAAATAGGAGGTGTGTGTGTATGTATGTATGTATGTGTGTATGTGTGTGTATGTATGTATATATATATATATATAACCAGAGTTGCTTATTTGGTTCAGTGAGTTGGCAAACAATTTGACCTGACCAGGAATACCTCCTTCCCCATTCAGCTAAGGAACATGGATACAAATCTTGATTCAGAAATCTGTTTTTCCCCCCTTTCATATAGTTAATAATTGGATATTATTGAACGGATGAATGAATTCTTTATTATTGCCAAAGGCCATCAAATAGTCTAGAACTAGAACATCCAAATAATAACACATATATAATAAAACAGACAAGGACATAGAAGCAATAGACTATATCCTGCAGCTGGGGAGAGTGATGGATTATCAGTTTTGCTGGTGTCCTGTCAGCAGAAGATAATGAGGGGACACCAGTAAAACTGATAGGCAATCTCTCTCTCTATAGTTCCAGTTGTCATATATAATCTCCTGTTGCTTTTATGTTACTGTCTCTCTTATTATTGTATTATGGTTTGGATGTTTATTCCAGTAGGCTATTTTAACTGCTAGCCATTGGCTATACTAAAGAATTCATTCATTCAATAATTGGACATCAACAAATAACTAGAACTTTTTTTTCACGTTGACAGAACAGAATGAAAACTTTGAGAAAAGAAATTGCTTATGAAACATAAGAAATGTCAGATAAGTGCAGAAGTTGTTTTGTGTTAGCTACCTTTTTGTTAAAAAAATGAAATTTCTGAGGACATTTTTGTTTCTTAGTCAACTGGAAATTTGTAGACAAAGTTGACCCTCCTGTGGGGATCAGGCCTGACAAGTTTCATATGATTAGGTTATGTTGCATGGATTTGTATGCAACAGCACTCTTTCCCATAGGGGATCCCCTCCTTTGAAATAAAAATTACCACTGTAAGGATTTGTGTGTGGGAAAATGTTTAGAAATGGCATACAGCATCAAGGTTGCCCTTGCTAAGAAACTTGTAACATTTTAGAAGGATAGATTCAGTTCTGTGGATGGCAGCCTTCACATTGGTCTGGATATTTTTATTGATTGATTGATTGATTTATATTTCAAATTTCGTCACTGCCCATCTCCTTCAAAAGATATGCTGTATGTGTGGGAAGAAACATTTTTCACTTCCCTCTCTGCCTTTCCATAGGTATGTTATTCATTTGGCAATTTGTTTGAAAAATGTCCCAAAGGAAAGAGGTGCCCTAAGGCAATAAATCTGGAAAACTGGTAATTTTCAAAAAGATAGGTGCAGGGGGTATAACCTGGGTGATATTAAGGCTTTTTTGTATTCTTTTCAATTGTCATCAAAGTAATAGAAAATTATATGGGATAATTTTCCAAATGGATAACTAAAGATGCACTCTTGCAGGCCCCACATTCTGCACCAAAAGCAGAGTGCACTGAGATAAAAGCAAAGAGCACTGAGAAGTAGAATATTGCTATGATATTTCACTATGATATTTCACTTCAATACCTCCTCCCCTAAAGCACTGTAGGTAGCCACTCCTGAAAAACAATTCACCCATAATTTGAAGCTAGAGCTGTCAGCTGCACACTGTAACTGTTCCTTTCTCCAGTTGCCATCCTGGCATTATTCTTAAGTGGGATAAATATATCTGTTTCTTCCCTGAAAAAGTGTCACTTGTGACACTTCAGTGGTTTCTGTCAAGTTTATCCACACAAGCTAGGTATGTTTTGGGAACTGAATGAATACACTTGGTTGAGATCAAATTCACTTCAACTTGAAAGGAAATATGTCTTAGGGAAGACCTACATACCTCATTTTAATGAATATATGATGGCTTCCAAGGAACAATAAACATCTTGCTTTTGCTATCTGCCTGGAAGTACAAAAATGCTGGGGGATGGTTATTAAACTGGCAGATGGAAATCTAAATGTTTGGATAATTTTGGGGAGTGAGTTAGTAAGTGAGAATAGTATTTAACCTTAACCTTTGAACTCGGTAATTATCTTAAGTTGTGTTTAAGAACTGACAGTGGTACAGGTAAATATCTATAATGCTTGTTAGAGACACAAGATGGCATGTGAGATATTGATGTGGCAAGAAGTCTAGGCGATGCAGAAACGTTAAGATTATTGTCTTCATAAGTTGTGTAATGGACTTGGCTTCTCAGCCCTAAGCATAATTAAGAATTTAAGATCTCACTGCATCAGATCTACTTCAGCATTCTGCTTCTACAACGGGGGATCAGTTATGGGCATCAGTGGTGGGGAGGAGGCAAAATGTGTGCTGAAATATCATGATGCAAATTCCATCCCTTTTGTACTTTTGTCCTGATGTTGTACATTTTGTTGTTTTGATGAAACGTCCATCTGCAGACATCCATGTGACTGGTTGACTGGTTCTTTGGGAAGCTCCCAAGGAGGAGACAGGGCTGCTGAGGTTTCCTAGCAGTTGATACTGAGAGGCATAGTGCCTCTGATACTGGAGATAATAAAGAACCACAATAATCAGTACCCAGTGTCAGTCCTATCTTCTGAGAATCAGAAAGCCATCCAAATTAGTAGCCATCACTGCATCTTGTGTTATCAAATTCTCTTGTTTAATTGTGATGGAGAACTTCATCTCTCCTGAATCTTTCCTCATGGAGCTCCATCAAATGTGTAATTCTATATGGCTATATCAGGTTCTACTTATTCATCCTTTTTTCTAAAAGTTGAAACTTGCCTCATGAGCAGTTGCCTCAGCCCCTTGAATCTAGATAATTTCTGTTTCCCTCTTTGTGCATTTTCTAGCTATACAGGCTCAGAATTGTGTTCAGTATTCCAAATTTGGTTGCAAGGCCTTCCCTAGATCTGCTTGCCACTCTGTATCCTTTATCCTTTGCTGTTACAGACTTCTATAAAGGCTTGATTGCAATTCTATTTTAGAATTTGCCATTTCACAGCTGCCACATTTGGGGTTTATGTTTTCATCCAGCTATATACCATACCTCTTCAGGAAGCCTTTGCTTCCTTTTTTATTTTAATCACCCTAAATAATTCCAGATTGCCAGCGAACGTGGCCATCTCACTGCTCATGTCTAAGTCCAGATCTCTTTCTGCTACTATAATGTGTTTAGTATTGTCATCTAACATCACAGCCTCCAGGAGTATGTCTTATTTCATCATTGGTTTCTGGGCATTTTCTAATGCAGTCTGTTGCCATTCTGATGAACCATCATGATGACCTTATGGTCATTTCATTTCTAGTCATGACTATAGCCAGTCATTTCAGATTTCCTGTGGCAACCATTTCACCTGAAAGAATCAACTAAAGAATTGTGCTGTTATCTGTACAGAAAGCCTGCCAAACAGATAGATGTAAACTAGGCAACCTGCTATGGTAAAAATGTCAGGAATGCCTGCTTCGTTCTTGCACTGAGATTCTGCTTTTGAAGATGGGTGGCAAAGAGAACCACAGCCAACTCTCTCTCGGGCTGCTTGGAGTTTAAAGTACTGCTAGAGTAGGACCTGATTTGGAATGAGGTTTGGAGGGTAGCGAAGGCTGCTGGTGTTCTTCTGGATGCTGCAGTCATAGGCAATTCTATTTTAGTGGCTGCCATAGGTCACACAAAGCATGGAGTAAGAGTACCTGGGCTCCTGCTTGAGGAGGACTGGGTGCTATTTAATCTCGGTTTGCTATTGTTGCTTCTTTTCTCTGTAGTAGCCAGAGCATTTGGGCACATTATTGCATAGTAACTTTATTTTTGTGGAGTTCAGTTCAGCCCTGAGCTACAGACAGTCTCTTCAATTGTTAACTTTATTTTTGTATATTCACAGATCGTGGTAAAGTGATTGGTGGTTTGCCAGATGTTGTGACCATAATGGAAGACAAGGTATGGATAAAACACCTTGGTTGACTTAGTTATTTTTGAATAGGGGTTTTTGTGTATGGAGAAAAAAGGGCCTTCTAAGAAAACATTTTATTAGTATGAACCTATTGGACTTCGAAGAAGCAGGATAGAAAGAGTGTAGACCAGCCTTTCTCAACTTTTTGACCCTGGAGGAACCCTTGAAATATTTTTGAGGCCTTGGGGAATCCCTGCATACTCAGGCTCAAATATAGGCCAGAAGTTACAAAATTATTGTATTCATTTCATTTGTAGGCCTGTATATATGCATTAACAGTGTTCTTAAACTGAAAATAAAGAATGAAACTTACTTCCTTAAAGTGAAGTTCCCTGTATTTGAAATAATTTTTAAATAAATCATGATCTCCCAGGGAACCCCTAGTGACCTCTCGTGGAATGCTAGGGTTCCATGGAACCCTGGTTGAGAAACCCTGGTGTAGATGGTTTTAAATTTGGCATTGGAGAGGATTCCTGAGAATACCATGGATAGCCCAGAAAACAAACAGATGAATCACCAAACGAATCAACCCAGAGTTCTCTCTCTTAAAGCACAAATGACCAGGCTCAAGTCATCAGTCTTCAGACAAATTATGTGAAGACCCAGCTCTCTGAAGAAGTCTGTAATGCTGAGAAAGGTAGAAGGAGAGAGAAGAAGATGACAACCAATAGCAAGGTGGATGAACTCAGTTACAGGAGCAAGGAGACCCAACTGGAAGACCCAAAGAACCAGGCTGGGTAGAGACTGTCTTGGAGAAGATCCATCTATGTGGTCACTGAGAATTGACATCAACTCAATGATGGCACATAATCAATCAATCGATCAGTCAATCAGACAAATAAAACAGATCCCATACACGTCTATTCATTTAGTAAGATTTCACATGGAACAAATGTGCATAGGATTGCAGTTTTAGGAAACGCTTTGTTTTTGTCATACATCTCTAAAATGCAAAATCTCTGTCCTGACTATGTACAACGTTCTGTTGTCAAAAAGGTTCACATATAGCAGCCTAGGTCTAGATAAATTCCTGTATTACACTTTTGTGGCACTTCAGCGGCACCGGTGCTAACACTGCTATGCTGCCACTTTCCTAGCATTTACGTCTTCTTATTAGAGCAGATCTAAATTGGTCTTTGATTTTTAGGATTAAGATGTAGTGTCTAGTTTTTTTCAATTTCAGTTTTATTTATTATGGTCGTAGACCAGTACAAGCAGAGTGCTTAATGAATACTGTGTATATAAATCTATCTTAATAGATAATAAATGAAAGAAAATTTAAGACAAAGTTAAAATACATTTATAAAACAACATCTGTGAGTGAGGTCCATATATATTTAAATTGTAAAATAGACACTAAAATGATATAAATATAATATCTAAAATTACAAAGAAGTGATAATATCTAAAATTTGAATGACTTATAGTTACATAAATGTGTTTGGCTAGTGGAAAATTGGCCCGTCAGTGTCTGACGAAGCTTCTGTGCTGCTGCATAAAACCTTGCCACATGCGCTGTAACAGAAGGCTGTTTGTCCATGAGCAGCATCTGGGCATAGGCTGAGTCTCAGTGACCAGGGTGTCTACTGATCAGAGGTAGGATGAATCTGTTTCGAATGTCTCCATAAAAGGGGCAGTGAAGAAGAACATGTTCTGTAGTTTCCACTGCTCCGGAATCACGGAGGCAAAGCCTGTCAGCCGATGGTACTTTGTTATATTCACCATCCAATACTGCAGAGGGGGGTACATGACACTGGGCAAGAGAGAAAGCTCTCCAGTGGCTGGGTGTTTCTAGCTGTGTAAGGTAGCTGGCAGCAATGACAATGTATCTGTTGTGTACTGGTGACAGGAAGGCCGAGGCCTTCCCTAGATCTGCTTGCCGCTCTGTATCCTTCATCCTTTGCTTCAGGGTTTGTTTTGCCTGATCATAGTTCATCTTAAGAACCAAGGAGGGAGAGTAGCCTAAATTTGAAAGTTTAGATTCTGCAGCCTTGAACGTCTAGTTTTGAATGTGATATGTACCTGGAACACATTGGTGATAATCAGAAAGCATCCCCCCTCACTTGATTTCTAAGGAGGATCTTGAAGGTCATCAAAATATTCTGGAGGAAAAGGAAGAATTTCTGGATATTTTTTTAAATCAAGGGTTTTATGAATATCAGTAGACAACATGCTTTTAAAAATACTTTAATTCATGTTAGCATGTAACTACACACTTAAAAGAAAGACTTTAAGAACTGTAGTTTTTAAAGTCAAGGATGATGATGACGATATTTCTTTTAATGTGACTAGCAGACAGAATAGCTCACATTAACAGATCTAGAAAAAGAGTACAGGCAATGCCTTTTCAGGTAATGAACAAGATGATAGAACAAGGGGGGATAGGTGGGACAAGGCACTGCTACAGTTGAATTTACCTGTGGGAACCATGCAACCAGAATTAATTCGGCTCCCCCAAGGTTTCATTTTCTGAACTGGCTTATTCAGAAATCCTAAGTGTCCTGCAAGGAAGAAACTTCAGAAATGATGTTTAAGCCAGCTAATGGTTCAGTGGAGGCTTACTTCAGGCAGGTCTACAGTGACCTTCCATCTGACTCTTTTCATACAATGTACCCTTGAGGTATTATTATTTCATAATAGCTGCTAACTTGGAGGTATATTTGATGCAAATTTACCTCTGAGGAATATGCTTGATGCTTTTGGTATTGCAGCTAAGATAGGAAGAAATTGTGAAGAAGGGTACAAGCGATTTAATGAACTGCAACATGGTAACTAAAAGTGCAAAAAACACATGTCTTCACCCAGCGGCAGGCCTGAGAGTAACTATTTTATTTATTTATTAAATTTATACCCTGCCCATCTCACTATAAAAGTGAATCATAGAAACCATTATAATTTTTTTAAAAAAAAATACAAGAAAGTAAAGGAGAAAAACAAAAAGGCAGAGAGAGTGTCTTCAAACCACCAACTACCCCCAGGGCTGCCTACCACTCTTGGATCTCCGATTTACAATGGTTTGGGTCTGAAGTTAAATGGATGGAAGAAATTTTTCCCATCCTCTCTTGGATTCTCTTACATACCTTCTGAAAAGCTGCTCTAGACTGCTGGGAGATTCCCCAATCTTCCCCCTTCCTAACTCCCCCAGTAACATCTCCTGTTGTCTGGGAGAGTTCACCAATCCTCCAGAGAGTTTTTTTTTTCTTTTTCATCCAATTAGTTTTCTTCCCTTCAACATTCTTAGAATCAATGTCACTGTTTTTCGAAGAACTCTTAGGGCATGAAAGATTTCAGATTTTAAACATGATCAAGGCCAATCCCAAGACGTTTTGTAGCCTGGAGCCAAGGATAAAATGGTGCCCTTCTCCATTCTCCATACAGCATTCCACATGAACGTACCAGAGTGAAACATGAGTCATAGCTTGGGACCAGTTGTGAGTCAACAAGCTAGTTTAGGAGATGCAAGGAAGGCTGCAAAGCTCTTAGAGCTCTGTTCTTGTGCCACCTTACTGTTATCCCTTGGCATCGGTCACCTGAGATGATTGCCTAGCCTTGTTTGATGGTAAGAGCAGCCTTGCATGTTAGGCCAATAACTAAAACCACTGCATAATATTTTTTTCTTCTTTTTCTTTTAGACCCTGAATCTGACCTGCACTGTGTTTGGTAATCCTGACCCTGAAGTGGTCTGGTTTAAGAATGACAGGGAACTTGAAGTGAACGATCATTATGTAGTTAAACTGGAGCAAGGGAAGCACGCCAGTTTGGTAATTAAGGGGGTGTCATCAGAAGACTCTGGAAAATACAGCATCAGTGTCAAGAACAAATACGGGGGTGAGATAGTAGATGTCACCATCAGCGTGTACAAGCATGGAGAAGAGATACCTGATGTTAAACCTCTCTCAGGGGATAGAGTAAGGTCAATACCTGCCAAGCCATCTGAATAATCTACTAACCATAAATGACAAGAAACAAGTTGGGAAAGGGGTGTGTTTCTAGGCTAGAGAGCTGTAGTTTGTTTCTATAGTAGTTCTGCAATAGAAAATGGGCAGTATCTAGGGGACAGTTACATTTTTTTGGAGCCTGCATCTTAGTATCAGTTCCTTGTAATGCCATCGCGATCGGCAGTGACATCACTCTGAATAGGGGCGCTCTATGGCTTGCCAGTAGTAAAAGACCATAACAATGGCAGCTGTCATGAGCTTCAATTTCAATCATTATTCTATCCATGGAATGCAATTCTCTGCATTGCAACCAGAAATAGTGAACTGTTTAGCTATATATCAGGAAGGCTGCTTCTTAATCTGAGCTGTGACTCTCGTTGCTTTTGTAAAACCCCACTGAACTCAAAATGCTGCAGAGATGTAAACAAATTCAAGACTGCAGCTGCAAATAAATCACATGAGCTGAAAACGTGACCTTCTAAGTTATCCTTTGTGGCATTGCTATTTTGTAGCGCAAGCAAATCTTTAGTGATACTTTACGATCACCATGGACTCATTTAAACTATAAGTTTCACAGTTGTTTGTTTTTTTTCCCCTGCTTTGTGCTAATAAAAATCTCAAAAAGTCACCTTGTGCTTTTCTCTGTACCAAATTACTCTTAACTATTTGTTTTACTCCCTTTTGCTGTTTAATTATGGCTTGTTACAGTTTCACAGCTGGCAGCATGCAGACAATGGACTCACAATAAAACAAGTAAATTATGGATACTCGCCGTCACTCCATTTTACTTAGCCACATTATTTTCCCTTTCTGTACTGTGGCCAGTAAGTCTTTAGAAACTAGGAACTGGTAACACCTATGCTATTTGATTCCAGTCTGGGATGCTGGCAGTTTATCTTTAATTCGTCAGCTTATCCCTCCCCTCCCTGCTTGTGCCAAAACAACGGCAGGGAGATAAGGTTTTCCATCACTTCAGTGAGGGCTGGGTAAAGCTATGAAGATGCTAAAAGTCACTGGTGGGAAAAAAAGCCTCAATATTCCCATTCTAAAGCCACTTCCAGGAGTGAATTTCTTATCTAATCAACCTTTCTATTTCTATAATAAAATTTATTACAAATTTATAAATTTATCAACTTATCTACTTGCAACCATAGGCATCTTTGGGTGAGGTAGGCAGAAACTAATGAAATGTGTGTTGTGATGCAAACTCTGTCCTTTATGTACTTGCATGTGATGCAAATGCCAAAGGACTGAACTTATGTCATGACATCACAACCCACACTTCACGTTTTTGGCATTATCATGGTTAGGAATGGACACCTTTGTTTTCCACTTGGGTCTTCTTCAGAAAGTCTACTCCCTGTCTATGCGTTTGTAGCCCAAACCAGGCATTTCACGTTTTATGGGTATTCATGGGTTTTGCACCAGAGAGTTAGACGGGGGCCTAGTCTCTGAATAGATACTTCCATATGTTCGTATATGGCCACAGCTGGCCCAATGCATTTTATTGCCTAGAGGAAAAAATAAGATGGGGCCCCTAACATTCCACCTACATGAAGTGACTAAACTTGCAGTTTATTCCTGTTTCAATATTGGTGATGGTACAGTCTCTATCTTATTTGGGGGAAGGAGACAAATTTAGCGGAGGCCACCTGCCTAGAACATACAGCTTTGTCCTCTAATAGAGGGAATAGAGGTGGTTGTCGCTGTCTCCTCCAAACCACTTAACATTTGCACTGCTTTCCAACTCCAACTTTCCTGTATTTTCTCATGGATCCTTCCATTTACTTTCTTTCACCAAAAATGGCAAAGTTTGAATCATAATGTTGCAGCTGCCATCTTGACTTTTTAAAATCATTCCCTGGAGACACCCTTGTGCACACTGCTGTTTGTTAGTGCTGGGAGCCCAACACCCGGGGGGTGGGGGGAATCAGACTTTATCTTTTTTCCTCAGATCTGGGTTACTGTTTAGGGCTGCAATAGCAACTAGGGTATCTCAGAAGTTCAGTGTGGATAAAGTTAACCTTTTACCTTTATTCACAATAGTTTTTAAATTGAAATAAACAGAACCTCAAGGAAAAAAGGACATAATCATAAAAAGAATAGACCAAGAATAAAAGCAACAAAAATGGTGGAACTATATTTTTTTGTTTTAAACAAAATGTGTATTTTGTTTAAAACAATGTTTTTATGCATCCATATTCTGTGTTTCTACACCAGAAGTAGTTTTTTTAATAATTAATTAAGTTTTTAATGTAGTTTTTAATGTAACTAAGAAATGGTGATCAGATTTAAATAAAATGCTTCCTAATCTTACAGTTCTTCAAAGCTAACTCAAGCCTTGTTGCTTTTCATATTAATTTTTCAATTAATTACTTTTAAACACTACTGAGCCCTAAAAATGTATTTTAATTTCCATGGTTTTGTCATAATAAATCTGGCTGCTTTATATGTTTTAAGAAAAATGATTAATAACCAATAACAGGATTAATTGCCAAATATTGTTGACTAATTTTCCCAATTTTTTCAGAACCTTTGCCAAAAGGAGTAAGTAAATAGGCCTTGTCACCAAGGATGGTAATATGTATCAATGATCATATAATCTCCCCACTGCAATCTAGAACATTTTTATTTGATGCAATTCTAGAGTGCCAACTATGCATTTCCTATATGGTCAATTCTTGAGGATTTGTTGCAATAGATTTAAAAGGCACATGTGAATTGGCACACTGCACATCCCTCCTAGTTAATAAGATATGGGTCACAGTCTTGGATGCACTGCAAGGTAATCTCTAGATTAGAGATCCTAGTTTGCATTGAGTTTGCTTTAAGAAATTGCAGATACAGGTAGTCCTCATTTAGCAACCACAATTGGGACCAGCAACTTGGTCATTAAGTGAAGCAGTCACTAAGTGAAACTGTGACTGTGCATATGGTCTTACTTCAGCTTGCCTTTGTTTTACAGACCTGTGAAGGTTGTAGATGCAAGGATTGGTCACAAAGTTACTTTTTCATCACCACTGTAACTGTGAATGGTCACTAAATGAGGCAGTTGCTAAACAAGGATTACCTGTAGCACTATGGCTGCTCAATGCCCCTTTTCGCTGCACAGCCTCAGTGGAAAAGATTTTAGAACCTAGAACAATACTGCAGCAATATGCTGGATGTCAGAACTGAAGAAGCATAGTTTTGTGGAAGTCCTCAGTGTAGAATGGATTCAGGCATCTTGGAAGTGTATTGGTCCCACAGCTCACTGCACCAGTGTGGTGCTGGGATAGAGTTATAGACATTAGAGCTGGAGATTAGACACTATGGACCTCCAGAGATGGGTCTGTCACTGCCTTGGTTTGCAAGAAGGAATGGGAAAAGAGTAGCAGAGTGGCCCTGTAGAGATTCACAAAATATATATGGGGGGTGGGGGGTGGGGGGTGGGAGGAAAGGGCTGCTGTTAAGAGTGGAGAAACTGGTTTGTTGAACTCAGTTTCAAAATGCCCAGAGTCCCTCCTCTGGCGGGAGATGGATGGTGGCAAAATTTGATGAACAAACAAACAAATAAATATTTGTACATGACTTAGAAAACATTACTGGATCCAGTGAATAAACTGTAAGACTGGATCAATCTATCATCTAGCGTTTCTCAGCAACTTTAAGATGTGTGGACTTCAACTGGCTGGGGAATCCTCGGAGCTGAAGTCCACACGTCTTAAAGTTTCTGAGGCTGGGAGACATTGATCTAAGTAATCCAGATTCACCAATGATTTCCTTTTAGCAGACACAGACACAGAACATACACAGACACGGAGACTCGCACATATATATGGAGAGGGGTGGGGAAGAAAAATAGAGACTCAGATTGTTATGGTGCATTCCAGCAGACTTTGAGAAGTATCCTTGGGCATTGAAGACAAGGTTAAACTCATCTTGGCTGTGCTGTTAGCTAGCCCATTTTAACTAACTAAGCTTCAGCCATTACCTTTCAGGTACAAGGGAAAGAATTTATGATGACATTTAATCTTTTGCTGAAGTAAAGAAATTAGCACTTGCTGGAATGCTATTTTCAAAAGGTTGAAGATTTTTATAATAACCACTTAGATTTTTTCCTCTTAGAATGCAGGGCAGCTACTTTATTTGGATTTTTAAAAAATGGTTTGTGCAGAGAGAAGGCATACTGTAATAGTCTGACTAGTCTATAGTTGTATATTAAATAATTTTCTTTTCCGGCTGGAGATCTGCCTGGCTAGATTATAGCACCTAACCAGTCATGGCTGATTTCAAAATGTTAAGAGGGGCTGCATCTGTTTATTACTTAGATTGGAGACCACCAGGAAATCATGGAGCTGTACACTAGAGTGAGAAGTCAAATCCCAGAAATGGACAATGGCAAACTACAGTAATGTTGCCAAGAAAGCAGAACAAAAGTCTCTATGAAGTAATCCAAAATTGAGCTTTACAGGAGTGGGGCTTTGTCTTTACCTACCTTTGGAGATCATCAAGGGTTGCACCAGAGCTTTCTGATGCCAGCAGGCAGCACTGGTGTCTCCAGCTGTGCACTCTGTTCTGGGACAAACAGGCATCAACATTAGTAGTAAACCTCATTCTGTCACCTTGCTTGCTTGAGAGAGCAAAGAACCGTCAGCTCTTCAGGCATGCCAGCAGATGGGGGCACCACGCCATGTGCTTTCACTGGCTCAACGTTCCATGGAACCAGAAAAGCCAGATCTTAAGGCCTGAGTGTTTCTGCTGGCTTGACTCAGCACCTCTAACTTGACCAGCCCATTGTACTGGTTTAAGTAGCTGGAACAATGCAGGACCTTGTATTCCATGCAGTTGTTATTCTCTGCAAGTGCTCCTGTACTGAAACCATTGTCCCTTTCATTGGCTTGGATGAAAAGCATCTAACCAGGATGCTCAAATTCCCAGGTCTGTGTGGTTATCTCTCTGCTGGGTTTGACAAAGGTGCATGTAGAGTTGGAAGATCCTTTCTAATCGTATGGTCTGTTGAGGCTGCCAGAGGGAAGTCAGCCAGAAAGGAACCAGCTGTAGGACATGTCATTGGGGGTGATTTTCAGGTTACCAAACTCCAATAGGATGCAGCCAAGCTGAGCAATGAGCTGGACCTGCAAAACAGCTCAAAAGCCAAACCTCTGATAGCACTATTTCCATATTTAATTTAATTTAATTTAATTCAACTGCATGCCCAGAGGGTGAGTGGGAGGGTGAACTGTCCTTTCAGGCTCCAAATAGTGTTCTTCAGTCTCATCTTATCAAAGGCAATGAGGCCTGTTAGATGCTTCATTTTCTGTCTTGCCAGAAAGTGATGTGTTGGACAACTTTATTGTTGCGCTTTTCTAGGCAAGCACAGCATGAAATGGCAGAGTTGGCTTGTCGTAAGAGAGGTTGCCTGCCAGTTCTGCTGATGGGTACTGGGGGTTGCTTCCTGAAGGCAATGATGCTTCCTTGCCTCTAAGCACCTGCTTCTTTTATCTTGCATCAAATATCGATATTCTACAATAGTGTATCGTAGAACCAAAGTAAGGATCGGTAAGGAAAGGGAGACTGGAGATCATCCTCCTGCCCAGTGCAAGAATCTACTACAACTGCACCCTGACAGAGGGCCACCCAGACTCTGTTTAAACACCTCCAGTGGAGAAGATTCGATTGCTGAACCAGTTTTGGGGGGCACCTTTGAGCACCACATTTCTCTTAAGACAGATTGACTTTGGCTTCCTTGCAAGCTGGAGGAAAAAGGGACTGCTCCTTTAAGAGTTATATTAACTTTTTACAAAGGGATACCTTAAATCAAAAGCAATCCCTCCTCCCACCCACCCCCACTTGCCAGGAAGCCTGGCAGAGGTCAGGCTCCTTTGGAGGCCAGCAAAGAGGTGCTGCACTCTCACAAGAGCATAAACACTTCTGGACCTTTCTTGGAAGCAGCTGTAGGTAGCACATGTTCACAATAAGTCCTGGGCCATGGACCTCTCAAAGGCAGTTTGCAGCCCTGATTTTTACTTCATTCTATTTTTTAAGGCATGGATTTTCCTATGGCATGATTGACATTCAGTGCAAATGGTTCCTTTCAGCCCAAAGGATGTGGAATCTTAATAAAAGCTGTCTCTGTACAAGGCCAAGAAGGGGGAAGGTACTGCTAAGATAATTGGTCCTTGTAGGGAGAGTAGTGGGAGAGCCAGTTTGGTGTAGTGGTGAAGGCACCAGGCTAGACTCTGCTGTTTTTCTGCAGTTGGCAGGGTTTTAGAATTATTAGAATACTCCAAAATTAGAACACTTCTAATTTGTTGGCTAGAGAGCCATGTTGGTGTAGTGGTTCAGGCACCAGGCTGGAAACCAGGAGACTGTGAGTTCTAGTCCTGCCTTGGGCACAAAGCCAGCTGGGTGACCTTGGGCCAGTCATCTCTCTCAGCCCTAGGAAGGAGGCAAGGGCAAACCATTTCTGAAAAACCTGGCCAAGAAAACTGCAGGGACTTGTTCAGGCAGTTGCCAAGAGTCAAAAACTGACTCAAAGGCACCAAAAAGGGGTGGGGGAGGGGGAGAGAGAGAGTAGTAAGCCCCATTTCTTAAAGGAGGCTTTGTGGGAGAAAATAAAGTGGGATATTTCCAAAACTTGTATGATGATGAGACCTCTAGGTGGCACCAAAAGAACAAAATTACAGAAGAAGGCTTAAAAGAAAACATTCCAATTCTTTTCATATCAACTGTTTTGATGCAAAAGCGTCATTTGGAGAATGGGACATTATTAAAAGCATTATAGTTCTGACAGAAAATTATAGCTTCCAGGAGATGAGTCGTTTTTTGTTTTTGTTTTTCTGCAATGCAACCTGTTCATCTCTGGATGATGACCTCACCCTTGCGAAATCAAAATGCTGTCTGTGAGGCATTACCCAGATGCTTGTGATGCTGTACTTTTTAGTGAGGATGACCACAAAGCAGCTCATGATGCAGCCGTTGCAGCTGGTCATAGCAAACAGAAATATAAATGACTGCTTTACATATCATACTTTTAGACTTCGTTGAATCAGACTTGCAAGTATGCAGTTTACAAATTTCAGAGGGGAGGGGGTGTTAAGAAACTTAGGTGAAACTTAAGGTTTTTCAGACTGGGGAGAATGTATGTACTTGTGTATTTATTATTCAAACTTATATAGCCATCTCATATATATGACTCTGGGCAGCTTACAACAATTAAAACAAACATAAGAACAACAAAAAAGAACAACAAAACAAGTTCAAAACAATAAAAAAAACATATAAAAAGCGATCATAAAATACATAAAACTCACAGCTGAGGTAATCCCATGCATCAGAACAATCAGTACAGCCACTGCGCTGGCTACACCACACTCCTGGGTCCCTATGCCCCTTGGCAAAGCCATGCCTTCAGGGTCTTGTAAAAAGGCAGCAGGGTTGGGGGCAATCTGATCTCCAGGGGGTTGGCATTCCAGAGGGTGGGTCCTCTGAAAAAGATTTACTGTAGTTGCATATGGTTTTGCCAAGTCAATGAATATAACGCTTTAGTCTCAAGGATACTTCCTTTTTGTGCACTGGGAAATACTATTCTTGTGGACTAATTTTCTCCAGAGATAAAATGAATATTATTACTGCATTTCTGTGATCATCGGCCAACATGTGATTCCCATGTTGGAAATGTTCTAAGAAGCCTTTCCAATTGAACTGTAATTGGTTAGCTCATTTTACATTCTTTGGAATTAGGAGGCAAAATCTTCATAGTGTAGAGTATTTACTGAGTATTTTTTCCTTTAGCAGGAAACTTTAAGAACAGTTGTTTTTTTTTTAATCCATTTACCATTTTAGTAACTGGAACATGTGATTGCTATCTTGCCCGACCACTCACTGTGGATGGTAAATTGATCTCTTCCAGTGTCGGAAGATAGGAAGAAAAGGAGGGGGAGGGAAATGATGGGAATGCAGCACTCTGTATACCTGAAAACTCTTCCTGGGGATTAGAAAGTGCTACTTAAACAGCAGGACTGTGCTACAGAAAACAGCAATAGGAACAAGGAATTGCCCAAAATCCAGCACAGGAATACTGCAAAGATGGGACTCCAATAGTGAAAAACTCCTCTGTTCAGTGTCAGATATTTCCCTGTTTTTCATTCTGTCTTCATATGTCATAGCCCTTTCCAGAGAGTACAGGTCAGAGGAAGAGATGCAACAAATTGCCTTCCATTATGTAATCACTAAGTCTAATCATTAGGGTTCTTTCTGACCTCGCTCATGTAAGGAGATGTTTAAAAGGCATTGCCATTAAAGACTTCACTGTGAATGCCACGGTATCCACAGAACATTTTAAAATGATGGACATTGGTATTCTCTCTTTCTGTAAACTTCAAACCTAGATGCAGTTATATCAGAATTCTGGAGGTTGGATAGCACCAGGTTGGAGAAGGCTGATCTATACCCAAGGAAGTATATAGGCCAATAATTCCTTTCCTTTCCTTTCCTTTCCTTTCCTTTCCTTTCCGCTAAATCCGAAAATAACACAATACGTCCAAATTATGAAATGGGCTGTAATTGAATTTGCCAACTCTTATCAAAGAAAATAAACTCTCATAATAACGCATTCACTTATACCCATATTTGTTTTCTGGTCACAGAAATATCTTATCTTTCCAAGGAACCCTCTTGATTATATGTGTCGGATCATTTTCTTGCTAAAATGCACCAGACAAAACAATGATATGATGTACAGCTTTAATGACATGCTTTTATCTTTAGGACACAAACTCATAAATAAACCCTCTTTATCTAGACAAATGTGCTGCCCTTTCTATTCTTCCAGCATTTGTTGGCATGACTACAGAACAAATTACTTTGCACTAATTAGCATAATTATCAATTTTGGTGTGTGTCAGACATCTTGAATTTGAAAACATCTGATTGAAGCTCCCTATTTTCATGTCAATACAAATGAAAAAGTTTCCCACCACAGAGACACAGGGGTAAGCATACAGTAGTTGAGGTTCAGTGTTGCTCAGGGAAGCCACCCACTCCATCTTTAGGGTATCTTCTTTAGAGTGGGATAGGCAACTTATGGTCAAGTACCCCTCTACTGCATTCTTCATGGAGTTCCCAAATATCACACTGCTGATCTTTAGCAACAAAGTGCTGCAAAACAGCAATGCAGTTTCCCACTGATTTTTGGCAGGAAACAAGCTTAATGCTCCAATTTCTGGAAAAAATCCGCCTCTAAATGAAAAGGAGGGTAACTGGACCCAAAATCAGTCCTGCTTTCCCCCATGCCATCATTTTACCACTAACTTGCCCACTGTGGCCATTGGATAAAAAAAAGAGAGAGAGAGAGAGAGCCAGCTTGGTACAGGGATAAAGGTACTGGGCCAGAAACAGAAGACCCAGATTCTTGTCTACTCTTAGTCACAGAAGCTCACTGATTGATGGGATAACTTGTTCTCTCAATTCAACTTACTTCTCTGGGCCATTGTTCTGGGGGAAAATAGATCTTCTATTGTGCTTAGATGTAAGTGCATACCCGCCCCCACCCCCCAAAAAAAACCTCTTCCTTCACAGGTATGGTATGTTTTGAAGATAGAATGGCTCCTAGCTGCAAAAGTATTGCCAGCTTAAATCTGGTCTGTGGATGGGCAGGCCAGTACTATGATGCAGTTATACCAGTGGCCACTTTGCACTGTATCAGCATAACCACTTTGTAGTTTCGATTTTATATGCTCCCAGGAGCAAAGTGTAAAGTAGAATAATACCTACGTATGCTGCAAGCAATAGCAGCAACTATTCTCCCTGGTTTCCTGGAAATTCTGTTTCTATTCATTAATCATAGCTTAAATCAAACTCCAGAATCACTATGCTGAGATGGGCAGCCAAATAAATAATTTAAATAAATAAACAGAAAGTATTAACAATGGAATGGCAATAGTTAACAGTTTATTATGTTAGGAATGTCACAGTGGTTTCACTCATCATACAACATACCAGCAGTGTCCATAGGAAGAAGACAGAAACATCAAGATGGTGGTCATGGCAGTGAGATCAAAGACCGATGTTGATGCATGTATAAGAAGGGTGGGACTTTGATCACACTGCTGCAAACACCATACTGAGTTTTTTGGCCCCCTCTGTGGACACCACTGCAACATATGCTTATAGGAAAACCCCATGGTTCATCCCATGGCCAGAAGTGGGGAAGTTCAAAACTAGTGCCTGAGTAAAAAACTTATGTGAAAAGAATATTTTGCATAAACAGCAAAACTCTGAGGCCAAAAGAGAAATTGTTATGGTATTTGTGTGTTCACATACAGTATATACATGCATCCAATAGAATATATTTCCAAAATATATTAGGGTCTTTTTGCAGAGACATGGGGCTCTCACCTAGTATATTAATGCATATATACATTTTTCACATCTAATAGCTCTGGGTAGTTCACACACACAAATGGAAATTTTGATGCCAGGATCATACCCAGTCACATTCATCCAGGACTCCTTCATGAAGAAGCATTCAAACATACTTCATAACCTTTACTGTTCTGGTGCTTAAACTAAGATTGCATATTGCAGTGTGGTCAACAAGTATAAAGAGAATAATGCACCATTTTCTCAGCAGCTACTTCAGTATCCATCATCACAAAGCAAACTTCGCTGAAGAAAAAGACACTGCTCCAAGGCAACAGTCAGGACTTCCACATTACTTATTCCATGTCTTCCGTGGCAGAATGTGCAGGGATGGGGCTGGGCTCTGACTCCAAGACAACTGTAGTGCTTTCAGTGATGATGGGAGAGCTGCTGAACTCAGGCAGAATCCTAATCATGGGGTGATGGAAAAATGCAGGCGTTGCTGTTTGTGAGTTGGAAGAGCTCTCCTCAAATGTGACCATTAGAGTAATGCAATCAATACCCCAATGCTTTGTCTCAACTAAGAGATGGAGCAACTTTTATTGTGCTCCAGGACAGGACAGGACAGGACAGGACATTAGCTCGTGAATAAAATAAATGAACCAGTTTTGACTGATGTTGCAAGCTGGGATGAAAATGTGAAAAACAAGCAGGGAAAATTCAATCAACCAATATTCTTTCATGGGTGGGTTCTGTAACATGCCTTCTCTGCCTGACTGGGTGGGATGGGTCAATGTAATGGGGGTGAGATGGTCCCTCAGGTAATCTGGCTCCATGCCATGTAGGGCTTTCAAAGTGATAATCAACACCTTGAATTGGACCTGGAAGCAAACTGGCACCCAATGCAGCTCCCGCAGCAACGGTGTTTCATGTGCCATCCTTGGGGCGTCCAAAATTGCTTGCATGGCTGCATTTTGAACCAGCTGTAGCTTCCGGACACTCTTCAAGGGTAGCCCCATATAAAGTGCATTGCAATAGTCTATTTGGGAGATGACTAGGGCATGAGTGACTGACTGGAGGGCCTCCCAATCCAGGAAGGGGTGTAACTGGCGCACAACACAAAGTTGAGCAAAGGCCCTCCTTGCCACGACTGGATAGATAGATAGATGCAGTTACAGTGAAGAGGGGTGCACCATTGATAGACCTGATAGATCAAACTGGGGACAGATCATCTTGGATAAAATCTTGTGTGATTTCAATCAACATTTATTAGATGGCACATAAGCAACCAATTACTGCTGCCACATTTCAATTAATACATTTTTATTTATTATTTTTAGTCCACCTTTATTATTTTTATAAATAACTCAAGAAGGTGAACATACCTAATACTCTTTCCTCCTCCTGTTTTCCCCACAACAACCATCCTGTGAGGTGAGTCTGGCTAAGAGAGAGTGACTGGCCCAAGGTCATCCAGCCAGCTTTCATGCCTAAGGCAGGACTAGAACTCACAGCCTCCTGGTTTCTAGCCCAGCACCTTAACCGCTAGACGAAACTGGCTATAAGGAACAGACTGATCATGGGTAGTGTTTGAATGATTAGGAATTCTTTCTCTAATATTCCTCTGCCTGGGTGTTTTATATATTCTTTTTTTTCTCCTCTCTTAGGACCATACAGGATTGTGTCCCTGTTGTATGTTTGTTTAAAGCATTTATAGCCCATTTCTTAGCTGGAAAGGCCCCCAAGCAACTTACATATCATTTTTTTTTAAAGAAAGACAATGTTCTATTCTTAAGATTGTAATATTAAAAAGACACATCCCAAAAGGAAAAGGGGATTGGAAAAGAAAGAAAGAACAAAAATACTCAATCACATCAAAGTTTCCACCTTTCTAGGACTGATCTCCCATCTTTCTACCAGTAGATGGCACTCAAGATTATAAGGTTCTTTTAAGGACCACTCTGATACATTTTTAATACTGTAATCTTATTTCCGCAGCTAGAATGGAAACAACTCAAAGGGAGAAGAGCCAGATACAGTCACTGGCCTTGATGGCTGGGGCTCTTGGTTGTTATAATCCAACACATCTGGAAGGCAGAAATTTGGTGCTGCTGCTCTGTTATTTTCTATTGCCAGTGGAAATGATAAAGCACATTTTTTCTCTGAGAGTTATCTGGTTCCATCAGTTCCTCTGAGACATCCTGCTTTTGGTACCATGTAATAACCCACCCATTATGGTAAATATATTGGCCAGCTCTGTTTCCATTTCTTTGAACTGTCATTCTGCTTTCAATTCTACTTTGCCTGATAAAGCACAAGAGCTAATTTTGTATTAATTGTGAAACCATGATCCAAGAAAGTCCCTTCAGGAGTATCAAAGTCTATTCATCTGCAAAGAATGTTTTATCAAAAAACCAATGTTATTACAGAAATTTTCCTTCAGCAAAAACAGCTTCCTCCCTTCAGTTGTTTCTGTCTGATCACATTATCACATGTAGAAGCTGGCTGGCTGTTTAGATGTCTGTGTTTTGATGATAAGTATTATTTATTGTATTGCAGTTTTCTGTCAGAGCAGAGTATGTTTTTTCAGCTTTCCAAATATATTTCAAGATCTTAACTTGTGCCTTTATCTTCTGAGTATAATTGCTACAACAGACTTGCTGAAATTAATCTAGTAAAAGAGAATTGGAAGCAATGTCTGCAGCTAGGAACATCAGCTTGGAGAAGGTCTGCATTGAACTGCAAGGTGGGGAGAAAGGGAAGGACAAACCTGCAGTAGGGGAAACATTTCCATCTTTAAAAAATCCATATTGTTTGCGGCGCAGGTATAAAGCCCCTTAGGATCTGGCACATCTACTATTTACTGGAATGATGTGGAGCTCCTGAAGGTTTATGCCAGCCTGCCTCTTATTTAGAACCTGATACACTGAACTGCAGGAGTCCTTTAAGTAGGCAATTTCTGAAGTTTCAGCTAGGAAAATATACCTCTTGGCCCACTCCAGTATGGAGGACTTCTGAAGGCACAAACCCCTTGGAGATATCATTATAGCAAAACGGAATCACTACTCCAAACACTGGCATAGTGTAGTGAGTAGAATTTGTCGGAGCCTTTTTAAGCAGGTAAGCAAAATGCTGCTGAAATTATTCTGGTGGGGAAGAAGAAATGGAAGTTGTCCTCCTCCTCCCCCCTCCTTCTCCTCCTTTTTGGTTTGAAAGCATAAAAGCTGCAGCAGTAATACCTTTTCTTCCTGTTTGTACTCTGCTGGTGAGAAGTAAGAAATGTCCCACATGGCTGGGCCTCCTTTGCAACCACTCAGAGGAATTACCAACTAACATGAGGTGGACAGCAGAGAAATGTATGGGACCCAAAGTGAATTAGTCTTTTGGGGGCTGAACTAAAGCAAAAGCCAGGGGGTCGAGTGGGATGGAGAGGCAAAAACAAAAGCCTGCAGGAATGGGAGTGGGTGAGTTTCATCCCTGTTCTTAGAAATGGGTTAGCTTTATTTACTGTGGAATAACAGACTGGCTGAACAGATTCTAAACCTGGGCTCCTTCCTTCCTCTCCCTTCTCAGCCTGCCCCCAGCATCAGGACAACCCAGCTGCCAATCAAATAGCAGCTGTCAATCAAATAGCCACATTGGCAGTGTTACAAGTTGTGCAGTTTTCATGCCCAATTGGGCTAGTTTTGGAGATCAGTTGTGGGAAATTTTTCACATTTGTGGGTTGAAATTTTTGGGGCTATTTTGGGCTACTTTTAAGGGTGTGTACACATAGTCAGGGGAAGCAGAGGGAGTCCCAGGTAAGGAGCATGTGGTGCTACAGGTGGTGTGGGAGGCCCTGGGAGGCCCAGCACAGGCCATGCGTGAGCTGGGGAAGGGGATGCTTTGTGTGGTGCGAGTTCAGAAAGGCCGGGGAATAAGGTGCGGGGTGCATGCGATTGCAGGGAGACTGGGGAAAGAGGGTGCGGGGTGTGTGCAAGCGAAGGGGGGAAAGAGGGTGCAGTCCATATGAGTGAAGAAAGGCGAGGGTGGGGGGCTTACAACCTTCCTTGCTGGCTTCCCTGTTGACTTCGTTTGTGGGAAGCCGACAGTTATTTATAACTTTAATAATTTAAATTTAATTAATAAAGTTAATACACACATCCGCAGAATCTCTTTGCATAACTACTTCTCAGATTCTGGACTATTTGGGGGCTAAATTTTGAGACTGGCTGGGCTATAGAAATTTTGGGCATCTGGCACCACTGCACAATGGGCTGGTGGGGAGGAGGGGGAAAGAGAAGATGGCTACCTGGAAGCTCTGCAGCCACAGGCCTCATGAAGAAGGGGCTGTATAGACAGAGCCAAAGCCCAGGAATCAAAGAAAAGAGTAAAGCTGAGAAACAGGTGACAGTTGGGAAAACTGGGGAGAGAGAGGGTTTTTTTCCCTCCCTCCAACCAAAAGCTCCTCTAGCCGTTTCCCTCAGCTGGAGCCCAGATTGGGAAGAGGAGAAGAGTCAAGAAGCCCAGCTAGGAACAAGCCAGCAGAAAAGGTGAAGAAAAAGTCAAGACTTTGACAGAACAGAAATTCGAAAAAGATGAAAGACATACTGAACTGTATAGCAGTGTTTAGCACTGAACTGTATAGCACTGTATAGCAGTGTTTCTCAACCTTGGCAACTTTAAGCTATGTGACTTCAACTCCCAGAATTCCCCAGCCAGGTTGAGAAACACTGCTCTATAGAGAGCGACCATAGGATATATAGGGTTTAAGACAAAGGACATATAGTGGACAGCCATAAACAAATGTATTAGAGATATAGGATAGAAAGATATGAAGATAAAGTGACACTGGACTTTAAAGAGTATAGTGTCGACAGAGGGCCTATAGAAAATAGTTAAAATAGAATGCTAGTAAAATATGAAAGAGTTGAAGGAATTTATAATTTACAATTCCCTTTTTTGTAAGCTCTCCTTGTATTGTAAAATAAGTCTCCTTCAGCCATTGAAGGGAGATACAAAAATGCAACCAACTCTACCACGTTGTCAGTGCTTTTGCTTTATTGAGTGTGGGTCGGTCTGGTTATCAAGAAGGAATGAAATCACAGAGGATATGTTAAGATGGGAGAAATTACAACTGTCATTGTTGGGGAAAATTTCTATGATAAAAATGACTGTTTTGCCAAGAATGATGTTTTTGTTTCAAACAATACCTATTGTGACAACTGATGTATCATTTAAGCAATGGAGGAAAGATATATCTAAGTTTGTGTGGGAAGAGAAAAAATCAAGAATTAAATATAAAAAACGGGTAGTCCTTGACTTACAACCATTCATTTAGTGGCCATTTGAAGTTATGACGGCACTGAAAAAAGTGACTTATAACCAGTCCTTGCACTTACAACTGTTGCAGCATCACCGGGTCACATAATCAAAATTCGGGTGTTGGCAACTTGCATGCATTTATGATGGTTGCAGTGTCTTGGGGTCACATGATCACCATTTGTGACCTTTCCAGCTGGCTTCCAAGAGGCAAAATCAATGGGGAATTGCATGATTCACTTAATGAACATGTGGTTTGTTTAACAACTGTATGATTCACTTAATGATGCAGCAAAAATGGTTGTAAAATCAGGTGCAGTCACGTGATGCCTCGCTTAATGACCATACTGCTTAACAATGAATTTTCCAGTCCATATTATGTTCATAAGTTGAGGACTACCTGCACTTCAAGATGCAAAGGAATGAGGGGGACTTCAGGTGGGGACATGGCAGACTGAACAGCTGGGTCTGCGGGCTCAGTGGATAGAACTGACAATGCGGCAGTTTTTTCAGGCTCAGGCAGGTTTTTTTCAGAAGCCCTGGAGTGTTTTTCTGGAAAAAGGAAAACACCTGGAATCACTCCATCTGTCCTCTGGACAGCAGCTTACAGCCAGAAGATTACAAACAGTGTCCGTGCTCAACTGGTAAGAGCTAGCTGGGAGGCTGGGACGTTGCCATTTCCAAGCTGTGCTGTAGCCTTAAATGGACACTAAGACCGGCCACCCCACTTTACGTCAAGGGAAACCTTTACCTTTACCTTAAGAGAGGCTTTCTACAGCAAGGAAAAACAATTCTCTTGGTGCTTATTGTTATTTTTGTGATTAATCTCTTTTTAAAAAAAATATTTTTAAGTTTTGGACTTTGTTTTCCCTCCAAATATTAAGGAGGATTGAGAGTAAATAATTATCTCCCTGTTATTATTTTCATACTAAATTTGAAGATATTAGCATTTTCCTACATGTTGAATCAACTGTTCTGAACCTTCAGTTTTCTGCTTCTACTTTACTGGGGGAACTGTCTGCATATCTCACTTTTGCTTGTGTAAACACATTTTGGAATTCTTTCATATCTTTGACTTTCACTGGTTAAGCTCCTAAGGTGTGCCATAATCTATTGCTTGAGATAGGATGGATTTAAAATAGACTTTCTCTGACTTCCATTTAGATTTTAAACAGATTCTTTCTGATTCCTACCAAGTTTTTATGCAAGGCATTCAGGACATTGTGGAAAATATGAGTCCTAAAATGTGTTATCTGGTTGGGGATGTCGTGGATGAAACTGAGGAATTTAAGAGCAACAGAAATGTCTCTTTGACTTCTGTTGAAATGCTGGATGAAGATTGGATAATCGAGTTGAAGAAATTAAAGGGAGAGATCGAGTTGCAAGCCATAAGTGAAATTGATCTTCTGATGGAACGCCATGGAAAAGAAGGATTTATTGTGTATGGGAGGTCTCCTGAGGAGAAGTTGGAGTTTTTGAGGGGGTTGGTTGGGCTGTTCGATGTCTTTAAGAAAAAAGCTCTATGTACATTGTGGGGATATGTAAATGCTCTGGTTTATTTTGAAGTGGGATAAGGGTTTAAGAAAATTTATCTGGATTGCTTTTAGTGTTTGGCTGATCTCATTTATCTTTAATGATTTGGATTAAGGTTATTAAGGTATAATAAAAATAATAAATGTCTGGTTTTAGGTTTAATATGTTCAATATTATTAAAATTGTTGTATTATCAAGTACAATGGCAGACAATTTATATGTTTTTTAATTTGATCTTTATTATAGTAGACAGGAATGTATAGAATAGTAGTAGAAGGAAATAATTAAATAAATGTTATCTTTGGGGGGAAGTTGATTAGGATACATACACACACACACACACACACACACACATACTAAATATATATTTTAATATAAGGGGAGGGAGCAACTGTATTTAGTGGTTTTTATAATGTGCCAATGGAATGATTTATAGAAATAATGTGATTTTGGTTTAATAAAGAGTATGGGATTGATTATGGAAAATTGTTGTATATTCTTGCTATTAAAAGTCAGAAGTCACCTCGATGTGTAATTTTGAAAAATTTTCTCTTGTGTTTCTACACTTTTTTAGTTTTTCTTTTTTTTCTTTGTACTTTTTTTTTCTATAGCTTTTATCTTTGCTTGAAACTTAATAAAATTCTTATAAAAAAAGATGCAAAGGAATGAGTAGGATTGGGACTGCCTGATATGAAATTATATTTTGCAGCCTGCTGCTTAGTCTGGATAAAAGAGTGGGTTCTGCTGATAAACAAGAGAATTTTAGATTTAGGAGGACATGATCTGAGGTTTGGATGGCATGGTTTTCTATGGTATGATAAGATTAATGTAGATTTTAAGAATCATTATATTAGAAGTGCCATATTGAGAATATGGAACAGATATAAACCCAGACTGTGCCTGAAAATGCTTTGTGGGTCTCAGCACAAGAATATTTTATAGGAAAGAAACAGTAGGTAAAGAAAAATTATTAAGAGTTGTTAGAACAGGAACATGGGGAATATAAGAAGAAATCAAGAGAGCAACTGACCGCAGAGGGATTTAGTTTTCAATGATTTTTGTATGCACAGTTAAGAGAAAGATTTAAGGTAGATAATAGGACATTTGGAATTGAGCAGCAGAAGACAGAATCTGAACTTGAACTATGTACAAATGATGAACATGTCAGTGCTAGAATGTATAAACTTTTATTGAAATTTGAAACAGAAGAACAAGTGAAAGACTGTATGATAAAATGGGCTAAGAACTTTGGACACAATATACTGATGGAACAGTGGAAGAATATGTGGTTAAAAGGACTGAAATTTACATTATGTTATTACTTAAAAGAGAACTTTATATTTTTTTATAAATTGATGTACAGTACCATTGGTATATGACTCCAGAAAAATTGTCTAGAATGTATAAAGGTACTTCGAATATATGTTGGAAATGTGGACAGAATAAATGGTCATTTTATCTTTCCTGGTGGACTTGTAAAAAAGCCAGAAATTTCATTTCAGCCCAGAAATTTCTGGCTTTTTTACAAGTCCACCAGGACTCTAAAGACTCTAAAATACCCACAATGGAGGAATGGTTGGTGAAGATGATAGAACTAGCAGAGATGGCAAAATTAACATGTTTGATTAGAGAAAGATCAATAGCTACATTTACTAGTGACTGGAAACCTGTTATGGACAACGTAACAGAATCTTACTTGCACTGTAGTAATACTCAGTTCCCAGGGAAAACAACTCTCAGACGCATCACTAATGCTCTAGAGTATTTCTGGAGATTACTACTCCTCTTTTATAGGCCTGCATGTGCACAGTCATGTGCACGCTTACAGACAGCTGCTGACCAGCAGCAATGATAAGCCACGGTCCAGTCATACAGACTCTGAAACCAAACCGTGAGGCAAACCAAGATGCCAACTGTGCTCTGGCAGCAGCATCACTGGAGCTAATGTCACCCACAATATCAAGAGGACACACCCATGCTCATCCTCCAACTTGATGGATGTCATTGTCTGTCAGTGATTCCCCACTAAACTTGACATTGGACAAACCAGCCAGTCCCTATGCAGAAAGAAAAAAAGAAAGGGACACAAATTTCATACAAAAAAGGCAACGCAATTAGTACAGAGGAAGCACTGCAGTTCCCAGACATACTTGTAATAACTGGTTTGGAATGAATATTTATTTGGAGAGGTTATTTTCTCTTGAATTAAAGGACTAGAGCTCTTTATCACATTAAAATGGTGAACCAGTGTAAAAATCCTAGCTTTTAGAGTCTTTCCTTCATCATCCCCTCACTTCCCAAAACAACTGATGGTGTAAGCATATGTCTCTCTCAAGACAGTAAAACCCATGATAATGGATTTACTGCCCTTTGAGGAAATGTAAGACTCTTGGTAGCTCTCACTGAAAAGGTCTGACAGAGACACTTCTCTGGAAAGAAGATTCTGTTATTCTCACTATTATTCATGATTAACATCCTAAGCACTTTAGTGTCTCTAGTTCCAGCCTTTTCAGAAATTCTGCCTCTTCCCCTCAATTCTACTCCTTGTCTCGCCTTTCTTTTTTCCAAGCCCAATATGAGCTGTGCATTTATAAAAGCCTTTTTCTCAGGACTTTACTCCATGTATCTGATAAAGTGGATGGAGAACCACAAAGTTTATATGAAAATAAAGTTCAAGTTGGAAGGAGTCTTTACCATTGTTTAAGTGGCAAAATGAAATGAAACAAAACCTCTGGGGTTTTTTTTTTGGGTGGTGGTGATTTAACATTTTGTTGTTTATTCATTCAGTTGCTTCCGACTCTTCGTGACTTCATGGACCAGCCCACGCCAGAGCTTCCTGTCGGTCGTCAACACCCCCAGCTCCCCCAGGGACGAGTCCGTCACCTCTAGAATATCATCCATCCACCTTGCCCTTGGTCAGCCCCTCTTCCTTTTGCCCTCCACTCTTCCTAGCATCAGCATCTTCTCCAGGGTGTCCTGTCTTCTCATTGTGTGGCCAAAGTATTTCAGTTTTGCCTTGAATATCATTCCCTCAAGTGAGCAGTCTGGCTTTATTTCCTGGAGGATGGACTGGTTTGATCTTCTGGCAGTCCAAGGCACTCTCAGAATTTTCCTCCAACACCACAGTTCAAAAGCATTGATCTTCCTTCTCTCAGCCTTCCTTATGGTCCAGCTCTCGCAGCCATATGTTACTACGGGGAACACCATTGCTTTAACAATACGGACCTTTGTTGTCAGTGTGATGTCTCTGCTCTTAACTATTTTATCGAGATTTGTCATTGCTCTTCTCCCAAGGATTAAGCGTCTTCTGATTTCCTGACTGCAGTCAGCATCTGCAGTAATCTTCGCACCTAGAAATACAAAGTCTTTCACTGCTTCTACATTTTCTCCCTCTATTTGCCAGTTATTGATCAAGCTGGTTGCCATAATCTTGGTTTTTTTGAGGTTTAGTTGCAAGCCAGCTTTTGCACTTTCTTCTTTCACCTTCATCATAAGGCTCCTCAGTTCCTCTTCGCTTTCAGCCATCAAAGTGGTATCATCTGCATATCTGAGATTGTTAATGTTTCTTCCAGCTATTTGAACTCCAGCCTTGGATTCCTCAAGCCCAGCATGTCGCATGATGTGTTCTGCGTACAAGTTGAATAGGTAGGGTGAGAGGATACAGCCCTGCTGTACTCCTTTCCCAATCTTAAACCAGTCCGTTGTTCCATGGTCTGTTCTTACTGTTGCTACTTGGTCGTTATACAGATTCTTCAGGAGGCATACAAAATGACTTGGTATCCCCATACCACTAAGAACTTGCCACAATTTGTTATGGTCCACACAGTCAAAGGCTTTAGAATAGTCAATAAAACAGAAATAGATGTTTTTCTGAAACTCCCTGGCTTTTTCCATTATCCAGAGGATATTGGCAATTTGGTCCCTAGTTCCTCTGCCTTTTCTAAACCCAGCTTGTACATCTGGCAATTCTCGCTCCATGAATTGCTGAAGTCTACCTTGCAGGATCTTGAGCATTACCTTACTGGCATGTGAGATGAGTGCCACTGTTCGATAGTTTGAACATTCTTTAGTGTTTCCCTTTTTTGGTATGGGGATGTAAGTTGATTTTTTCCAATCTGATGGCCATTCTTGTGTTTTCCAAATTTGCTGGCATATAGCATGCATTACCTTGACAGCATCATCTTGCAAGATTTTGAACAGTTCAGCTGGGATACCGTCGTCTCCTGCTGCCTTGTTGTTAGTAATGCTTCTTAAGGCCCATTCAATCTCACTCTTCAGGATGTCTGGCTCTAGCTCACTGACCACACCGTCAAAGCTATCCCCGATATTGTTATCCTTCCTATACAGATCTTTCGTATATTCTTGCCACCTTTTCTTGATCTCTTCTTCTTCTGTTAGGTCCTTGCCATCTTTGTTTTTGATTATACCCATTTTTTCCTGGAATTTACCTCCAATGTTTCTAATTTTCTGGAAGAGGTCTCTTGTCCTTCCTATTCTATTGTCTTCTTCCACTTCCGCGCATTGCTTGTTTAAAAATAATTCCTTATCTCTTCTGGCTAACCTCTGGAATTTTGCATTTAATTGGGCATATCTCCCCCTATCGCTGTTGCCTTTTGCTTTCCTTCTTTCTTGGGCTACTTCTAGTGTCTCAGCAGACAGCCACTTTGCCTTTTTGGTTTTCTCTTTCTTTGGGATGTAGTGATTTAACATAGTAGATATCCATTTAGGAGGTACCTGATGGAATGATGTTTTTGGGCTGCTGTTTCTTTGTTTTTGTATTTGGTCAGCCACAAGCAATTTGGACAATTATCACTGTTTCAAGGAGGAATAATATTAAATTTCTTATCAATGTCAGGGATATCAGTTTTTTGTTTGTTTGTCTTACGTTTTTCAGTAATGCCAAAAGATTTCTTAATGATGTAACATTCAAGTGCTCTGAAATGGGCAGGCCTTACGTTTGCTGACCTGATGTGATACCAGAGATACTTCCTTCTAGGCTGATTTCTGTTTCTAAAATCAGTACATTCAGATGTTTCCTTTCCTTGAAGCAAGAACTCTCCGTGTTCTCTTTGACAGGCTTAGCAAGGGTACATTGGAATGGTTTCCCATCTGTGTTTGAAGTCTCTATAGATATTGGAAAGAAATAAAAAGAAGAAGAAACACAAGAAAATTATATCTGTGGCAGAATCGGTGGATCTCATTTTGGGTCCAATCTTCTGAATCATACCATAGGAGACATAGTAAATTACTTCAGGTATTTTGTTTTGGGCTGGCTTTTCTTTTTTTAAGCTTGTTCTTATATGACATTTGTACTGAACATTTGTGTATGACATTTCATCCCTGAAACCATGTCCTGCCCTATGGTTTAAGGTTTAAGATTTAACGCATCTTAATGGAGCCTAGATCAAAAACTAAATACCAGCTTTGGAACCCTCTTTATTTATTGATCTAATAGATAGATGTGAGAATGAACATTTAATGGAGCAGAAACCTTCTGCACATTTCTCACCCCGTAAATGTTCTTACAAAATTGATGCAAAGTAAACAAAAACATTTTGAACAAAGCCCTATCTACAGGAACTCCAGAGCTCTTTCTCTGTATACCTCTCATCATTTTTGTGCATTTTTTTTTAATCAGTAGCTTAGGTATGGCAAGTCACAGAGCATCCTTGGTTCTTAATAAATATCCATGGATTTGAACAGGCAGCATTGAAATGCAGATTATTTTCCCCATCAAGCAAGGAAGATCTGCCTATGAGGTCAACTACCAAACTGGCCACAGCAAAAGATGCAGAATTATTTATTCATCTCATTACTGTAAATTTTCAGCCCTGCTTTTCTGTCATTTCCATTAACCTCACTGCACATATCCACATATCACTAACCATATCACAATATACATTGGGTCCTGACAGAATCAACTGAACACTATTTTGAGGTGGGCAACAACATATACCCCCATTTAGAAACTGCAGTTGCTATGCATGATCAGTTGCTTATGATATTGGGTAGCAGGCACTGTTTTCTTAGTTTTATTAATAAAGTATTTGTGAATGGCTTTTTGATGTTAAGACACTACTTGTCGCATTAGAAAACCCATTTCTTAAGGGTAGCAATTGTGTACTACTATTATTGATATTTTGATCCAGCAGTGGCACTCTAAATCAAAGACTTTGGTAAGCAACCTATATTCCCAGGGCTATATGTGGCCTCAAACCTCTTCTTTGTGACCCTGGATGCCTTTCTGACCACAGCTGTGGAAAATAGGTGATGTGGTTTTCTGCCATTTTGTTTTGAGGCAAAAAACACATACCATATTTGTCAGTTCTATCAGGTAGAGCAGACTAAGAAACAGACGCTGTGCAGACCTAAGCTACTTTTATTAGAACAGCTATTGTAACAGAATCTTGCAAGTTGGAGTGTGCTACCTTTCCTTCCTCTATTATTTCTGTGAGAATTGGAGGTGTTTTCACAAATTACTTTCTTGGTCTGTGTTCAGGTTTTGTTTATCTTATCATTGCCTTGGTAGCTGCTCTTCCTTCTGTCCTTCAAGGCCATCCTTTTTACCCATTACAATAACTGGGCAGCTCATAACTACAGCAATAAAAACAGAAAATTTAAAATTTAAAAGAGCATTCAAAAAACAACTCCAGGCATCCTAAAACAACATGTAAACTATCACAATCACTGGGCTCCAGGCTCATCCTATCCCAATGCCTGGGAAAAGCCAGCTTTTTAGGCCTTCTGGAAAACTTAAAAAGGCTAGAAGGGTGGAGACCTGTCAGATTCCAGGCTGGAGGGATTCCAGAAGACTGGGGAGACTATTGAGAAGGCATGCTTCCTAGGTCCGTCTAGATGACAACATTTAAGAGAAGGGATCCGGAGTGCACCCACTGTATCTGACTGGGTAGAGTGGGCAGATACCCTGAGGGACAGGCGGTCCTGCAAATAGCCTGACTCTGTGCCATGCAGGGCTTTAAAGTTGATAACCAGCAACTTGAATTGCAAGAAAGTGGAAGCCATTCTGGACCACTGTGTCTGGACAGGCCATTCTGGACTGTTCTGTGCCGAACTGCACAGGCACATTCTGGACCAGTTGTAATTTCCAGATGGTCTTCAAGGGCAGCCACATTTCAATAATCAATGGGGAAGAGACCAAGGCATGAGTGATGGTGAGCAAGGCCTTGAGGTCCAGGAATGGGTGCAATTGGCTCATAAGATGGATCTGTGCAAAGGCCCCCCTAGCCATGGCTGCTACCTGTTCCTCAAACAGGAGCTGTGAGTCCAGGATGTCCTCCAAATTACAGACCAGCTCTGTCCATGGAAGTGCTACCCCATCAAGAGTCAACTATGACACCTCTCTACATTTGGGAGGGAGAGGCAAAAACTCAAAGCCACTCCATCTTGCCAGGGTTGAGTCAGAATCAGTTCCACCCCATCCAGACTCTCACAGCAGCCAGGAACTGGGTCAGCACCTGAATGGCATCCCCTGGGGTGGAGAGGTACAGCTGATAATAACACGCCTCCTTGCTGCCAAATGACCTCCACATGATGGAAGAAGCCTCCCCCCCGTGCATGGCATGGATGCTGCTGTGAATGTGGAATTGGGACTTGCCTTCCCATTCACTACTCCCCTGAAGATCTAACACTCCTTCCCCAAACTCAGGAAAGCAAACTGACAAAAATCCCAGCCTCACTCATTTGTAGCCCGCCAAAATGGAAAAGTGGTATCAGCTGCCAAAGGGCTGTCCACCCCTGCATGAGCTGAGAAATTACAACGGCTAGTTGAGGTTCACTTGGCCTATTACAATGGAATCCGTGAAAGTATACAATGCTAAAAATTGTTCAGCCACTTAGGCACGATGCCCTATTGATGTTCACCAATCTATAGCTACAGAAGAACAAAAGAGTTGGGCTTTTAAAATCATGATTTGTTTGCAGTATTTCTGCTTTTGCTGAAGCAGCTATATACTAAATTAATACTTCACCTTTTCTTAAATGGAAATGTTTAAAATGTCATTAAAATTGAGCTGTACATTTTTCATTTTGAGGGAGACACAAAGAGCTTGTTTTATTTCACAGAAAAGACATGGAGACCAATTAGTCTAAATCCAATTAATACTGGAGTTGTACTCAGGATGATTTACTCAGTTTAGAACTTGCCTTTAAACATAGCGTAGAAGGGGTTTTTTTTAGACTGTTTGAACTGCCTGTATCATCCTCCCAAATTAATGTTAACATACTGTAGGGGTGTGGATAATATTATGCCCAAAGCTTCTTTATGGTGAGTCAAACTGCTGGTCCATAAGCAAAACGTATTATATTCTGGAAGCAGTTCTGCAGGTTCTTGTATAATCTTTTCAAGTCAAACTATTTCAGCTCCTTTAACCTACTGTCTATGGAAAAACTGATTCTAGTCATCTGATATTGGATTAGATAAACCCCTACTCCAAAGCCATATAAATATAAATACAAAATAGATATAAGGTATAAGATATAAGATGATGTAAGATGATGTAAATATATATATGTGAAAGTTCATGTAAATATAAAAATATCTGCATATAAATAATGTACTTAATATGTATTCATTGAACCAATAATAGTAAAATGTACCTGTGAAGCAGTAAAGCAATACCTAAGTCATTGGATCAATACAATTCAGCAATGTATAATGTATTCCTTCAGCAAAGGATCGTTACCTTGTCGTGGTGCTGGAGCTTGAGCACTTCAATGACACCATGAGCTAAACCGTGAAGGGCCACCCAAGATGGGAAGGCCATGACAGAGAGGTCAGACTAAATGCGATCCCTGGGGAAGGTAATTGCAACCCACACCAGTATTCTTGCCATGAAAACTAAATGGATCAGTACAACCAGAGATATGTCAATATACCATTGGAAGATGAGACTCCCAGGTCAGAAGATGGTCAAAATAAGAGGGGCTGACCAAGGGCGAGATGGATGGATGATATTCTAGAGGTGACAGACTCATCCCTGGGGGAGATGGGGGTGTTGATGACAGACAGGAAGCTCTGGCGTGGGCTGGTCCATGAAATCACAAAGAGTAGGAAGTGACTGAACGAATAAACAACAGCATAATGTATTCATTCCCAAACAATCTGATCTCTCTTTTTTTTTTGATAATCATAGGAATATGGTAAACATCTTGACTTCACCAAAATATTCAACAAAGTCTCCTATGAGATTCTTGTACTGGTAATGCTTGTTTAGCAACTGCCTTGTTTAACAATCATTCGCAGTTACGACAGTGATGAAAAAGTAACTTTACAACCTTTGCAGGTCTGTAAAGCAAAGGAAAACTGAAGTGAGATCATAAACACAGTCACAGTTTCACTTAGTGACCACTTTGCTTAACAACCAAGTTGCCAATGTGTCCCAAATGTGGTCTCTAAATGAGTTGGCAATCTGATGGTAAGATGGTTGAACAATCTTACCCAGGGAGTGTACATCAATAACTCCCTGTCAAGCTGAGTGTTGTATGGTTTGAGTGTTGAGTTGCATATTACTGGGCTCTTTTCCAGGCCTTGTGTTCAATATATTTATATATAACTTGGATGAGGGATTAGAAAATACAGATTTTGTCAGATATGCAGATGACAGAAAGAAAGGGGGAAAGCAATATATCTTAGAGGAGACTATCAAGATTCAGGAGTGTATTAACAAGCTGGAACAATGAGCAGAAACCAGTAAGATGCATTTCAACAGAGAGATATGCAAAGTCTTTTATTTGGGTAGGAAAATATCAAAGGTCTAAATATAGAATGGGAGGACCAATCTGGACAGCAGTACATACAAAAAGGATCTGTGTGTCTTGGTGGATAATGAGCTAAATTGGAGCCAATGGAGTGATAGAGCTGCAGATAAAAGCAAATGAAAATTGTGAGCTGCATCAAAAAAAGAATTGTGGCCATAGAAGATTGTTGGCCAGATTAACTGATTATTGTGAAAAGAAGAAACTGAGGATAACTTATGATAAAGCAAAGGTCTTTGGTAGATGCAGTACTAAACTTAGGCATTGTCTCTCCTAAATCCCTTACTGTCTATGGAAAACACATTTATCCATTTTAGCAACTACCCAACACACAGTGGGCACTACTCTGAAGTTTTTCTGTTCCAAAGGAAGGCAGCTGGTAGCTGCTGTACTTACAATATTCCAGGGCAAGGTGATAGCTGAAATGCTATATGGTGCTGAGATGTGGAGGTGGGATAAGAAGGTCATTACCCATTGGAAGTAGTCCAAAACAAGTTCATAAGGAAGATTTTGGGACTCTCCCAGGGCAGCCCTGTTGCTTATCTTAGGATGGAGGTAGGGTTACATTCTATCACAGAATACATCTTGCACTGTTGGGGCACTATAAGAAGCTAGAAAGCCTTCAAGAATCCCACTTTGCCACACTTTTTTTTTCATTGCATAGCTGGAATCAATGGACCAAACCTTTGTCATCTATCCTATAAATGTATCCCCTTCCCCTGCCACCTTTGGAGGAGTGTAGCTGTTGAAAGAGAGAAAATATTAGAGATAAGCTTTTTGAAAGGGATGCCAATAAAGATGCTACTGCAGTACAATCATCCACATTTTTATCTGGGTTCCATCCTTATAAAAATCACAGAAGCCACTCCCAGTATCTGGTTAATATTACGAGTACCCCACGTAGAAAGGCTTTTATACCCCTTCTCTTGCAGACCATGCCTTTGGCATATCTTGAAGGGAGGTTGGTAAGTGCCCTGTTGAACAGTGTCTACATCATTGTGGTGTCAGTCGGGTGGGGGACATTATTCACTAGGTCCTCCAGTACCCCATTTATAAGGAGATCAGGGCCAAATTACTGATGTCAGGTGAGTGCAAGGGCTCAGACCTTGAACAATTAAATTATCTTCTTGCAGGTGTCTTTCCCTTTGTGAGTGGTCAGAATTGCTACTTTTGCTTTGTTGACATTTAAATTTAGAAAGAAAGGTTTAATTTCTTAATTTAAGCCCTGGCTTTATTTTGTTTTGACCACTTTCCATCCAATACTCATTGTATTACCTTATTTTATTTTATTGTTATTTCATTTTATTTCATTTTATGCTATGCTACATTGTCATGACCTGTGGTTACAACAATAAAATTATTTACTTACAGCAGAAGAATACTGTGGAATCTAGATAATTAATTGTTCCTCTCTATTCTGCAGTGATCAGACATGTAGAATATTGCATCCCATTCTGGGCACTGCATTTTAGGAAGAATTTTGACAAATTAGAAGATGTCCAAAGAAGAGCATCCCAAATGATTTGAGTTCTAGGAAAACAAACAAACAAACAAACAAACAAACTTTTGAGGAATAGTTGAAGGCTTCTGGTATATTTAATGTGGAAAATAGAGCAGGGAGGCCGTTGCCTTCAAATACATGAAGGGCTATCATATAGAAGATGGGCAAAATTGCTCACAGTTGTTCCAGAAGATAGGACAAGGAACAGCACGTTTAAATTACAAGGAAGTACACCTCCTTTGAACATTAGGGAACATTTCCTAATGATAAAAGTTGTTCAAAGTAGAACAGATTGTCTTGGGAGCTGGTGGACTTTCCTGCACTGGAGCTGTTTAAAAAGAGGCTGGATGACCATCTGCTGGGATGTTGTGTTATTAAAACAATAAATGTTACAAAACTACAAATCACTTATAATAGTTGTAGTGAATATCTGAGGCACTGTGGCCCAACTGCACGCTATTTAAGCAGTCTGTCCACAATCCCCATGCTTGGCAAGGGGATTAGGTAAAGCAATTTGTTGCTATGGTTCTCTCCTTGTGCCAAGCTGTTACCTCTTCTCTTGGTGTTGGCTGTGATAGACAAATCCTGCTAGTCCAGGAGCTGCCTCTCTGGATGATTCAAGCAAGCTGACTTGCTTCAACAGTCAACTTAGGGTGTAATGAACTCTAGATCCAGGTTTATCTGGAGGAGACTTTTTTGACATTGCCACATCAACATAGTTTGTTTAGCTTCCAAGCCATATAGGCATTTAAATATATTGTGCCCACTTATCTTTGGCAGTGGTGGTGGTGGGTAGAAATATTGGCCATTAAAAAAAACCTTTCTAGGAGCAATCAGACAATATTCTGTTATAGACAACATCGTTGGTGTTAAGTCATTCAATTGTTTCCAACTTTTCATGGACATCTGTTTGTCAGGATTGTCTGTTGCCAACTGTTTCTTTGAGTTCTTGGAAGTTTCCACTTGTGTCATCAGTGATAAAATCTAGCCCCCTTGTTTTCTGACAGCCTCTTTTTCAATTGCCTTTATTTTAACAAGCATCAGGTCTTCTCCTTCACATTGCCTTCACATTATATGTCTAAAGTATCAAAGTTTTAGCTTCATTATTAGTACTTCCACTGAGCAGTCTGGATTTATTTGTCTGCTTGTTTATGGTTTTACTTCAGCTCATATTGAATGATTTGTTCTTCTAGTATTCCAAGGTATTTTCAACAATTTTCTCAAGCACCACAATTGAAAAGCATCAATTTTTATTTGTGCAGCCTTTCTGATGTCCCAGCTGGGAAAATCATAGCCTTGGCAATATTTACCTTTGTGGTCATTGTGGTGTTTTAAAATTTTGTCTCGATTTAGATGGCATGGAAGTGGAATAGATAAATATGTTTATGTATGTGTTTATGAGGGTGATATTTGAGGATCATTTTATCACAGGTATCTACATCTTTAATATTATTAAATTCATACTTGGAATCTGTGCACTTAAGGAAAAAAGAAGAAAGAATAAGTGTCATGTTCACTGATTCAATGTAGTTTATACATCGTAACATTTCACATGCCATGGCGCTGATGCGCATTTCTGTTTGGGAGGGAGCTGCTGTGAGACCTTGTACCAAGCTCTGTATATGAAATCAGTACAATGGAATGTGTTTGGGTTATGTTATCTGTTCAAGGACTTTTCCCGCAGACCATCAGAAACCGTTAGGAGCACCTGGGATTGTGAACTTGAGAAGATTCTATGGGGGGAGGGATTTCATTTGCACCAAGGGTTTTTAGTTTGAATTTGGCGCGTTTTCATCATTCTCAGCTTTCTCTGTGATCCTGCATACTATTCTTTAATAGATCAGATATCTTTGAATTCACACTCATGAGTCTAATGGTGTTTTAGAATAGGCAACCATTACATAAAGCTGAGAATCCCCAAAGTTGTACCGTTAGCTCCTACCAAGATCAGTTTCTTGTGAGGGAAAATAGTTAATGATGGCTGAGTCAAAATCCAGGACTGGGGGACTCGAGGAGATGGCTAGCTTGATGCCCGAGTCAATGGTCGAGAGCGGAGAACTGAATCTCACCCCAGAACCTTCAGAATCCCCAGACCTGTCAAGGGATGAATCGAATTCCAATTCTGATGCAGAGGAATCTGACAATGGGGAAGAGCCAAAGCAACCGGCTGTCATGTTCACTGTTTCAATGTGCACTGTACATCGTAACGTTTCACATGCCATGGTGCTGACGCGCGTTTCTGTTGGGAGGGAGCTGCTGTGAAACCTCGTGCCAAGCTCTGTATCTATGTTCATTTCAATGGAATGTGTTTGGGTTATGTGCTCTGCTCAAGGACTTTTCCCGCGGACCATCAGAAGCCGTTAGGAGCACCTGGGATTGTGAGCTTGGGAAGGTTCTACGGGGGGAGGGATCTCGTTTGTACCGAGGGTTTTTTAGTTTGCATTTGGCACGCTTTTTCCATTCTCAGCTTTCTTTGTGATCCTGCATACTATTCTTTAATAAATCAGATATCTTTGTGATCCTGCTTATGAGTCTGATGGTGTTTTAGAATAGGCATTCCTTACACACTGCTTACTTGGTGGCCATATATATATATTCTGTAATTTAATTGTTTCAATTGAAATTGTTTTAATTGTTTTATAGTTTATCGTCGCAAGCCGCTCTGAGTCACTTGCTGAGAAGGGCGGCTATAGAAATCAAATAAATAAATAAATAAAATATTTCCCCCATGTCCACTTTGCTGCACCAGGCAAATTCAGGCCTAGTGATTCAGGCCTGAGTCATCGGTTTTGTTAAGTAAAGCGTCTGTTCCCCCTGCTCCACACTTCCGTTGTTCTCACAGAGTGCTAATTCATTTGCCTTTTGCTGGATTATAGATCTAAGCTTGCTGTATAGTATAAAGTGGTCAAGGGAATTCATGGCTGGAGTTTAATCTGTAGAGTTTGTAGAGTTCATGGATCTCTGTCAGCAGAACAAAGGATGCATTAGCCCCTGCAGCTAATTAATACAGGTGAAAAGAACATTGGATCCATTCCTAAACCATGAATTATGAACTATTATGAATTTATGAATTATCCGTTCCTAAACCTGTGTGCGTTGCTCATAGCATACAGGAGGTTTGTCCCACAGAGCTGTGCCCAGTACCTTTGAAATGACAGAGTACTGCCTTACAGAGGATTTTAAAGATCAATATTCAACTGAAGACAGAAATTTTCCTTTCAGGACTGATGGATAGACAGGTAGAAAAAAGTCATGGAAGATTATTTCAGTATAAGATTACTGCGGTGAGATTATTATATGCATAGAGATGTAAAGATTCAACACCACCCACAATGGAAGAATGGTTGGCGAAATTGACAGATCTTGCTGAGATGGATAAGCTAACTTCTTTGATTAAAAAAACATTATCTCCATTTATTGGTGACTGGAAACCTCTTATGGACTTTTTGTGTAAACATAAAAAAAATGAACTGGTGATTTATGGCTTTGATGATTAGGCAGGATAGATTATAGGAAGAAGAGTATCATGATGTAACTTTAGAGAGAGAGGTTAAAATATAATTGTACTTGTAACTACTGTGAAGAATATTGGAAGCCACTGCTTTGTATCTTCTTTCTTTCTTCTCTTTTGTTCGTTAGCTTTTTTTCTTTTCTTGCATTTCTTGCTTTCTCTTTGTTTTCTTTGTTTTCTCTTTTCTTCTTTACTTATATTAGCATTAGCTTTTCTCTTTCTTTTTAAAAGTTTTAATAGAAATTAAACATATACATATATATACACACACAATAGAGTACTGCCTTATAAATTATTTGTAATTGTAAGGATCAATACTTTACCTTTGCTAAGAGAATTCACTGAAAGCAGAAACACCCAAAGCTGCATTTATTGGACTTCTTTTATTTTAGTTGGGCCATGATTTTTTGAAAAACTTAAACGAATTTGGAACTGGTTTGAAGGAGTTAAATATAACTCGTTACAGAGATAAAGCACATTAATAGCACAAAAGGCTGATTGTGCAAGATTAACCTGGCATCTTAGGCATGGAAAGCAGCTGGGTGGATGTGGGCAATTCACCCTCTCTCAGCCCAACCTCCTCTCAGAGCACTGTTGTTATAGGGAAAATAGTAGGAGGGAGCATCACCATCATGAGTTGTACAAATAAGGTAGGATATAGATCAAACCAACCAACCAATAAACCACACGAAGAGCATGAGCAGAGAAGCCTGGCCTGGTAGACAGCACTAAGAGTTGTCTATGGAGAAAAAAAATCACTGCTGCTCTCAATATATCCGCAGAAAAAGAGAGAATGCGACACGTTGTTTCAGTTGAACAGCAAGTATTTATGAGTCTGTAGAACCCCACCCCTTTTCTCTCACTTATTTCCCCAAAGGGTTTGTTTAAACTGGAGATTAGCACACTACTGGAAGAGCACACTCAAAAAGGGGGATGGTGTACCCTCCCTCTATAGATTTATGGAAATGAGAATAGACATATGTTTTGGTCATCAAAGTACTTGATTGGTTACATCATGTGTTAGTGAGGTCAGATGTGGGATGGATTCTATGAGATAATGGGGTGGAACTACAGAAACAATGGTTTATTGAGAGAACAAAGTATTCTCATGAACATGCTTTCTTTCTACCGAGTTACTTTTATGGGTTCCTCTTTTTGCTTCTCAAAGTCTATGCTGGTCTCCAGCTTTCTGTACATTCCTTTGCCTTCTGAATGTTTTATAGTTTTGTTGACAGGGTTTTTTGTTTCTCAAGGCCTTGTGAAGGGAGTGGGATATTTTTTGTCCCAAATGATGCCATATTCTACTACTAGTCCAGTTAACCCTAGAATGTTTTGGCATAACTTGTATGCATGGCAAACAAGTCCACCAACAGGTCACTTTATACATGGGTGCCAAGGGAGGCAAGTGGGGGACAAATGATGAAATGGCTTATAATATCCAATGCAAGTACAAAAGGGGTGGAATTTGCATCATGACATCATAACACATTTTGTCCTTTTGACATCATGACATCATAACACATTTTGTCGTTTTGGTGAAAGCTTGTCTTGCTGTGGACATCCCTGCTAAACAGGGATATAAAAGAATTTTGCATGGATAATATTGGGCTTGTGTTTGTGTCTGTGCATGCCTTCAACCCATGTTGACTACTGGCAACTGCCTGGACAAGTCCCTGTAGTAGTCCTGGCAAGATTTTGGAAGAGGTTTGCCCTTGCCTGCTTCCTAGGGCTGAGAGAGAGTGACTGGCCCAAGGTCACCCAGCTGGCTTCATCCCTGAGGTGGGACTTCAACTCATGGTCTTCCAGTTTCTAGCCTGGTGCCTTAACCACTACACCAAACTGGCTGTGCAATATTGGGATTAGGGATTAACTAGGGATTGGTTTTCCCTTCAAAGCAATCTAGATCACTTTTTAAAATGTATGAGGTGACAGGCAATTATGTTTCCCCCGCCCCCCCTTTCTACTGCAAAAATTCTCTGAGCACTTACAGCAGCACAGAGCTGTCCTTAGAGGCTGTTTCTCTGTTGCAAGGCTTCCTGGACTGACTATACAACATCATATGGTAATTCCAGGAAGTACTGTGAAGAAGCAGCAGCTCTGCAGAAAATCATGCAGAAACAAAGATTCACTGAGTATTTTGGAAAAAAAGAGGAAAGAAAGTAAGAAAAGTGAATTGCCCTATTCTGCTTATACATTTTCCAAATAAAATCCTATCTGCCTTTAAATGGATCAATAAATTTATGCTTATAGTAGATATTTTATTTAAAAAAAACTTTCAGCAAACTGCAGAGTAGAAATCTTTCTTAGAATTGTACTATGTTCCAATGCTAATACTTTACAAGATTTTTCCTACGAATACTATAGATTTTTTCAAGGCATCAGGTAAAACTAGAAACCCATCTTGTTGCAAGTGTTAATAGTGAGGCAGAGAAATGAGGATAAGTTTGCATCTTTCAAAGCACCATGGAGTCAGGCGATGCTTTTGGGTCAGGACCTGCAGTCAATAGGTAAGCACTTGACAAAGTCAGATTTTTTTTCTAAGTTCATGTTAAGAATCTTACAGTTAGCAGAACATAATGTGTTTGCTCTACTTGGACATGTTGAACTGATTTATTTTGTATGAGTTGCAGAATTAAATTTGAACTATCAGAATATTAGATGCAAACTGAGTATTACCACAGATGTGTATCAGACAGCTTTTAATATTGTGGAGCAACATGTTTTAGTGTTTAAATTAGCAATAAAAAAACAGAAGTTGTTAGAAAGATATATTATAAAAGGATCAATCTGTAAAGGGCTTAATTAGCCCATTACTTTTGAGTCCCTTTTTTCAGTGAGCTTGAATGTCACTTTATCACAAGGGAACTTACAGTTTTGATTAGGAAGGAGGAAATAGATCTCAAATTTTCCAGATATGACAGAGTACAGGACAGTGTTTGATAGATGGTGATTTAAAGTGCAGAAAAATATTATAATTCAAGGGGGCATTGCTATTATTTTTCAAGATACAGTACTTGAATCAATAAAATTTGCAATTCTTTATACATGAAAAGTTTCTGTTCTTACTTTGCACTGTTCTATTACCAGTGTAGAAGTGTATTTCTTTTAAGTAAAATAATTCCCATTATGACACTGTAGATCTCTGATGTGTCACCAAAACAACCTTGTTGTTTTGTTTGCATTTTGCACAATAAGGTGCACTTATGCAGCTAATGAACCTGGATGTTATAAATCTTGGCTTCTGTTTCTAGACATTTGGAAAACAGCAAATATAACATTTTCATTTTCTTAAATGTCAGAAACAACAGTAGTTTATAGTTTAGCTAAATGTTTATTTCTTTTCATGCCATTACTTATGCCACCTTTGCTCTTTCAAGCACTTGGAGTTTTCCTTTATGCTCCTCTGAAGCCAGCCCTCCTCCCAGGCCCTTTTCTTCTTTTTGTTTTTTCACATATCTGAAGAATCCTTTTTGTGATGGTTCTCTTTATGTTTCCCTACTTAATCTCAGCTCACTCTGAAAGTTAGTTTTCCTGATAACATCTCTACAAATCCCAGCTATCTATATGTACTCTTCCTTGGTGACCTGTCCTCCTTTTCACCTCTAATATGTACCTTTGTTGATTTCCAGATCTCCTGTTAGCTGTTATACAGCCACATTGGCATGTTCTGCTATCTTCCATTTTTTCCCCATTAGAATCACTTGCAAGTATACTTTTACTATCTCTTTTTTAGTACTTTCCCCCTCCGGCTAGACTCCTTTTCTTATTAGCTTTCCCTGCAATGGAACTGTGGTTAATCTTTGCTTTGAGCTTTGCTTTCTTGAAATCCAAGGCATGCATTTGACTATACGCAGGTTCAGTTTCCCTTAATATCAATAATTCCAGATTTTTGGTCAGTTTTTTCTATAGTTCTCATTACTTCTGCTCTGTCCATTGTGTCTTCCCCATTGATTAGGATCAAATCCAAGATAACTCCTGTGTCATCTTCCACCCTCTGAGGAGAAAGTTGTCACATGGTTACAGCTGGAATTTGTGATATCATTTGTCCTCACATAGATAAATAGTAGCGGATACTTGTTAATGGATTCGAAGAGAGTTGGGAGCTCTTCCTTCAGATATATTCTTTTAGGGAACATCTGACTTTACAAGCCAGCAAGTTAGGCTGGGATACACTAGTTTTGATTCCTCATGGTAGGGACTCATCAACTAATATAATTCTTCTCTTTGACCTTTTGTGGATAACAATTGTATGCCTTTATTCTTCAGAGCTTCAGCCTCTAGTCTTCTATTCAACATGGTTTCTTGTTTCTTCTCAGAAGATTCAGAACCTGTTTCTTTTTTGCAAGGGAAAGAAAGGAAATCTTCATCCTCCTTAATAAGCTGAAGGGAGCCAAATCTCTGCTCCAGTTCGCTTTTTTTGTCCTTGCTAAGTGGAGTGAGTGTGTATTTCCTGCATGTGTATCCTATGCTATTCATAACATAGTTTATTTTCATAGATGTGCCAGAATCACTGTGGGCAGGACCAAAACTTGCCACAACTATATAAAATAGATAATTCATATGCTAAAATATGCTTCCTCCCACTTCATAAGAGAAGAAGCAACTTGGTTTTACTCTCTATATATGACATGTATATTAGAGATTTGTAGATAATCAAGGTGTGCTTTATTTTAATAGATATTTGAGCATAAAAATCCTTTGAAAAACCTTAGTGGTGTGGAGCAACCTAAGGAGGTGAAAGGCCACTTTGCTTAGCAGCTGCAGCTTCTGCACAAGAGGGTACATGCATAAGGTAATGCTTGTGAATTGGAGAAGCCAATCAAGATAGACTGTCTACTTCTTGGCTCTTTGTTGAGCAGTGCAACCCTTTGCAAGACAAAGCACTTTTTTCAGATAGAGTGTCCATCATCCACACATCCCTAATATATACTATCATTTAACTTCATAATGAATATAGTAAAGAAATACCCACTGTGTCTTCCTCTCCTCCCCCCCACCTTTTTGGCAGTTTCTGGAACTTTCCAAACTTTGGGACATAAAGAATATATGAATGACTCAGGCTAGCATGCTGAAAATGATATACAGGTACCGGCATTTTTGTCTGTGCTATTTTATTCCCAGGGACGCGGTGGCACTGCGGGTTAAACCGCTGAGCTGCCGATCGGAAGGTCGGCGGTTCGAAACCGCGCGGCGGGGTGAGCTCCCGTTGCTCGTCCCAGCTCCTGCTCACCTAGCAGTTCGAAAACATGCAAATGTGAGTAGATCAATAGGTACCGCTTCGGCGGGAAGGTAACAGCGTTCCGAGTCGTCATGCTGGCCACATGACCCGGAAGTGTCTATGACAACGCCGGCTCTAAGGCTTAGAAATGGAGATGAGCACCGCCCTAGAGTCGGACACGACTGGACTTTACGTCAAGGGAAACCTTTACCTTTACCTTATTTTATTCCCATCAACTAACAAGTGCATACCTCTGCAAATTGTCTTCTTCTTCCAAAAGTTGATAATGATTTATTTCAGACAAGGAAGGGGCAGAAGAAAATATTTTGGTATGTCTCAGCATATTTTTTCACAGGATAATATGGCACATTCTCTGAACAGCTTGCCCAAACCTGGCTCATAGCTAATTTGTGGATGAAATTTACCACTATTTTATTTTTGAACAAAATAGCATGGTCCATCAATAAGGACTTAGCCATGGCAGGAATGGTGGTAATACTTGGAGTCTTCTGATTGTCATTTTCAGACAAAAAATCTATACCATATAGCATGTATATTAGAAGAACTGACTTTAAAACAATTGCCCCTTCCAAAGGAAAACTGCATATAAAGCAGTGTTTATTAGGGAAAGTTGCTGAAAAGAAACATACACAGTTTAAATATAGGAAAGTTGTGTAAGAAAAGATATTTTTAAAAAGATTTTTAAAAAATTCACAGAACATGTGATGACAAGGTTTAAAAACTGATGTCCCATTTATAATTGTGTATCTCTTCCCTGGAGCAACCATAATTCTTGTATCAGGTATGAAGGTGGGCATATCTTGTTCTGATTTGTGTTAAACAGCCTCTGAATCCCCACTTAATGATGACTATTATTATAACTATCTGATTGGTTTATGGGTCTACAGGCCTTAACCAGTAGTTTGGTGATTCAATGTCTGATAAGAATAAGCCAATTTACTAAGTTTAATTTTATTGGCAATACTGCCCTAAACATTTTAAAAGTATTATTTATTAACAGAAATGGGTTGAAGGCCAGAGTATCATTTGTCAAGCGATATAAGAACTTTAGTTCAACACATGCATTCAATATTTTCTATTTATTTATATCTCAGTCAACCTGGAGTAACAATATAGAAAAACACAGGATCAGGAGAGGGAAGGTAATATTTTTGTGGTGTTTTGGCTTTTAAGGGGAACATCAGCTTATTCTTCCCATCCTCAGAGAATTTAACACCAATCTTCTGATTTTTTCAGGTAACGTTTTGGTTAGTCCACATAAAACTTTGTAAAAGTTGCTAATTTCTGTGGCTGATTATAGTAGAGCAAAACTTCAAATATTATAGTTGATTAAAAGAAGTTTGGAGACAGGTAATCTGGTAATGTGGTAAATGGGAAAATTTATTTAATAATTGGCTATTTTATTTTAAAGTCAGTTTTTAAAATCCGAATTAGAGCAGTTATTTACAAGTTTAATTTAAAAAGAAAAGTATTTTCTTACTTTACCCAGTAGAATATAACCCAACAGTCATGCATCTTCTACTTATTTGAAAAGATGCAGAGTGGGTTGGGTGGGAAGAATCACTGAATTAATTCAATTAATGCTGCAGCATTTCAGTTTGAATTTGAAATAAAATGTTATCAACTCATCCACTGGGAGACAATGCTGATTATTCATTACCACTTAAATAGAAAAGAGTGATTGAATGCTCAGTAGCTTATCATGTATTTTAAACTCTAAAAAAACACGGGAAGCTATTTCTGGACTGGAAGATTCTCATATTCTTCTGTGCTAAGATGATTCACAGCCATTTCAGACATATCTAAAAATGCTCTCTTTATTAAAGCAGGGATAAAACTTCACAGTGCTCCTTATCTTCAGGAGTTCACGATGGCATCCATGTTTCTCATTACATTTTTGCCCTCACAACAACCCTGGTAGGCATATGGCAGTGTTATGAACTAGGCAGGAGTATGATTTGTACCATGCTGGAAGACACTTTTTCTGCAGAGAGTTCCTAATTAAAAAATAATCAGGAAGGTTGTCATCAGTCAGGATGAGCCTTCTCACTCATCTAGTTTGGCAGCTGGGGAATACTTAGCCCTATTGTCAAGGACCTCTCCCTTCAGGCTGACTATAAAAGGGAGAGAAATAGAGACATAGAAAGAGAAACCAATGAGTTGGATCCTCCAAGAAATACAGAACCTAAACTATGCAATGATCCTGTCTTGTACATGAGGAAGATTTAATGAGAAATTTCTTCTTCAAACACTATAGCTAAATCTCAAGATATTAATAAAATAGTTTACTTGGGGAAAGGAGAAAATAGGAAGCATAAGGAAAGGCAACAATTGCCACACAGGGAGTTCTAAATAAAATCAGTAAAGTTTGAATGGGCCTTAGAGTTCAGAACTGTGTGGATTTCAGGGCAGAAGCATGGTTTGGTCCCCTGCTTGTCCTGCCTTTTGTGGTCCAATTCTTGCATTTCATTTTGGTTTCCTAAAGAACACTTTCCTCACATTTTTTTTTAGAATGAAGATATAAATAAATCCCAATCTCTTAGGGGAGACTATGGGTTTGCTCAGTCTAATGGTGTCCTTCATTCCTTGTATTTCAGACCATCTTAAAATTGCCTGGTGGCTGAAACTACCTTCCTAGTTAATCAGTTATGGGACTACAAAGAGACTGTTTAGTTTTCACCAGATAAAGGATCATGCAAAATGGATTATATATGACAAGCATATATAAAAAAATATGGTCTATTGAAATCTCACAGCATGGAGATAATAAATTGTACTCTTAGGGGCACTGTTGAGCCGTGTTATCAACTCATCCACTAAACCTGTGTGAGAGAGTGTCACCTGGTGAGCATCTTAGCTCAGCAGGGATTTAAACTTGTCAAAGTTCAGCACGTTACTGTAATAAAACTGGGGTTAAATACAATGGTTCAACAGTCCACAATGCTGACTTTATTTAAAATGTCACTCCAAGATTCTAATTTGATCAATTAGAAAGTCCAAAGAAGCTTCCATAGTGTTCAAAATATCTATGGATCAAAGCCAGACCAATCTATTTGCTCTGTGACACAAGGCAGAAAATGGTACTCTTTAGTTAGTTCCAAAGCCAGTAAAATTATTTTGGCATCTGAAATAGAAAATCCTACAAGTGTGTCCTGTAGCAGTAATCATAATTATTAAAATAACAAGCAATACGCTGCCCTTTCAGGATATCTAGCTTCATATGCTTGAGCTGACCACTTCATTCTGCCTAATAGTAGGGCTGGTCTTATAGCCAATTCTTGAAGACAGTAAGAAAAGTGGTTATCAGAAAAGTACATGAAGATTACGTCCCCTGGGGGAAAAATCTTTCAAAATGTATATCCAATTAAAAAAAAGAAAGTTTTAATCCCCAGAAAATCTGCAGCATTTTGATGATGAAACCTTAAGTTATTTTGAAGCTTTTTTTTTTTTTTTTTTTACATAATTGAGTATATCACAATCCTATCAACAAACCTCTAGCACCTTCTGGGAAAAAACAAACTCAAGGAGGACAAAATAGACTAAATAGTTTGTGTTCCTGAACTCAGCATGTACCTTCCAATGTATTCAGAAAGAGCAACAGCACTGTGGTTCAGAAAATAATTGAGGATTTCAAAAAGAAATCCAACTGATGCTTTCACATCCAAATGGGAAACACCTCAAAAAGAAAGCTGAAGCCGGGTGTGAGGTCCTGGAAACAAAAACAGAATTATTACAAGCACCTGTAGGGAACATAAATCAATTGGATGCAGTGTAGCAGAAGCGTTCTGGTGTTGCAAAACACCAGGGCCTAGTGCAAGGCTTGCTACCCCTCCTCAAAGTCCATGCCTCATTTCTGCCTCCTCCAACATTATTTTCATATGCCATTGCTAAAGCGGTACATTGGAAGTCTGAAGATGCATCTAAGAGCGCTGTGGCAACTACGTAAAATCCAAATCCTTCTAGTTTTATTTTCTCCAGTTTCATCAACCAGCATCACTTCTCAGATGGGCCTCCAGGTCTTCAGGCCTCAATGCTGGAGAATTTGACACCCACAGTTGCCAGGCACTGTCTCCTATGTAGAGAATTTCATCAAAACAATTTAATATTTTATAGATGGGGGGATGTCCAGTAAAAGTCTCATTTTTATATTTCCTGCCTATATTCCCACATTTCCCAATGTGAGGATGAGTAACACGTAGCCCTCTCAAGGTCACTGGATTCTAACTCCCATCAGGTTCAGCTAACTTAACTAACTGGTAAGAATGATGGTAGCTGTCGTTCATCAAAATCTGGAGGATGGCAGGTTGTCCAACTCAGCTCTGTTGACTTGATCACCTGTAGTAATCATGGCATGACTATACTGTATATACATACATACATAAAACCTTAACATATAACCTTAAGAAGTTCTGCAGTGAGTTTTCTTTGTGGCTAGCTTTGTGGTTTCACCGATCTGATGCAATCTAGCCAAAGCCCCATAGTAGACTTATACTTTAGAAAATAATGACACGAGTTGGGTTGGCTTATGCCAGGCAGAGTTTTTCCCAGGGTTAAATGAAACCATGTTACAGCATCCTATGGACTGGGTGCATTTTACCTTGCTGAGGAAGGGAATCAAGAATCAGTGGCTTGTAATAGTCATCACTTGCTGTTCTGAAAGTGCATTGCTGGCATTAAGAGCAGAGTCTGATTATATATATAAAAAGAAAGCACTCAGTTTTTATTCAATGGCCATTTAATTTTTTATTCAATAATTAAAGTCAAGACAGACAATTCCGAGCAGGCAAGAAAGTACTGCATAGCTACTGAGATGACTGAGATGGCTGTCTTGATAGAAGCTGATCTGTCTTCCTGAGAATGCCCCTGGGTGGGAATTCAGAAGTGGGGACTCAGTTTCTTACTCTCTCCCCTTGGTTTTTGGATCTTTTGTTGGCTCCATCCTCCTTTCCTTCACCTGACAGTGAACACAGTCTTCCCCCAATATTCCAACCAGCAATCCTATTTATACAGATTTGAAGTACCCACATTTCACCAGGACTTATCTTGGAATAGTAGCTTTTTTAAAAATTTTCATGCTTACATCTTTTCTGTACTACTTATTAATGTAGTTTATTGTTGCAACTGTTTTTTTTTAATGTTTAAATAACTTTGCAATCTTCCCAGAGAATTCCAGCTATTGGGTGGATTAAAATAAAATATTAATAAAATAAATAGGCCAGGCAACATGCACCAAATCTTCTAGTGAGCTGTTTGGACACAAGTCTCCAGAGGCACAGCCCAGTATATTGACCAGTACCCTACACTGATTTGTATACCAAGACCCTAGGGAGGGAAAGCACAGAAGAAAGAATGATGAATCCTTGGAATTCATCCAAGGGTGAAAGGAAAAGGGTGTAATGATAGCCCCTGTTTAACTAATAGCTAACATTCTGGTGTGCTACTTAGGAAAAAGAAGGCAGCAGGCAAGAAAGCACTTTTTAAACCTCTTTAGAGAGTCATATGAACATATGCGGGCTTGCAAGTAGGTGAATGATGGGGTCATCCGTCCAGCCCTTAATCTCTCTGACCTCCATATATTAAGCAGGAGATCTGAAGGGGAGCTGTATGTGTGTTTGTTTGAACTCTAGTGCAACTCTCTTCATTATTCAAGACCCTAATTCAACCTTGGCAACTTTAAGACGTGTGGACTTTATCTCCCAGAATTCCCCAGCCAGCATGCTGGGAGATGAAGTCCACATGTCTTAAGGTTGTCAGGGTTGAGGAACACTGCTCTAATTAAGTAGGGGCAATAGAACTGGAGTATTCTTATATTTACCCATCGGTTTATCACCAGGGAAGATACAAGACTGCTGTGATATCCAATAACTTGTACTATTGTTACCTCTACAAATTTTAAAATCTATGGCTGTTATGGGGATTCGAATTCCCAATTTTTTAAAAAAGTTTTTTTTTTCTTTTTGGATAAATGGACCTATTTCCAAACAAAACACAATTGTAGCCCTCCATTATTTTTAATTTCTAAGAATGGTTGCGAAGCCTATAAGTGATACGGAGAAATTATCTGAAATAAAGATGATAACACTGCTTTGTAACAATGCCTATTTAATGGTATTTACATGGAAGGAAATGTAGAATTTGTTAAAAGTCACATGCAAACTCTTTCTAAAGGAAAATTTGTTGCTGATTTTTTTTGGTTTCCTCAAATTTCTTTCAGAAGGATTCTTCTGAAAAAGGGATCTGTAAATGTTAACAACTTCAGGAAGGTTCTTTTTAAGAACATACTTCAATGCTGGTGACATGTCTAAGATACACACATGAACATACACACAGCACAGCCAAACTATATTTGCATTTCTTGCAATTTAGCTAGACATCTTGTGACTTGTATTACTTCATTGAAAATTTCTGCAGAGTTGTTCCATCAAACCTACCTTGACATCTTACTTGAGATATATTTTGGTGGAAGTTCTAAATTGCACCAAAGTTCTTCCATCTCTTTCCTCTGACATTTGTATGAGCATGAAAAGCTTGTAGTATCCCGGTTTGCCACATCCAAATGAACAATGGAGGACGAGGTAAAGCATGCTGACAGCTTTCCTGTTTGGTAGAAAAATGTGATTTGTTCTTTGGAGAAACTGAATTTGTGTAAGGGTTGAGTTTGACTCTGACTCTGACTCTGAACAAGGGGAAATCAAAACTTATGCTGAGCCAGAAGGGGAAGACAAAACCTATCTGGAAAGAATTGGGGAAATCAAAACCAGGAGTGATTTAGCAGAGCGGGAAAATCCTGAACAGCTGATTGGGCAGAAACCGGAGGTAGGTTTGAATCCTCCAGTCAGTGCTCACAAAAGGAGAACTGAGAAGTGAGCCAAGCAAAAGGCAGCCCGATTGGCTCCAGAGGAGAAATGGCATGGAAAGAATTGGATAAAAAGGCACCAGTGCAAGGAGCAAATCTCCGGAGACAACCCATCCATTGAGCTAACCATTTCTTCAGGAGAGTCCTTGCTGGAACTGGGAGCCTTGCCTGTAGCCAATGCGGAACCAGTGCCAGCTCCTTCCACCATTGTGGAATTACCTCCTTTGCACTCTCCTCCAGCCGAGTCCATCCTTGCCTCCAGATCCAAACCTTGCCTTGCCACCCCAGCTGAGCCCAGCCTTGCCTCCATGGTCAAGCCTTGTCTTGCCATTCCAGCTAAGTCCTGCCTTGCCTCCATAGCCAACTCTTGCCTTGCCTCCTTGCCTCATCCTTCAGCCAAACCTCATGTTTCATTCTTGCCACACGCTCTAGCTACACCCAGCCTTGCTGCTTCGTTGCAAGGACTAGCAAGTTCTGTCTTGCTGTGTTGCCACGAATTTCCTCTACTCCTGATCTTGCAGCCTTACCTTGTTCTCCTCCACTGCCTGGGTGGACTTGATTGAACTGTATTGCCCAATTAATAGACTCTTATCTGATGTAAATAGTTAATTGTAAATAAAGAATTCCTTCTAAAACCTGCCTGGCTGTCTTATAGTCTGAACAGGACAATTTGCACTGGAAAAAACATCTATTGTCATGTGTGTTTTGAATAAAAAACTGTTTCTACGTTAAAACAGCTGTTGCTTCTTGGCTTGTTGCACTTTTCTTGCAGTACAGAGCAATTCCCATTTCTCTCATAAAACAATATTTTCTTAATTGTCTCAAAGATCAAAACCGGATGGTAGTATGTCAGGTACCTGCTTGCAGTGTGTCATGTACTGAAATAAAAATCAAATTATGGCTTTGCTAGTATCAGGACTTCATTGATTAAAGGCTTGGTAGCAATCACTTTTTTCATTTAAGATGTACAGCTGTAATACTGATAAAGCTTTCTTTCCCTTCTGTGTTCTGTTGCTTTCATTGAATTTGAAATATGAGTGATACATTAAAATAAGCAGTCTAAAAGCCGTGGTGAAATAATTCAGGGAAAAGACGCAGACCTCTCCTATTGTTTTTATGGAATGCCATTATGATCTTTGTCAGGTCTGTATCATGTGTTTTATGGTCCGGACCTTGCTTGTATTGCGACATAAACAAACTCCATCCATTTCAAACTCAGCTTGTCCCTTAACAACAGGTTCATACATTTTGTGGATGTTCGTTTATAGCAACTTAAGTATTCATACCGGATTTCCTTGTATTTGGTCAATTATATTTTGCCATCAGATTAAAAAAAGGTTAATTTTGTGATCCACTGCTGTAGCCTTACAGATCTGCCTTCAACAAGGATTTTTAGAAGGACCTACATCAACAAAATGCAAGTAGGATGTAGGTCCTTCTTGAAATCCTACTTGGAACCTTCAACAGATTCTCCAGCAATCTGAGCTTCCACTGAGCACAACAGATGTGAGTATATTCCATGTGGTGGGCAGCGACTGTTCCATGTACAACACTCTGCTCTACACACTCAGGCAAGACTGTTATATTAGTCCCAAATCCTTGTGTTTGCTCCCAAATCCCTCATGGGCTGGCTTCTCAGGAGGGGCTTCTAACATATTGCCAAACAGTTGCTACCCCTATCATGGAAAACCTGTACACTGCTGCCTCTACTGCCATATTTTTCAGCACCCTCGGCCTTTGTATTCTCCCATGTCTTTAATCTGCTGTATACTTCATTTGTGATGTTGTATTTTAGGTAGTTTTACTTCTGTGAGGCTTTAAGTATTTTTAATTCCATGGGATTCTGAGATCATCCAGATATACTTGTTTTAGCCTCTGCTGCTTTTAATTGATGGCTGTCTTTCATGGATTGTTTTATTACACTGCTTTTGATTTGTTTTATATGGCTTTAAGATTTTATTTGTCCTTTTATTGCATGTTGCCCTGAGAATTATTACTCTAGGATAATTAATTGACTGTACAGAATGAATAAATAAATAAAACTTGCAACTGGATTCTCAAAAGGTGATTATAATAATGAGTACTTAGGCTATCTACATTCATTCCTAATGGAGTCAGCCGTTACTATGGTGACACATGCATTAGGTACACTAAGCCAGAATGATTTCTGGCTAGATAGGAAGAATCTTTGGAAACTGCAATTGGTTTATAATGAACAGTGAGAATGCTGATTGTTACTCACTGATATTACACCTGGTGTTGAAAGGCTGTATTAATTACCAATTTATTCTCAGCACCATTCAGATGGTGGGCAATGACCTTTAAAGTTTTAAATAGTTCAGATCTAGGATAGCTTAGGCAAGGATGGCAGCCAGATGATGATGATGATGATGATGATGATGATGATGGTGGTGGTCTCTAAGGGTTTCAATGACTCAATATATTAACCAATCTGGCTTGGCCTTTTCTGCCTTTTGTTTTTTTGGTGGAAGAGAACTTCTTGGTGGGGATTACATAAAACAGATACTTTAGGCCCCCAAGAAACTTAAGGAATTTATTTTCAGATTTTAATTGGGTGTGTATGAAGGGGAACCAGGAAAAAGTCACACCACTAAAAATCACCATTTAGTCCTGAATGTTGGTGTCATCAGTAGTATAAGTATTATGCAGACAGGAGAAGCAGATGTCTTGGGTCCCAGAGGCATAGGAATCTGCCAAGCCCCCTCTTGCTACCACTCCTTGCCTCATGTCTTCAAAAAACATGATTATGCTGGGTAGGGGTACCATACCTGAGCTGCATAAATCTGCAAAAATGCTAGCTGTCAACCAAGAGAGTTCTGCTGAGAGTGGCTGTTGGGAATTTTGCAGCCCAGACTTGGTAGCCCAAGTGCAGGATTCTAGCTGGAGCCTCAGAGAAGGAGCCTCAATAAAGGTGGAAGGAGGCAGTGAGTGAGAGAAGAGCCAACAGTGCAGGTGCAACCAACTCCTGCTCCATTGGTACTCCTGAGTCAGGGTTACCTCAGCAGCATCAGCAACAGCATGCACTGGAAGTAAAGTTCTCAGAGGGCTTGGTAGCTTCCCTGGTGATCGCTGCTGGCTGTTCTCTTATATCACCACCACCACCACCACCACCACCACCACCACCACCACCACCACCACCAACACCACTATTGGCAGGGGGAATAGGCATACCATATCTGAGTTGCCAAAATCCAAACAACCATTAGACAGGAACAAACAGATACAGAACACTCTATTTCTTTTCTCCCATCTAGAGGCTATCCGTATTTGTGTTGCCCAATATGGTATGCCTAAGAGAGAAAGTCTTTCATGTAGGGGAATCTTCTGAGGGGAGGATTTATTTATTTACTTATTTCTCAAATTTTTTATCACTGCCCATCTCCCCCAAAAGGGGGACTCTGGGCAGTTTACAATAAAATTATAAATTTTAATTATAAACAGGATACATGAATGCAGGATGTAGAGCTGGGGGGAATGGATATTTTGGATGACCGAGGGGGCAAATGGAGACCTGCTTCTGCTGAGGGGTGGGGCAGGCACATGACCTTCCTTTTCCTTTCTCCTCACTACCTTGGTTCCTATTACCCGAGGGGCTTGGTGTCTGAGCTCTCTTACCCCTGAGATGTCCCATCTGCGAGGTTTGCCTTGGGTGTCATGGTCCAAGAGTCCTTGGAGCTCCAAAATGGGGCTGTGGATTGCATGTAGCCGATAGGCTATTGGTTGCCTACCCCTTCTAAGGACTGCTTCATTCCATCACTACCAATCTATAAGAATTTCTGAAGACAGCCTTCTCTATGCATTAACAATGGTGTAGAATAACAAAGAGCTTTCTCTGACTTATGTGATTATTTGCCCTGGTAGGTTTGGCTGCTTTCTTTTTTCTCTGGTATTTCATCATTTGGTACAATCTGTCTTATTTAGACAGGCTTTTGTTTCATCAGTAGATGCCTTTGTTTTATCTGCTGCATCTGTCTCTTGTTTTATTATTGTACTTTTTGTTCAATTTTTGCTTTTTCTGCTCCATTCACTAAATGTTCTCTCCTGGAGTTAGACTAAAATAAAATTGTACAGTTTCTAAGGCCACTGGGATATATATGGCTCCAAAACATTGGTGTGGCTCCTGGGGTTACCAAATTGTAATGTTTAAGATGAACAGAAGGTTAAAAAGAATGGAGACTAACATTAACTATATTTAATTTTAAAATGTTAAATAAAGCATTATGTTTGCTTAAGTCCACCCACTATTGGTGGAGTTGGTGTAGGTATATTTGCAGTATATCTCCTGCCCAGTACACCACAATATAGTTCTTGGCCTAGAAAACTGCACTTCTACTCTAGAGTAACACGCTTCCCAGTTCTACTTACCTCCCCGCAGCATTTTAATCTGTCTTCTGGTATAGTTTGTGGAAAGTAAAGCTATACTATGGGAGAAAAGTTGCTGGAGAGAGGCCTTGATCACTTCCCTTCCTTCATCTATATGGTTGGCTTTGAATTTGTCATGTGGTGCATACATTATTGAGTTCTGTCCAGTGTCAGCGATCATCACGAGTCTTGGTAATGCATTCAGTGGATATAAGCAGGTTTGAAAGAGTACGGGGTCTTCCATGTGGCACTGTTAAGCTGCTTGTCTCCTGTGCTGATGCCAGCTGAAAATGAAGCAAGCTTAAGAAATTGCTATCTGGATTTCAATCTCTTCTTCAGCTTTGGTGACAATGCTTGCCGGGTGTTCTGTTCAGACAGCGGTTACCTTGGCCCTCTGTATCTGCTTCTTTATCCTTCTTCCCTGTGCCAGAAAAGCAAGTCCAGTAATTCAGCAGTCCTCCCTGGCCACTTACTGCTTATCCTAACTATTGCTATGCTATGCCGATAGGAACCAGTGAACTGGTACTTCAGAACATTGCTTATGGGAGGCATGTAATGCCTGAGACCTGTCTTGCAAACCACGGCAGGGTTCCGGCTTCATGTGAGCAGGTTCTTCTTGGACACAGACATTCCCCAAATGGCTGTGAAGAGCAGTGATCGGAGGAGGGACATGTGCCAGAGGTTCTGTACAACAATCAATAGCAGCACAGATGTTGCCATGATCAAAGTAAAGCACAGCAGAAAAACTGCATGACTGGGCTTGTGCCAGTACAATCTGAAAACACCATTTCTGAAATGTGGTAGAAAAGCATAATTGCTGACTGCCTCCGTGTGGAGATAGAGGTGAGCTGAGGGTGACATTCAAGTCCATTCAAGTCCTCTCATTGTGACTGCTGAACTGCTGCCCACCCTCAGTTAGTGGGTCACGTAGAAGAGCCAAAAATGTGCTTCATAAATTCTTTCCAAAGATGCCTTATTAGCTGTGTGATTCAGATTTATTCCGTCCCTAATTCAGATTTATTATATCTTTCCTGGTGTCATGCCAACATTCTTTGTGGATTGCATTCATGACAGAAGCACTAGTTCATCATGGAGAAGCATTTTATCTCACTAGGTCTGACAGTCATGGTGATGCTATCATAAATAGGGTTGAGTAATATTTCTAATTTATAAAAAACAGTGGCAAAAGTTAGGTAAGAAATAACTACATCTACCTAGAGTTTAAGAAAATCTAGTTGACTACAGACTCTAAGAAAGAGTTATTTGCTTTTCTCTTAGACCATCCTTGTGACCCCCTCTAGACCAAATATCCAAGTCTTCAAATGAACCCTCTCACAGATGCAATGAACAAATGAGGGAGGGCTGGAGAATGACTGTTAGTTGTCTCTCCCCTCCCTACCAGACTGTGATATGCACACTGGTCACCCTTCTCCATGGCTGTGCATTCAGGATCAGTGTGAAGGAGGCCTTCATATGTGTGAAAATGGCCCCCTTTATACTGTGGCTGAATGTGGATTGCCTTCAAGTGTGGTGTGGAGCTTAGAGGGCATCTGACACAGGAGTGGGAGTGCAAGGATCTATGCACCTTCCATATCATGAGAACAATCAATATGTGGAGAAGATTCCAAATGAATATTCCTAGAGTTCTGTGGGGGGGGGGGGGTTCCTGCAAAGCTAGGCCAGGCAAGACATGGAAGTTTAGAAAAATCAGAAGCTGTAGAGCCTATTTCTGTTAAAATCTAAAGTAGATTTTGAGATAACTGGAATTTCTTAGGTGGTGCCACTGAAAACCAGTTTTGTTAATCTAGGTTATAATGGGGGAACTGGCTGTCATGCGCTGCCTGCCTCTGAATAATACTCAGACACTGGTTCGTGGATCAGGCTCTGATTTATTCACAGCGCAGTTACAGCGTCGGAAGAAAAAAGCTGAGAGTGACAGGAGCGCGCCGGTGCGGGGTTTAAATACCCCGCGCCGGTCAGCGCCCCCTCACTCGCGGTCACGTCACCCCCCTTTGTCCAATACGTTGCCCTGCCGGTGGGTGAGGGGTTGTGAGGCCCCGCTGGCGTTCCGGGATCGCCCATCATCAGGTTTTCTATTCCTCTGGTGATTGCTGTCAGCTGGGTGATCTCCGATGTATTGGCGCTGATGGCTTGGGTGTGCTCCGTGATCCGTTTAGTTATTGTTTGTTGGCCGTTAGTCGTTGTGGGTTGATGGCTACTTATCTTGAGCCCCTTCACCTATTTCCTTGCTATTGTCATGTGTGCCATTGCGCTGATGACTTCAGCTCAACGGCACTCATGACATACTGCCCCCTTTCCGAATAGTGCTCCCCCCCGGTTTTCTGGTTTTTTTTTTTTTTTTTTTTCTCGGTGGAGCTGTCAAACGGCACTTTTTTTTTTTTTTTTTTTTTTGAAATTCCCGCCGGAGTAGTTGTCGCCCCTCCCTTTGCTCCTCCCTCTACCACGTGCCTTCCCAGGGTGTGTCCATGGTGCGCATGCCCGGGTCCCGTCCTGGCGTGCGCATGCTCCAGCCACACCCTGTTTGTTTGGCTCAGTTCGGCGAGGGGAGAGGCGTGGCGGGTCAGATGCTTATCAGCTCCAGGTAGGGCCCTTCTTTTTTTTCAATTTAAAGTGCGTCGCCTTTGTTGTATCTCCTGGGCGTCGCCCCCAGGTTGCCCTGTTGACTTGCTTGCCACTCCCCCGCGGCCGGGGGGGCGGAGGGAGGGTGCTGGCGAACGCTTGTCATCACCTCGTGGGCCCGGGGCGGGGGGAGTGAGTCCCGGGGGGGGAGGTCCACCCAAGTCGCGGGCTTGGGGGGGCCCTTTCCCTTGGGGCACGGGAGGCGGGGGGGGCTGCGGGGGGGGTTTTGGCTTGCTGACCTTGGTTGTGGCTTGTCGGGGTATGCCCGGTGAAATGCTCTGGTTAGGTCAGGCGCGTTAACGTTGTGCGCCGCCACCCATTCCGGGTGGGGGAAGTGTTTCCACCTGACCAGATAGTGTAGAGTTCCTCGTTGCTTGCGGGAGTCGAGAATGTCCCTTATCTCGAAGTGGTGTTGCCCGTCGATCATCACCGGTGCGGGCTGTGGCGTGCTTGGGTGCCATCGGGAGGTGGTTGCCGGTTTCAGGAGGCTGGTGTGGAACACCGGGTGGAGTCTCCGTAGGTTGTGTGGCAGGTCCAAGCGTATTGCTACCGGGTTCACTATTTGTGTGACTCGGAACGGCCCGATGTACTTAGGCCCCAGTTTTTTCGAGGGTTGGGTTGACTTTAGGAACTTGGTGGATAGGTAGGCCATATCCCCCACTTGGAACGTCGGTTGTTGGCGCCGGTGCTTGTCGGCCTGCTCTTTGTAGGCTGCCTGTGCATCCTTCAGCGCCGCCGTGATTACTGGCCATGCTTCCGCGATCTTCCGTCCCCAGTCGCTAGCGTCCACCTGGGGTTCCGGGGGTTGAGGTAGCTCCGGTATGGGGATGAAGTCGCGCCCCGAGACTACTTCAAACGGAGTTTTCCCCGTGCTCGTGTGGACGGCGTTGTTGTATGCGACTTCGGCGAACGGGAGCAGTTCAGCCCAGTCGTCTTGGTGGTAGTTAGTATATGATCGTATGAATTGCTCTAAGGTGGCATTAAGAACCTCTGTGGCTCCGTCCGTCTGGGGGTGCCAAGCCGTAGATAGGGCCTGTTGGGTCCCCGTCAGCTTTAGGAAGGCCCGCCAGAATTTGGAGGTGAACTGTGTGCCCCTGTCGGTCACCACACGTGCGGGACATCCGTGTAGCCTGTACATGTGGATGAGGAAGAGTTTGGCTAGCTGTTGTGAGGATGGGACCGACGTGCAGGGGATGAAGTGGGCCTGCTTTGAGAAGTAGTCCTTCACCACCCAAATGGCCGTTTTCTTCTGGCTGGGTGGGAGGTCCACTATAAAATCCATAGAGATTTCCTCCCATGGGCGGGAGGGTTCTGCCACCCGTTGTAATAGCCCCGCGGGCTTGCCTGGTGCCCGTTTGGCCCTAGCGCACGTTGGGCAGGACGCTACGTAGGCTTTTACGTCTCGCCTGAGCGCGGGCCACCAGAATTGACGCCGTGTTAGGTGTAGGGTCTTGAGGAACCCAAAGTGTCCCACTTGTTTGGCGTCGTGTGACCTATGCAAGATCGCCTGGCGTTGCGAGTCCGGGACGTAGATTCTGCCTTCCCCCCATGCCAGGTCCTGTGCCATCGTTACCTTGTCGGGGTTTGCCAGGAACCAGGGGTCGGTTTTGAGGGCGGCGGCGAGGTCCGTGCGCATTCCCCCTGGTAGTTGCGGTTGGCTTCTTCTGGTCGCCGGTTGTCCCGCCGTCGGCTGCGCCGTAGAGTCGAGCTGCCTCCGCGCGCCGCTTCGGGTGGTCACGGCCATCCCCAGTTGCGAGGCGGATAGGACCGTCCCAATGGTGTCTGGGGCGGGCTCTTCGTCTTGGGGCAGTCGGGAGAGGGCGTCGGCCAGGAAGTTCTTTTTGCCCGGCATGAACTTCAGCTGGAAATTAAAGCGGCTGAAGAATTGGGCCCATCGGACCTGTTTTGGGCTAAGGCGTCTAGGCGTTCGTAGGGCCTCGAGGTTCCGGTGGTCAGTCCAGACCTCGAATGGCTGGGTGGCTCCCTCGAGTAGGTGTCGCCATGTCTCTAGCGCTGATTTCACCGCGAAGGCTTCTTTCTCCCAGACGTGCCATCGCCTTTCTGTCTCGGAGAACTTCCTTGACAGGTAGGCGCATGGTTTCAGGAGTCCCGTGGGGTCTTTCTGTAGCAGGATGGTTCCCAGGGAGAAGTCTGAGGCGTCGGCTTGGACCACGAACGGCCGTTCTGGGTCCGGGTGCGCGAGGATTGGCTCCGTAGTGAACAGCGCTTTCAGCTTGTTGAATGCGGTCTGGCACGCGGGAGTCCAATTCAGCACTGTGCCTGGGTTCTTGGTGCGTCGGGTGTCCCCCACCCCTTTGGTTTTGAGAAGGTCCGTTAGGGGGAGGGCTATCTCTGCGAACCCCCGGGCGAATGACCTGTAAAAATTCGCGAATCCGAGGAAGCTCTGTAGTTGGCGTCTGTTGCGGGGGCGCTCCCAGTTTAGCACCGCTTCGACTTTTGCAGGGTCCATTTCGATGCCGTCCCCGGAGATTCGGTACCCCAGGTAGTCTAGGCGCTCTTTGTGAAACTCGCACTTTGTAGGCTTGGCATAGAGCTGCGCCCTTCTGAGCTTGTCGAGGACTTGCCTGACTAGGGTCACATGTTCCTCGTGCGTTTTTGTGTAAATAAGGACGTCATCGATGTAGACCAGGACCCCTTTGAACAGATGTTCATGCAGTACCTCATTAATGAGCTGCATGAACACCCCAGGGGCCCCCGCGAGTCCGAAGGGCAGTACTTTGTACTGGAAGGCGCCTAGGGGGCAGTTGAACGCCGTCTTCCATTCGTCCCCCTCCCTGATTCGGATGCGATAGTACGCCTCGCGAAGGTCCAGTTTGGAAAAGACTTTGCCCGTGGACAGGTGGGCGAGCATGTCCTTCACCAGGGGTAAGGGGTATTTGTTGGACAGGGAAGCCGCGTTTAGGCCCCGGTAGTCGGTGCAGAGCCGTAGGGTGCCGTCTTTCTTCTCCCGGAATAAGACGGGGGCTCCGACCGGTGAGCATGCTGGCTCTATGAATCCCCTGTCAAGGTTTTTATCGATGAACTCCCGGAGGGTTGCCATCTCCTTCGGGGTCATCGAGTAGATCTTTGGTCTAGGTAAGGGGACGTCGGGCAGTAGGTCGATCCGGCAATCCGTCTTGCGGTGGGGGGGTAGTTGGTCAGCTTCTGCCTCTCCGAAGACCTCGGAGAAGTCGGCGTATTGTTCCGGTAGGTCTGCTGTGGTAGCGGCGTTGTCTTGTGTAGTCGCCTCCGCTCGTCCTACAGTGGGGTTGGTTCTGCCCGCTGGAACTGGTGCTCGATACTCGCCGTCGCCGAATGTGAAGGTGCGGGTCTCCCAGTTGATCCGCGGGTTGTTTGTCGCGAGCCATGGCATCCCCAGGACTGCAATGGGCCGTCCGATGTGCGTGACGACGAACGATGTGCGCTCGGTGTGAGTGCCCATTTGCAGGGTGACCGGCTCGGTTTGTAGCATGGCTGGTTTCCCTCCCGCTGTGGAGCCGTCCAGCTGGTGGAATGCCAGCGGCGTGGGGAGGGGGAAGCAGCGGAGGTCGAGTTTGGCGACTAGGTCGGGGTGGATGAGGTTTTTTGAGCACCCCGAGTCCACTAGTGCCGCGGCCGTGGTGGCTCCGTTGCCGGCAGAGAGTTTGATTGCCGCCATTATTACGGGGCTTTCGTCGTTCCGTCGAGGTGGTCCGCGCTGCTGTCCCACCGCCTGCCTCGCCACGCGTTTCAGGGCAGGCGGGGAGCTTTTCCCGCCGGCTGTTCGGGGTCTGCGTTATCCTCTTCCCCCCAGTAAGCGTCCCAGCCTTCCTTTGGTGTCGCTGTGGCCACGGTCATTCAGCGGTGAGGGGGCGGCCCCAGGTTGAGTGGTTTGGGGCTAATTTTCGGGGTGGGTTTGGGCGCGCTGGTCGGCGGTCGGTTGGCGAAGCAATCCACCGTTTTGTGCCCTAATTTGCCACACCTCCCGCAGGGCTCCCGGTTGAATTTCTTTTTTGGGTATATGGGGCCGGCCATCCCCATGTGTGGTGCGGGTACCTTTTTTCCGGCATAGTTTGTGTCTTCCGTGGTTGTCATGAGGAAGGTGCGGTGCGCGTGTTCGGCTTTCCCCGCGAGGTGGATCCACCCGTGTAGCGTTTCTGGGTCATCGCGGTAGAGGGCCCATTGGAGAACGTCGCGATTGAGCCCCCTTTTGAACATTTCCAGCAGGGTGGTCTCGGACCAGTCGCTGACCTTCCCCGCGAGGGCTTTGAACTCCAGGGCGTAGTCAGGGACCGTGCGTGTGCCCTGTTTAAGTCTTTGGAGTGCGTTTTTCGCCCTTACTTTGGCTAGGGGGTCTTCGAAGTAGTTTTTCATCTCATTGATGAAAGCAGGGAAGGTGGCAAGGGCGGGGGAGCTGGACTCGTACAGTTGGACGTACCAGTCCGCCGCCCTGTCTTGGAGTTTGATCGCCACAGCGGCGATCTTGTCGGCCTCGGAGTCGTAGGAGTGTCCGTGCCTCCCCATGAACTCCCTAGCGTTCGTGACAAAGAACGAGAGTTTCGTGGGGGTCCCATCGAAGAAGATGGGGAAGTCCTTTGGGGCCCGGGCGTTTTGCGCGGCCCTGCCTCTCGCTTCCCGGTCTGTGGTGTCGTCCGCCTGTGCCGTCTGCTGACCCTCCGCTGGCCCGTGGGGGTTCGGTGCTTCGCTCGGGGTGTGGGCCTGTGCGGGGACGTCGTTGGGTGGCGCGGGGGGCATAAGCGACTGGAGCATGGTCCGGAGTTCCGTCAGTTGAGCCCGCATGGCCGCGAGTTCAGCTCGTGCCTCCTCGTCCACAGCTCGCGCCGCCGCTGGGGCCGGTTCCGCTGGCGCGTCCTCGGGGGTGGGTTGCCGGCGGGGTTCCTCCTCCCTCTGCCGCGGGTCCGCTTCCTCCGCCGTCTGCTGGGTGTCTCCATCGTCCTCCTCCGTGTTGACCGCCGTTGGGCTGTCGCTCCACGCCCGTTGCTGGGGTGCGATGTGGGGCGCGGGGTCCTCCGCTGGTTTCGGAAGTCGTGCTGCTCCCTCCCGCGGTCGGGTTGCCTCCGTCGCCATCTCCCCTTGGGGTTGGAGCTGAGGCTCGGGTCGGGTGGGGTGGGCGTCCATGGCTCCGGGAGTCCGCGGTGCCTCTGGCCTTGGTCGGTCCTCCTCTGTCTCTTGCCGCGCGGCTCGCCCTCCTTGCCCGCGCCGCTCCAGCCTCATCTTGCTGGTCTTCTCGCCGTCTACTCCTCCCGCGGCTCGTTGTCGTCCGGTGGGGCTCGGCGAGGCTGAGTTTATGACTCTCAGCTTTATGTCATGCGCTGCCTGCCTCTGAATAATACTCAGACACTGGTTCGTGGATCAGGCTCTGATTTATTCACAGCGCAGTTACAGCGTCGGAAGAAAAAAGCTGAGAGTGACAGGAGCGCGCCGGTGCGGGGTTTAAATACCCCGCGCCGGTCAGCGCCCCCTCGCTCGCGGTCACGTCACCCCCCTTTGTCCAATACGTTGCCCTGCTGGTGGGTGAGGGGTTGTGAGGCCCCGCTGGCGTTCCGGGATCGCCCATCATCAGGTTTTCTATTCCTCTGGTGATTGCTGTCAGCTGGGCGATCTCCGATGTATTGGCGCTGATGGCTTGGGTGTGCTCCGTGATCCGTTTAGTTATTGTTTGTTGGCCGTTAGTCGTTGTGGGTTGATGGCTACTTATCTTGAGCCCCTTCACCTATTTCCTTGCTATTGTCATGTGTGCCATTGCGCTGATGACTTCAGCTCAACGGCACTCATGACACTGGCTGCAATATGTTGTCCTACCTCATCTTCTTATATGGCTTTTGATCTGCAATTGCTTCTGTGGAGAAGCAGGATAATATTGACTAGAGCCCAAGATCCTTCCCTTTCTTAAGCTGATCCTGGGGAGGTGACAGAGAGGAAACTGAAATAAAGCTACCCACAGTTCACCCTTATCACATCCTCTGTGTCTATGGCCCAGAGATAAGTAGACTGCTTTAAATATATTTAAAACAATTTACACTCTTTTGCTATTAATACATTTTTATCATTATCTCCCAGTGAATTTCCATTTAAGCTATAATGTTATACATTTATTTATATGCATACGGTTTGAGATTTCTCATTTCTTTGCAGTTGGAGGCAGGCACTTTAATAACCCTATATTAATGATCTTACCTCCTTCTTTATTAGCCTCCATAAATCCAAGTTTAATCTCTTATTAAGCTCACTTCCACCTTGAGTGCACACTTCAGTTTTATCTTTTTATCATCCTCACTTCTATGCCATCTTGCCTCTGTACAATGATTATTTGTTCCCTTTTAAATTCATCACTCCTTTTCAGAAATATATTTCATACTTCAGAACATGGAGAATCACATCACCTTCCAGTTAGAATGGCACTAGCCCAGCTGCGGACTCATGCTGTGGGGTGGTGCTTTGACAGACATACATTTGGTAGGAATAAGAGCATAATAATTCCCAAAATAATTCCCTGCACATATAACAGGTTGTATTGTTGGTAACCTGCTAGAAGTTAAAGTGCTCATCTTACAAAGGAGAGTGACATCAAGGTTTCCTTTAAAGAAGAGTACAGTGAGCCACCATGTAACTAAGGTGAAAATATTACAGTGTTCATGAATTTCATTAAAATCTCAGATCAATGCAGCAAAGATCTTCAGGCTGGGTTCAGAGGCTGTGTATTTAGCAGTTGCTTTCACATATGGGTCTTTTTTATTAGTCAGGGTGGCAACTTAGAGCCCAGATATGCTTACAGGTTGTGAAGAAATCAAGTTCAGACAGATGAATAAGTGGCATATTTTTGCTCATGGTGACACGGGCATCTATAGAAATCAATCTTCCCAGCCCAATATCCTCCAGATGTACTGAGATTACATGTTGTAGAATTCATAGCTCATGTGGCTGAAGACCACATGGTTTGGAAATTCTAGGAGATGCAGCTCCAATAAATCTGGAGGGCACAAAGCTGGGAAACCTTGGTATATGCGATGTCTTTTTCTGACAAAAAACGTGAAGGTAGAGTGAGTAATATATTGGTATTTTACAGGCTGACATTTAATTGTGCTATCAGAGTGCCCCATTTATGAATGTTTACTGTTTGTTCAAATGGACAGTAGCACCCAATGTGCAGCCCAATAGCTGTTCTTCCTTTTTGTCTTTCTCTGCTATAGAAAATCTCATCGGTTCCTCAGAAAATTATCCCATTCTTGGCATTCGTAATAAGGAAGACCATCCCCTCCCTCTGAGGCACTTCAGTTTTGAGGTGACCCGTGCCTGGGGATGAACAATGACTGGAAATGTAGGTCCCTTGCTGCCATCACCCCTTCATTATAAACCAGTTTCGCCTTCCCCACCAGCCCTCTGGGGAACCAGGGGAGGACTGAAGGGGAAATCCTCATCCTGCCCTGGGTTTGGCTACTAAATACAGAAAGGGAAACCAAACACACAATCTTTTGGGAGTCAGTAGCTCAGCCAAGCTGAGAGGGGTGCTAGAAGGCCAGCGGTCGACTCCAGGACTGAAACAAAAATCAACTTCATTAAAGGTGCTAAAAGGAGGTAAGCTCCAAACACACAACACACAGTTAAAAAGAGAGAAAATTATAAAATAAAATAAAAATAAAATAAATAAAATAATAAAATCAGATCAAATACCCTAATGCAATTCTAGCTACAGCCAAACAACTGCATTTCCAACCTAGCCTGAGATCACCCACTCCTTATCCAGGACTCCAGCCAACTCTCCAAACCCCCTCCCCCTCAAAACCTTCTTCTTGCCCAAAACCTGACAGAACCATCCTCTTTTCCTGTATTGGCTCGCAGGGGTCAGGTGACTCTTCCTGGGCATATCAGGCTGGTTTGTTTTTTAAAGTGCCAGCTGCTCCTCACTACAACATTGTTTCAAAATGCTACTTCCCTCATGGAAAATGATCCTTCAGTGATATCATGTTCAAGGGGTTCATTCATTCAGACCCTCATACCATTGCACTTCTCTACCCAGCCTGTCTTCAGAGCACATATAATCATCTAGCTATTTCCCAAAAGGATTTGTGTCATATATGTCAGCCTTGCAAGGTAGTCCAGACAAGATGCACACTCAGAAGTACTACTCTATCTTTATTGTAAGGTTACAATGACAGCATCTTGCAAGTCTAAAAGTACATCTGTCTCCCCTCACCTTTACAGGGAGAGAGGGTCCCTTCTGAGGGAGGGTCCCTTCTGAAATGTTTGCCATGTTCCCATTCCTTTTCTGGGTTCAGCTGCCTCTTATCTGACTGTTGCCTAGAATGTGGCTTTTCCTCCTGTCTCCCAAAGTCATTCCCACATACCATTACAATATGTTCAGTAGACAGATAGTTTAAAAAGTAGAAGGGGGGAGAAGCAAATTGCTAGAAAGCTGCTTCTCCTTCTCCTTCTCCTTCTCCTTCTCCTTCTCCTTCTCCTTCTCCTTCTCCTTCTCCTTCTCCTTCTCCTTCTCCTTCTGGTCTCTCTTGAGTGAAGTCATTAGTTCCAGGAGCTTCAAAGGTTCAAATCCAGTAGGGAAGGGATTTGTGATGGACAGTAAAAATACTAATTAATTAGTCAACTTTGAGGGAAAAAAGGATAATAACTGACTGGTAAGCTTGATCGACAAATATCTCAACAGCTTGCAAACTGTTAGAAAATTTGCAAGTGGGGCATTGTGGTGAGAGATCATAGTAGCATAAAAACATAAGCAGTGCCCTGCTGGATTGGACCCTGGTCCTATCTTGTCCAGCAGCCTGTTCTCACAGCAAGCCAACCAACTGCACAAGGAAGCCCACTATCTCCCAGAAGATAGCCTTCAGGTGCAGTCACACTGCCATCAGCGCTAATAGCTATTGATCCTCATGAATTCCATGAATTGGTTCAACCCTTCTCTGAAGCTAACCAAGCTAGTAGCCAGGATCCCATCTTGTGGTAAAATCATATTTTACATGTGTGTGAGGGTGAGACTGCTCTCAACATCATTTTTCTTATAAACCACAGAAACACTCTTAATATTTTCTAGATTTTCTTATGGAAAGACTCACTAAAATGTTGGGCAGAGGAAAGCAGAGAGTTTTGGCTCAGTATTTAGATGGACTAAGAAAGAAATACTCGAAATATCAGAATAAATCTTCTTGATCCATTTTCTCTTCTTTAAGGCAGCATTTACTCTGGGTAGAAAAGAAACAGAATGATCTACACTGTGTAAAATTCTCTTGAAAAAAATAGCATTTCAAATGAAAATTATAGTGTATCTAAAATATTACATTTAAATGTTGTCCAATTATATTAGCTGTCCCATCAACTCGAAGAGAAAGCGTTGCTCCACAGATGCAAAAGAAACAAACCCATTAAATGCAGGCTTTCATGAATGAACAAATTCTGGGTATGCATCAGATTGTAATCTTGAAAGGTAACAAAGAAACACAGAGAAACATGAAATGAGTAAGTGCATCTAATTCTTCAGGAGAATCTACTGATGCAAGTGGACAAGATATATTGCATCAACAAGAGTTGTAAGTAATATACTTAATAAGGCAAAACATTCCTTTTGTTGATTGTAAGTCAGCTCCCTATCATCTTGAAAGACTTGCCATTTCCCTCTTCTTCTGTTTGCACTGCAGAGTCATGCCTGCCTCTTCTGTATGGCACTCTGTGGGCCTTCTCTGCTAAACATGGACCTGGATGAGTTTGCACAGAGCTGTGGTCATGGCAAGCTGCAGTCAGCCTGCGTGCAGAGAGTTCAGTAAAGGCTTGCCCAGTGATACTACAAAAGACACAGTTTTCACTACCCTCATGCATATAGATGGGATCAGGAAGCCAAGATCATGGTCTCTGGGAAATATCAAGCAAATGCAGAATGAGAACTTAACTTGGAAGGAAATTTAAAAGCATACATTTTGCCATAGTAATCCTCTGAAAGCTGTGCACTGAAATGATCGTAGTTGAAATTGAAGTGCCCACATGCATATAGTATGGGAAGAAGTTGAAACTTCAGGTTCAAAATCTTTGCTTGTCTATTATCCTGACAGAAGCCTAGAAGAGAATAAGGAGTTTGTACTGACTTTGTTAATGTGAAGCATGTCAGTGGGAAGGAAGGAGCAGGTCAGCAGTAACTGGCCCTGACCATGATATTGTGCGTGACAGCTTGCTTTGCTACATGGCATTTGGGCGTAGGACATGAACATCTGCTGGAAGTGAATCTTTATATATACGAACAGTTTTATGCTCAAAGGCATTCATGCTGTCTGGAATCCTGATCATATGTAAGCTGTTGGCTGTATTGATGTATCCTTGGAGGTTCCTCCGAGATGTGTGCATATGTACTATGTGTGTGTGTGTGTATATCTATATATCTATATCACCATTCCTCTGAAAGCTCAAGATGGCACATAGTATGTTTCCCTCATTTTTATTCTCACAGTAGGAACTCTGTAAGGATGCTTAGACTAAGAGACAGTGACCACTCCCAAGTCATCCAGTGAGCTCCGTGATCAAGTGTGGACTTGGACCTAATCCACTGCATCATACCACAGTGGTTCTCCTTTGGCACTTGAGATGTTAAGGCAGCATAAGTCATCATGAACAATATTTGGGATAGGACTAATTGGTGCATCCCTGCTCATCCCTTGACACAATCGTTAAGTATTTGGCATGAATAGAGCTACTGTCAAAATCTGACCTTCCATATTTTTATTATGCTTTGACTATGACCTGTACAGCAACCTGGACATTAGAAAACAAAGAGTGATACAGTCTTTGTTAGCTTAATTAATAAATAATGGAAATAATAAGATCAATTAGAATTTTCAAAGTGTTTTTAAGCCACTAAGTGGGGAATGAAAAACCTAAGAAAACATTTTTCATTCCACAAGTGAATGTTAAGGGAATTATTCTCACATTGTTCTGCTTCTAAAGAATTTATCAGCTAATTTTAGAAAAATCACAGCAAAAGATTATCTGCAAGTGTCTGGTCCTGATTTTTCCCCCTCTTCTATCCTCTTTTCTTTTCTTTTTAATAAGAATTTTATTAAGTTTCAAGCAAAGATAAAAGCCACAGAAAAACAAAAAACTACAAAGAAAAAACTAAAAAAGTGTAGAAACACAAGAGAAATCTTCTCTTCCCTTTTCATTCTGCTGCACTGAGCAATGTTTCCCTGGAAAAGCTTCTTACTTGCTCACCCACTTCAAAAGCAATTTGGCTTGAGAAATAAATGATCACAACCCACTCAGTAACTTAACAGAAGGAGAAAAACAAAAGATTATGTAAATATGTCTGACTTGCAGATAGAAGAAATGTTCAGCAAAGCTTGTTTACCACCCACCATTCTGATTTATCATCTCTCTCAATAATGTTCATTTTGAATTGTGGTGTTTTTTTTTTTCCCTGTAGGCGGTGGGGGCAAGAATGATGGAGCTCTACTTTTCCTGAAGCATACTGAGATATTTTTGTCAGATGCTTATGTAATTTCTCTGTATCTGTTTTGGTTATGAATGCTATATTCTCTACCGATGATATGATGGACTAGGAACGTAAAGGAAGTGCTTCGGCATTATTTGGGATAGGGGGCCATAGGTACTCCATTCCTGTTCTGAAAGAATCTTGCCTGCTTATGAATGGGTCTATTCACCGACTTCTATGTCAGCTTTGTTGGAGAAGAAGAGATAATGCCAGAAAACAGATATTAGGTAAATTAGTTGGCTGGCTAGCTCTACTTATTATTGTCCTCATTTATTAATTCACCATTCATGCATTCCAGCAGCTGTATCTTGGATCGCTTGAAGGGTCTCTACAAAGCACCAAGAAAGGTAGTATCTACTCTTCTTCCGTATGCAGAAATATAGTGCACATGCATTAAGACTTGCCCATAGGGTTGCTGGAATACACTGCCAATGTACTGTGTGTGTTCTTAGGAGGAGAAGGGTTATTCGTCCAGCATTTCATAGATTTGTGTGAAGCCCTTTATCGTTAGAGACTTAAGGATCTCTGGAAAAACACTAAAATGTCTCTTTCTCTAGAAATACTAGTAAGGGAACTGCATGTCAAAGCAGTTAGGGGATATTTGTGGTAACACCAACCACTAGTTCAAACCTCTGGCTGTCCTTGGCATGGCAGACATTTCCAAGCTCCAGTCTAACTCATAAGCTTGATCATGTTGCCAGTTTGAAACATTCCCACCACTAGGTGGGCATGTGTTGATGCTCTGACTAGAAAAAGGACACACCAACATAGTTCATATAGCATTAGTTGAATCTGGTATTCTGCATCAGAAATGGTACTATCTCTAGGTCAGTGTTTCTTAACCTTGGCCGCTTTAAGCTGTGTGGACTTCAGCTCCCAGAATTCCCCAGCCAGCATGGCTCTAGGTTAACCAAATCTCTCTCCCTCACCCCGTCTCAAAAGCCTACTTATACAAACATCTATCTGGAAGCATTAACTTGGAGAAAATCATTGCTCTGTCTATTGAGCCTTTGCACAGGATTATCAGTCATTCTGCTGCTGCTAATTCTACATTTCATCATCACTGCTTAAACTAATGAATTAATCAAAGGATATGAATGTCTACATCATTAGGAATTTAAAAAAATTGCCACAAACTAGAGCTCAGTAAATTGCAAGGTTTTTTTTTTTAGTTTAATATTAAAACTTCCCTCCTCCCAAATTATATAAACAATTGACATGTTACAGCTCAAAGATTCATTGATTTTCATGTGCTTTAACAGGCACTAAAATAAAAGTGTGCTGAACTTCAGCTGGGGTGAACCTTAGTTATGCATCATTGGAAGGTAAAAACTAACTTTATATTAATTGTGGCAGAGCAGAATTTACTCTCTTTCATTCTGAATATCTTACTGTTTCTACCTACTGATACCTACATGCATTTAGCAACTGACAATGAGTTTGATTAATCAACATTAATTTTGTCCAGCTATTCCAATACTGATAAATATACAGGGAAGCTTGCCCTTTTTCCTACTTTTAGAAAGCTGGATTAATATCCCAATGCTTGAACTGAGAGGCAAGTATTCTATCAACTGTGTTACTCGTTGTACTGAATGTCAGGGTAAAGGGGGAGGCCTAAGCTAATGTTAAGCTTTGGCTCAGTTGAAGGGGCTTCCTCTTTTGCCCTACTTCTCTTTTTTTTCTTACTCTGCAAATAGCTAATGAACCATTGAGATTAGCCTGTTCCTGGACTGAAGCACTCTCACCCAAAAGCAGGAGCACTCAAGGGAACAGAGCAGGGAAGAGAGTACTTCAGAAGCACAGCAGAGAAAAGATCCCTGAAGTCACTTTGAAGAGGAGCAGGGAATTAACAAAAGGCAGTATCATCTGTTTTTGCCCTCCAAAAAGAGTTGCCTGCTCATTCTGGCAACTGGGCACTGGATAATTCAGATAAGCCTTCTCTCTCTATCACTCTCATAAGCCTGGATGTGCTGGCCTTGATTTGCTACCACAATGCATTTTATGTTTCAGGGGTGATGTGATTCTCTGTAAATAGGTGAAGAGGCAACATGGCTTGCCTTGATGGGGGACTTTTCATCACTTGCAGTATTGAGCAGTGCTTGCAAAAGCTGGAAGCTTCTGTGCTTACATATGCCAGTCAAGGCAAGTCATTTCTTGAGGAAATGAGGGGGCTGTGTTGCTTCAGAGCATCTAGAGGGGTGCCTTGACTGAGCATTCACTGAAGTGAAACATACCCTTGAAAATCTACTTGGCTATAAGAAAGGCTATGGCTATTGGGTATCTTCATCTGAAGACCTACCTCTATACTTATAAAGTATCTCCTCTCTTCTGCAGATAGAATTCATCCAGAGGAGGATAAATTGTGAGAGGAGTGAACTCAGCATACAGCCAGAATTTGTGCATTTCAGTACAGAGCTCATTTCTCCTCCACACTCTCCACAGGCAGCTCAACAGACTTCCTGCATCTAGTCTCAGGTCTTTGTTGCAATGGTCAAACTCTCCCTGCGGGAAAGAAATCCAGATGGAAGCTTTTGACTGAGAAGTTTGGAAAACTTCTTTCAGCCTTCGAGGCCAGCAGAAAGTGCGGCACTTTTGTGAAGGCACTCCTGGGTCTACTAAAGATGGATTAGAATGACTGGCTGCTGTCTCAGTGCTCTTGCTCTTTCATCTTATCAAGAATATCTTGCACTGAGAAGTTGATATGTCTTTCACTGAGAGGTATGAATATCATTGAGTCTGCTGTGTGATTGCACAGCATGGAACTGTCATTCGGAGGCTGCAAAAGATGAAAGGAGAATGTGTAGTCAAGGAAATAGGTTGACACTGTTTTGCCTATAGGGATGTTTGTTTTGCACCAGGCTGACTAATTTATGGCTGACAAAAAGTATTGGAAAAAACATTCTTCTGCTAATTTCTGTCATCTTTAACTTTCAAATTTATTCCTCTATTTCTTAGCATAATAAGAAATCTTATGTCTAAAATTAATAGAAGAAACATGGGATTAAGATCCCAAACCCAGAGAGGTGGGGAATTGGAGGTTTTTCATGTGTTCCTAAACTCTACTCCCCATGTACTATTCAAACTACATTTGTTGGGAATGGAAGTTCACCAACATCTGGAGGACCACAGTTTGCTTCACCCTTGTTAACCATTTTGTTTTTTCACAAGTACAAGTGATTTGTTACCATTAACTTGGATGTTAAATAGTATTTTTTAACAACATAATGGGTCATTTACTAAATTGTGATAAAGAACCACCAAACTGAATGAAGTGCACCAGGGATCAGTGACTTTTTTTTTCTTTCAGTGGCTGTATGCTCTTGGAAGGGCATATTGGTCCTCATCACACATTTTTAACTGGCTCAAAGAAGAGTAATGTGTGTCAGGCCAGCCTAAGAACAACGATGAGTCAGTGCATTTAAACTCTGGTTCTTTATTGCTCTCACCGTATGGACATATCTTGCCAGACTAAAGCTACCCTAACTAATCTAAGGAGGAATAACTGGAGAGACTCTAGAACGGGGCCACCCTGAACTTCTTCACTTTCCCACCAACACTGTCCGGACTGTGGGTCCTCTTATCTCCTTGGAATGTGCTCCTCATTCCTGAGAATCTGTGGCAATGCTGAAATCCACCACATCACCTCCCCCTCTTCAGGGACACATGTGTCAGGCAGATACCCTAACTCAGTTAGTGTTTGTGGCTAAACTGCCTCTGTCAACTGCATTATGTAAATTGGAAGTTAACTGTCTCTTCCTGCTTCTGAGACAAAGTCCTTGTGTGACTCTGTAAAAATGGGAATTAAATTCAGTTTCCTTTTTGCTCCTTTTTCAAACACTAGAAATGGATCAGGCTGTAAAGCCCCCAGCTCTGTCTGCAGTGACTGGCTATACCACCACCTATTTTTTGAAAATGTTTCTTTTTCATAGAATAGCTCTGTCCCCAGGATTTGGCAGATTCTCAGCCTTCTTTGGGGAGGACTCAGAAATGGCCACTTTCTGAACAACTGAGTGATCGATAGTCAAATGCTACCAGAGTACAGGGTAGGGGAAATCAATTGGCTGGTGGAGTGGATGACTTGGCCAGTTGTTTCATTGGAACACAGCCAATAAAAAGCTGTTTTAATCTTCTTGGGTCCCAGGTTGTATTGGCCTATTTTAGATAATTAGGTTAGCTTACTCTGAACTTTATAGTAGGTCCGAATCGGTCTCAAATACAAATATAAAGAACTGCCAACCAAGCAATTCAAAAGCATGAAAATGTGAGTAGATAAATAGGTACCGCTTCGGCAGGAAGGTAACAGCATTTCTGTGATTGTCATGCTGGCCACATGACATGGAAGTGTCCTTAGACAACGCTGGATCTTCAGCCATGGAAACAGTGATAAGCACGGCCCCTTAGTGTGTAATTTGACATGACTAAATGGGAATCTTTTTACAAATATAAAGAGGAGAATTTCATGGTATAGGTTTTACCTTGTCTATTTTTTAAAAAAAATTCTCTGCATATTCTTCACAAAAAGAGGTTGAAATTACTTGGGGTATGTCATCGTTCTCATTAATCACATTTTTTTAAAAAAGGCAGCATTAGGAGCATTGCATTTTTAAGCAAATGGCAGCGGTATGGAGAGTGACATGTCTCAAATGTGCAGGTACTCTTTTTTTTTTATCCCATGTGGAGAACATAAATTTGAGGGGGATATATGACTGAAAAAAAATTGATAGGAAGAAAGTAATTAAGCTTGCCCTCTACCTTCATTCAGTAATGAAAATTGGTGCCTCGCATAAATCATTTTATTTTAAACTATACAAAATAATTTTCCCCTCAGATATTTGGGATACCTTGATTGCCAGTAAAGTAGCGCTTTAATGACCATACACAGGACCAAAATATTTTGTACAGAAGAGGATTTCCATTGTGCCCTAACCATTTCCTTCTGTGAATATTCCAAGGTAGTATCATCCAACTCAGGAAGATGCTCTATTTTGGAAACTAGATGATGGAGTCCTATATGTGCTTTTTAAAAACACATGTTTGTTTTCAGCTTCTCTGATAACTTTTTTTTTCCATTTCCTGCTTCTCTATATTAGCTGTGACCATTCTGATAACTTGAAATGGTGGCTTCTGCTTGAGGTAAGGCAACCCTAGAGGGAACAGATTATCTGGATACCTGGTCATGGGACAGAAAAGGCATTTGTCGGCCTGGCAGATAACCTTCATTGAGACTTTGATGGGGGATGCACCTCTCTCAATCCTGTTAAAGTTCTTGGCAGCTTTTGATACTATTGATCATAGTGTCTTGCAAAACTATCTTCAAGTCCAGGGAGTTGGGGACACTATTCTTTACTAATTCTGTTCCTACTTAAGTGGACAATTCCAGTCTGTAGTTATGGAAAGGTTGCTCCATTGCAGGCTACCACAGGGCTTGGGTCTTTCCCCTTGCTATCTGATATCCATCTGCGAGGTCATCCAGCAGTTTGGAGTGAGATGTCCTCACTAAGTTACATACATCCACTCACTCCTACCCACTTGCATATGGTTGAGTTCTCCAAGCTCCATCTGGATTTGGGGAAGATAGCTATATACAGTAGTACAGATGAGAGTCTGGAGGACAGGGTCCTCCAACAGAGACCTGTACCGGCTGTTCTTTTTATGCTTTGCCAGCAGCATTTGTTACATATTTTTTTCCATGTCACCTCAGACTTCCATTGATCTGTCAAATTCCTGTTAGGTTACTGAGCCAAATGTGACTGACTGCATGGCAGTTAGCCGTTAATGTTCTTATCTCTGGTTGCTATCCTCCAGTCTCTGCCTAATTTGATTTTGATGAATTGCTTTCTAGTTCCATGCCTCAGTGCATAACCTGAACACATACCCCATTCTTCCATTCCCAGATAAAGTTGTTTTCTTTACACATTCCACTCACCTATTAGTTTAACTATCACTGATTCCAAGTTGCTTGCCATCACCCAAAGCTCAGGAAAAGGTTGCTTTGGCCAAACAGGATTCCATGGAAAGCTTAAACTAGTTGTCAGGCTATCAGGTTTTAGATGGGCAAACAAGCTCAGATTAAATCCCACTGAGACTAAATTTCTGTTCATGAACATCCAGAAGCCCTGGCCCCAGTAGTTATTATGGATGGTGTCACATTTCCACTCAAGAAGTTGGTGTAATGGTTGCCTAATCCCAAAAACTCAGTCTCACAAGCTCGGGCTTAAAGATAACTGATTTATTAAAGGAATAGTATGCAAATACAGAGAAAGCTGAGAATGAGCAAAAGCACGCCAAATACAAACTTAAAAGCCTTGCTTCCAACCCAGTCCCGCCCCGAGCACTCGTTAGCAACCACCCCCTCCCAGGTGCTAGCAACCGTTACATCTGCCTGGGAAAGTAACCTTGAACAGAGTTGCAAACCCAAACATACATTCCAAAGTAGCAAAACAAAGAGCACAGCAATAATGGAAAATACCAGCAAACGTTCAAGCATGTAAGACACGGAAGAACGGTTTGACATGTGAAACGTTACGATGTTAACAACACATTGAAATGGTGAACATGACAGTTGGTTCATGATTGTGGCAGGGGGTGGTGGTGGTTTCCTCCTGGACTCACATCTATCACTTAAAGAGCAGGTTAAGACCATGGCCAGGTGGGCATCTTTGGCTGATGCTCCAATTATGTCACTAGCTGGATCAAGATACTTTGGTGACTGTAACTCATGCCCTGATCACAACTCAGTTGGATGGCTGCATGTGGGGAAGCCTTTGGAGATGACCCAGAAGCTGCATCTGGCTAGATTGTTGAGAGGTCAACCTCCCCATTCCAGGGAACTCCCAATTCTACCAGTACACTTCCACATCAAATTCAACCTATAAACCCTTTATGGTAAAGCACTGGGTTACATCAAGCACTGCCTGTTTGTTGGGAACATCTCAGTGGTTAGGAGGTCAGGGCTGATGGACTGTAATGGAATGTGTCTATGAAGGGGGAAGTGATATGATGGACTACAGTAATGCAGCTGGCTCTCAGGAAAGAGGGAGCACTTTTCAAGGATGGGGGAGAGACAAGAGACAGCATAGCTTAGAGTTGGACTGTGGGAAGAAGAAAAGATTCCAATTAGCTATGCCCTAGAGCCTCCCAAGGTATATCCATTAGGTTAGAGTCGTACAGGTTGAGTCTGGCAAGACCCATGTCAGGCCTAGCCCAAGAACAACATAGAATCAATCCAGCCAAGTTCAGTTTTTTATTTGCTTATACAACATAGACAGAATCTTGCCAGACTTTCCCTTGTTCAATTTTTGCAATCTCCCAGTACAGCTGACTCTTCAACTTCTCTTATTTTCCTCTCATATTTTTCCTCATTCATTCTTCAGATTCTTCAAATAGTGTGCTATAAAAACTCACCTCAGAACACACCAACAATTGGAGAGGATCCAAACATTATATCATTTGGGCTACAAAGTTACAGTGTATCACTGATCTCCAGATGTTAAGAGTGAAGAGCCAGAGACTGGTCAACCAAATTTTTATATGGAGTTACAGAGACTGAAAATGAATATATGTATTGACCATTGATAAAGAAATGCTTTACAACTGATAAAGAGTACAGATAGTGCTCCAAAGGAACCTTGGTGTCCCTGTGTCCAGAAAGAGAACTCTTTGTAATACAGAATACTTAGCCTTTGAGGCATGTGAATGCCAGTCAGGTAAAGGTAAAGGTAAAGGTTTCCCTCGACGTAAAGTCCAGTCGTGTCCGACTCTAGGGGGCGGTGCTCATCTCCGTTTCTAAGTTCGACCCTGCATCTCACTTTGAATAAGGAAAGTTGTTGACAGATTCAATATCCTTGAGAGTATTGCAGTTTTGGAGTTTGTGAATCAAATGCCATTCATTGATGTAACAAAGGTCACAACTCCAGCAGGAGACGTCCTGAGGAAATAGTTGTGCAATGTACTGTATATGGGAAAGATGGTTTAACAATTAAGGATATTGTGCCTAAATACATTGATTTTTACATTAAACAGGAAAGCAAAGGCAAACATATTCAGGGCTTGTCAATGACCTAGTTATGTGCATGTAGGAGGTATACAGAAAAATAAAAAATTCCTTCCACAGTAGCATGGTGGTTCTCTCTTATATTTTTCATTTGCATCACATAAAGGACATTATTCTGAGATGGGGATATTCTTCTAGTTATGGAAACTCCCCATGAAAACACAGAATTCTTTGAAACTTTCCTGGAATGTCCATGTGGCTAAAACATATAAAATATATAATTATTTTCATAGGCATATAATAGGTATGTAATTATTATATTTTATTTATTTACAACTCACTGATACTTTATTATGTTATTTTCTTGTGGTAGTCTAACTCATACACCTTGTACTTTTCCCTCTAGCATTCTGATAATTTTGACTAGCCTGAATGTATAAAGCAGCAAAAGAAAAGTCTCATTCTCTGGTCAAAGTACATCTGATATTAATTTTATAAAACATTTCCTGTAATGTGTTCCAGATTTTGCTTGAGGAAATTACCAAGCTAGCGCTTTTACAGTTGAACTGGTCCTAGGAAGGAGGCAAATGAAACTTCTTCTGTGATTGGATTTCCTGTCTTCAGATCACTCCCAGATGGGGGTTTATGGATCTTAATCTGTTTAATGTTATTGTCCACTTTTCCTAGCAGGTTTCTTCTCTGCCTTTCCCCCCCTTACAGATTCTTTAAAATCAAGGAGACCTTTTGAAGTACCCATATCCTGCCTACCTTTAAATGAACCTTGAAAACCTAGCTCTTCCTTCAGGCCTGGAACTAGGATTGTAGGACCCCTTCAGGTTGGGTGTTATGGGGAAGATGCTCTTTATGTTCATTCTGGAGTTGGGCAACCCTAGAAATGTGTTAAATCAATCCAATCCAATCCAATCCATAGAAAGTTGCCACATCCTCTATACTAGTGTTTCTTAAATTTATTTCTCTCAGGACCCCTTCCCACTTTTAAAAATTATGGAGGAGCCCAAAAGAGCTTTGGTTTGTATGGGTTATATTTATCAATATTTACCATATTAACAATTAAACTTGATGCATTTGCTGCCGCTACTGCTTCTCACAATTGTTTGATGGGATTTTAATACTGTGCTATTTTTCAACATAGGCTGGCAAATAATTTTGATTTTGAGGACCCCTGAGAGGGTCTTGGGGGACCTCCAGGGTCCTGGGATCACCCTTTAAGAAACACTGTTCTAGACCAAGGCTGAAATTATTTTATTCAGGATAGGGTGTACACAGTTACTATGGCTTACATGGATTATGTTATTGGTTTGTTTTCATAGAAGCTTTTCCATCTATATAATTTCTTAGATGGCCTGTGCAACCACTTGCTTGTGTAATGCATTGTCACTTGTTCTTTCACTTGTAAAAATAAGGGAAAAGAAAGGAATGTGTATCCCTGAACGTATTGCAATGGAGAGAAATAAAAAGAAATCTGGGTTTTTGGTTTTGTTTGAATGGTGCTTATTCAAGAAGAGTGTCAGAGGTGGTTTGAGCTTCTCTTATAGAGTTCTTAGCTTGTAAGGATTTATTTACTGCTGTAAGAATATCTTCATGAAAGCTTCTAACATGGATGTTTCTTAAGTGCCCCATCAAAATGAAGACGTTTCCCCCTCTATAATGCAGAACTAGTATTTGTCTTTTCAGATTCGGTATCTGTTCATAAAATTGAAAAATTCTGTGTCCCCCCCCTTTGATCTCTAATTAAATTTTCCTCTTCTCTCATGTTATGCTCATTTTCTCTTTTTGGGAAAGATGCATTTTCTTCTGCCTTCTGGAAATTGAGATCATGTTTCTTGTTTTAATATTGTGCTTTCTACTTTATTTCAATCTGTTGGCTGAATAAACACTATCAAGACAGTGGGGGTGATATATGTTGATTAAGAAAACTCCATTCATTTTTTCCCATCCACATAGTGAGAGGTTGGAAGTTATATATCTAAAATGTTGCCTTCTAATTTAAGGGTATAGGAAAGCCTGTGTAAAGTATGAGATACATTGCAAGCCATGGTCTTCCTGTTCAAGAGCTTTGTGGGAATGAGAGCTTTAAGTGCTCCACTTGGCTAGGAAAGGGCAGATGAAGTTTTTTATATTGTAGACAGCACTGATTTCTTTATATTCCTTTAAATTCATACGGATCAGAAACCAAGCCTTATGACTGGCCAGGAAAAAAATGGTTAAGAAGACCATACAGCAAGAAGCAACAATTCCACCTATCAGGGATAGATTGTTTAAATGAATGTTTACTTCACTGACAGAGAAGGCACCTCTGTCATTAGGCAAACTAAAATAGCCATTTCAGGCAGATTTGGGGTATCAGGAAAAACAGATATTCGCACTGCATTTTAATTTATTGATTTCTGCCTCATAGTCTAAAATAATTTGGCAACTTTGGTTCTACACACATTGACTATGGTACAAAGCCAAATACTTGGGCCCCCTGGACCCATGACTTCTTTTAATTAGCACTTGTGAATGTTTGTGCAGTAAATCAGAGTGACAATTTAAAAGAATCTAAATGGAGGCAGATGTTCTTTGTATCTTGTGGGCCTCATTGGGCTGATATCAGTGATTCTAGGTACTCAGAAAGAGAAGTGGAAAAAAAAACTATTAGAGGAGCTATGGAAACAGGGGATTAAAAAGGCCTGTCTTCAGTTCTCCTCCTACTGCTTTGCCTATCTGTCAGTGGCAACAGGAGAACAGACTCTCTGCTGGAAGTGAGCAACCAAGTACCATGCCTCGGCAACACAAGATATGTGATCTTCAGTATCTGTCATGTCCCCCGTTGCGATGTATACATACATCGCAATGGGGACATGCTTTTCCGGTGAAGGGGAGGGGGGAGGAAAGAATCAGTGCTAATCCCATAAGCACTGAAAGACAATACAGATAAAGGACAAAGGAGCCATACCATTGCCCTGACCCGGGAAGCCATCATCCTATCTCCCTGACATCTCTGCATTACCATGGGGGACACACCTGCTCCGGACACAGGAAGAGGACAGAGGTAATCAGTGCTAATCCCCCTGATCGCCCATCGAGACTCCGGAATTGCCCCCTGATCGCCCATCGAGACTCCGGGTTCACCATCGGTCAGGACATTGGGACAATGGGGGGTGGGGAAGGATCAGGTCCGCACCGCAGGTATTTACCGGCTACCTCGCACGCCATGTGCTCATTGCCGTCTTTCTCCGTGCCTGCATTCTATTCTTAATAAACCAGATATCCTTAGCCCTGGCTGGTGAGTCTGTGTTTTTTCTGAATAAGGCAACCATCACATAAAGACGGGAATCAAAAAAAAAAATTTCTGCTAGCACCATTCCAGATTTCGTCTGTGAGGGATCAAAGCTGGCGATGGAAAGACTCAACCCACGAAGAGGTGGCTACCAGAGGACCGGCGATGGGGCACCCGACTCCACAGCACGAGCGATCGGTGAGAACACTATTCCCAGATGGTACGAAATCCAGGAGGGTTCGAGATCAAGCTCGGAGGAGGAGGAGGCTGGAAGGAGCAGGACACCTGAAGCCACCAGAGAGTCACAGGGTGAGTGGGTCACCCTGGATGAGATGCTGGGATCCCTGCCAGGGATGCTCGGGGCATCTAGGAAGCCATGGGACCTGCTGTTCTCGACGATCGCAGGAGCCGAGGGAAGGCGCCAGATCAGACGAACCGAGGAAGGCTCCCAGACAGCTGAGAGGCTGAGGATAATGGAGGCGAGGCTGGAGTCAATTGAACAGCTGTTCCTGAGATGGTCAGTGGCGTGGGAATCCCGAGGAAGGGGTGAAGTGGAACCAGGTACCAGAAGTTCATCACCCCCCCCCACACCCCTGAGTTGCGACAGCCGGGGAGAGGAAGGAGATGGCAGGAGGCTGAGGCAGCGCCGGGCAGAGTTCACCTCGCGGAATCCGCCAGGAGGTCATCTTCCCCCCCCTCCCACCCTGGAGACATGACCGCTGGGAAGAGGCTGGAGCTGGCATGAAACTGAGGCAACGCCGCCCGGAGTCCGGCTTGGGGAATCCCCACACCGAGACCGGAGAACCCCAACAGCCTGAGGTACGTCCAGACAACCAGATGTGGTTTGGAGCCCACCAGGAGTGGGGGTGAAAGACTTCGGGGTCAAATTCGACGGGGACCCAGCAACATTATCCTTCTTCCTAACAAATGCCAAGAACTACATGGAAGAATTTGGGCCATATTTCCACTCAGAAAAGGGCAAAATTAATGCCATCGCTAACAAACTTAAAGGAAGGGTGGCTGACTGGTATATGCAGTTATGCCAGGCAGAAGCCCCAGAGCTCGATGAATTCGACGAGTTCCTCTGGGCACTAAATCTGCACTTCAGAGACCCCTTAGAAAAGGAGAGAGCGAAGAGATCCCTAAGGGGAATCAGCCAAGGGCAACGATCTGTAGCAGATTATGCCATGGAGTTTAAAGCACTGGCTGGAAAGGTGGTGGACTGGTCACAGTCTACCCTAATTGAACGTTTCAAAGAGGGCCTGAACTTGGACGTTCAGAGGTGGGCATTATGCAGAGATGACCCAAACACTCTACACGAGTGGATACTGCTGGCCGGTAAGGCGGAAAATGCCCAGGAAACCTTCCTACAAGCCAAGAGGGCAGCGCAACAAGCGGCGACGGTAAAGGGACCCCGAACTGCTGCAGGACCGGTGAGGCCAACATCCCAACCCTGGAGAGAGGAGAGGGAGCGACGGTTCGCCAAGGGGCAGTGCCTTCGATGAAGGAAAGAGGACCACAAAGCGGTGGTGTGCCCTAAAACAAAGGTAGTTGACAGGCCAGGAAAACCACCAGGCAAACCACCCGTAGGGCCCAAAAAGATGCCAGCGGCCAGGGGAGAGATCGGAGCAAAAGAACTACCTTACTCCAGTGAAGAGGAGGAGAACGACCAGGAAGAACCGGCAGGAAATGCCAGCCACCTGCCCTGAGAAGTGCCAGAGGGCAGGTGGAGGAGGAGAATGGGTGCAGCGACATTGGGGTGAGTGCCAACTGTCCCACCCTGTATGTAAAAGTTAAGTTAAGTTCCACTGAGAAGTCGGTTGAAGTCTGGGCCCTAATAGACTCGGGCTGTTCTAGGTGCCTAATGCACCCAGACATGGTTGCCGATTTAAATCTCCCCTGCTTTCCACTTCAGCACCACATAGTGTTCATGCAATTGGATGGTTCGGCAGCAGGAGGGGGCCCGGTCACCCAATTTACTGGAGAAGTGGCGCTGCAGTTAGGCGGCCACCGGGAGAGACTGAAATTTGTCGTGGCACCAGTGGGCCACCCTTTAGTCATCTTAGGCATTCCATGGCTGGTACGAAGGAACCCATATATAAATTGGGAAACCAGGATGATCACATTTGCAGACGGCTTCTACCAAGCACCTACAGGGGACAGAATTCCCCGTGCTGTGGTGGGAAGGGCGGCGTCTCCAACCACACATCTGGCTGCAGCGGCCCTGGAAGGCTTGCCGGACAAGTACTCTGAGTTTGCAGATGTGTTCGGGGAGAACGAAGCAGACAAACTCCCACCCCACAGAAAGACTGACTGTGCGATAGAACTGGTCCCCAACGCACCCTTGCCAAAGCCAAAAATTTACACAATGACCCAGAAAGAACTGGCAGCATTGCGGGTGTTTGTGGACAAGAACTTAGCACGAGGCTTCATTGAGCCCGCAAACTTGCCAGTTGGAGCCCCAGTATTGTTCAGAGAAAAAAAGGATGGGACATTAAGACTCTGTACATACTACCGCGGATTGAATTCAGTTTCCATATCAAACAAATATCCCTTGCCCCTAATCAAAGACATATTAGCACATCTGGCAAAGGGGAAAATATTCTCTAAACTGGACTTGCGAGAAGCCTATTTCCGCATACGCATATGGGAGGGGGATGAGTGGAAGATGGCTTTCAATTGCCCACTGGGATAATTCCAATATAAAGTATTACCGTTTGGTTTGGCAGGGGCACCAGGGGTATTTATGCAATTGATCAACGAGGTCTTGCATGAACACTTGTTCAAGGGGGTCCTTGTGTATTTAGACGATGTATTGATATATTCTGAGACTGAAGAGGAGCATGAACGCTTGGTTAAGCAGGTGCTCAGGAAACTCCGCAAAGCCGAGCTATTTGCCAAGCTTTCTAAGTGCGAGTTTCATAAAACTCAGCTAGATTATCTGGGTTACAGAATCTCTGAGAGGGGCATCGAAATGGACCCTGGGAAAGTCCAGGCCATCCTGGCATGGGAGTGCCCACGCACTAGGAGGCAACTACAAAGTTTTCTGGGATTTTCTAATTTTTACAGGGGGTTCATCAAGGGACTAGCGGAAATCGTTTTGCCCGTAACTAATTTACTCTGCACCAAGAGTTTGGGAGACACGCGCAAGGCACGAAACCTGGGAGCGCTACTTAACTGGACACCTGAATGCCAAAGGGCTTTTGATCATCTCAAAAGCCTGTTCACAGCCGAACCGGTTCTACAACACCCCGACCCCACCAAGCCCTTTGTAGTCCAAGTAGATGCCTCCGATTTCTCAATTGGGGCGCTCTTGCTTCAGCGGGATCCAAATGATCAGCTGAAGCCCTGCACGTACCCCTCCCGCAAGTTCTCCGAAACAGAACGGAGATGGCATGTATGGGAGAAAGAGGCTTTTGCTGTCAAAGCTGCCTTAGAGGCATGGCAACACCTCCTGAAAGGGGCCACTTGCCCCTTTGAGGTCTGGACGGACCACAAAAACCTGGAAGCACTCAGTACCCCAAAGTGCCTCAGCCCCAAGCAGGTTCGCTGGGCTCAATTTTTCAGCTGCTTTAATTTTCAGCTGAAGTTCATACTGGGAAGAAAGAACTTCTTAGCTGACGCTCTCTCTAGGTGGCCCCAGGATGCCAGTCAGGCATCACACATTATAGGTACTGTGTGGACCGACACACAGCTGGGTTGCCAAGCTGTCATGCACAGCCAAACTGGAATGCAACGTACTCTGGCACAACCGCCCACAAGGGGAGGGAGTCGCATGTCAATTTCATCGCAATTGCAACAGCAGTTTGTACAAGCCTTAAAAATGGATACATGGTTGCAAACCAATAAAAACAATGTTTCTTTTGAAAATGATTTGGCCTGGAAACAAAATAGCCTGTATGTGCCGGAGCAATTGTGAGCAGAGGTTCTGAGATGTTCTCATGATGACAAAACGGCAGGGCACTTGGGCTTTGTAAAAACACTACATCTGGTAAGGCGACAATTCTGGTGGCCTACACTTAGGAGGGATGTAAAAGATTATGTCGCTGCTTGCCCTACATGTGCTATGGCCAAGCGAAAAGTGGGTAAGCCCCAGGGACTATTGCAGCCGGTGGCAAGCCCCTCCCGCCCTTGGGAGGAAATCTCGATGGATTTCATCATAGACTTGCCACCCAGCCAGCGGAAAATGGTCATCTGGGTGGTTAAGGACTACTTTTCGAAACAGGCCCATTTTATTCCATGCGTCTCCATTCCCTCCACTCAACAGCTGGCACACCTCTTTTTAAATCACATTTACAAATTACATGGTACCCCCTCCCGCTTGGTCACAGATAGGGGTACACAATTTACTTCACAATTCTGGAAAGCATTTTTGAAGTTGATTGGCACCAAGCAGGCATTGTCCACTGCTTGGCACCCCCACACGGATGGCTCTACGGAAATCCTTAACTCCACCCTGGAGCAATTTTTGCGCTCCTTCATAAGCTACCAGCAAGATAATTGGGTAGACTTACTCCCCTTTGCTGAGGTGGCATACAACAACGCAGTGCACCAGAGCATGGGCCACACCCCCTTCCGGGTAGTCTATGGATGAGACTTCGTCCCGATCCTGGAGTTGCCACAGCCAGCTACCCCAGATGACTGGGCTGCTCAGCTAGCCAACGTTTGGCCAATCATTCAGCTGGCTCTCTCCGAAGCCCAAGCAACCTACAAGGATTATGCGGACAACCACAGGGCTGCGCAGCCAGACTTCAAAGTTGGAGATAAGGTCTATCTCTCCACTAAATTCATTAAGTCTGCGCAGCCCTCAAAGAAGTTAGCCCCCAAGTTCATTGGCCCTTTTCCAATAGTGGAAATAATCAACCCAGTAACTTTTAAGTTAGAATTGCCACACAACTTGAAACACATACACCCGGTGTTCCATTGTGCCTTACTGAAACCGGCTACCTCCTCAAAGTGGCACAACGAAACCCCCCCGCCTCGTCCCATCATGATCGATGGGCAGCAGCACTTTGAAATAAAGGAGGTTCTAGATTCCCGAAGGCTACGGGGCACCCTTCAGTACCTGGTCCACTGGAGACATTTCCCCCACCCTGAGTGGGTGCATGCCCGGGATGTCTCAGCGCAATGGCTAGTCACACGCTTCCATGCAGTGTATCCTTCCAAACTGGCCCCTTGAAGTTTTTTTTTGGGAGGCAGTATGTCATGTCCCCCGTTGCGATGCATACATACATCACAACGGGGAACATGCCTTTCTGGTGAAGGGGAGGGGGGAGGAAAGAATCAGTGCTAATCCCATAAGCACTGAAAGACAATACAGATAAAGGACAAAGGAGCCATACCTTTGCCCTGACCCGGGAAGCCATCATCCTATCTCCCTGACATCTCTGCATTACCACGGGGGACACACCTGCTCCGGACACAGGAAGAGGACAGAGGTAATCAGCGCTAATCCCCCTGATAGCCCATCAAGACACCGGAATCGCCCCCTGATCGCCCATCAAGACTCCGGGTTCACCGTCGGTCAGGACTTTGGGACAATGGGGGGTGGGGAAGGATCAGGTCCGCACCGCAGGTATTTACCGGCTACCTCGCATGCCATGTGCTCATTCCCGTCTTTCTCCATGTCTGCATTCTATTCTTAATAAACCAGATATCCTTAGCCCTGGCTGGTGAGTCTGTGTTTTTTCTGAATAAGGCAACCATCACAGTATCATTATTTAGCTGTTGTCTTCCACAACTGAAGTTAAAAAGTCAAAACAGCATCCAATTTCCTAGACTTGCTGATTTTTAAATGTACACTGAGATGGCTTGAGGCCTAAAATAATCGTTCCCCTTAAATAAACCACCCAAATCAGCTGCTGCAGCTTGCATTACAAAATGGCTTGGCCTATGGTCTTGATTACAGTGCTTCAGGAATCAGAATATAAACCAGTGCTAGGGAAACCTTTGTACTGGCATCTGTCAATGCAGATGCCAGCATGAATTCTGTTTGGCCTTCTGTTTTTCCTCTTATGATTAAAAAGAACATTTCCATGCTCTGTAGAATTGCATAAGAGCCTTAATAGGTGCTTCTGGGTGCCAGAGTTGTACTTTCTGAATTGTTTCTCATGTGTTTTTCCTTAACAACAATACAGAAGGATAAATATTTCAATGATCCTATTACTGTATTTGGTACAGAAGGAGCAATGTTAGCTAGCAAACTATTGCTATTTGAAATCTTACCAATGTACGTCTGCAAAGTCTACATGCACATTTTTTGGTCTTTAGCCTGTTCAAGTCTTTGATCTAAACATTAGTGCACTCATCCCTAGATTCATAACTATTAGCTCAGATTATTTAGAACAGGTATTAGTCATTTTGTAAATTCCAATGTTTTATCTATCTCATTTAAGTGCCTAAAGCACTTCATATTCAACAATTCAGAAATCAATACATTGAGTGGAATCCAGATTTATTCCTACGTAAACCAGACCCATTGAAATGAGCAGGACAAAAATCTCATTGATTTTAAGTAGTACGAAGATTGGATTTCACATAAGGGTTGAGTAAGTTAGGATAGTATTATGATTTCCATATTGCAGGGTTTGACTATAGGATAGTGTTTGCATACATTCCATCTAGTGAATCTGTGTCTCAACTGGTAACTTTCCAAATTGGAGTTCACATGGATCAGGTTTGGATGATGCAACAAATTGCATTATGGTTCTCAACAAACAAGCATTATTGCATGTTGCAATGTCCCCTGCAAGTGGGCCTTGTACCAAACCATGGAAAGTTCCACCCACAGCTTGTTTATTATTTGTCAGAACCAAGGATACTGGTTTGCTCCTCTTGTAACAAATGAGAATAAGAAAGGACAAGCCATGGCTCATGGGAAGGAGCCAGTAGGTATAATGGGAAAATGTGCACCTTCTGTTTGCTGGCTCCTCTACAAAGAAACATAGCTAGCAAACCCAGATAGTTTTCTTCCATAGCTTAACATGTCTGAACCAGAGACAGAAATTAACCATGATTCATCAAATGAAGAGAGCTGTGTTAATCTATAGTAGCCCAAAATTAGGAGGAGTCTGGTAGCATCTTTTCAGACTAACACATTTTATTAAAAGGCATCAACTTTCATAAATTGCAACTTATTTCATCAAATGCCCAAAGTGGCTAAACTGATGTAGGATTTAAATTGGGGTGAGGTAGATAGGTGAGTGGTTGAAGGCAGGATGGTTATGGAAATGTGGGTTATATGTGAAACAGATTTAAATCCTGGATCAGTTTAGCCACTCCATGCATCTGAGGAAATGAGCCGTAGTTTATGAAAACATACCAGTGGAAGAAACCAACATAATTCAGGCAACAACTCAGCCTTAATGGTGTGTATGCATCCTAGCTCAGTGCCAGTGGAAAGAGCCAGGTTTTCAAGACTGTGTGGAGCTCAGAAGCAATGTTGTTCCAGAGAACAGGCTCAACTACAGGAACATTAATGCGCACTGTGTGTGCATTTCTCTTACTTGTGCCTAATCTATTAATTACTCAATATAATGTGGTTTTGAATATTCTCTAAGACAAACACGTTTGAACTTCTTTCTGATTGAAGAACTGCACCAGTGACAATTTCCACAACAGCAATTTATACAATCATCTAGCCATCACTCTGGCAGTAAATCACAAATACAAGCAAGCTTTATATTACCATAGTGATGGCTGAGTAATGCTATAAAATCATTAGTGTAAAAATACAAGATTTGGGAAAGTGCAAATATTGAAACATAACTAAATGTCATTTGTATATTGGTTTGGAAATACATATTAAATAAATTCACAGTAAAATGGATGCTGAACAATTCTTTTCTCCATTCTTCTCACTGAACTATACATTTTCCTGCACGTTACCCTTCCCACCAAATCCAAGAATTTATTCTCCTAAATTCTCTAGATATCTTAATTGAGGATAACTCTTAAAGCAAAAAGCACATTTTCAAGGAAATGTATCCTTAAAAGCCCGGCATAAAAATGTGCTTTAAAGGTCCATATAAATGATCCTTTGCTAGATTTATGCATGTTATTGATCTTTCTGGGTTAGAAACACTTTCTTTAAAATTGTTAACAACCGAGCAGTAATCCCTAGAATTTTATGTCTGTAATACTGATCAACCAACTTCTCAGAATGTGTCTAAACTGAAGAACCAGAAACAGGCCATTGATTAAATTTAAAGATACTTTTCAACTTGAGAGCAATATCTGAAGCCAAACTGGGGTTAGAAAGATATATTTTCCTTAGGCATTCAAATGGTACTCTGGGGACCCATTGCTTAAAGCTCTACCACAGTATAGGTATAAGATCAGTGCAAAAAAGCTGTACACACACACACACAGTGGTAGGTATATATTGCGTAATCTCTCTCTCTTGCTCTTTTTCTAGATAGATCTGAAGAAAACTAAAAATTAGTCTACTTCCTTCAGAGATAAGTAAAAAACCTTGAGATGGAAAATGATGAAGCAAAAAGATTCCGTAGCAAAGATTACTTTGAAGAATTCATTTTGAGGAGTGGATAGAACCCTTTTGGCCATCAATAATCATCAGAGGTCCAAACCCAGCTGTCATCATAATGCTGCTCTTGAATCAAGCTGGAGAGGTTTTACTATCCAGGGACTTGGGGCCTTCTGGTGTGACCTTAAATGTGTGCCTTATAAGCAAGCACCATCAAAACAAACTCAAGATATGGGCCTCGGCTGTTAAACAATTCTACTGCTGGCCTCTGAAGCAGTTGAAAACAACACAGAGGTGCTGCCCCAATAAGAGTGAATCAAACACACATCAAGCCTTGCAATCATCAGCAGAGACCCTTTCAACCTGAGCAAGTAGAGACATCTCTTGCATAAATTATGTAACAGGCAAAAAATACAAGCACCCCGGAAAGAAATGATATGCCAGAATACATGTTCCTGGGAGTTCTGGTAAAGAACATTTCATAGATTTAGAAACTGCTATGGGCTCGTTTTGCTGAGAGTGTGTGGTATACGACTACGACAATAAAAAGAGACAATAGTGTTTACTGAGTCCAATTTCCTGCTCCATGCAGAAATCCAGTGTAACCATCACCGAAAGAAGACCAGCTGGCTTCTTCAGGAGCATATCCAGTAAAGAGAAGTTCCTCAGCTTCATTGGTTCCACAGCTGAACTGCTTTCATTGTTAAGACGTCTTTTTTTCTTTTTTTTTTAACTTTCAGTTGCTCTTCAGTTATTATGTGGCAAGGAGGAAAACGGAATAATTGGACAACTTTTCACTGTCAAGGTTTACTTTTCCTGCCTACCTTTTAAATACTTGTGGCCTTGAACTTCTTTTTAATGTATGGTTGTATTGATCTTCTCCTTGTCTGCCAACAATGATGATATTTTGGGGAGACAAATATTTTTTGTTTCATTGATTCAATTTCATTCCTCTTTTGGGCTGGGAGAAGATGGGATACATTTCATTTTATAGCAAACGTGAAATGAAAAAAAAATACTGAGATGCAATACCGCCATCTTTCACATGTAGTTTTGAGAGAGACTAGATTTGAACAGATGGCACATTTGAATAGAAAATGTTACATTTGGTATGAAAATAAATTTTACCTCAGGCAAACATATTATCACTTAGAAGCTGCTTGTTATTCTAAGTAGCTTTGCCCAAGGTACAAAAATATACAATAGGGTAATTTTAATGGAGTTTTACAAATGCATCAATTCATGTCAGGTGTTACAAGGGCATAAAGAGCGTTGTGCTGGCATTGTTACTTTGATGGAAGAGGGCCTTTTAAAGGCTCCCTTGAACCCTGTTTGAAAGGCAGATTTGAAAATAATTCTTTTAGCTCTTAGGTCACATTAAACACTATAAAGAGAAAGCCACCCTTTATTTAGGGCTTTGCAAGTCTTTCAAGTTTCTTGGCTTCAATCAAAAGTTCACTGAAGCAACTCCCTGAAGCCTTGTGATGCTCTGCTTCTAAAGGGAGCCCTCCTTTACCTTATCCAATAGGATAATTATTATTCTGTTGGGAGACTATAACTATTTCCTTCACATCTGAACCATCCATTTAGATGTAACAGGTAAATTTTGAACGTAAACTGTGTATGTGGGATACATTCAAAACAGACACACTGCATTGTTGTGAAAGTTGGAACACATTTTTCTAAAAGTTGCAAATTTTAAAAAAGTCTCCTCCTAATGATTCCTGGTGATTTCATGGATATGAAAATATGGACAAAATGGAAAAGTTTTCTCCACGCTATAATAATAATTAAAATCCATGATACCTTAGCACTGTTGAGATTAAAATTAAAGGGATTTCAGGAATAGGATTCTAGACATGATCTCTTTTGATATGCTGAAGAGCCAAAGACATGTTTTTTGAAAATGGTACCCATACTGTAATGCAGAGTCTCTGATGAGTCCAGAGCTCCAATACTCTTCTGTATTAGATACAAATCTTATGGTCATAGAATGCCACTTTCTATTTACCATTATGCATATATTAATGGCCCTAATTGAACAGTCATATTTCTTTTGCAGGAGGTGAGTCTGCATGCAGTCAGGCATGTAAGAAAAATGTTATATTTATTAAGACATAAAAATATCTTTATTAAACAGTTCATTTATGTGAATAGACAAGCCTAGAAAAAAGTCCCAAGCAATATGGATTCAATATTTGAATGTTTCTTTGTGTGCAATGCATGCTGGAGAAATGCACAGAATGCAGGTGTCAGGGTATGCTTGCTAAGCAGTGTCTAAGGGAGAATCTGATGTGAGATCTTTTTCCCCCCCCAGTCATTCTTTATAGCTTGGTTTTGTATAAATTCTCTTTTCTCTGCATTTCTGCCTGTATTGCAATTTTTAGGAGTGTCTCAGTCCTCCAAACCCTTGAACTTTATTTTGTTAAATCCTTTTAGATCATGTGTGATCTTACAGTATTTGCACATAGCTGCCATGCCTTGAGAAAATAACAGCGTTTATTTATCCCACAACAGAACTCTTGAAAACGAGTCATTCTATAAGAGAGGCAGGGAGAAATCAATCTAATATTCTGTAGAAACCAAACTGGATGTAAGTTACCAGAATGCCTAATTCCTTGGGAAGCCTGTAGATGTATAGTTTACATTAGGGTTCTCCAAAGGGATCAGTATTGACCCCCAAGGCTTGATGGGGCTATCCAAGGGGTTGATATTGTGTTTGTTGTTGTTGTTGTTGTTATTTGTAGTGATATTAGTTAAAGTAGTATTCATTTTCATATAATAAATGTGCTCCATGCAAACATTGCAACCCATTTCTTATTATGCTCAATGGACTTGCAGCTGCAAGTCGACTAAGCATCATGTTCCGTCCTGTAGCTCAAACTTATCCTTTTGTACCTGATGATGCTCTGTTAGGTTTATTTTGCGTGTTTCTGTGATGCTGTTGATGCCTCAGCTTAAAGTTTGCTTTTTATATCAGTATTAACAATATTAGATGTGGGCTTTCTATTCACAAAGATGCTGGTGTTGATAAGGATACTTAATCTTTACATATTTTCTGTAATCATATTTAATTGCCCTTTCATTTAATCTCAGAAGGGAGAGCATTTTATTTGCTTGTTTATCATTTTCCTTGATGGAAAATGTAATGGTGTTTAAACTGAATAACTTTTAGCACTACATTTTATGACTTTGGATTAGGCAGATCATCATGGCTTTGTTCATTCCTTGACTTATTTGAATTCCTGAGCTTTACTCAGTACTGCAGGTCTGTGGTTCAATGCATGGTTAGCAAGCCAGGTTATTCTTGCTCAGGAACTATGTCCTTGAGGGTTGCAGTGCAAGTCTGTCATCTGAATGGATAATCAGAAATGTGAAAAGGAAGTTTCCAGCAAGCTTCTGGAATAAGGCCAACTTCATCACACTGCGAGAAATCTTTCTCCTGATCTATCTTCCTGAGTATGGCTTGGATTTCTGAAGACAGAGTATCCATAGAGGGAACCTATATTTTATGTTATGTAAGGTCGGTCAATGACCAGAATAAAAACTTTGAACTATAATGGGAATTTTCTGGATCTATTTTTTTTCATAAACTACAATAATATAATACACTGATGATAGCTTAACTCCAACGTAGTTCATCTATTGCTGGAAGTTACTTGACCTAACAACAAATGGCAAAATACAATACCATCTAGATTGCTTTATCCAAAGCCAATTTGCACAGGTCTCTGCCTGTGGCTGCAGTGGGGGAAAAGCCTTCATGCCACATCAGCCTGAGCTCTTATTGCATAACCCTCCTATCATGGCCAGCCTAGAACAGAGTAAGATTTCCATCTTGGAGGAGGACCAAATTCTTAATCCTAATAACTCTAAAATTTGAATGGATCTAGCAAGCTCTGGATATCCTCCTCCCAAAATCACCATTCAGAAAGATGGTCCTTTTGGAGACCGTGCTGGGTCATGGGACCAAGCTCTCTCCCTGTTCCTCAGAGGCGGTGGGGGATTCAAGCAGAAATTCATAGCTGAAGGCACAATGGCTGTCTGGCAGAGTGCAGGTTGCTCTCCCTTAGTCCTAGTTAAAAGAGGGAGAGCAAATTCAACATGTGCTTGAGATCAGGGTACTGTGGATACTCCAAGAAGGAAAGAAGCAGGAAGAACAGCTGTGAAATGATTCTGTGGATGAAGAGTTGGTAATTCAGTACAAGGATCTGCTTAGCTCTTGCAAAGTCTTGGCCCCTGGGACCTCCCTAATTTTGACTTTATTATTGAACCACACAGTTAAGGACCTTGAAATACATGAATGATATGAACATTGATCAGTGCATCATTTGAAATACAAATTGCATACAACAGTTTGATTATCTGGACAACATGTAGCCTTCCAGTTCCTGTGTTACAGTGACCACTGGCTATGCTGGCTATACTTGATGGGACTTAGAATTCAACCATATCCAGAAGGTCTAAAATATTTGATCGTTCCTGCAATAATTCAGTGCAGATAGAATTCTACCCATTTTTTTCCTATTAAAAACAGTACATAGCATAGCAAATAAAGTAGGTCGAGCCCTGACATATGCCCATTTTTTAATGAAAAGAAACACTGAACCCTCCCATAAATTAGACAGGATTAAAAGATCCCAATTCTGTTCATATGCATGACCTGGCCTGCCCCATTTGCATCAGCAACCCACCCCCTGAAGCTCTTTCATGAACAAAAAATATTATGAAGACCTCAGCCAACAAAACGATGTTCACCCCATCACAGGAAGAATTGTTGTTTATTCGTTCAGTCGCTTCCGACTCTTCGTGACTTCATGGACCAGCCCACGCCAGAGCTTCTTGTCAGTCGTCAACACCCCCAGCTCCCCCAGGGATGAGTCCGTCACCTCTAGAATATCATCCATCCACCTTGCCCTTGGTCGGCCCCTCTTCCTTTTGCCCTCCACTCTCCCTAGCATCAGCATCTTCTCCAGGGTGTCCTGTCTTCTCATTATGTGGCGAAAGTATTTCAGTTTTGCCTTTCATATCATTCCCTCAAGTGAGCAGTCTGGCTTTATTTCCTGGAGGATGGACTGGTTTGATCTTCTGGCAGTCCAAGGCACTCTCAGAATTTTCCTCCAACACCACAGTTCCAAAGCATCTATCTTCCTTCTCTCAGCCTTCCTTATGGTCCAGCTCTCGCAGCCATATGTTACTACGGGGAACACCATTGCTTTAACTATGGGGACCTTTGTTGTCAGTGTGATGTCTCTGCTCTTAACTATTTTATCGAGATTTGTCATTGCTCTTCTCCCAAGGATTAAGCGTCTTCTGATTTCCTGACTGCAGTCAGCATCTGCAGTAATGTTTGCACCTAGAAATACAAAGTCTTTCCCTGCTTCTACATTTTCTCCCTCTGTTTGCCAGTTATCAATCAAGCTGGTTGCCATAATCTTGGTTTTTTTGAGGTTTAGCTGCAAGCCACCTTTTGCACTTTCTTCTTTCACCGTCATCATAAGGCTTCTCAGTTCCTCTTCGCTTTCAGCCATCGAAGTGGTATCATCTGCATATCTGAGATTGTTAATGTTTCTTCCAGCGATTTTAACTCCAGCCTTGGATTCCTCAAGCCCAGCATGTCGCATGATGTGTTCTGCGTACAAGTTGAATAGGTAGGGTGAGAGGATACAGCCCTGCCGTACTCCTTTCCCAATCTTAAACCAGTCCGTTGTTCCGTGGTCTGTTCTTACTGTTGCTACTTGGTCGTTATACAGATTCTTCAGGAGGCAGACAAGATGACTTGGTATCCCCATACCACTAAGAACTTGCCACAATTTGTTATGGTCCACACAGTCAAAGGCTTTAGAATAGTCAATAAAACAGAAATAGATGTTTTTCTGAAACTCCCTGGCTTTTTCCATTATCCATTGGATATTGGCAATTTGGTCCCTAGTTCCTCTGCCTTTTCTAAACCCAGCTTGTACATCTGGCAATTCTCACTCCATGAATTGCTGAAGTCTACTTTGCAGGATCTTGAGCATTACCTTACTGGCATGTGAGATGAGTGCCACTGTTCGATAGTTTGAACATTCTTTAGTGTTTCCCTTTTTGGGTATGGAGATATAAGTTGATTTTTTCCAATCTGATGGCCATTCTTGTGTTTTCCAAATTTGCTGGCATATAGTATGCATTGCCTTGACAGCATCATCTTGCAAGATTTTGAACAGTTCAGCTGGGATGCCGTCGTCTCCTGCTGCCTTGTTATTAGCAATGCTTCTTAAGGCCCATTCAACCTCACTCTTCAGGATATCTGGCTCTAGCTCACTGACCACACCATCAAAGCTATCCCCGATATTGTTATCCTTCCTATACAGGTCTTCTGTATATTCTTGCCACCTTTTCTTGATCTCTTCTTCTTCTTCTGTTAGGTCCTTGCCATCTTTGTTTTTGATCATACCCATTTTTGCCTGGAATTTACCTCCGATGGTTCTAATTTTCTGGAAGAGGTCTCTTGTCCTTCCTATTCTATTGTCTTCTTCCACTTCCACGCATTTCTTGTTTAAAAATAATTCCTTATCTCTTCTGGCTAACCTCTGGAATTTTGCATTTAATTGGGCATATCTCCCCCTATCACTGTTGCCTTTTGCTTTCCTTCTTTCTTGGGCTACTTCTAGTGTCTCAGCAGACAGCCATTTTGCCTTCTTGGTTTTCTCTTTCTTTGGGATGTATTTTGTTGCCGCCTCCTGAACAATGTTGTGAACTTCTGTCCATAGTTCTTCCGGGACCCTATCTACTAAGTCCAGTCCCTTAAATCGATTCTTCACCTCCACTGCATATTCCTTAGGGATATTAGTGAGCTCATATCTAGCTGATCTGTGGGTCTTCCCTAATCCCTTATTCGGATCCTAAATTGTGCAATAAGAAGTTGCACAATTTTGAACTACAGTCAGCTCCCGGTCTTGTTTTTACCGACTGTATAGATGTCTGCCACTGTCATGATCGCCGTTGCGATATTTGCGACATTGTAATGGCTCGCATGACAAAGCACGGATGCGTGTCAATGACTGGAGAGGTGCAGGCAATAGACCGGACAAAGAAGGTAATGGGTTTGGGAGATCTATTGAACAACAAGGTCTCATCGCCCGGTAATTGACCATTGACACCATTGTCAAAGAAATGATCAGGGCGAAGTTCGGAAGGGCGCGTCCGGGCTTTCGAGGAATATTGAGGTCTAATCACCCAGTAATGGACCATTACCTCACAGGAAGATAAACAGGGTGATGCCTGGGGCGAATGGGGCTGGACGACCTCTCACCTATCAAGTCTTGATGACCTGTCACTCCGTGGAACTCATGGGGCACACCCGGGGAGTGTGGGGGTGGAGCGCTGTTTGGCACAAGACTATTTAATTCAACTTTTGGCGCGCTTCCCTCACTCTCAGCTTTTTACTGGTGTGCATTCTATTCTAAATAAAAGCCAGAACTTAAACTTGATTTAGGGTCTGAGTCTTTTATTTGGTCTTAGGCATTCCTTACATAAAGCTGAGAGTCTTTTAAGAACGAACCTCGCTAGCCTCTACCAGGAAATTTTTTTTGCGAGAGAAGCAACTAGCGGTGACTGAACCGGGGACGATCCTAGAGTCGGCGCTTCAGAGCGGAGATGCGAAGGACTCAACGCGAGTGGGGGAGGCGACCAGACAGCTTCTGGAATCGTGCTCCCGAGATGGGACACGAGCCCCCTCCCTACCCACACCGCACCCCAGTTTGGAGCCTGGAGCCCCAGCCCAGAGTGGAGGGCCCCAATGGAAGAGGGAGTCGTGAGTCAACAACACTTCAGGTGGGACGGCATAGCGGACCCCCGGCTGGGGACATCCCACACCACTTGGAGACTCCAATGCCCCCAGATGCCTGAGAGGGAATTCGCAGGACTGCCGATCGGGCAACAACCGGCAGCATCGAGGATGGACAATCCCGTCACACCGGAAAGGATCAGGGCTCTGGAGTCCAAGGTGCAATCATTAGAACCCATGCTGCGATCCATGTCAACTGTGGTGAGTGAGCTCACGAAGAGTGCTGCTGCACAGGGCGCAGGGAGGGATCTCGGCATCCCACCCACCCTATCGCCGGCCCCGAGAGGAAGGGGCCAGGTGCGGGACTTTTTCCCAGGGCCCTGTGGTTTTATTCCAGTGGGGATTACCCCTACTCACTCACAGGTTGGGGTTTCTCCAGTTGGTGGGATCGCTAAAGACTTTCCAGTAAAATTTGATGGCGACCCCACGAACCTGTCATTCTTTTTAACTAACGCAACAAACTACATCCAGCTATACGGACATTGTTTTGCATCGGAAGGGGCTAAAATCTCGTCTATTGCCACAAAACTTAAGGGCAGAGCCGCGAACTGGTACGTACAAATGTCAGAGTCCAGAGCCCCAGCCCTGGCTACCTTTCATACCTTCCTGACCGCCTTGAAGCGGTACTTTGAAGACCCCCTGGCGAAGGAGAGGGCTAAAGGCACTCTGAAAGAACTTCAGGGGCAGAAATCGGTCACAGATTACGCCCTAGAATTTAAGGTCTTGGCAGGGAAGGTCCCTGAATGGCCGGAGGCCACCCTGATCGATATGTTTAAGGATGGCCTCAATTGAGAGGTGTTGCAATGGGCGCTGTACAGAGATAATCCAGACTCACTGCATGACTGGATCTGTCTTGCCGGGAAGGCTGAACATGCCCAGCACACCTTCATGCGGGTGGCTAAGAGAGACAGGCTTCCTCCCAGCGGGAAAGGGCCAGTGCCACAGTCAGGCCCGACATGGGACACCGAAAGGCAACGTCGCTTTGCCCGTGGACAATGCATCAAGTGCGGTAAGGCAGGTCACCATGCGGCAGAATGCCACAAGGCTAGGACGGCGGATCGCCCACCTAGACCGACGCCGAAGGCTCCACAGAAACCACCCAACCCTCCCTGATGGCTGACAGGGGCACTAGCGACCCCGGATGAAGAAGAGGATGTCTACCTCATGGGGGACGGGTTGGCCACCCCGGAGCAGCTGGCGGAAAATGCCTTCCACCTGTCCTAAACAGCGCTGCTGGGCAGGTGGTGGAGAATGGGCGCGATACCACCAGGGTGAGTGTGGACTGTCCCATCCTGGCCATAAAAATTGAACTGAGCTACTGCTCCAAGACCATCAAAGTCGGGGCTTTGGTGGACTCCGGGTGTTCCAGATGCCTGATCCACCCCAAACTAGTCGCTGCACTAAATTTACCTTGTTTCTCTCTCCCGAAGCTGCTGATCTTCCAGCAACTCGATGGTTCCATGGCAGGGGGGGGGGGGGTGGCCACCCAGGGTACAGGGAATGTTACCTTACAAATAGGCATGTACAGGGAAACCATAGAATTCGTGGTCACCCCGGTGGGCAAGCCTATAGTGGTTCTGGGAATCCCCTGGCTAACTCGCCACAATCCCTACATTGACTGGAGGACCCGTACGATAACGTTTGAGGATGGATTCTACCAGGCACCTGCTAAAGGGAAATCCCTCACTTTGACTGTAGGGAGGGCTGAGATTGTCGACCCTCAAGTTCACGCTTCCCCCATGGAGGGGTTGCTGGAACAATACGCAGACTTCACTGACGTCTTCGGGGAGGAGGAGGCGGACCACTTACCCCCCCATCGCAAGACGGACTGTGCCATTGAACTGTTCCCTCATGTCCCATTGCCTAAGCCAAAAATTTACCCAATGACACAAAAGGAATTGGCGGCGTTGTGGGACTTCCTCGATAAAAACCTCGCTCAGGGCTTCATCGAACCGGCAAACTCGCCAGTTGGAGCGCCCGTTCTGTTCTGCGAGAAGGACGGTACCCTAAGACTGTGTACAGACTATCGCGGGTTAAATTCAGCCTCCTTGTCAAACAAGTACCCCCTCCCCCTCGTCAAATATATGTTGGCACACTTGTCGACTGGACAGGTTTTTTCCAAACTTGACCTCCGCGAGGCGTGTTACCGCATTCGCATCAGGGAGGGGGATGAATGGAAAACAGCTTTTAACTGTCCCTTGGGCTCCTTCCAGTATAAGGTACTGCCTTTTGGTCTTGCAGGGGCCCCGGGGGTTTTCATGCAACTAATTAATGAGGTTCTGCATGACCATTTGTTTAAAGGAGTACTGGTTTATCTGGACGATGTCCTGATATACTCCAAAACTGAGAGAGAACACGAAAGATTGGTAAAACAGGTTCTCACCAAGCTCTGGCATGCTAAACTTTATGCTAAGCTTTCCAATGCGAATTCCATAAATCACGCTGGGATTACTTAGGCTACAGGATTTCAGATAAGGGCATCGAAATGGATCCTGCAAAGGTTCAGGCTGTTTTGAGCTGGGAGCACCCGTGCACCCAGCGCCAGCTCCAAAGTTTCCTGGGATTCGCAAATTTCTACAGATCCTTCGCAAAAGGGTTCGCGGAGATTGCCCTGCCCTTGACTGATTTGTTGCGGACCAAAGGCGTTGGGGAGACGCGCAAGGTAAAAAACCCAGGGGCCGTGCTCAATTGGACTCCTGCCTGTCAGGATGCTTTCAACTGGTTGAAAGCTCTCTTTACAGCGGAGCCAATTTTATCCCATCCCGACCCTGAACAGCCTTTTGTTGTTCAGGCTGATGCCTCTGATTTTTCAACTGGGGCTATCCTATTACAAAAGGATTCTGATGGACTCTTGAAGCCCTGTGCCTATCTCTCCCAGAAATTTTCCGAGATGGAAAGGTGCTGGCATGTCTGGGAAAAAGAGGCATTTGCAGTGAAAGCGGCACTGGAGGCTTGGCGTCACCTTTTAGAAGGGGCGAGTTGCCCTTTTGAGGTCTGGACAGACCACCACAACCTCGAGGTGCTCTGCACGCCCAGACGCCTCAGCCCTAAGCAGATTTGCTGGGCTCAATTTTTCAGCCGTTTTAACTTTCAGCTGAAGTTTATTCCGGGGAAGAAGAATTTTTTGGCAGATGCACTTTCCTGACTGCCCCAGGATGCGGAGCCTGTCTCCGACATCGTGGGGACTGTGCTCTCTGAGTCTCAATTGGGTTTGGCCACTGTCACCCGGAGCTGCGCTCAGGAACAGCCTCCCCCCCCCTGTGAACGACTCTGGTGCAGCCCGCTCCGGGCCGCAGGCAACCACAGATGCCGGGTGGGTTGCGTGCAGATTTTGCCCTCGCATTAAAGTCTGATCCCTGGCTCCTTGCTAACCCTGGCAAGGTTTCCATGGAACAAGACCTCGCCTGGGTGGAGGGTCGTTTATACGTCCCTGACTCGCAACGATCAACTATCCTCAGCTGGTCTCATGACAGCAAACAGGCTGGTCATTTCGGGTTCTTCAAACCCCTCCACTTGACCCGATGCCAATTTTGGTGGCCCTCGCTGAGGAAGGATGTCAAAATGTATGTGGCATCCTGCCCTGTTTGCGCAATGTCTAAGCAACCGTCCGATAAACCCCAGGGGCTGCTGCAGCCCGTGGCTAACCCTTCACACCCTTGGGATGAAATCTCTGGATTTCATCGTGGATTTACTGCCCAGTCAAAAGAAAACAGTCATTTGGGTAGTCAAAGACTACTTTTCCAAACAAGCTCATTTTGTCCCCTGTGCCTCTATCCCGTCGGCGCAACAGCTGGCGAAGCTCTTTTTGGTGCACGTGTACCGCCTTCATGGCTGCCCCTCTCGCTTGGTGACCGATAAGGGCACACAATTTACCTCACGGTTTTGGTGGGCTTTTTTGAAATTAATTGGCACCGAGCAAGCATTGTCAACCTCCTGGCATCCCCAGACTGACGGATCTACTGAGATCCTCAATGCCACCCTTGAACAATTCCTCCGCTCCTACATCAACTACCACCAGGATGACTGGGTGGATTTGCTTCCTTTCATGGAGGTTGCATACAATAATGCTGTGCATCAAAGCACGGGACAAACCCCCTTTGGGGTGGTGTCGGGTTGGGACTTCGTCCCCATTCCTGAGCTCCCACAGCCCCCGTCTCCAGTAGTGGCGGCCTGTGATTGGGGTTCTAAACTTGCAGACTCCTGGCCCATCATTAAGGATGCTCTCAATGAGGCTCAGACCTCATACAAACTTCAGGCTGACAAGCACAGGTGCCAACAGCCGCCTTTTCGAGTAGGGGACCTGGTTTATCTCTCCACTAAATTTATCAAGTCACCTCAGCCTTCCAAGAAACTGGCCCCCAAATTTATTGACCCCTTTCAGGTTACACAAATTGTGAACCTGGTCATGGTGCGTTTGGATCTACCTCATAATTTGAAGTGGCTGCACCCTGTGTTCCACTGCAGCTTACTCAAGCCGGCCAGTGACCCCTCCCGGTGGCATCCATGCACTCCCCCCCCTCCACCCATCATGATCGACGGACAGCAGCACTTCGAAGTCAAGGAGGTTCTCGACTCCCACAAGCTTCGTGGCTCTCTCCAATACTTAGTGCACTGGAAACACTTTCCCCACCCTGAGTGGGTTGCTGCCCGCGACATTCAGGCCCCCGAGCTAGTCCGCAACTTCCATGTTGCATATCCCTCCAAGCCCTCGGCTTGATTTTCTTCAGGGGGGCGGTATGTCATGATCGCCTGTTTGCGACATCGTAACGGCTCGCATGACAAAACGCGGATGCATGTCAATGACTGGAGAGGTGTGGGCGATAAACCGGACAAAGAAGGTAATGGGTTTGGGAGATCTATTGAATAACAAGGTCTCATCGCCCGGTAATCGACCATTGACACCATTGTCAAAGAAATGATCAGGACGAGGTTCGGAAGGGTGCGTCCGGGCTTTCGAGGAATATCAAGGTCTAATCACCCGGTAATGGACCATTACCTCACAGGAAGATAAACAGGGTGATGCCCGGGGTGAATGGGGCTGGACGACCTCTCACCTATCAAGTCTTGATGACCTGTCACTCCGTGGAACTCGTGGGGCACACCCAGGGAGTGTGGGGGTGGAGCGCTGTTTGGCGCGAGACTATTTAATTCAACTTTTGGCGCGCTTCCCTCACTCTCAGCTTTTTACTGGTGTGCATTCTATTCTAAATAAAAGCCAGAGCTTAAACTTGATTTAGAGTCTGAGTCTTTTATTTGGTCTTAGGCATTCCTTACAGCCACCTTTGGCTGCAAAGGATGTAGTCAATCTGATTTCGGTGTTGTCCATCTGGTGAAGTCCATGTATAAAGCCGTCTCTTAGGTTGTTGGAAGAGAGTGTTTGTTATGCAGAGTGAGTTGTCTTGGCAAAATTCTATCAGCCTATGTCCTGCTTCATTTTGTTCTCCTAGGCCATGCTTACCTGTAATTCCAGGTGTCACTTGACTGCCCACCTTAGCATTCCAGTCTCCTGTGATGAAAATAACATCTCTTTTAAGCGTGTTGTCCAGTAGGTGCTGCACATCCTCGTAGAACTGCTCTACTTCAGCTTCTTCAGCATCTGTGGTTGGGGCTTATATTTAGATCACTGTGATGTTAGATGGCTTGCCCTGAATTCGAATTGAGATCATTCTGTCGTTTTTTGGATTGTATCCAAGCACTGCTTTAGCCACTTGACTATTAATTATGAAGGCTACTCCATTTCTTCTGTGGTCCTCTTGTCCACAGTAGTAGATCTGGTGGTCATTTGATGTGAAGTGGCCCATTCCAGTCCATTTCAGTTCACTGATGCCCAAAATGTCTATCTTTAATCTGGACGTCTCACCAATAACCACATCCAATTTGCCCTGGCTCATAGATCTTACATTCCAGGTTCCAATGGTGTGTTGATCCTTAGAACATCAGATTTGCCGTTCACCACCAGCACCGTCGGCCGCTAGCCATCCTTTCGGCTTTGAGCTAGCTGCGTCATCACGTCTGGGGCTAGCTGAACTCATCCTCTGTTCCTCCCCAGTAGCATTTTGACCATCTTCCGACCTGGGGGTCTCATCTTCCAATGGTATACCGACATATCTCTGGTTGTACTGATCTATTTAGTTTTCACGGCAAGAATACTGGGGTGGGTTGCCATTACCTTCCCCAGGGATCGCATTTAGTCTGACCTCTCTGTCATGACCTTCCCATCTTGGGTGGCCCTTCATGGTTTAGCTCATGGCATCATTGAAGTGCTCAAGCTCCAGCACCATGACAAGGTAACGATCCTTTGCTGAAGCACAGAAAGAATACTGACATGTAAACTAAGTTGACATGGTGTTACTGTTTGTGGAAGTGGCCAGTTTTATTCCACTTCAGTCACTTTCTTTAAAAGAGTCAACCTTATTAGCTGTCCTACAGTAGCATTTAATTTTGGTTTTTTTTTTGTTTTCAATTTTGGTGCATGACACAGTTAATCCATATATGTAAATCCTGAAGGTTTTTTTCCTCAAAGGGAACACTACTGCCATGTCGTCAGTGTCTGCTGCTACCAAATAGCAAAGATGTATTGTACTTTTGTGTAGTTTAAACAGTTTGATTGCTCTTCAGTATTTTTGTCATTCTTCCCATCAATCTCAGTTGAATTACCCAGCATTAAGTGAATGGGGCAGCAGGGAAGTACTGGGAAAACACAATACAAATCAATGCAAACAATTTGTTTCCTAGGGATTAGATCAAACAACAGGAGTGAACAAAAATTAACAAGTGATCAAACTAAGTGGTAATAATTATGTAAATCACTGTTTTTGAACACTGAATTTGCAGGATCTGGATTCAAATCCCCAGATCAGTCATGAGCTCTTATTTGGAAATCTTGAGAAAGCCATTGTTACTTGGTCTCTGTTCCTTTCAGTGAGCCTTGCTGCAGTGACCTTATTCACATAAGAATGATATTATATCATTAGAGCTTGCTTAGTTGTTTGTTATGCTGGCGAATAAACCCCTTATTTATTTTAGGTTTTATTTTATTTTTTTCTGAGACTGAAGTAAAGTCCTGGCTAAGTTCTCTCTCACCTTCATGGCTGCTAATATTCAGAACAGTCAGTCCCAGGAAATCCATAAATTTGTAAAGGCAATTGACATTTACTTGTTCCTAAGAACCAAGTAAGCCCAATGGAGGAACTGTGCTGGATCAGACTCAACTTATCTTAGTCCAGCACCTTGTTCTCCTAATGGCCAATTCGTCTCAGCATTCTCACTATCATGTTCCCTAGCAACTTTTATTGCAGCCGTACGTCCCATGCCTTTTTTCAGTTTTTCCCATTTTCAAACATTGCAGCATCTTGTTTTAACAATTTGCTTGTTTAACGATGACTATACAAATCACAGCTTTCTTGCATTTGTCCTGAATCTTCTGCCATTCATTTCCATGAGTATATTCTGAGGTTTAATTTTCTGATCTATGCCCCAAATGGTCAGCCTCTGACTCAAAGTCACCACTTTTATTAGCCTACCTCAGCTCAGGCCTACCTCAGTTGAAGGATGCACAAGGAAGTCCAAAGCAGTGGTAGTTCCTGGAAGGACAAGGGCACATTCAGTAGGACAAGGTCATGCCTTCAGCCTTGTGGCAGACATTATCTAGCAACTATTAGGTAGAACTCACCCAGGAAGAGTGGCACATGTTACTAGCCATTATCTGAAAATCACCCAGGAAGAATTGTTGACTAACAAATATGCAGTGTTATGAACACCGGCTAGCTTGGATCTGCTGTTAACTTTGTTCTGTCTGTGGAGCTGTCTCAGTTTTTTGAAGGGTCATTGCCTGATGCTTCCATCACAGGCTCCTATGATACAGGGGCCTTAGGTTCTGTACTCCAAATCCAAGGAGTCTGGTGCAATCAATTTTTCTGATCTGGATGTTCCTGGATAGTGGTTGAGGGTTCACAGGTTGATGCCACCTCCTCTCTGTAATGAACCAGATAGGAGAGGAAACTTAGAAATTGAGCCAACTTTAGACCTCTTCATGCTGCTGGATATGCATATCTCCCCACTATATTAACAGCTATGCTGCAGTGGCCTATGATGAAGCAAGACTCGTAACTGGGAAGGGAAAATCCATAGCGCATGGACTGAGATGTGTGGGCCAATGTCTGGAAGAAAATAAATTTGCCAGCTCTAAGGTGGGTGTTTTTTCCTTTCCTTTGCTGTAGTTGAAGGGCATGGTGGCTGAACAAGGGATCTGGATTGATAATGTTCCTTTTATTCCCTTTCCCCCTTGAACACTTTTTCAGTGGAAGGAAGACACAGTACTAAGTTCTCACTAACACTGAACTTCCATCATCTGAGATTTCAGATCCTTTTTCTCTGGAAAGACTGCTGTACAAAAACCTACTCCCCAGGATGCTCCTAAGAACTATGAAGTTTGTGCTGCTAATCACGAAGACTCTAAAAGCAGCACGCCAAGTGCACTGAGCTGAGTCATGAGCTTAGTTTGTAATGAAGTCAATACTTTTATGTCAAGTTGAGTCAAACTGCTTCAGACCACTTGATTCACATACCCTGCTTGTCCATTGTTCCAGGTTGAAGCAACTGTAAAGTTTTTGCTAAAGCAGCCTTCTCTGGATCCCATCTTCCCAGATAATTATTGGCCAGGTCTCTGATTTTTGGTTTTAACTTAGAGGAATGTGTAGTGTCTGTGGGGTCAAGGTGGGACACGTGAGAAAAGCAGCATTGTGCTGGCATAATTTAATTATTATTATAATTATTGTAAATAGTTATTTAATAAAGAATATTCTTTGAGAACCTGTCTGGTGCTTAGTCTGAACAGGACACTTTTGTTGGTTAGGAATAATATGTCAGTCTTAGTTATATGAGTAAAAGACAACATGAAAGATTTAATTTGTGAAAAATCTGACTTTTTTGTGTTCTGTGTGATCTCTTGTGGCTTGAACTCAAATTTTTGCTGAGACTTCAGCTGTTTTTGAAGAATCTGCCAGAAAACCCCCAGCAGTTGCATCAAACCCTCTTCCTTTTCTTTAAAAAGTTCTGCTCATCCACTCACAGAAATAGCATCATGTGATATTCTCTCTAGAGTACAAAAGATGGATGAATGTTACATTTGTCCATTGAAGTGATCTTCTGTCTAGCATGCTTAAAATTTGGAAGGGTGGAAAAATTAAAACTCATTGTCTCATCTGTAAATCAGGGCAGACAAAATATGTTGACCAACATATATTCCCATTCATATTCAGTACTAAAAAAGGCATGCCTTGTGTCCAACATTTCTATGTATTCCCAAAGACAGAGATATGCTGTACATCCATTTTTATTTTTTTAAAATATTCATTTCTTTTTTATTTTGCCTTTCATTTATTACTTGGATTTGCTTCACAGAGCCTACCCACACCCTCCTCCTCCTCTCCTTCCTTGTCCCTATTTCCACCCCCACCAGCTTGGGGTACCTTTAAATGATAAACAATGCAGAAGATGTACAAGAAGGTACCATGGTTATTTCTATCCATGGGCCTTTCAAGAAGAATTACTGACAGCATTTTTGTTCCCTTTAGCACTGAACATCTCATAAGACTATTTTCCACTCCTCATGGCCACTGGTTCATAGATTTTCTCTGTTTCCATATATTCCAATTTTAAAAGATTTATTTTAACTTGAATAAATTGTATATTAATACACATACAATCAAGTGATTAATACACATACAATCAATTGATGAACAGATGGTTTGGGAAGTTTAAGAGAAATAAGATCAAGTAAATAAAAAGGCTCCAGAGGCAGTAGAAAACTCACCATTCTTCTTCTCTTGGCCTTTGAAGGACCTGCATATAGAAGTAGTTGTAGAAGTGATTGCATGTAGATGGTGGACAATTGCATATTCCCATAGGTGCAAACTCAGACACATCTTCATCAAAGTATAACCATGTTTTGGACTGCAGGAGGGAGTCTGTTATTATAGGTGATATCAATAAAGTGTTGTTCTAGTTTTCCTGTGGCATTGATTTTTTGGTCTGGTGTACCTAGAAGGGCTGAATCAGTCTTGCAAATCTGATTGTCCTGTACGTCCCCTCCATTCATATCAGTGAATCAGGGAGGCATTTGCCTGAGCCATTTCCAGGTATTATTGTGTTTCCCATGATAATAATAAAGAATACTTCAGCCCCCTGTGCTTAGGTAACAATAATTAAATTTAAATTTAAATTTAAAAAGAAAGAAAAAGAAAGGAAGAAAGAAAGAAAGAAAGAAAGAAAGAAAGAAAGATGTTGCATATTTCTGTCTTCCCTTACTCCGCAGGAAGGAACAAAACTATTGCAAAAAAAATGCCTCCAATCCCCAACTCCTATAGGTTGCCCAGTAAGATGTCATGATTGATTGTATAAAAGCCCTACAAGAGGTATAGCAGGACCAGGAGAGGTGCACTCCCCCCATCCAGGTCTTAACATAGATCATCCAAGGGAATGACTACTGATGCAATAAGGGAGAAGAAGTAAGCACAGTTTGCCCCCTGTATTACCACGGTGTAAGGCGAAACATAGGCATGTACCCAGTGCCTGGTTCACCTTCAGTTGCTACCAGTTCACCAAACATTGAACAGAACTGCTTGCCAGAAAGCTGGGAAAGTCCCCAAATTTATTTGAAAACCAATGGGATCCATTAGGTGCGTAGGGAGGACCATCAGAAGAGGTCTCTCAGTCCTGTAGAAGGCATGGGTGGCTACCAATCACATCTGGATTATGGCATGATCTGACCCTGGCAACTGGGTGATGGAAATCCCCTCCATCCCCAGATCATACAACAGTTACTCAGAGACAAAAACAAGATCTAAAAGGGGACTGCCTACATGTGTCAGGCCTGAGATTATTTGAGGTAAGCCCATGGTTGCCATCGAGGCTATGCACATCTGAGCTGACTGGAACCAACCCCCAGGGTAGGCAGACTGAAGTCCTGTAGGACCAAAAAGTGGTGGTTCACCATTGCCAGCCCAGAAATCAGCTCTAGGAGGTTGGAGAGGATCCTGCTAGGCAGCAGGGTGGCCAGTACACCAGCCCAATCTATCAAATGGATGTTCACATCCTGATATCTCAACAGTAGAGTACTCATCACAACTTTTCTTTCAGAGTATAGATGGGAAGTCCTGTAAAACCTTCACTGTGACTAGGGACAAGGCTAGGACACATTCCCCCACCCTTCACAGGCTATGAGTTTCTGCAAATCTAGAAATAGAGGGGTAATAGTATTTGAAAGGAAAAGGGATACACATTCAGCCACTAAGTGGCAATAGTGTTCCATATGTTTTGTCTCCCCATTTTGAAAACCAATGGGAAAATTTAGTGTGCTCTGCAGATCTTCGCATTTTATGCCTACTATTTTTTTAGGCCTGAATTATATATGGTGGCTTTATTATATGCACTACCACCCACTAGGGAGAGCATCACCAAACATATTTTTATTTGGCCTGCAGTGCTTTAGTGTCTTATTGAATGAATGGTATTGATGGAAAGCCAGTAGTGTGCAGAGATGGATTCCTTTGCCTAGTCACATGCACAGGAACAATGTGAAAAATTGCCAGGAGTTGCTAGGAATATTAGAGATGTGTGTTCTGCATGTTAAAATGTGGGGTGTTTCTGCTGACTGAACACTGTCAGCTTCCGATCTATGCCAAGAATCTCTATTGCTGCCTTAATTTAGGAAAGGATAACATTTCTAATATATTTCAACTCAGTGAGGGGTACGATAAGCAAACAGGCTTATATTTTATAATCATCATCATATTAATGAAGATTCCTTCTCCTTCTCCCCTGGGTTGAAGTTTAGAAGACTTCACCTTGAGCCACTGCCTTGATATCGACGGTTGACTAGGCTGCTGATTAAGTTGCTCTTCCTACACACTTCATACTGAAGGACCAGAGCAGGCTGACTTCATTTGGCAGGCTGCTTTATTCAAGTGCAGTTGTCTGGACCAAAATAGGACAGGCCAGCTCTTCAGAGAGGACCCCCACTTGGACTCAGCACCAGGCCCTTTGCAACTCCGTGCCATGCTAATACACATTAATAAGCAGCAGTTAAGGGTTGGTCCAAGATGCTTTGATATTTGAAAAGAATCTTCCAAAGGCAATCCCTTTGTAGGGCTGTAGCACTTTGCCTTTAAAGGGAAACAATGCTTTGGTGCACGTGGAGGGTATGGATGTAGCAACTGTCTGTAAGTTTTTAAAGCTGCTGTGTCCTTCTCTAAAACTGTGTGGCAGCTAAGGAGGTCAGTTGCACAGTTATGGGAAAAGATGCAGCTACTTTAAGGAATTACAGACAAGTGCTTTATAAGGGCCTCTGTGCCCCCTTTTCCCTTTGAGTCTGAAGCCCTGCACAGCCATCCTCCTTTGTTCTAATTAACATGGGATACAGTCCACCAGCGGTAGCAGCCTGTGGCTTCCAGATGTTGCTCAACCACAATCTCCATCATCCATGGACACTGTCCATATTAAAATTGGATTAGATAAATTTAGCGGGTTAAAGCTACACTGTTCTCATCATCTTATGTTCTTAGTAGGGTGTCTTGGGAGTTATAGTCACCTTGGTCTGTTTTCTGTTACTTATGGCAGCACTGTTCCTGATGGCATCCACTTGAAGATACCATCTGTCATGAGTACTGATGGTGAGCAGGAGGAGGCCCCTATCCAGGGGGGAAAACGCATGCATAGTAGAGAGAGTTTGAGCTGTCATTCAAAGAGAACCAGAACAGACCCGCCTTGTGTTTTGCGGTTTATCTGTCTGGGGTTTCCCATGCTTCTTCAGTTTGGTAGGATTTTCTGTCTACTGTAGCAGTAATAAACACTAGAGACTCATTCCTTGTCTTGGTGTGGTTACTGCTACAGTAGACAGAAAATCCTACCAAACTGAAGAAGCATGGGAAACCCCAGACAGATAAACCACAAAACACAAGGCGGGTCTGTTCTGGTTCTCTTTGAATGACAGCTCAAACTCTCTCTACTATGCATGCGTTTTCCCCCCTGGATAGGGGCCCCCTCCTGCTCACCATCAGTACTCATGACACCATCCCCACCCTCACCCCAGAAAATTGTTACTGCATTTCTGGTCACCATCTCTTTCTCATGGCTCCAGAAACAAAGAGGTATGCATCACTCATGCTTGCTTTAAGCCAAGTCAGGATCTTAATCCAAAATAGAAGTAGCTGCAATTTTATATTCACGGGATGTTGAAATGCAATTTCAAAAGCACCATAAAATATACCACAGGTATACTTCGATGAAAATGACACATTGTGCAGTGTAGCTCCTGACTATTTAAAGGCAGACTTTCCATTTTTATTATTATTTTTTAAAAATATGCCTTTAAGAGTCATTCTGCCTTTAGCAACTAGATGTAAACTCCAGAAATATAGGTAGATAGCATTTTTAAACAGATACGATTTTGTATTACCAACAAACAGAGAAGCATGGGCAGCTGCCAGGGGAAGCCCAAGGGGCAAATTATGAGACATTGGTGATGACATCATCATATAACTTAGATACTTCCATCAGATATTGGGATGCAACTAGGTAATGACAGCGTTTGTGTGGAGATGTAATTGCATGTGTATTGTTGTCTGGCACTGAAGACACTGTTGTGCAAAAGATTTACAGGTAATGTAGAGGCCAACAGGACTGTTGCATCCTTGGAAAGCTGCCTAGGCCATCTTTTCAACTTCCCTTCCTACAGCAAGTAGCAATCTATCCAGGAAATTTCTTTTAGGAGGTTCAAGAAACTCTGCCACAGCCAGGGTCATTCAAGGAGGTGGGAAGCAGGGAGGGTGTCCATGATATTAAAATGGTGAGCCCTTTTTAACATATATTACATACATCAAACATACATAAAAAGGTCTGGGGTTTTGATCAACTAGTTGCATGTGCTATTTTGAGATCATTGTCTGGAATATTATGGGAAATTAACATGATGGCTAGATATAGTCACCTGGAGCTTCTTGGAGCAGGCCACTTTACCAGAGGTTCACCACAAAAAAAAAAAAAAAAAGGAAAGGAAAGGAAAGGAAAGGAAAGGAAAGGAAAGGAAAGGAAAAGGATGTTTTCCCTGGTAGTCAGAATGTGGATTTTAAAACTGGCTAGGCCAACTCACCTTCTCTCAGCATGCTGTCCCCTTGAGCTTTGTGCTATGTTACCCCCTTGAGCTTATTAGAGGAAGGCCTAGATGCAAACCTCTTCCCATTTATTGTTTTCAATTTATATGCTACTAAAACTTTCATTGTGTTTAACTGTTTGTCTGTTGGTACCCTCAAGTTAGCCCAAATGGTGCATTATACTGCAACAGTTTTTGAATCAACGTACCTAAAATATGCTAACTTTAAAAATCCAGGACCCATTGCTCCTGTGGAATTGAAATTTCCAGGATGTTCAGATCGGTTTGATTCTCAAAGTTGTGGCCACTGCAGCATCCCTGTGGTCACACAACTGTGATTTCTGATGCTCCCTGCCAGCTTCCCACAAGCAGTCAGTGGGGAACCTGGCAGGAAGTCGGAAGTTGCTCCCACTCCCACTGCTTTTTTGTCCACACGTGGTCATTTGGTTTATTTGTTTAGGTAAGTAAATATTAACTTATTATTGAAGTTCATTTGCCACAACCATTATTTTTCTATTTAAGATATATAGACTTCTTAGATGATGATGGGACCATCCAGCATTAGGGTAAAAAAAATATGGTCAGCCTAATTATGCTGTGTAGAAAGAGAGGGGGGATGTCATGGTCAAGAGATGATACCAAATGTCATCGGGAAGTGGCAAGGAGGAGGCGAGAACAAGAATTGGATGAGGCCAGACCGCATGACTCCAGGATCAAAGATGTAAGGATTGAGTCTGATTCTGAGGCTGAGGAAGGGGAAATCGAAACTTATGCTAGACAATTTGGGGAAATTGAAACTTGGAGTGACTCAGCCAATGTCCTGAGCAGCCAATTGGACAGAACCAAGAGCTGGATTCAAAACTGCCAATCACCACAAGGGAGAGGCAAGCCAAAGAGCGTGCCAAGCAAAAGGAAGCTTGATAGGTTCCAGAGGAAAAATGGCGCCAAGGAAACAAAATAAAAAGGAGTCAGCAGAAGGACTGAGTTGCCAGAGACAAATGTTCCACTGAGCTAGCAGCTTCTTTAGAAGAAGGAAAGTTGGAACTGATCTCGGAGCCCTGCCCTGTAGCCGCTATGGAATCAGAGCCTTCCCAGTCTGTTGTGCCTTGCCTTGCTGCCTCGCCACACCATCCAGCTGAGTCTTGCCTTGCCACTTCGCCGTGTAATCCAGCCAAGTCTTGCCTTGCCACCTCACTGCGCAATCCAGCTGAGCCTTGCCTTGCCATTTTGCCTCAAAGCCCAGGCAAGTCATGCCTTGCCGTTCTGCCATGAAGCAAATTCGAGTCAAGTCCTGTGGCCTTGTCTCGAAGCCCAGTTGTCTTGCCTTGCTTCCCAGCAAAGAAGCCCAGCTAAGTCAAGTCCTGCCACCTTGTCTTGAAGCTCAGTCACATCTTGCCTTGCCACCCTATCATGAGGTCCTGCCGAGTCCAGTCTGGTTACCTCGCCACAGAATCCAGTCAAGCCTAGCCTGGTCACCTCGTTGCGATCCCTAGCTAAGTTTTGCCTTGCAGTCTTTCCAGTCAAGGCTGGTTCAGTCGCCTTGCTGCCAGTCCCTGCCAAGTCCTGTCATGCCTCCTTGCCTCAGCCTCCAGTCGACTCCTGCTTAGCCACCTTGCTGCAGGTCCAAGTTCCATTCAGCCACATCACCTTGCTCTCCAGCTGAATCTGACTTCGCTGTCTTGCCAAGCTCTCTGCCATTGCCTGGTTGGGCTTGAATTGAATTATTAATTTAAGGACAGTTTTTGATTGTAAATAGTTCTATTGTAAATAAAGAACTCCATTTTACTTCCTAGTCATCTCATAGTCTAAACAGAACAAAAGAGTCAGAACAAGTAACATGAGTGATGGAGAGACAGAGGAGGAGAGGCATGCACATCTCCAGAATGACAATGAAAGGCACAGAATGAGGAGACAAGAAGAGATGGAGGAGGAAAGGGAAGATCAACTTGAGAATATGTGGCAAAGAGTAATTACTGTGAGATTTGATGAATATGACAATGCCCGCCTTTGACTACAAGACCTCAACAGAGAAAGAGCAAGGCAAAATGCACAACTCGCACAGCGTAATATTTCTGCTGATGTTGATGTGATGGTCAAAGTCTGCCCTCACTGTCATGCCTTCCTATTCCCTGGAGAAACCACCAGTTTCTGCTGTAGGAAGGAAGAGGTCAGGATAGGCAATTTGCAACCTAAGGAACTCCTCAATTTATACAGCAACAATAATGGTAGGACAGTGCATTCAAAATTCAAGATACCCTTCAAAATGAATGAAAATGCTCTTTGTAACATTGATAAAAACTTCAATACTGCAAATTTGCTTCGACATGCGAGGCTTATTGTCTTGGATGAGAGCCCCATGATTAGGAGGGAGAGCTTCAAAGCCCTGGACTGGACTCTTTGTGATATATACAGCAAGAATGAGGCCTTTGGGGGAATTTTAACCATTTGCGGTGGTGATTTCCATCAGCTTCTACCAGTTGTGAAAAGAGGAAATGATGCTGATGTGGAGAATTCACGCATCAAAAATCCTACTTATGGAGAAACTTCATCAAGTTTCATTTGAAGAGAAACATGAGACTGAGTGATGGAGAAGAAAGATATGTTGAGTTTTTACTGGATGTTGGAGAAGACAAGATTCAGAAAAATGAAAATGATGAAATCTAATTACCTGAAGATATGGTTCATATCATATGAAGCAAGTACTGTGGAAGAATGTATTGATTTCATCTACCCAACATTCAAAAATCCCGCAGAACTGTTCTCAAAGAACTCATCTTGGCTCCCATCAATGAAACGATGAGAAAAATCAATTTCCACATGCATTAGATGCTTCCCTGGAATCATTAAAGAATACTGTTCCTTCAGTGCTGTCTGTGAAGGAGCTGGGGCCACTCATTTTCCAAAAGAATTCCTGGATTCACTTGAACTCTCTGGATTGCCACAACATAAACTAGAAGAGAGCATCTCCCATCATTTTAATGAGGAACTTGGATCTTCCAAGGCTTTGCCATGGAATGTGGATGATCATGGAAGAACTCCACAAGAATCTCATTGTAGCAAAGCTAAACATTGGCGCATTCAAAAATGACATTGTCATGATTCCAAGAATTATACTCAATTTATCAGAAGGTGAAGATGTCCCTCTTCAGTGGACCCAGTTCCTGATACAGTCATGCTTTGCTGTGACTATACATTAAACACAAGGCCAAACCATGTAGAAGGTGCTGATTTATCTGGAGAAACTAGTATTCCAGCAAGGTCGGCTGTATGTTGCTTTAAGCCAAGGAAAAAAGAAATGAAAATGTTAGAGTATTCCTGAAGGATGGCAGATCAACCAGAAATGTAGTCATCAACAGTGTCCTTCATTAAATGAAGAGGAGCTATATTTCTCTTGCTATACATTTCTTCTTTAATAAATTTATGTTTTCTTTAATTTTCAAAACAAAGTGATAGCAATACCATTTGGAAAAATTTAATGTTCATTCTGGTCACATCAGACTGCACTACCTTTCTTTCAAGGAATGACCCAATGGGTCACAGGGTTGTCTAGTTTATTATAAGGGAGGAATAGGGAGAAAAAAGACATGTACAAATATCAGTCTCAATGAATTTCAGATACTTTGCTGCAACAGAATTTAATTTTTATACAACGATGGAGGAACTCCTGGACTTATGTAACCATTCTGTTGCACAAGTTGATTTTCTCATAGAGCAGAGGGCACGAGCAAAACTTTGGCTGCAGTTCTGTGCAAAATGCTAGCTACCTTTTTTTCTGCATGCATGAACAGATGGCAGCTGTTTTGCACATGTAAAAACATCTGGTAACCATGCTTTACACCTCTTGCGTAAATTGTTTTAAAGTCTTACAGAACCCAGGGATGCCTACAGTTATGTGCTGTTTAAGGGCAAAATGAGAAAAGAAAAAACAACAGTTAAAAATATAGATTTGGAAGAACTGGAAAATTTGTACATATTGCTCAAAACTTAAAAAAAAAATCTGAATGTGAAACAAGAATAGCAGGGCTTTGGCTTTAAGCTGCAGTCTTTCAAACCACTGATTCGGCAGAACAGACTGAAATCTCCTGTGTTGAAAACAAAACAATGCTGGCTACAGAAGTGGCTTGATTTGTACTAATATTACATTATCAGCAGGCAGAATATTGAAATGGATGGAATTCACGATGCACTTTTTATGGAATAACGGTGCCGTGAATGTTGTACCAAGAGGAGCCATGCTGTTGAATGCCGTTGTATCTGAAGATAGAGTTCTATTAACAAAGCAAAATTCTATTTGTTTCTTGGAGAGAATCCAGCCTCTACATAAAGGTTTCCCACTGAAGTGCATAATGGCTGAACATTTCCCACTGTACATCATCTGTCCTAATATTTGGCATTCAAAGCTATCAATACTTTTTACTCATACTGGAGTAAAACCGTACTTGGTTGTGGAGAACATACTTTGAGTGATGAATGCTCTGAGTTTAATCCTTGGTGTCTTCACCTAGGGTTAGAAAACTCTTGCCTGAAACGGTGTAGATCTACTCTGCTAGTCAGTCAACGCAACTCTGAGCTGGATGAATCAGTGGCCGACAGTTTCCTATGTAGCTCATTTCATTGCTCGACTTCTTTCATTATCTCAGTACAGACATAAAAGTAACCAGTAACTGCTTGCTGGCATCAGTGCAGATTTCTGTTGGCCCTTTTGTGACCACCCATACGGTCACCTTTGGAAACTACATAGTGATCGTAATAATCACTCAACCATCATGCTAGCTTATCAGCATGTGAGTGGGAAATTGGTAGGCCATCTTGATAATCTATTCAGCATTCTTTTCAACCCATTCTTACTGAGACCTTAAAGTGCCTTCAATGTGAAGACAACGGAAATTGGGTATGTATGTCAGAGTACAGTTACTTTTTGCAAGCGATTGCTCTGAAATCTAGAAAATACATTCAGGTTTCAATTGGTATCCTTCTGCATTGGCACATTATCACCACTCTTTTATAGAGGAAAAATGCTGTATAACAGCGCACCACAGGATGCCTTTGAGCAAGTAGCTTTATAAATTGGTTCTTTAAATGGAAAGCCATTGGATACTTTTACTTTGTCATGAGGTAGACATATGAAATCATCTTATATGAAAGCTGGCTCATTGGATTTTCCAGCTTATATTCTCAGCTGCTTTTAAACTTTGTGGTTCCTACTTAATGATGGAAGATGAGAAGAAGTTTGTTATTTGTTTGCTCTAGAGCTTTGAACTAAATTGTATGCAATAAGAAAGAGCAAATATTAGCACCATGTCCAGACTGAATGAGTTTCTTGCACAGGGAATGGCAATCAGCTGTTTTCTAGTTTGGTAGAATATGTAGTCCAACATCTGCAGGGCATCACCTTGTCTATTTTCTGTTCTGTTCTCTTCTGTTCTGTTCTCTTCTCTTATTCTCTTATTATTTATTGGTACTGGGAATTAGTAGTTTTCCAGTAGATTGCTTTTCAATACCATTGGATTGCTCCACAGTAAATGGAGTTGTTGCATCTGGTGGTGATCTTCACAGTTGCATCTCAAACTACTTGACATTTTTCTCAAAAAAGCTTTCTATGTTTTCCTTTCCTGAGTTTCTCAGTCCCCTTTTTATATTGTTTAAATTCTTCTTACAACCTCCACTGTCTGTTCAATGGATCTCAACCTGTGGTCCTGGAGCATATCTCAGCTGGTCCATGGTTGGAAAAAAGTATTCTAGTCTTTAGGAAAAAGCCCTCTGGTCACTCACAGGCTGTTGTTCTCCCAGGAATTATTAGGTTACTACACAAAATTATCTGGTCACCTCAAATTTCCAGGAGGAAAAAGAAGCTGTATGAGATAGGAGTTAGTGCATGAAGCCCAATCTAAAAGTTAAAGAGAGAGCAATAATTGTCTTTGGCTGCAGGAAGGAGCTGCTGTTTTTCTTTAAAAAAGTGTCAGAGGAACCAAAATACACAAAAGCTTCTTCTAGCTGCAAGACAATGTATGGGATTTAAAAAAAAACAAAACTCCCTTATTCAACTCCTCCAACAGAAAGCAGCTTTACTGCCTTTCCCCCCAAGTCATAGTGCTTGTTCAAAACAGCTTTTTAAGATGGCAATCTGTGAAAGTTTTCAGTGACAGTATATGGTCTGCTTAATGGAAAATGTTGGAGTTACTGTTTCAAATCAATCAGATCACTTTTTTTCTTGGATGCCAACCAATTGACTGTTAACATCCTTTTAGAGTTTTCCCTGTACTTCACACACCATGTGATTGGCATAGCATGCTGTCACCCTCGTCCTGTTTTGTCTTTGGTGATATATGGAAGCAGTGATATTAATGTAGTTGTCTGCATTATTAACTGGGAGCTCTTCATGTTCTTATTTGTCTCAGTTAGTCCAACTGGTATTGCTGCTTCTGAGGTTCCAGTGTGATTAGAGGTCTGGGAGGAATTAACTGTGGCTCTTAAGACATTCTTCCTTTTGTATAGTAAATAGATATTTGTTATTTATATGACCTCTAGAATAATGAGCTTCAGTGCCTTTTTTTATAAACCAGTAGAGGATATCTTTAAATAATTTAAATAATGTGAAATTAATGTCCTTGATTAAGGACAAAATTATATTACTACTACTATTACTATTGGCAAGGAATATGTCCCAGTAACATCATCACAATTTTTTGAGCTGATTTGTTTATAATTTATCACCCTTCCCTTTTTTACTTCTTTCTTTAAATATTAATATGACTTAATTATTAAGTTATATTAATTCATAACTATTACATGCATGCATACCTTTGTTTACTAGTTCAACACAATATTTATTTTAAAGAAACAGAACCATAATAACTTTATACTTTTGACAGGCATGAGTCTTTAATCTGCTGCTTTGATGTCTGAGTTAAATTATAATGTTGAATACTTCCTAAAAATCCAGTATGATAAAGTCTCAACTGACACCTATAAATACTTAAAATCAATGTATTAAATAAGGAAGGATAGCTCCTAGTAAATCTACATCAACGTCCTCTATCCTGAGCTTCCTCAGATGTCCCTGGATGCCAAACCCCCCAACAAGCATGACAGGAGGCTTAGTCCAATGCATCTAGAGGATACTGGGTTGAAAAAGACCAATTGAGATGATCCATCCTAATGTCCTGCTGCTTTTAATCAGAGCCTTTTTAAGATCTTCTGTCTGTTCTTACATAATCTGATGTAACTGATTACCTCAACTTTGGCCTTCTAGATGAGGGATCCCTGAGGTCTTTTAGCCAATCTGTCCCTTGCTGTAGATTCTTTGTATTTCTTTCTCTTGGCAATGCCATATACATTTAGCTGGGCAAGCCCACAAAACACATTGGTTGCTCTACCTTCCAGTTAATGTGAATCACTTGCAAGCAGGCTTTGCTCCCAGATGGACTGATCCTGTGTCTTCAATCAGTGGCATATTGTTGGCATCTGGCTGGGGAGAGGAAAGAGAAGGATGAATTTTCAAGCATATCCTTCCCTTAAATGTGAAAAAAGTGCAGGAGCTCAGGCTGATTGTGCAGTGGAAGCAAAAGCAGGATAATGAGAGAACTCATCCCAATCCCAGATGTTTACATTAAATGCCATGTCTTAATAAAAATAACATTTAATTAGCAAATGTTGAACTGGTGTACACCTTGACCTTTAAATCCTGATATTTAGGCACTTGTGGGAGATATAAGGCTTGCCCTTAGCTGAATGACAGCCTCCTGGAGCAATGTGTGGCTTATGGCCTCTCTGAAAATGAGAGTGATAAATTATGCCAGAGGCCTCTGTGGGATTGCACCTCAAACAAGCTCATAAATGGTGGCTCCACAAAATGACAGCAGGGCCTACCTCTCTATGAGGAGGGAATTGGAGGTTGATACCAGAATGTCTCCAAATGTCACAACAGATCCTGGCTTATTTTCTGTGGAAGCTGTCCTCAGGTCTTCAAACAAGTGGGAAAATAGCTGATGAAAAGTAAACCCGACTAAATAAAAGTGCAATCTCTAAAATATGCTTCTTTTTTCCAGGCCAGGACTGATCCTCTCTCTCTTCTCCTAATACCTTGCATTTATTCTGATTGATAGCTTTGTCAGCTCTGCTGCTTTAGCCTTTTAACCAATTAGTAGACCATCCCCGGCAAAAGAGTTGTTTAAGGCTGAGGAAGAGCCTTTTGGCTTTTAACATTTTGAAAAAACAACTGTGGAATGACTGCTTGTCAGCCTTCCCAGAAAACACAACCAGATAAGCTAATTCTACTTTATTGCAAGGCTCCGTCAACAGAATCTTGCAAGTCTGAAAGTACAGATCTTCTGCCGTCTCCTTTAGGTCCCGTCTGAGCCTCTTGTTCTGCCCACTATCCAGCTGTGGGCTATGCTCTCTCTTATCTGACCATTCCCTAGGCAGCATCTCTTTGCCCCATCGCCCAAGGTCTTTCCCACATACCATTACACTGCTGCCTGTTAAGGACAGGATCCAGGATTTTCACTATGGGTTAGCATCAGCTTTTCTTCTCACCTATTCCCTGCTCATTTCCTTATTGCTCTGAAAATTCACTTAAAAATAATAAGTACACAGCATAAGCCAGGGAAGGTGCACTCCAGAGTCTTACCAGAGCAGTGTTTGGATTTCCTGTTGGCTGCAAAGAAATTTTTGTTCTCCACAGCTGTTATTCAGGACAGAACTATCAATGTTACCACTTTATTCATTGTCTTTTAAGTTTAGGTTGCCATTTTTCATAGTTGTTAGTATGACATTTTCTTCCTGGTTCTAAGTCTCCTTGAATATATCATTATCATCATCATCATCATCATCATCATCATCATCATCATCATCATCATCTTATTCTTGTTTTGTTTTTTGGGTGTTTCCTGATGTTTTTGTGTGGGGTCTAATGTGCTTATTGTTTTTATTGTTATGTCTGTTTTGTCTGGTTTTAAGCTCACTGTGGATGTTTTACTTTTGTTTATCTGGCCTGTAAGTCACCAAGAGTTCTTTGATTGCAACAGGGTAGAAGTATTACAAATAAATAAATAAATTCACTTGGCACTGGCTGAAAATTGGAATTCTTAAAAATGAAGCTGAACTGAAACATGAGCAATCGTGATGGCACAGGAACAGGCTACGTGAACAAACAGAATCAAAGCCCAAATTGAACATATTTCAGATAATAGCATGATTTTGATTAGGTAAGATCCAAGATGAAACCATGGATCACCTCATTAGTGGATGTAGCACAGTTGCCCATACTGTGCATAAGGAATGCCATGATAGAGTTGCCAAAATTGTGTGCTGAAATTTATCTAAAAAGTGTGGCTTTGCTGTTAACAAAAAGTATTGGGATCACACAAACTGTGACCACATACCTTAGTAGATAAAGAGGTCAAGATCTTATGGGATTTTAAAATACAAAGACATTACTACTATTGAAAAGAAAAAGAACAATGAGGTTCATTGATGTAGCACTACCAGAGGATAGTCAAATTGATGAAAAAACAAGTGGAAAAAGTAACAAAATATCAGGATTTGCACCTGGAAGTTGATAGACTTTGGAAGACAAAATCAACTATAATATCAACAGAAATTGGAGTTCTTGGAGCCATACCAAAAGGGTTCACCAAATATTTGGAAGTTTTCCACTTATAATACCTCTGTAATTCCTAGGCTCTTGATTAGAACCTGAATCATGGGAAAATACCCAATCTAAAAGACTGTGATATTCGTTGGATGACTAGACAATATCATCATTAACAACAATAATGTGAACATGGTTATTCTCACACTGGGCATTTCTATCCAGTCATTTGCCACATGCCTTTTCAATGCTAATTTATTCCTCCTGTATCTCTTCAGTGGTTTTACAGTGCCTTCCCTGAAGACTGATTCTCTTTCCATTCAGAGGTAAGCAGATGTCCCTACTAGAAACTACCCCACTGGCCCCATATCGCGTACAGAAGTGGTGTATTCCAGAGAAATAGGCATGCAATGAGCCTGTTAAAAAACAGAGAAAGAGTTGTGCAACTCATTCAGAAAAAAAAAAAAAGATAATACCATGTTCAAAAAGCTTGGAATACATGATATTTTCTTAATCATCATACACTTTTAAAATTAGGTGGTTCTGGCTTGGGGAGAGATGGGAACCCACACTGTTCCCCTCTCTTGGTCCCTCTGTCTGAAATCCCAACAGGGATTCATCAACACTATGACTAAAGAAGTTATTGGAGACTGCAACCCCTCTTTGTCCTTATTTTTATTTATTTATTTGAATTTATTGGCCACCCAACTCCAATGGACTTTGGGCGGTATACAAAACTAGAGAAAACATAAAAACAGCACATGAGCCTATCTGACTCCTGGAGCAAATGAGAGCTCTCTTTGTGGCTGTGCATTCCTGTTGTTAAGAATTTAGTCTATTGTTAGTGGCCTATTGTTAATGAAATGAGTCTTTGTGTTCAAGGGACAAAAGGGAAGTTCATATTTGTGCTTCCCTCTCTTCAAGATGTAGTTTAGGTAGAGATGAAGGTTTTCTGTCCTGCCATATTTCCTAATGAGTGTACTTTTTACTTAATATATAAAGTATGTGTGAGGATTCATTGATAACCAGAACTCTGCATCAAAGGCAACTACATAACAAGCATATTCCATTCTATCATATTATTCTATGGGCTACTCTCTTAATTCATTCTTAGTTATTCTTCCAGCACTGACTCTTATGTTCAGGAGCACATCCTCTGTTCAGGATTCCTGCTGAATTCACATCTCCAGTAGGAATGCACTAAAGCAGTCTTCCCCAGTTTCAAGTCTTTAGATCTGCTGGGTGAAAATCTCCCAGAATATCCAGTCAATAATCCTGGCTAGGGATTCGGAAGCTGCGTCCCAGATTTACCAAAAGCGAAGGCCAAATTGAATGTCAAATGGTCTTGCAGTTTGCATGTTTTGTAATGTCTCCTTTTGGGTTGGATCCTGGTTGAGACAGTTGCTGCTTACTTTATTAGGAAGAAGGCTGCAGTCCAATGGAAAGTTTTTCCATTGTTAACCAACTTTCAGATATCAAGAAGCATGTCTGAATACGTACAAAGACTTCTAGGGAAGCAGATTGAAAATGAGTCCATTCTGAACTGTATTCATCTCCAGCTCTTGATGCTTTTTGCCACTGGCAGAAAATTATTTCTAATTACATGAATAAAGTGAGATGATGAAGAGACATTAGCAAATAACAAGCAATTCTCTTTCATTTTAAACCTCCTTTAGAGATCCACAATCTTGCTGTTGCTGGCTCTGCATTCTCCGTGATAAGGCGACTGCTCTCTGTTAAAGCAGGTGATGTTCTGTTGCCTTTCTAATTTAAAGGGAATAATTTGCTTGGCACAGAATTGTTGTAAGCATACTGTCACCAAACCGCTTTTATCTGGAGTTTATATTAGAGAACGAAAGGGTGAAGCCATACATCTCAAAACAAACTGTGTTCTAAATCTGCCAGAGAGGTTTAGCCTTGGAACAGAAGCTGAAAAGAACTTGGATTTAACTCTTCACTAAAACAACTTGGATGAATTACAATTTTTTTGCCCTATATATTTTTCCTTTCTGCAGGCCCTTTTCTGATTTCAGAATTCCCAGCAAAGTATACCATTCCAACAAAAATGTAGAATCTTTTTTATATTTAGGTTACCTGACTGTTCTGGTTCATGTGAATCACAGCACGGTCCTCTTTTTGCTTTTTGTTAATCTTTGAGTCAGTGTTGACTCCTGGCAACTGCCTGGACAAGTTCCTGCAGTTTTCTTGGCAAGATTTCAGAAGTGGTTTGCCCTTGCTGGCTTCCCAGGGCTCAGAGAGAGTGACCTGCCCAAAGTCATCCAGCTGGCTTTGTGGCTAAGGTGGGACTAGAACTCAGGATCTCCTGGTTTCTAGCCTGATGCCTTAACTGGCATCAGCACCACAGTCATGTATACAGTTCTATATATATCTACTTGAAAATAAGCCTCTTTGGGTTCAGTTTACTCTCTTATAAATTGATTAAGCCTAGGTGTCCAAATAATTTAGAAATGAACATTGAACCTAAGTGCCTTTAGAAAGTGAAAACAGGAAAGCTTAGTGTGCATGAATGATCAAAACAGGCATAAAGATAGGTATAAACATTGGTTTGTTCTCTGTCCTAAGACCAGCAAAATTTGCACTCATAAACCTGGCCAGTTATAGGCCTAAAGGTCAACTGGGAAGACAGGAGCATCTCCATACTACTTCAAACCCTGCATGTGGCCTAGTCCTAGGCATGCTTATTCTGGAATTGATTGGAAAAGAGCTTTCAGTCTGTAAGTACATATTGAATTATGACTCAATCCATCAAATTTAACACTGTGGAAAAGAGGTGGAACTTGAACATGTTTCTGATCAGAGGCCTTTTCTTTGATTTAGTTTTTAGTGGTTTTGTTTGATTACTTGAACTGATGTCATTTTTAGAGATCTACTTTGAAGTTCCCCTCTGGTAAGCTGCATGGCAGTTATTATCTCTCTCATGCTCACTCAGTCTTCTTGGGGAAAAAACGGGATATTTGGAAAACTCAAGGAATTACCCACACTTTAAGAGAGCTTAAATCAATACTGAGATTGGCTTCTCTTAAGCCTGCATCAAGAGTGGATTGTTTCTTCTTTTATGCTCCTGAAACAAGGAAACAAGAGATTTTTGAGTATTTTTCATTGCCTTTACAGTAATAAAGGGCTAAAAACTTCATGACAAGAGGAAATTCCAGAAATGGACATTTGTAAGCCTTTGAACAAGCTAAGTATGCAAAAAGCATTGGAGAAAATTGTTCATGGCAAGAAATCCTGAAAGTTACTTTATTCCTTTGCAGAAATATTTAGTCTAATTATGGAAAAGAAAAAGAACAAATACAGTGCTGCTATTGTCACCTTAAGTTATATTAAGTTGCTCAGAGAGATGGTAGGCAGCCAAAATATTTCTATGAGATATGAAAACATAAGAAGAGTGTATCCAAAACAATTAATGACAATATTACACGGTTTTTGAAAAAATCTGTGCTATTTCTAGAAAGTTAAGCATCCAACGACACATGTTTTAGGAGGGTTGTATATGTTTTATTAATTTAAAACATAAGGTACTTCCAAACAGAATTATAGAAGAAGCCCACAGTGGAACTAAGCCTCTGCTCACTGTAGAGCCGTCACTACATCCATATAATGGTTCACAGCTTGGTTCACAGCCATGGCATATGGGTACATTACCATTTGGCATTTGGAGACATTTTGATGGACCTTTCTGAAGTATAAGATTGAAACAAACAAAAGCAAATGGAGATTCTGCCAATGATTTAGTGAGACAAAGCAAGACAATAAAAGAAACTGTCTGTAATGATTGCCTGTTCTAAACACCATCAGACTCATAAGCAGGATCACAAAGATATCTGATTTATTAAAGAATAGAATGCAGGTTCACAAAGAAAGCTGAGAATGGAAAAAGCGTGCCAAATGCAAACTAAAAAACCCTCGATACAAACAAGATCCCTCCCCCCATAGAATCTTCCCAGGCTCACAATCCCAGGTGCTCCTAACGGCTTCTGATGGTCCGCGGGAAAAGTCCTTGAGCCGAGCACATAACCCAAACACATTCCATTGAAATGAACATAGATACGGAGCTTTGCACGAGGTTTCACAGCAGCTCCCTCCCAACAGAAACGCGCGTCAGCACCATGGCATGTGAAATGTTACGATGTACAGTGCACATTGAAACAATGAACATGACACTCTCTGAGAGGAAGGAAATTGTACTGACCTGGACCCACATAACACAGCTCTATTGGAAGATGTCTGATAAGACAAATCTGTAGTTCAAATGATAGAAATTTGGGTTTAAACTGAGAAGGCTCAGCTTAAACTGAAAACATGTGAAAAGCTTTTAGAATGCGCCAGTTTGCCCTGCACTTAGATACAGAGACATTCATTGACCCTGACCCTGAGACATGGGTTTCTATTTCAAATAGCTTATCAATTGATGCATAAATCAACAGTAGGGGACATGATTTCTGCCCTCAGAAGCCTTGTTTTGGTATCTTTATGTTTGTTACATATGTTTTCTACAATAGAAGTAAAAAGTGAAGAAATGCATGGGGAATAATTGCATTATCTGTAATTTACTTTAGCTCAGATGTATACTTGATCTTGGTTTTGTCCATTTCTTTGTCATGGACCCACCCACTTTGGCAAATGTGGACTCAGTTTGCCATGCCAAGACAAGGGTGGCCCTCTGCCCCCAAGTTTTGTACACCCTTGCTCTACAGGGATGGGAAACCATAGCTATCAAGACCCCTTTCAGACTGAGTTTCAGATAATTGATTGTAAAAACAAAGAACAACAAAAATGGATTGGAAAGCTCAAAATGATATTTAAAATGATGATGATGATGATGATGATGATGATGATGATGATGAAGAAGAAGAAAAGGAATGATGGCTCAATTCAGCGAGGTCAGAACAGGCCTGGTAATTCAAGCACTATATTTAGTAGTGACACAGGATTGTGTTATGCCAAAAACTTCAAAATGGAATGATGAGGTGGGAGCAGAAAAGAGACAGGAAAAACAGAGGCTTAGGAGAAAATCATGACGATTCTGGGAGTGGGAAATGTTTAAAATCCTGGGGGCAGAGGTTATCTCCTGCCTTTTTTCTTTAAATAAATTTCAATAAATGCCTTTCTACGTCTACAGGGAGTGGTGGAAATGGTCCTTGTAGGCTCGGAAGACCACATGTTCTCACAGTGCCTGTGTGAAGGATACTGAAGCGAGGCTGAGCATCCTTCCAGGAATAGATGTAGGGGGTGACTGATCCTACTGCTGGAAAATTACTGTGGGCAACTTCCAGTTTAGTTTGCATGCATCATATTCCCATTCAGTCTCTGTATCTAGACCCCAGCAAGCACACACACCACTCAGTGCAGCTAGCAAAACATAGCTTGATGCTTGTTACTAAACCCCAGCAAACATTACAAAACCCCCAGTTAACTGGCAAAATGGGGGAAAAGGCAGGAAAAGCAAGGAGAAAGATGAACAGCTAGCAAGAATTCACATTATCTCTATAGCTTTATATCAAGAGACACAGAACTTCCTACTGTATCTTGTTTATCCCTTTCTGGATTATACTACAGTGGAGGGACCATCTATGGAGGAACTGTGTGTGGAACAGTCACTGCAGTGCACTAGGAGTGCTGCTGCCTTTTACTATGAAATCAAACAAAGCCTTTTTGAAAAGGAAAATAAGATGGTGCAGTTTAAGACTCGAGCAGTTTAAAACTCCACAGCCATCACTACAATAATTTTCTCTGGTCTACCTCACTACTTTCCTATTGCGTGGCCAGAAAATGGGTCTGAAGAGGAAAGGAGGCACTTCTGACCCAACTTTAGTAAACATACATGTTGTGGAAAAGTAAGAAATTAAGCCATATGTCCAACATATGATTTGCATGGGGATTATACCTGACTAGTTGATCTATGAATATACAAGAAATAATTAAGAATGCAATGGCAACCATGCATTACATATGGAACTGCTGTAATCCAGAAACAAAGTTTCGAAGCTTGTGGAAGACAAAATATGATCCAAAGAAATGTATTTGAGAATAAAAAGAGGCAGAAAGAGAGTGTGTGCACCCACAACTGCTCCTGAAGGAAAGGGGTAAGAAAAAAAGGTGGACATAAAATGAAGAGGATTCCAAAGATATTTTGAAACTGAGTTCCAGGTTTGAAAACATTAATTACCTCTGAATATCTGGTAAATTGGAACAGCATGAGTAGCTAGTATGGCAGTGAGTGCTGGAAATATATACAAAATTGCTTTCATAAAATGAAAATTAAATTTAAGTAAAACCTTTACAACATAGGTATTTCTTTAGCAACATAGCTGTTTTTCTTTCCTCCATAACAGCTCCAAAATTTAATAGAGTCTGTGAAAGTCAAATGCATTTTCCAATGGAGCCAGCTATTTTATATGTTTACTCTTATATTATGGGAGCTTAATTAGAAATTTGCTCATCAAGCTTTGGAGGGTTTAATTAAACTCAATGAAGAAATTACTGAGTAATAAAAGGAACTGCTTAAAAAATGGGTTATTTTTGTTCTGATATCAAAGAGAAACTTTGCTTCCCACTAGTCCTATTTTCAGAAAAATAAAACACACCTCTCAAGAATATGTTAATTTTACCATTGGCCTTGTCTGAAATTTATTTTCCTTCGTGGTCCATGACCATCATGTGCAGAAATGCTCTCATGGTGGCTTCTGTTCCGCAAAGATATTGAGAGGAGACATATTACAAAAGAGAATGTTAATTCTTAATTCTTTCCACCCCAAGGCTATACAAGATTTTTACCACAGATTGTATTAGAGTCACTGTGTGTGAGTTGGGCAGCCATATCAATCAATCAATCAATCAATCAATCAATCAATCAATCAATCAAATAAATAAACAAAATTAGGGCAAGTTTTGGGCAATCTGTTCCCCAGAAGCACACAACTATCATTAACTAAAGTCTGACCAGCATGTGTATTGTCTGAAGAAAAAACTATTAAAAACTGCACTGAAAAGGTCTGCTGTTGAAAATTGTATGTAAACAATGGTACTTACATTAAAAAGAGAGAAATATATTTTATATATTGATAAAATATGTCAAGAACTATCAATCAGGAAAATGTATGCACCAAAAAATGAAAGCAGGTTAGTTGAGGGAATTAAAAGTTGGTTGGGTAACTCACCAAAAGTTAACCTTTAATATTCATAATATTAGTCACAATCCTCAGCTTTCTCTACCTCATTATAGGGTTGGCCTTGAGCTCTGAGCCAAGTCTCTAGACCTAGGTTTTCATCACACGAACAGTAATCTAGAGAAATACGGCTCAGGGACAATTCTAGGGAATGGAAGCACAAATGTCATGGAGTTCTGGGCATTTCCTTTAATTCTTAGGTTTTTTGGTGTCCTTCAAGAAGACCCCAGAGAGGTAACTGCCTGGTTTTTTTTTCCTGAAAAATTAGCCAGCTATTTCAGTAAAGCAATATTACATATTTTGGAGGCCCTTTACAGTGAATGATTCAGTTACAATTCTCCTGCAGCATTCACAGTACAGAATGTATGTTATCTTGCTCCTGAAAACAGGTCTAAGACATTGTGATGCATATCTATGAATAATCTTGATTGAGTTCAATGGAATATTATTTCTAAATAAAACATGCTTTTAAAGGAATCTAGGCCTCCTTAATTTCAGTCCTCCACTGCAACTATTTTATAGTAGTCTGTGTTAAATTGTGTGCAAATAACAATATACGTAATTAGTTAAGTATTAGTTAATGTCTCTTTTGATGCTACAAACTTGTACTTTGAATATATGCACGTACACACAGATGTACCAGCATACATGGAGAATGATATTTTTACTTTAAAACATCAATGGCTTGTTTTTTATGTGTGTGAATTTACACATTGGTTTATCCAATGTAGAGTTTATCATGCTGGGAACAGAAGTCCAAAAGAATTCCACCTACACTTGTATGATAGCTCGTGATGCCATCAAAATATTGTATGTGGGTAGATGCCATCCATTATTTCTATGTTTAACTGGCTGATGCATCAACCACATCTTTCAGGTACTTGTTGAAGACTTACTTCATCATCCAGACCTTCCTTTTTTCCCCCCACCCCACCCCCACCAAATGAATTATGGTTTATATAACTCCCCCTCCCATATTAAGAGCCCGAGCTCTTAAGAGACACGCTGAGGCACCTGCTAGACATGGAAAAAGCCAAAGCACGTTGACTCTTGGCAAGCCAGTCCCCCCCCCCCCACAGAAGTGTTTGGAGGGAATCCTCATGCTCCAGCAAGCCTGCTACAGATTTAGCTTGTAACATTAACCAGCAAGCTTTGCTCCTCCACTGATTCACCATAGATGCTAAAACATGAGTCCCTTATATAAAAAAAGAACATACATGATTATGACCTGAATGCCACGATGATAGTTTATAAACGATCCCCCTTCTAGTCTGAACATTCTCAAAACTACATACACCTGCTGAATCTGTTTTTTTACTGAGAAAAGTACTCCATAAATACATACTTATACTGATGTATGTTAAAAATAAAAGCATAACGGTAGATACCTCTCAGAGCCATACTATGCTTCCAAATGGCTTTTGTCTTCCTATATATCTTATTCTTCTTTCTCTGTTATGCATACATTTACTAGTTTCTTTCACTTTTTAAATCCTGTGACACCACGGCTAGAAAAATATACTGTACAACAGTCACTGATAACCATTTCAAAATTATGTAATGTCATAGCAAGAAAAATCCCCAAGTGCAAATTTTAATTGAACTATCAACAAAACCCATGTGAGTTTTACAACTTGAATAGCCACATACAAATATAATTAACTGATGAAGGATAGATGAAGGCAGGCCATGGACTTTATGAGCCAAAATCCTTTCTGATATTTTGCTGGTTTAAAGGCCCCTCTTCCCCATTTTTTACACTCTACAAATCTGCATAGGTAGTCCTCATTTCGTGACTGCCTCATTCAGTGACTGTTTGCAGTTACAACAGTGATGAAAAAGTAACTTTGTGACCAAACCTTGCATTTATGAACTTTGCACAGTCATGGTTTCACTTAGTGACTACTTCACTTAACATCTAAGTTGCCAGTCCCAATTGTGGTCACTAAATGAGGACTACCTGTATTTCAAGTCCTTAGTTCTGGATTTTTGTTTCCACTCCATTTTCAAGTTTAAGTGTTCCTAATCAAATCTCCCATGCTTTGCAAAATGCACATTTACCAGCCAGATGTAACCCACTTTTTCCCAGAAGTCCATCATCTGGATCAATCACACCATGGTCCCAGAAACAAAATCTCTCCCATCAACACCATAGTCATTGACTTGCAGTAGTCTTCTGCCCCTTTCCAGTCCTCTTCCATGGACTGAAAGGATGGATAAGATTAGCTGAGCTTCGAGGGTCTTGGATTCAGCATGCTTTAGAAATTGTTCTGTTTCCTCCTTGATCTTTGCTCCTGGCAGGAAGCATACTTTATCAGCTGATGAGCCCTCTTAGTATAGGTTTGCTTCAGTTCTTCTTCATACTGAGCCACCAACTGCCATGATTCTTCTCTTTGTCTTCTAATAGGGCATGTTGTATCATTAGGAATCTATTTTTACAATCTCTCTTTTTCTTCCCCTGAATGCTCAGAACCTAATCTGCAAGGGCCTGAAAATTGTTCTGAATTCCAACAGGGTGGAATAACTTGGTTCTGATTGTTTCTTTCCCCCACTGCTGCTTCCTTCTCTATTTGACCATTTTTCTTTTGGAGAGTTGTGATCATTGTCAGTTTCTGTTGTAGAGCATTCTCATCAGCTAGCCATTTGCTGCTCAAATTGTTTGATTTTTTTTTCTTCAAAAACCGCTACACATTTATATTTGCTGTAGATACATGCCAGGTTGTTTTCAGGCAGGAAGACAAGCAGTCAGCAAGCACTGCAGGTCAAAATTGCAGAGTCCTGACCATTCATCTTCATATTTCCTCCTTATGACAGCATAAGTAGAAAGCTTGGGCTTCTTTGCAGGCTGTTGTGTCAGCCAAGGGCAAACCTTGGTGAGAAAAATTGTCAGGGTTTCCCTTTCCCTTTTAAACTCTGGTTAGCTCAGTGAGCCTTTTTTATATTTTTCTATCACTAATCAAAACAAATAGTATATTGAAATAAATACATGTTCGTTCTTTCCCTTTCCCATTCTGTTTTATCTTTTCCTAATGAGAAAACATGTTTATTATTTGCTTCCTTTATACAATTTTATTACGAGTATACTCTACAGGGAAAGAGAAATGACCTAAGCTGAAAGAGGGTTCTTTTGACCTGTGTCCTTTCCAGAAAATCGATAAGAGAAAAACATTTCTGCTAATTTTCAGTAGAAGCCAGATTTGCAGATTGCTAGTTTTCTGTTGCCTTGTGACATCACAAATCTCACCCTTCCCCTTCCTTTAAACCCTTTGCACTGGGTTTAAAATCTGATCACACCTCAGCTCTTGATTATTTAAGCTTACAAACAGAAGTTGAAAGAACAACCCTTGCAGTTACTCTACGTCTGCATGTCCTTGTTTAGGTTTGCACAGTGGTCTCTCTCTCTCTCTTTTGGATTTTTTATCCTGCCTTTATTATTTTTATAAATCACTCAAGGTGGGGAACATACCTAATACTCCCTCCTCCTCCTGTTTTCCCCACAACAACAACCCTGTGAGGGGAGTTGGGCTGAGAGAGAGGGACTGGCCCAAGGTCACCCAGTCTGCTGGGTATTTTTTGTATAAGACAACGTTAATGCAGAGGTCAGAGGAGACCTCTTACAGGAATCATATTTGGGGTTGGGGAAGGGCTCAGAGGATCGCTGAGGAGTTTCTCTAGCATTGTTTCTGGCCCGGCACTGCTGGCTGCCAGGCAACAAGATAGCAAGCTGAACGCCTGCCACAGTCCGACAATATGCAAGCTCAGGCAGACCTTTTAGAAGAAAAGAGTCCTTTATACCAATATCTTAAGACAGCAAGAATAAATGTAGTCACAGGCTTGGCACAAGTTAAGATCAGGAATCCAACAAACCAGCAACAAATCCAAGGGAAAAGACAAAAGACATAGTGAGGCAGAATCCAGAGTTCTAAGCATGGCAGAACAAGGTTCCCACAACAGAGCTAAGGTTGAAAAGTTGTTATCAGAGTTTTCTCTCAGGGAGGGAGGCTAATAAATCAGACAAGCTACGTCTCAATCCAAATGCATGGCTGAGGCATGTTACTCACTAGAATCTGCTTTCCTGCTAGCCTACTGAGCTCAGGTCAGGTCAAAATCAGCAGAGCTGTTGCCTCTGCTTGGGACTGGATGGCTGAGCTTCAGAGTCTGAGAGGCGGTCAGTGGGTGCAGGCAGGGAGTTATGGGGGCATGCTTGACTAGCCTCAGCCAGGGTGGAGTCATTGGCTGGAACACTGCTGGAAACACCCCCTCCAGGACTATTTTTCTTAGATGCTCCTGGCTCTACTGCCTCCTCCTGAGAGAACAAGACTGTAACAGCAACAGCAAACCCCATCTCTTTAGCTGTTTCTCTAGAACATTCTCATTGCTGTATTCTCTTGGACAGTGCTTGTCTTGCTTCTGATAGGTTCCTGTGCTGCTTAAGGGACAACGGAGGATGCTAATCTCACCCTGGTGCTGATGTGGGAGATAACATCAACTTAGCTGACTTCTGCTCTGGAACAAGGAAGAGACTATTGTGTCCTCTGCCTCAGGCACTGGGACATCTTTGGCCAGACAGATTTGTGTGTGTCACAGGAACACAGCTTGTGGCCACCAGATAGCAAGTACCTGCCAAGCTTTGAGTGAGTTCTCCAGGGCCTCTCCGAGCAATTTTCCTGTGACAGAAGATAAAGATTATTCAATAGAAAGAGAATAACGACATTGATTTCATGTTATTAAATTAATAGGATTCGAATGTCAGTCAGGATGGATAAGGTATGGACTGTTGAATAAGTCATGGTAGCCTGCCTTAGCTGTAACACTAAGCCACAATGGGTGGGTTCACATATTGTGTTTTAGCCAAACACAAAGTGCTCAGCACTTCATATCATGACAGCCACTGAAACTGCACATTCCATGCCAAATTGTAGTTTAGAAAGCCAAAGTGGGATTTGTTTCTATTTATAAACTGTCTCATCTCACAAGACACGGCTTGAAAGGAATGTATAAACTAGGATATGAAAGCACAGTTTGAGGCCGGTTTGCACAATACAGCTTGGCTACCTGTGATTTGCTATTACTTCTGAATGCATAATTGCCAGATTGTGATTACGGGTGCTGAGCCTTCAAAAACGCTGCTGCACATGGAAAAGGGTATGGATTTCTGAACTTTTAACGGAGTATTGAGCAGGTGGAAAACAAAGACAGATAAATATCTCTGACTGTGATTTGCCTGGTGTATATTTGAAAGCTAACACCATATTATAAATTCTAAATTATGGTTAGCACAAATGGCAATACGGCAAATGTCTGAACAGAGCAATTGGCATGTATATATATGCAATATCTTACCATACTTTATTCAAGCAGCAATTTGGTATTCCAATAGATCCTGAGGGATTTCCCCCCCTTCCTCAGAAATGTATAAATACCTTTTCCACTGCAAGTAACTTGTGCACCAAATGCTGCTATAAAAGAGCCCAGTTGTAGCTGGTGTGTTTTATGCTGCTCATAAACTTGCATGCCTTTCATCTAGTATCCATCTATTTTGCATGTGACCTTCACATTCCTTGCTTCCCCTTTGTCTGCTGCTATTGTTAGATCTGAAATGTTTATGCAGGCAAAGGAAATTTGGCATATGCTAATCAGACCTCATTTATAACTGTTTTGAAATGAGGTTCTGGTCAAAGGTCAGCCTCCCTTTAAGAAAAACAACTCTTTGCATCCATTTGTTTCTTTGTGCTTATGACTCTTGACAATGTTCATCAAGCATTTCACATAAAAGCAGTGCATGCAGCTACTGTTTAGAAGGGATATTAAATACAGGGTGAGTCTTACAAGAAAGGGCAATTGGCACAAGCTAAAACATGACCCAATAAAGCTGCAGTAGTCCATTTCCTCTTCCCTTCCACAAAATCCAGTGGTGTGATTAGAGCTGGAACTCAGAACCAAGATCTAGGGCTTCCCAGCCTACAATTACTACAATTCAGAGCAGTGTTTCTCAACTTTAAGAAGTGTGGACTTCAATTCTCAGAATTCCCCAGCCAGCATGGTTGGCTGGGGAATTCTAGGAGTTGAAGTCCACACATCTTAAAGTTGTCAAGGTTGAGAAACACTGATTCAGGGAGTAGAAGGTGATGGAGACAAATCATGAGTAGTACATATTTATGGAGAGCTAGGTTGTTGTTTATTATTTTTCCCAACAACACAGTGGTGCTTAGTTTTGTACGAAAGTGCTAAAATATACATTTTCCAACAAAGTATCCAGGGTTAAATACACTTCATTGCTATTTGTGAGAGAGGAGAGAGAAGGAGAGTTCAATAGGCATGAGAAAAGGAAGCCCAGCCCAGAGATGGAGGTTATGGAAGGAAAGATTTCAAAGAGACACCACTTCCCGGGAACTTCCCTTTACAGTTTTCAAGATTATGTTTTGACCTTGCCTAGCATTAAAATGCTTTTCTGAAATCCAGGTGTTTCTTGTTTTTTGTTTGTTGCTACATGGAGCTTATTTGTACAGTATCGTCATTGAAAAATGCTGGGCCATTTTATCTGCATTTGATCTGTGATGTCTTATTCAAACACATCTTCTCAAGCAAGTAGAGAACATGATGAAAACAGTTCCCTATTGCTATGAAATCCTAGCATCCTGTTTTAAACATTATGATAAGGCAAATTTATAAAGAGTATGCAGGCTCCATTCAATCACTGACCATATGCTGAAACTGAAGGCTGATCTTCCCAATCTACCAGAATGACTACTGTTTTATTTAAAACCATTGTGGCTGTTAGACATAACACGGAATATAGAAATGATTTACACTTTTAATTAAATCCCTTACATCTATTAATAGTTATGTACCATCAAGTAGAGCTCAACCCCTAGTACAGGGTTTCTCAACCAGGATTCCGTGAAGCCCCAGGGTTCCACAAGAGGTCACTAGGGGTTCCCTGGGAGATCATGATTTATTTAAAAAAAAATTCAAATTTGGGCAACTTCACATTAAAGAAGTAAGTTTCATTCTTTTTTTTTTTAGTTTAAGAACACTGTTAATGCATATATACAGGACTACCCATGAAATGGGCATATATACAGGACTACCCATGACGCGGTGGCGCTGCGGGTTAAACCGCTGAGCTGTCGATCGGAAGGTCGGCGGTTCGAAACCGCGCGGCGGGGTGAGCTCCCGTTGCTCGTCCCAGCTTCTGCACACCAAGCAGTTCGAAAACATGCAAATGTGAGTAGATTAATTGGTACCGCTTCGGCGGGAAGGTAACGGCGTTCCGTGAGTCATGCTGGCCACATGACCCGGAAGTGTCTATGACAACGCCGGCTCCAAGGCTTTGAAACGGAGATGAGCACCGCCCCCTAGAGTCGGACACGACTGGACTTTACGTCAAGGGAAACCTTTACCTTTACCTTACCCATGAAATGAATATAATCATTTTGTAACTTGTGGCCTATATATTAGAGCCTGGATGTTCAGGGGTTCCCTGAAGGCTGAAAAATATTTCAAGGGTTCCTCCAGGGTCAAAAGGTTGAAAAAGGCTGCCCTAGTGACTGCATGGAGAAATGCTTTCCATCTTTTTCTTTGAAACAACCGATAGCTTTTCCAATAATATTTTATATACATTGACCAGCAGGAGGCACCAGATGACCAGTTTCAGTTTATTGGGACTCATGGATAGCTAGACATTATTTTATAGGGTTCAAACCCTCTAGTGGGAATTGAACTCACAGAGCTTTGCATTTTAGATGACTTCATATTCAGTGCATTAGCTGTAGGAGCTGTCCAGGTCCTGGCACTCAGAGGTTGCAGGAAGATACATAGTCTATCAAAATGGTATATGCAACCCATCTTTCCTTAAGATGTTACCTTCCCTGTAACATCTGTATTTCTCTGCTCTGAGAACTTAAGGGAAGGTGGACTGTACCTAATCTACCATTCTGATAGATTCAAGGACATTTCAATGATCTCTTTGATCCTGTCCAGCCACTTTATCTGTTACCTTCCTCTTCTACTTCCCTCAACCTTGCCAAGCATGATTATTTTTTTATAATCCCTCGTCTGTTCACATCACATGCCCAAAGTATGGCTTTTTCTTTTTCTTTTGCTGAACCTCACCCCAATTATCCTTCATGATTATGCCATTGCTAGAATCGTCCTTTTTCTTCTCTAGTAGTCCTACCATCTTTATCTATTCTTGAATCTAAGACAACAAAACTATCTACTGCTTTCACTTTACCATCAAGTGTAAGTTCACTAAACATGCATCCTGACATGTTCATCTTCTGAATGCTTATTTTATTTATTATTAATTAATTAATTAATCAAATTTGTCACCGCCCATCTCCTCCCACCGGAGGGACTCTGGGCAGTTTACAACAAAATGATCACTAAAACAATAAATATATAAAAATGCATTATAAAATTACATGTCACCAATAAATATAAATAAGAGTAAAGTCCAGATGGCTGTGATCTCATTCAGTCTTTGCCTGGAATGGGTACTTCAAGGCATTAGCCAACCACAGGCATGACTATTCTCCTCCCTGCTCTAGGCCAGGTGGCAGAGCCAGGTCTTCAAGTTCCTCTGAAAGGCCAGGAGTGATGGGGCTAACCTCACCTCCGGGGGCAAGATCTTCCAGAGGGTAGGTGCTACTGCAGAGAAGGCCCACCTCCTGGACCCCACCAGATGGAATTTTCTTACTGACGGGGTCCTCAGCATGCCCCCTCTGCATGATTGGGTGGGATGGGTTGGTGTAATGGGGGAGAGGTGGTCCCTCAGGTAGCCTGGCCCCATGCCATGTAGGGCTTTAAAGGTGATAACCAACACCTTGAATTGGACCTTGAAGCAAACTGGTATCCAATGCAGCTTGCATGGCAAAGGTTTTATGTGTGCCCTTCTAGGGGAACCAAAAATAGCCCGTGCAGCTGCATTCTGGACCAGCTGAAGCTTCCGGATACTCTTCAAGGGTAGCCCCATGTAGAGTGCATTGCAGTAGTCTATATGGGAGATAACAAGGGCATGAGTGACCATTCAAAGGGCTTCCCAATCCAGGAAAGGGCATAACTGGGGCACAACATGGAGCTGCACAAAGGCCCTTCTGGCCATGGCTGCCACCTGCGCTTCAAGCAGGAGCCATGAGTCCCCAAGTTATGCACCAGGTCTGTCTGGGGCAGTGCAACCCCATCCAGAACCAAAGATGACAAAGTCCCGGATACAGAAGAGCCCTTAACCCACAGCCACTCCATCTTACCAGGGTTCAGCTGAAGCCTGTTGTTTCCCATCCAGGCCCCCACAGCCTCCAGGCACCTGGAGAGGGCAGTCACAGCATCAGTTACTTCACCTGGGATGGAGATATACAGTTAAGTATCATCAGCATACTGATGATACCTCATCCCATGGTGATGGATGATCTCACCCAGCAGTTTCATGTAGATGTTGAATAGGAGAGGTGAGAGAACCGAACCCTGAGGCACCCCACAATGGAGGGGTCAAGGGTCAAATCTCTCACTCCCTATCACCACCAATTGGGAATGGCCATGGAGGAAGGAGGTGAACCAGTGCAGAACTACATTGCCCACCCCCAACTTCCTGAGCCTCCCCAAAAGGATACCATGGTTGATGGTATTGAAAGCTGCTAAGAGGTCAAGAAGAGCCAGGATGGATGCACTGCCACCATCCCGCTCCCACCAGAGATCATCCATAAGTGCGACCAATGCTGTTTCTGTCCCATATCTGGGCCTGAAACCTGACTGAAAGGGGTCTAGATAATCCATTTCATCCAGGACCCTCTGGAGCTGCAATGCCACCACTTTCTCAACCACTTAGCATAACTCTGGATTTTTTTTCACTTCCCATTAAAGTCTTCCAAGTCTTCTTTACTTTCAGGCAACAAAGTTGTATAGTCTGCATATTTTAAATAGTTAGTGTCTCAGTCTCCATATTTGATTCCAGCAGTCATCTCTTGCAATATGGTTATTCTGGTAATATATTCACTTAATAAATTAAACAGGTATAACAATAGTTCGCATTATTGCCTTATTCCCATGCCGCTTCTGAACTACTATGTTCCTCCAAAGTCTGTTCTTAGAAGTACTTTATTGTACACTGTAAAGATTTCTCAGAAGAATAATTAGATGTTCCACATTCTGGCACAATCTACACATTCCTTCCTGCAGTTAATGAAGCAAGATGCATCTCCTCGTATTACCTTACTCTCTCTAATGTTATCTGATCTTGTGTCCCTTTGCCTTTTCTGAAACCTGCCTGTTCATTTGACATTTTTTTCTCCTTTATGGCTCTATTCTTCTATGTAAGTTACTTTTTAGTGAGTAACTAGACAACCCATGTCCTGCTGGGTCATCCTTTCAGAGATATTTCCTTACTGAAACAGAGAAACAGAATGACCAGGGTGGGCAAAGAAGCAGTGGGAGCATTGCTTTGCTTGTGGGAAGCTGGCAGGGAGCATTGGAAAACTTCCCTCCCTCCCTCCCTCCCTCCCTCCCTCCCTCCCTTCCTTCCTTCCTTCCTTCCTTCCTTCCTTCCTTCCTTCCTTCCTTCCTTTAATGGACATTTAATATTGCCTTGGTCCTTTTTGGTGCCATGGAGGTGCTATAATTGAGATAAGCAGGTTTCCTTTCAGAAGCTTATTTTCCAAAAAGACCAAGATATTTAAAACAGTCTCCTTGTTCTATATCATGGGGACCAATTCACCTTCGCACTAGTTCTTATTAGAAAAGACCATAACTTCTGTCCTATGGTGGTTAATAACTAGTTTCTTCACTTGGCTATAAGCCTTAAGGGCTCTTTTCAGGCCAACCTGGGTGAATGACAGGAGAAAAGCATCATCTGCATAAAGCAGAATGGGAAGTCCTTTGTATACAGTTTGGCAGTGAGGCAATTTGCCACCTATAGGTGTGTTCTAAGAGAATTTATGTACTGTAGATCTCAAAGAGGAAAGGGGCCAGGAGGCAGCCCTGTCTAATCCCTTTGGCTACTGAGATTGAATTGGAGAGCCACCCATTGCAACTGCATCATACTTAAGCCTGGGACTGACATGCAGATGGATGTTTTTCTGCTTTTGTATTTGTCAGCCAAATGCTGCAAAACCAAATAAAGGTCTATTGTAGATCTATCTGCTCTGAAACCTGCCTGTTCCTCAAGTATGTGTTCCTGCTCAATCAGTCATCAAGCTGCTAACTCATTACCGAATATATTCAGTAGATCTGTTGGTCTATAATAGGCTGGATCATTTCTCCTCCTCCTCCTCCTCTTCCTCCTCCTTTTTGTAAATGGGCACTACTACAGCCACACCCTGAGCAGAGCTATCAGTGCAAGAAAATGGTGGTCCTAAGACAGAAGCCCACCAGCCAAGCTTGGCCTTTGTGAACTCTGCTGGGATGAGATCACTTCTGGGGCTTTGCCTTGCTTTTGTTGGCCAATTAACTGTTTAGTCAATGTACCCATACAGGGGGCCAGGGAGGCAAATGATCTGATGGCAAGTCTAGTGAGGAGGTATTGTTACTAGACGCTCCATAACGAGTATAAAAATATGTCTCCCAAGCTTCCATGGGTGCACAGCAAATCATGCTGGGTAAGCCACAGGTGGGGTCACTTGTAGTAGTCTCCCAGAAAGATGCTACATCCTTTGCTTTGATGATTGCTGGTCAGGTTTTGTAATGTCTCTTTATTTTGATCATGACTTGACCATTACCTATTGTTCAAAGTCCAAATGTATGATGGTCTCAAATAGCTCCTGCCTCTCCCTACCCTCCAGACAAGTCAGGGAGGGGATGGAGAAAATATCTGTCTGACTGCTGTTGGGCTTGGTGGAAGCAGGCATCCCTCCCCCCCCCACCCTTAGACAATGGGAACAACTGGGAGCTCATGGGGGCAGGGCAGCATGGTTCCCAGTACCTTCTCCCAGTCCCTCCTCAGTCCTACCAGATGGGAGACAGGGGGCTGACCTGGGTAGCGGGAAGACAGCAGCACAGCTGGATGTTGGCTTGGCACTGGCCAGGCTGGTAGCAGACACAGGATTAAGATGGTCCTTAATAATCCCTAAGAAGGGAGGATGTAAACAAAAAGAGGGCTGATAAAGAGATTTTCTTTTTCCCCCCCCAACGAATGGAGTTCCAGCTTTGAAAAAAAACCACCCTATAACAATAAAAAATAATGTTAGATGTGAACTTGCCAAACATATACAGACTAGTTTTGATATTATTTCCTTCCTTGGCACTAACTAGCAGCTTGTCCAGTTTAACTGTTGTCCAGTTAAATTTTGAATAGCACGTTTCCCTTGCTGCTAATATCCCACACCAAAGGAATACAGGATTCAGAATGTATGATGGGCATCCTTTCTACTGTTACAAACATATGTTCTTTTGCCATTCTGAGTTAAATTAAATCTTTCATTTTGGCATTTTGGATAATCAATACCATTTCTAGCAAAAATTGCCCTTGGGTCTCTGGGCAAAATGCTACAGCACATCTCCCTTTTACATTCTATCTCAGTGAGCAAAACACTTTTTTCTGACACATATAATGTCCTGTTCTCTCCCCCACCCTTCTCTAACACATACACAAACTTTCTTCGTTTTTTCTCTTCACACACACACACACACACACAGGATTTTTGGCTTTTCTACTAGAGCTATATACGAGCTGCAAAAATCTGGATAACTACTAGATGGAAGCAATTTCTAAACAATTTCTGATAGAAGATTTTACATACATATATAGAACTTAAATATGAATATATTTCATTTTCATATATGTACTGTAGTATTCATATGTTAGAAACATTTGCACTTGTATTATGGCCCTGAAACCATGTTGTATTTCCTAGAAGAGTCCCGTTTACTTTCTTCCTGTTCCTTTCTCAGAGGCCTACAGGCCTTGATAGATAGCTGTGTCCATAGAAACAAGATAAGGTGTACATTCCAAAGATAGCCTCTCCAGAGGAAAGAGATTGTTTAATAACGGTCAAGGGGCCCTAGCAAGGATGGAAGGAAGTCCCTTATATGGAGTGATGTTAAGAAAAGAGGGAAGGAAGGAAATTCCTAATATGGAAGTAAGTTAAGGTGGAGTATGGGTAACTGAGTAAAGGGTGGTATTCTGAAGGAGGAGTTGAATGGAAAGTATATAATGTGCTGTAAGAAGGGGGTCCTGTGCGGCCGCCCACCTAACAGCTTGATGTCATTGCTTTTGCTCTGGGGTGAAGAATAAAGAACTTAGTTTCATGCAACTGCCTGTTCTTTTGGTCCCGGCTCAGAAGCGAACCTGGAAAGGAAATATAAAAAATACTAACATTTCTATACTGTGCCCCTTGAGATATCAAGAGAAGAGAATGAGAGTGATATCTGACTATGGTACTTGGGCCCTGAGGCTGCAGCAGGTAAACATAATTCAGTTTCAGAACTGAGAATGACTTAATTCAGGACACCAAGCTGTGGTGCCACTTTCACTGGTCTACAGAGAAGACTCCTGCACTTCAGGATCTTCAACACCTCCAGGGAGGCTCTGGAGACAAGAGTATAAGTATCTTCTAAACCTTACTCAAAGGTCAGGAACTTTTCCATGTGCTGGAAGCCATAATGAAATCTTTGGAAGTGGTTTGGTGGTCTTCCTCCACCCAACCTTTTGAATTGCTCCAAATCATGTGGGATTCGACTGTCTCATCCCAGGACCTCACTGATCTTGCATAAGAGTGCTGAAAACCTATTGAGGATTTTGCATGCAAGATCTCATGCATTCTCTTGCAAAAATGCTGAACTCTAACAAGATTTGACCACTTTAGATGTTTTGAATTTTTCAAATTATTAATTTTGGAGGCCTCTAGAAACCACTTAAGTGTGTTGTGAAGTCCCTAAGATAGGGGACTATTCCATTCTCCCTTTTAAAACCCACCCAAACACCAAAAATTAAGATGAAATTGTTCTGGGGGAAAAAAAAGTCAGTTTTATGCTATGGGAGGCATGGGGGAAAGGTTTATTAGAGGTCTCTGGTTCCCATTCTGACCCTTAACTTGGGTGAATTAAAATGGATGACAGGCCCATGCTTGCATATAGACAACTTCTCAAGTTGAAGCAGATTCTCACAAGCAACAAGAAACAATAGGATGATGATGCCAAGCTGGGGACCAGGCCCTGCAACAAACCCAGTTGTTTATGTGCCCACCCATCTATACCAACAGCACCATCACAGGCCCCAACAAGTACACACACAAGATTAGAGACACTTCACACGTTCTTCCTCCAATGTGATATCTGCCACCATTTGCCAGCAATGCCCCTCTGGATTTTACTTTATGCAGCTGTTGAAGTGAACTGCAGTTCATGAAAGCTTGTGCCTTTTAATAAAATTTATCAGTCAGAAAAGTCAGACTCCTGATTTTTTGCTGCCATAAAGTAACACTGCTCTTCTCCTACAATATCCTTCATTTTGAAAATAACAAAGCCTGTGCTATCAAATTTTGGGCATTTTGTCATGATGCTGGGAAGTGACACAAATTGCTGGGCAGTGCATATGACCTGTGGCTTGGTCACCCATACCCTGTGTTATTAATTTCTGCTATAGCAGATAAGAAACTGTGAAAATATTGCTTCAGGCGACATCCTTAAAGTTGCAATAGTGCCCTTAAGACACCAGCAAACTTACAACTATCTCTTTCTTAACTCTACTGTGTCACTCAATCTTGTAGAGGTGGGTCAAATTTACTAATTTCTTTAATTTGCAACATTGGCTTTCTCCCTAGGCAAAAATACTGTTTATCCTTCTTTCCTTTCCAATTTGGGATTTTAAATAATTCTAACAGGCTGCTGCTGCTGCTGCTGCTTCCTCCTCCTTTTCTCCTCCTTCCTCTTTTTTTTAAACAAATCCCTCTGCAATCAATGAACTTAACTGGTATTAAAAACAAAATACAACTGAAATGCAATCAGCTCCTTCTCCTTTTAGTGCTAATAAAGTTTTAAGCGGGAGGCAAACACATCACCATTTGTCATTTTGAGAAGAGAGTGGTTATTTGAAAAGGTAATGTCTGGACAATTGAAAATCCATTGCATTCAGGCATATTTTCTGGGAAAGAAGAGAGCTCTTTTCAAAATCCTTTGGATTTTGTTTTTCAACTGAAATGTTGTACTTTCAACTAAATTTGCCAAGCTGGGAACAGAACTCTACAGCTATCACTTTATCGGCAACTCAATTTGCGGCAATTAGTAACATTGGGCTCCCTGCCATGCACAGCTCTACCTGCTGATTCCTGCATAATCAGAATTCAGCTAAAGGGGCTTGATCTGTCTGGCTTCATTCTGGCCAGCTGGCACACCTAGTTGTCAGAAAAAGGCAATGCCATATGCCATGGTAACCAGTCTAATATGGCCAAATTGTGAAATCTTCCTCCATGTGGCACATTATAGCATGCCTTTCCTCCTCTAAAGCAAATGCTTGTGAACAGCTCTTCAGTTGTCATAGAAGAACAGGATGTGTGGCTCCAAAACAGACCATGAACGTCAGTTAGAAGATCTGAAGGAACTTGGGAAGAAGCTGGAACTTCGTTTCCTTTCCTTGCCGTTCTAGCCAAATGTTGACAACATGGCAGTCTGGGAAGTCAAGAAAGCTGCAGGGGCTTCCATTACTTGGATCATTGTCCCTTTCCTTCCAGTAAACACAATTTGTATTCTCTTTTACACACAGTCAGCCAGATGTTTAGACTGGATATGGTATTTTATCTGCCTATTGAGTCCTTCCCAAGGACCTGGGATAGGCAGATGTTATTGTTTAGTAACATTAGTGGTATTGTTGTAGGATGTAAGCGGTTCCAAGTAAAGCTGCCTTTTGCAATTGACTGATGGTGACTTTGTCCATGCCGATGGTGTTCAAGTGGTGCTCCAGATGTTTTGGAATTACACCCAAGGCACCTATTACTTTTGGTACTATCTTGGCTTTCTTTTGCCACAGTCACTCTACTTCTATTTGCAGGTCTTTGTATTTTGTGATTTTTCTCCAGTTTCTCTTCTCTTCTGCTGTCTCCAGGTAATGCAATGCCTACTATCCAGATTTTTTGTCTTTCTTATCAACAATTGTTAAGTCTGGGGTGTTGTGCAGCAGGTACGTGTCTGTCTGAATTCTAAAGTCCCAGAGCACATTGGCTTCTTCATTTTCTATTACTTTGTGGTCCCACCAGTTCTTGCTTGCAGGCAAGTGGTATTTCTTGCAGATATTCCAATGCACCATGGTTGCTACTTTGTCATGCCGTTGTTTGTAGTCAGTCTGTGTGATCTTCTTGCAGCAGCTACCTGAACGAGGTGGTCCACTGTTTCTTCAGTTTCTTTGCAGAGACGGCATTTGCTGTCTGTTGCTGCCTTCTCAATTCTGGGTTTATATGCACTTGTTCTTAAGGCTTGGTCTTGTGCAATCATCATCATCATCATCATCATCATCATCATCATCATCGACTGCCCACTCCAAAAGACTCTGGGAGGCTTACAGTATCCAAATATATAATTAAAAATGGTTAAAAACAAATAGAAAAATAATCTCACAGCCTACAAGTTGTCATTTGGATTTTGACAAGGGTTTCCTCAGTGGACCTAGGGCTGAATGCATTTTTGCATGTACTTTATACAAGTATCCATATTTTACATTTTTATATGCAGTTACCTTTCATATATGCTTTTTTCCCTT